>NW_028277058.1:5685000-6345000 GCF_059951505.1 Python bivittatus | reverse complement strand
GCCTTTGTTTTTGAGGAAAGGCAATGTGTACATTTAGTAAATTAAAAAATAACATATTTCCAACAGAAATTCCAAAAAAGCACACATGTATACAAATGGGCACATATTGCACTTCTAGGTCACACAATTCATCAAAGGAAACATGTATTTAGCTCTTTGTCATTTGTAGTATTGAAATTAATGCAACAGCAACAATAATAATTTAAATTATTTTGCAAGAAAACCATTTATATCAACTGTGGACTATGCTAGAGAGTTTTTGCCAGTTTAAAGAAATCCACACTGATCAATCATATGTTTTAGTAAAACAATCAATTCATCTACAATAATCGGCATATTCATTTACTGTAAATAAATTCATTCCTTTACTTTTAAATTACACCTGTATTGTGTAAAATATTTCTCCAATATGAAAGAACAGAATGCCTCTTAATCTACACTCTGTGTAGATTTAAACAAAACAGGTTTATAGCTGGTGCATCCATCCTTGTGCTCCTTGATCTCTCAGTGGGCTTTTGATACTGTTGACGACAGTATCCTTTTGAGCCAGCTCTGTGGGGTTGGGGACTGGGGGCACCATTTTATGGTGGTTCTCTTCCTTTCTTCAGGGCTGGTTCCAGTCGGTGTTGGGGAGGGAGAGATCACTCCCTTGCCTGACCTGTGTGAGGTGCTGCAGGGTTCTACTCTCTCTCCCCTACTTTTCAACAACCCCATGAAACCTTGGGTGAGGTCATCTGCCATTTGGAGTTCAGTATCATCACTGTCTTTCATCCCTGGGACAGCCAAGTAAGGCTGCTAAGTTTCTATCCCAGGGCCTGGAGGCTGTATGGATTTGGATGGGGAGGAACAGTCTCTGATTCAGTCCTATCAAAACTGCATGGCTGCGGGTATTTCAACCACCCAGATCTGGAGATATTCTACCTTTGACCTTGGATGGGGTTGTACTTCCCCCTTCAAGGTTGGTACACAATCTGGGGGTCTTTCTGGACTTGCAGCTCCTGCTTGAAGAGCAGGTGTCAGTGGTGGCTAGGAAGGCTTTTGCACAACTCCATCTGGTATGCCAGTTGCACCTTTTCCTAGATTGGGGGGTCCTTCAGACAATCACTCATGCCCTAGTCACCTTGCGGCTTGACTACTGCAATACTCGCTACATGGGGCTGTCCATGAAGACCACCTGGAAGCTTCAGTTGGCTGGTCCAGAATGCGATGGCGTGAACAATAACAGGCATGCCTTGGTATGCCCATGTAATACCCCTGCTTTGTGAGCTGCACTGGTTGCCAATTTGCTTTCAGGTACAATTCAAGGTGCTGGTTGTTACTTATAAAGTGCTACATGGCATAGGGCCTGGTTACTTGAGGGTTACCTTTCTCCCATAACATCTGCCAGCTGATTTTATCCTGCAGGGTTGGTGCGCTTTGGTTCGATTAAACAATGCTATCTCTCAGGACCCTGGAAGCCTGCCTTCTCTGTAGCAGTACCTGAAATGAGGTTCCTGAGATCTGGATGCCCCCCACTCTGTTATTGTTTAGAAGAGCTGTGAAGACCTGGCTCTTCACCAAGGCCTTCAGCAAGGGATGGTGAGGCCCCTCACTTCATTGCACTTGCCATCTTTTTTTCTTTATTTTTTATGTTTTATTGTAATTTCTTTGTTTAATTCTTGTAAACCACCCAGAGTTTTGAGAGTTGGGCAGCATAGTTTAATATATTATTATTATTATTATTAGTAGTAGTAGTAGTAGTAGTAGTAATACATTTTTTATTACAATCCAATCTTTGTACTATCAACTCATAAATAAATCCCATTGAATTCAACAGGGCTTACTTTCAAGTGCATGGATATACAACTGCAACATTCATCTTGAAGTAACAAATAAGAGTTTAAAGCCATATTTAATTTAACGGAACACTTCTGAGTAGACAAACGTATGCTTATAAAACACACATAAAATAATTATTTTGCAGAATATCAACCTTGATGTTGGCAATACATGAAATCTGATATTAACATATAATTCCTAGAATGTTGTTTTAGGATATATAATGAAATTTACATGAATCCAAGTATTTATCAGTACTTGCAACAATACACAGGGTGTATCAATAGCCAGGGCCCATAGACAATTTATTATAGAAATTACATTAAATGTTCAAATTTGTTGCCATTTTGTTCTAAACTCTTCCTTACTCGTTTGACACGTTACCTTTGAACGTTCCTACATAACATTTTCTCTGAAAAGAAAATTAATAAAATGCATTGTGATTGGCCTATAGGGCCTGACTTTTGGTACATCATGTATATGTCTACTCAGTAGTAGGCTACGAAATGCTTAAAATTTTATTCTCAAAGTACTTCAGAATATGTGAGGACGTGGATATAACATTTCCCTGCATTCCTTTAAAGCTGCTGCATCTTTCCTATGATCATGTGACAGCTGCAGAAAAAAGGTAGGTTAACATGGGAAAAGATGTGCAGAAAGGTCCTACATCTGTGCCCTCAAATGCTTCAAAGCACCTTTTTAAAAATGAATATAAAGCCTTGCTCGGCCTGTTCAGCAATAAAACTGACCAAATCAGGAACCTTTCCCTCAGGTATATAGATACTTACTTGGGAGAAAGTTCACTGAAAACAATGACATAATTTCTTCAGTAAGCACGAACAGGTATGCAATAGCTGTCTTTATAAAAATCATTCCACGGTTTCTCCAACCGAATGGAGCATAGTCCCTAACATTAAATAAACATTAAATGTGTGTTTGTGTGTATATACACACACACACATACATACATATGTATACATACATACCATTTCTTTAGCTTCAACAAAAATTTGAAAAATTGTTTCTAAAATATATGCATATTATATACTAAATACTTGGTTGTATTAAATACTAAATACTCAAGTTGAATTATATAAGCATACAGTTATTTTAGACTGAAAATCATCTTTATGCTTTACTACACTGAACTACATAAAATATTGTTACATACTTATACATCAAACTATTTATTTACAAAAATTGTTCCACACTTATTGGAATGCAATTTTCAAAACATAAACTACACATTTTGCTTACTATCAAGCCCAGACACATAAGCATATAGCAGCCTTTTAGTGGGAAAAAGTTTTATATTACATTAATATGTTTTCACCCTATCTCACAGGAAATAAAACTTAATATGTGAAGAATATCTGCAAAATTTCAAAAGTAAAAGCTTTAGCATTAATGCAATACTATTACCTGGTTCACAACATCCATGGTGATGGTCAGTCTGACAGCACTTGTCCCTAAGAGGCATTTTCTACATCAACAACTTGCTTTCCTTCTGCATTCAGTAGTGTGTTTCTGCTAAAATAAGTGAATATTGAAATAGTTTTACATGATATATTTATCAAACCACTGATCTGAAAAATCAGTAGTGAACATGGAACATAATTCCAGACATGCAAAAATAATTCCAAGCTGTGTGCATGCAGATACAGGCACATATCTTATTACTTCAAGAAGATACCCTTAAAGAGTTATATCTTACACAGCTATTACAATTAGAAGTTGATATTAGTACCTATCATTGCATCAATTTGCTTCTGAGCCAAATTTTGCAACACAGAATGCCACTCCTGATTCAAATCAAATCATTCTAGTTTATGCCCTGTCTATAATCCCCTCCCTTTCATCTCAGAACTACCTGTTAGTTCCAAACCTACTTAACTCACTGATGGAATTAGCTTACTGATAGAGCCACTTACAATTTTCAAAGGCAATGGAGAGCCACAGAAAAAGGAAAATTATCTTTCCTTTCCTAGCATTGAGAAAATATACAATGCTAAAACAGCCTTTACATTTCCTAAAGGCCTTGGTCAGACTGTTGGTATAGCTGCTCACAGCTACCATTATTGCCATCCAAGAAATATAGAGATCAAACAAATCAGTAGAAGATAGGATTTTAAATCATGAGGAAGAAAAATTCAAGATCATGTATTCATTATAAACATGATACCACATATCTGTATTCCAAAGATTAAGTCTCTCCATAAGTTATAACAAGAATAGGCAACCTGCAGTCCAGATCATGTGTGGCCCTTGGCCTAGTTTCATGTCCCTCAAACTAATTTTAAAAGCTTTTTGCAATTGATCAATTCAGGGTTTTGATATTGTCCAACAAGCTGCTATCTCAAGTGAGATACTGAAAAGGCATAACAGGAAGAGAAAGAATGGGTGGTATCATCTGTTCTGGCTGTGCCTTGCTTCAGTCTCATCCATCACTTTCATATAATGTACTTCTAAATAGATTATCCTTACAAAAAGTTTCCCACCTTGATTTGCAGTGCAAGCATGTGTGTTTTCAGTGAGAAATGAAATTGATTAAAACACACACACAAACTTTATCTGAATGCAAAGTCACAGAACAGCAGATGATAATATCAAAACAATATTTATTGGAATGAGTGCATAAAGCTGTTTCCTGTGTGAGCACGTATCAATACTCCTCCATCACCCCTGTGATTTTCAATTCAACTTTGACAGAAGCAAAAGTTCAGATATGAATTACACCTAAACAACTGTATGTAGATAAGATTTATTTACTTGCAGTTTTTTTAACTCAATACTTTTATAAACCTAGATTCTATACATTATCCAATAGTATCTTCCAAATGACATTAATTGTAGCAATGCTATGTCATTCATTTCCTTTGTATCACCACACATTTAAATTTACATATACCTTGTACTAGAAAGCTAGGCTACATTAAATCCAGAGCCACTGCTGTGCAAGGACTGCAGTGTTGGATTGGGATTAGGGATATCTATGGCTAAATTTGACCAACAAATTTGCTGGGTGACTTTGGATCTGTCACTAACATTCATTTCAGCCTAACTCACAGATTGTTGTGAGACCTAAGATTTACTGTATACAAACACAGTAAAATAACAATTTATAATTTCACTCACAAATTCTCCTTCATTACAGTAAACCACAAGAATTCCTTCAGAAATAATGAAGTCAGTTCATACTTTAGCACTGCTGCATCCTGAGGTTGTGCACTTTTCAATATGTAAGCATTTTCAGATATTATATGCTCATTCTAAACTTCTCATACACATCATCAAAATTTGATAAAAACAGATATTTTTAAAGTCTATTTTTTAAATTAAGCAGTAAGACTTGAGTCACTTTAATTATAGCAAATGTATTAATAGTAATGGCGTGGTTCACTCATTGTTCATAACAAGGTCTGTTTGGTATGGTATTGAGCAAATCAAGCCCCAGTGGACTATTCAGTAAACCATGGCTGAACAAATCATAGCTTATTGTGTGGGAATACAACTGACATCTGAATGTAATTGATAATACATTAAAGCTTATGAGCCATGTCTATCTACAAAAGACATTAGCTTCATCCACACAAAATATTATTTCATGTTTTAAATGCATTATTTAACATGAATTTGAACTAAAAGTGTCTGTATTAAAGGCAAGATCAAGTGCACAATCCTCCTCTTACATAACTGGGACAAGGAATAAATTAGAGTTTAGTTTAACAGATTCCTGGTTTGTCATGATCTACAATTGATGCCTTTGAATTGTGGTGCTGGAGAAGACTCTTAAGAGTACCCTGGACTGCTAGGAGGTCAAACCAGTCAATCTTAAAGGAAATCAACCCTGATTGCTCATTGGAAGGATTGATAATGAAGCTCAAGCTCAGATACTTTGGTCACCTAATGCGAAGAGAGGACTCTTTGGAAAAGACCCTGATGCTGGGAAAGATTGAAGGCAAAAGGAGAAGAGGACGGCAGAGGATGAGATGGTTAGATAGCATCACTGAAGCAATGAGCATGAAACTGAGCAAACTCAGGGAGGCAGTGAAGGACAGGAAGGCCTGGCGCAATATGGTTCATGGGGTCACGAAGAGTCGGACATGACTTAACGACTGAACAACAACACAGTTTACAGACTGATGCTTTAAAACAACTTTGTTTTATTAAATAAACCATAAAACTAAAGGGATTGAAACTTGCTTGCTTAACCACTGACAAAGGAATCCTCTATCATCTCAATTTACATGTATAAGTGCAATTATGACACACATTTTTCAAGCCTTATCATTCACAATACAGTGTATTCTCTGTACTAATATCACAAGAAAAATACTTTAGTTAATAGTCTGCTATCTATCTTCATTTTCTCTATACCAAAACACCACCTAGCAGCTCCGTCTGCAGAATGACAGGTCCCTATCCTCTTTACAGACAGCAGAGTATACTTGACCATGTGCAGAATATCTTTAGCGCTTGAAAAGACTCTAATGCTGGGAAGGGCAGAAGGAAAGAGAAGCGGACACCCAGCAGCAAAGCAGATAGACTCCGTTACAGTGGCGAGGAGTACAGTACACCGTTGGGAGACCTGAAAGAACAGGTTAGGGATAGATCGTCTTGGAGCAAATCTATCGATGTGATCGCTAGGAGTCGAAAACGACTTGATGGCACATAATCCTCACACTTCCACCTCACTTCACCCTAGGGACTGACACGGAAATCCAGAACCCGAACCAATTCTGCCACGACTGAGCGTCCACCTAAGGAAAGGTTTAAGAAAAGATACGGGGAAACGCGCACCAACCCAACCCCTCCGAGCCCCTTCTCAGCGCTGTCCCTCGAAGAAAGCAGCACCGGATCCACCTCCAAGCCCACCCCATCATCACGGCTCAACGCCCCAACACCTTCCCCTCCTGCGACACAGACACCGCATTCAACACGGAAAGCGCTTCCTCCAGACCCGGCGCCCTCTCCCGCCCTCTCTCCCCAGAGGCCAGGGCACCCCCCTGCTCGTCCCGTCGGGCCACCTGTCACCTAACCAGCCCACCGCCCTACGAAGCAGCAGCCCGGCTCGCTCGCTCTTTCTCTCCCCCCACAAACGCACAAGTCGCGCACAAAGTATCAGCCCTCAGCCTTGCGGGAGACGAGACGGCGTGGCTGTCGAGAGGTCTGGCTGAAGAAGTTCCAGCGGCAACCACACCTACCGAGGCTCCGGGAAGACGGGCAGCCGCCAGGGCAGCCGGCGGAGAAGGCGGCGGTTGGCCCACCGGGAGCCCCCCGCCCGGCGGCGGCGGCGGCTCTCGGACGGGATGGCAGTGCGCGCGGGAGGAAAGCGAGAGGACGGCGCCGGCCGCCCGAGGCTCTCCGGGCGGCGGCAGGTGACAGCGGGCGCCGAGCGAGTTCTCTCACGGGCAGCCGCGCCGACCCTGCCTCCGCCGAGGAGGAGGGGGAAAGGGAAGCGCTCCCGCGGCGTCCCGACTGAAAGTTGCTGTCGCCCGTCCCGCCCAAGCGGCCGCGCGACGCGACCCCGGAGCCGGATGGGCGCAAGGGCAGGAAGTGACTGCGGCCGCGGCAGGCCTGGGGCAGCGCAGCACGCATGCGCCGCACCCGGCTTCTCTCGCTCGCGCTCTCACACAAACACACACCCCCCCGCCCGGGTCTGGGGCCTCCTCCCGGCTCGCATTCTCCTCACCCCCCGCAGAGCCAACCCCCGCAGGTGCCGCTGGGCAGACTTTATTCCTGCGCGAGGAGCCGAAAATTGAGGGGCCAAAAAAAAAAAAAGAAAAAGAAACAAGGGGGGGAGTGCGCGCGCACTCCACTTGCCTCTTCCACGTGCGCTTCAGCCAATCCGAGCGGAGCACGGCGCGGCGGCGGGGGTGCGGCGGAGGCGCCGGTCCCTGGGTCGGATTCGTTCGCGGGAGTGGGAAAGTTGCCGCGTGAGGCGAGCAGGGGGCAGAGCGCGCGGCGCAGCCCGGAGGAGCGGTCTGGTGGCTCTCGCGGGGCTAGGCATCCACACGAGCCATCCACAAGCCTACCTTGTGCGAACTCAGCTCTGGCGTTGCTTGAATAAACAGTCCATAATAGAGTTAACCGCGCCGTGAGAACTCAGCCCCGTGTGCTTTTGCTGTCGCTTCTAAGCTCGAGTTTAGAAAGTGCTACGCTGGAGCGAATGGTGAATAGAGGACTCCGCTCCTGGGGCTACTGAGGGTTGGAGCCGATGCCTGGAGGTCCGGCGCTCTCTCGCTCTTAGATCGGGGCGGTGCAGATGTGTTGTGGAGCATTTGACCCGCAATCCAGTTTGTTGTGCGGTTGCAGGAATCTAGGATGAGACCTGAAATGACACGTGAATGCTTTCCAGAAGCAAAACAAAGCTGCAGAAAGTTCCTACGCGCGGTGCGCGCAACGTGTTTTCCGGGAAAGGGGAGTGGCAGCTGTCATACCTCTGCTTTCACGGCCCGGAGGACGTGTAGTCATACATGCTTGATTAACAAAATTGCCGGATTTGGGCGTTGGAGGCGGGGAGCTCCAAAAACGTTGGTTGTGCCAGACTACCAGACTCCCGCCGACACTTCCAGAATGCTTTGGTTTGCCCAGTCCTATTGCTGTTGGACTTCATTGGCCCTGCGCTAGCACAGATAGTGATGTGCTCACTCTGTTGTTTCGCAGAGGGTTTGGTTACGGCCAGGAGTGTTGCCTCATTGCAGATGTTTAAAGTACCACATGCTGCATCCTAATAACCTAAACGTGGTAGAAATAATGTGTGCACCCGTTTACGGCCGCAGGGATAAAGGGGAGCAATGCCTGATGAAATCTGAAGTTGGACCAGGATGCAGTGGGATAACCAGGAAGATAGAAAGCAGAGCATCAATTGCACTGCATGGAAATCGACTGGCTTGTGTAAGATAAGTATATGTAAATTACCCAAATGGGAATACAGTAATTTTTATGGTTTGGTGAACTTCTGAAGTAGAAACATTAGAGGGAGCATTTTTATTCTATTTCTGTTCAGTTGACTTGCTGCATCTGAAAATGCTTAAAACCACAGAATGTTCTACAGAAGATAGCTGAATATCAAGAAATACTCTTGCAATATTCTTTTCCTTCTTGGTGGGGAAGGGAGTAACCCTTCCACATTAGGATGATTGGAAGCTATGCAGTTTTTGTACTGCTGGGGTGGTACATTTCTCTTCATTAAGGGGCATTTTATGCAGGGGCATTTTAGTAGCCTAAGGACTATTTTCACTCCTTTATACTTCAAGCTGTTGTTAAACTTTGGATGAGCTTGTCTACTCAGCATAGTTTTCTTATGCTGTAGAAACATTTCCATATCTTTAGCGTAGATTCCTCTATCATGTTTGAAAAATTTAAAATGGGGGAAATTAAGTTTGTTGTTGCTTTTTACTTACTAAAGATTGCCTCTTTTTGAAAGAAAGTAATCTGTTTTGAAAGAAAATAATCTGTTCCTCCATATTTATTCCCTTTAGAAGAACTTTGACTCTTCTACAGAGTCTATTTGCTTATTACTGGTTTTAGTTAGAGTCTGTTTTTTTGGGTTGAAATATATGTATGTATGTGTGTGTGTGCGTATACACACACACACAGAGTACTGTGCAAAAGTTTTAGGCAGGTGTGAAAAAATGCTGTAAAGTAAGAATGCTTTCAAAAATATATATTGTAATTGTTTATGTTTATCAATTTACAAAATGCAAAGTGAGTGAACAGAAGAAAAATCTAAATTGGTGTAACCACCCTTTGCCTTCAAAACAGCATCAATTCTTCTAGGTACACTTGCACAGTTTTTGAAGGAACTCGGCAGGTAGGTTGTTCCAAACATCTTGGAGAACTAGCCACAGATCTCCCGTGGATGTAGGCTGCCTCAGATCCTTCTGTCTCTTCATGTAATCCCAGACAGACTCAATGATGTTGAGATCAGGGCTCTGTAGGGGCCAAACCTGGAGTCACTTCCAGGACTCCTTGTTCTTCTTTATGCTGAAGATAGTTCTTAATTACATTGGCTGTGTGTTTGGGGTCGTTGTCCTGCTGCAGAATAAATTTGGGACCAATCACACGCCTCCCTGATGGTATGGCATGATGGATAACTATCTGCCTGTATTTCTCAGCATTGAGGACACCATTGATCCTGACCAAATCTCCAACTCCATTTGCAGAAATGCAGCTCCAAACTTGCAAGGAACCTCCACCATGCTTCAGTGTTGCCTGCAGACACTCATTATTGTACCACTCTCCAGCCCTTCAGCAAACAAACTGCCTCCTGCTACAGCCAAATATTTCAGATTTTGACTCATCAGTCCAGAGCACCTGCTGCCATTTTTCTGCACCCCAGTTCCTATGTTTTCGTGCATAGTTGAGTCGCTTAGCCTTGTTTCCATATCAGAGGTATGGCTTTTTGGCCGCAATTCTTCCATGAAGGCCACTTCTGGGCAGAGTTCTCCAGACAGTAGATGGGTGTACCTGGGTCCCACTGGTTTCTGCCAGTTCTGTGCAGATGGCACTGCTGGACATCTTCCAGTGTCAAAGGGAAGTAAGCATGCTGTGTCTTTCATCTGCTGTGTTAAGTTTCCTTGGCCGACCACTGCATCTACAGTCCTACAGTTGCCCATTTCTTTGTGCTTCTTCAAAAGAGCTTGAACAGCACATCTTGAAACCTCAGTCTGCTTTGAAATGTTTGCCTGGGAGAGACCTTGCTGATGTAGTCTAACTACCTTGTATCTTGTTGCTGTGCTCAGTCTTGCCATGGTGTACAACCTGTGACATGAAACTGTCTTCCACAACCTCACCTTAGTAGCAGAGTTTGGCTGTTCCTCACCCAGTTTTAAGCCTCCTACACAACTGTTTCTGTTTCAGTTAATGCCTGTGTTTCAACCTACACATGAAATTGATGATCATTAGCACCTGCTTGGTATAATTGGTTAATCATACACCTGACTCTAATCCTACAAGATCCTGACTTTGTGTGCAAGTGTACAAAGTGTGCAAGTGTAAGAATTGATGCTGTTTTGAAGGCAAAGGGTGGTCACACCAAATATTGATTTGATTTAGATTTTTCTTCTGTTTGCTCACTTTGCATTTTGTAAATTGATAAACATAAACATAAAGCATTCTTATTTTACACCATTTTTTCCCTCCTGCCTAAAACTTTTGCACAGTATTGTGTGTGTGTATAAATAAAACAATTATTCAGGAGTACAGAACTTAGTAGAATGTGCCTCATAAGAACTGGCATAATAGGATATATGCCAAAGCAGAACTTTCAGAATTCTCAGCCTGCTTAGATTGTGGGAGTTCTAGACCCAGCACATCTGGAGGGCAACAGGTTGGGAAAGGCTGTGCCAGAGGGTGACTTCAGCAACATATTCTGGTGTGGAGAACAAACCAGAAAGAAATGTAAACACAAGCAACTTTTTTGAAGTGCAAAATATTATGGAAAGGTAACTCTTTGCTTTTTCCAACAGAATGCCGATGAAAGGCAGTATAAAGGATGGGGGAGAGTGAACAGATTACTGTGACAAATATCTAACTGACTTAATTTCATGTAAATGAGTCAGCATCATTCTCATCTTTCACTTATCTAATGATCATACGCAATGTTGTTGGAATATGTATTTGATAAAATGAATAGTTGGGCTCTGCATGATGCTCTTCCTTTTATTACGATGTGCATTAGAGTGTAGAAAGCAAGTCCTGGCATGGATTGCGATGTATTTTAATCCTGTCTTTCTATAATTCCATAAAGCTTATTTCCAAACAATGTAGGTCCAGAGGGAAGTTATAAATTGCCCCCGCCTGTCCCCCATGCAGATTACTATAAAAGGGTAGGTGATAATGTTTCTGTTCTTTTTGATTTTATACTTTATGTGAGTAAAGCAAAATGCTAAACAAAATGTTTTTAAAAAATCATCTGGTTTGTTCCATATAAACTCACCCATTAGTGTCACAGTGACATTGCCCAACAGAGGCACCACATGACCAGTATTGTCATTGGTGGGACTCTTCAGATGTGGGTAGCCAGATGTCAAATCAAATCAAATCTTTATTACGGTCAAAGACCAGCATAAGGATAAGACCAGCATAAGAGTCTAAAAGAATCTAAAAATGGGGGTAGGGGCATTAAACGGGAGAGCATAAAGGTTAGTATATGGCAGACTCTATCTATCAAATTATAGAGCACTCTAGTGTGGCAAACTAGATGCTCATTAAGTCTAGTTTATGGCATAGGTCATCATCTGTCATATTGTAATCGCTGCTGCACAGAACTTGGCAACATTGTATGTTGTAGCAGGGTTGGTATCTGAAAGCAGCAGGGAGGTGTAGAATTGTCCTGTGCATCCTGGATATTTATGCAGTAATAGATGAGATGAGACTAGTAGAAATGTCTCTGTAATACAGGCGCTAGAGAAGCACATATTCTGTTGTTTCCACATGTCCAGAGTCACAGGGGCCTTGTCTCTCCGGGTAAGGGATCTTCCTGTATTGGCCTTCAAGGACAGCTGAGAGGAGGGAGTGGCATCATGCCAGAGTAAAGGTCCTCTGGTGTTTAGGTACTTCTACTTTAGTTAAGTATGCCGTAGGGGAGGCGGAATACCTGTTGGATTCACTGGCAATAAAGGTTGGAGTCCTGGCTAGATGCAGTTGGTGCTCTGTGTCTGCTACATGCTGTTTAATGAGTGCTTTGGCCTGGTCAGATCCCATGCTGAGTAGAAGACCTGGAGAGAAGCCCAAGGATGAGATTTTAGTTGCCACTGTGGACCAAAAATCATTCCTCATAGTTAATGGGGCAAGGCCAAGAGGAAAAAAAGGATAGTCTGAGCCAATAGTTGAGTATTGTCACCCAGACTCTAGCCTCCACTTTCATGAGGCCTGTCTCTAGTCTCAGGGTGGGATTAGAGACACATTTTGGGACTTGAAGGGCTGATTTTAGAAATTTGGATTGTATAAGTTCCAGTGGTGCAAAATTGGAGAAGGGGCCCAGCTGGGCACCATAAAGAAGTTGTGCTATTGGCTTGGCTTCAAATACAGTGGGACAAAAAAGTATTTAGTCAGCCACCAATTGTGCAAGTTCTCCCACTTAAAAAGATGAGAGAGGCCTGTAATTTTCATCATAGGTATACCTCAACTATGAGAGACAAAATGAGGAAAAAAAATCCAGAAAATCACATTGTCTGATTTTTAAAGAATTTATTTGCAAATCATGGTGGAAAAATAAGTATTTGGTCACCTACAAACAAGCAAGATGTCTGGCTCTCACAGACCTGTAACTACTTCTTTAAGAGGCTCCTCTGTCCTCCACTGTAGTAATGGCACCTGTTTGACCTTGTTATCAGTATAAAAGACACCTGTCCACAACCTCAAATAGTCACACTCCAAACTCCACTATGGCCAAGACCAAAGAGCTGTTGAAGGACACCAGAAACAAAATTGTAGACCTGCACCAGGCTGGGAAGACTGAATCTGCAACAGGCAAGCAGCTTGGTGTGAAGAAATCAACTGTGGGAGCAATAATAAGAAAATGGAAGACATACAAGACCACTGATAATCTCCCTTGATCTGGGGCTCCACGCAAGATCTCACCCTGTGGGGTCAAAATGATCACAAGAACGGTGAGCAAAAATTCCAGAACCACATGGGGGGACCTAGTGAATGACCTGCAGAGAGCTGGGACCAAAGTAACAAAGGCTACCATCAGTAACACACTATGCTGCCAGGGACTCAAATCCTGCAGTGCCAGATGTGTCCCCCTGCTTAAGCCAGTACATGTCCGGGCCCGTCTGAAGTTTGCTTGAGAGCATTTGGATGATCCAGAAGAGGATTGGGAGAATGTCATATGGTCAGATGAAACCAAAGTAGAACTCGTCGTGTTTGGAGGAGAGAGAATGCTGAGTTGCATCCAAAGAACACCATACCTACTGTGAAGCATGGGGGTGGAAACATCATGCTTTGGGGCTGTTTTTCTGCAAAGGGACCAGGATGACTGATCCGTGTAAAGGAAAGAATGAATGGGGCCATGTATCGTGAGATTTTGAGTGAACACCTCCTTCCATCAGCAAGGGCATTGAAGATGAAACATGGCTGGGTCTTTCAGCATGACAATGATCCCAAACACACCACCCGGGCAACGAAGGAGTGGCTTCGTAAGAAGCATTTCAAGGTCCTGGAGTGGCCTAGCCAGTCTCCAGATCTCAACCCCATGGAAAACCTTTGGAGGGAGTTGAAAGTCCGTGTTGCCCAGTAACAGCCCCAAAACATCACTGCTCTAGAGGAGATCTGCATGGAGGAATGGGCCAAAATACCAGCAACAGTGTGTGAAAACCTTGTGAAGACTTACAGAAAACGTTTGACCTCTGTCATTGCCAACAAAAGATATATAACAAAGTATTGAGATGAACTTTTGATATTGACCAAATACTTATTTTCCACCATGATTTGCAAATAAATTATTTAAAAATCAGACAATGTGATTTTCTGGATTTTTTTCCCCATTTTGTCTCTCATAGTTGAGGTATACCTATGTTGAAAATTACAGGCCTCTCTCATCTTTTTAAGTGGGAGAACTTGCACAATTGGTGGCTGACTAAATACTTTTTTGCCCCACTGTAGTTTGGCTGGGGATAGCCAGATGTTATTCTGTGGGGATCAAACCCTCTATTGAATTCATGGACCTTTGCAGGTCCTGCCTGCCTCCCAAGGGGTGGTGGTGGTGGAAGTCATATAAAACCCCCTACATGGGGGCATGTCATAATGCAACGTCTGCATCTCTCTTTGTTCTGCACGCTTAAGGGAAGATGGACTGTGTAGATCATTCCAATAGTGCTATTAGAGCCACAGATGATTGTTGTTGCTTTTTTGAAATAATTTTAACACTATGGTGAAAACACATCTGCTCACTAAGTTCAAAGGTCAGCACACATAAGTGTGTTTATTGGATTGGAACTTTATTACGTTGAAGGTTAAAAACAAATCTAAGCTCTTATTTCGGTGCGTTTTTAGCATTTGTTGCCTTCCATTGCATGGGAATCTGAATACAGATTATCTTTCCCTTCTCAGCGTGGGGTTCCTCCACTTGCTTTGGAGCATAGCACGCACCATTCCTGGTTATATTTTCTGGGAGTTGGAGTCAAGTATCTGGAGGGATTCAGTTTGAGGAATGCTACTGTATACAAATGAAAAATACAGCATACAAATGAAAAGTTAATGCAAATCAAAATTAATTAAAAAAAAATCAGAGTAAGTACAGCTTGCAATGATTCCAGCAAAAGAACTACTAATCTCTCCCTTTGACTCATCTTCTATTTAAGTTTACCATTAAATTTTATTGGAAAAGAATGGAAAAAAAAGTTATGATCAACTTTTTCTGGTTTGGTAAATCATCTGATAAATAAAGCCTTACTGCAGTATTAGGCTTGGTAAAAACATAAGCAATTTCACGTATAGTAACCAATATCTTAGAGCAGTGATAGCAAACCTTTTTGGCTTGGCATGTCAAAAATTCGGAAAATGCCTAACTTGTCTCTGCTGGTGTGAAACCCTCCCCTCCCAAACAAAAGAGAAACAATTCTTTACGTGTTCAATTATTTTAAAAACATACAGTCCAATCATGTATTATATAAAGAAACATCAAATAATTAGAAAAATGAAATACAAGTAAAACAAATTAAGTTTCTTTGGTAACTCAAACAGGGAGAATAATTGTTGTTGGGTGTTGGTGAACGCTGGCATGTCACCCAAAACATCACGGCATGTCACCTTTGACACGCATGTCATAGGTTTGCCATCACTGTCATAGAGGAATCTTACTGGTATCAGAGGATGGATTTCCATATTAAAAACTAAGGATGTAATTATTTCCCACAATGTTTCAAATATTATCTGTATAACATAAAAGAAATGAATGTTTTTGAGGGTATGGCACAGTGACTAGTGGTCTCCAGAGCCTTTCCTAAAATTGCCAATCCCTTGTAAGTTGAATGTGACAGGATAAATTATGGATGGAGTGTGTGTGTGTGTGTGTGTGTGTGTATCAATAAATAAAATACAAATATAAGTATAAATATAAGTATTATATAAATTATGCATAGAGGGTAATCTTAGTACCTGTGAGTAAACTGTACTTAATACATTAATTTTAATGAAGTACCAAATGTAATTTGTTCTTGTCTCAGGCCACTTTTTGGAGCATGGCAGTCAGTCAGTCTGAAAATATATACTGTATACAGTTCTATTATAGGGCATAGTTTTATTTATTTATTTATTTATTTATTATTAAACTTGTATGCTGCCCATCTCCCCCAACGGGTGACTCTGGGCGGCTCACAATAACAAAAAAGGAAAAAACACCAATCCCTCCAACAATGGCTAAAATCCATAAATAATTAAAAATAGAAACATGCATTAAAAATATCCTAAAAAACCCCTATAAATTTTAGCCCTAAAACCTTCAAGATACTGTGGGGGGGGGGCAACCCATCACCCCACCAGCCATCTCCACAGATGCAAGCCCCCATCCGGCCCCCAGGCCTTCTGGCAGAGCCAGGATTTAACCCCTTTTCTGAAGGCCATGAGGGAGGGGGCACACCGGACCTCGGGAGGCAAGATGTTCCATAGGGCAGGAGCCACAGCAGAAAAGGCTCTCTGCCTAGACCAGTCAAAATTCCTTGAACGGTGGGGTCTGCAACCTGCCCCTTCTGCTGGACCGAGTGGGGCGGGCTGAAATAGCCGGGGCGAGGCGGTTCCTCAGATAACCTGGTCCTGTGCCATGAAGGGCTTTAAAGGTGATGACCAACACCTTGAACTGAACCCGGAAACAAACTGGTAACCAATGCAGCTCACACAACAGCGGTGTTATATGTGCCCTCCTAGGGGCATTGAGAACTGTCCGCACCGCCGCATTCTGCACCAGCTGTAGCTTCCGGATACTCTTCAAGGGTAGCCCCATGTAGAGCGCGTTACAGTAGTCCAACCCAGAGGTGACCAGGGCATGAGTGATCGTGCGGAGGGCCTCCTGATCCAGGAAGGGGCGTAACTGCCGCACAACACGAAGTCATGCAAAGGCCCTCCAGGCCACAACTGCCACCTGCTCTTCGAGCAGGAGTCGTGAGTCCAGGAGGACCCCCAGATTACACACTGGGTCTGTCTGGGGTAGTGCGACCCCGTCAAGAACCAAAGATGACAAACTCCTAGATTTTGAGGCTCCCCGTACCCACAGCCACTCCGTCTTACCAGGGTTCAGTCAAACCCTGTTGTCCCCATCCAGGCCCCCACAGCCTCCAGGCACCGCGAGAGGGCAGTCACAGTGTCATTTAAGACACCTGGGATGGAGATGTATAATTGGGTATCATCAGCATACTGATGATACCTCACCCCATGGTGCCGGATGATCTCATAATAGTTTTATTTACACGAAGCTCTTGTGTGTTTATTTAATGGAAACAAAATAGAAGTATTGGTCCAACTCAGCAGGTTTCATAATATTTTTTATTTTTGTGGGTTCTTCAGTTATTTTTTAAAATTAATTTCATGTCATTTATTTAAATCCTGTATCTAGAGGCAACTTTACTGTTGCCTTTTTTCAGTATATCAACGTGAGGAGTCCTAATGACAGATGGTGAATGTTTGCTGTTTTGTAACTGGAGCCCCTCTCTTGGTATTCAACTTTTATAAAAAATTCTGTTCAGTAAATTCATATGTCATCAGGCAATCTAGGGGGAAATCCATGAATCAGGAATGCAAAATAAATTGTCTATTAAAATATTTAATAGTCATGTAGCATCTCTGTGCAAATTCATTACTACTCAATTCTTTTATGCCAGTGTAGGGTGTAAACAACAGCATAATGCTTGTGTAAAATTTTTGGATACCATATCATTCATTTTGATTCCTAAAGCATGACTTGTTTATTTATTTAAAGAATTTCCTTACAAGTTTATAAAATAGATTATTTTTAAAAAGAGATGAAAACTCGATAAATACATAATTCAAAATATATATTTTGTTGTTATTAATATCCTCTGTTTCTAGTTACAGATGACTAAAATAACAGAAATAAAAGCTTTCAGTCAATAGCCAGTTGTTTTCACAGTCAGCGTAATGATGCACAAGCTTGGGAAATACTGTATGTACTTCCCTCAGGCATAACGCTGAATCAGCCATTCTGCAGATAACTTAGTGTGCTGAGTTAAGGGAGTCTAGAGGAGTAGATTCCTTGAGAATTAAGAGTGTTCTTTGAATTCAGCCAGAGTTAGTCAAGGATTGAAGGCCAAATATTGTAAAGCAATGATCTGAACTGAACATGGAAACGCTGGAAGACCACAGTGGATGCCTTCCTATGCCTGACCGGTGGTAATATTTATCAAATGACCCTCAAATCAAACTTCACATATATTTCAGCCAGATTTATTGCCTGATGAGTCCCAACCCTAGCATATATTAAATTGCCTTCCTAGCAAGTTTTGAATATTGGCTGCCTACACTCATATTTAGCGCAAGCCAATTAGATCACATTACATCTTAGCATGTTGTATGAACCCAGCCACAGTTGGGCCTAGTTTCTAGCTACTCTGCTAGAGCTACGCTGCTCAATCTTTGTAAACGGACTTTGATATTTTTATGCCCTATCAGCATTTAAAAGTTGCCAAACATAACTAGATTTTATAGAACACAGTGGACTGTACCTTCTATTGCTAGAGAAGACTATCCACATTTATAGAAATGGAATGCTGGCTTGCTTTTTTTTTTTTTTTTTTTGGTGCCTTTGAGTCAGTTTTTGCCTCCTGGATAAGTATCTCAAGTTTTCTTGGCAAGGTTTTTCGGAAGTGGTTTGCCATTGCCTCCTTCCTAGGGCTGAGGAAGAATGAATGGCCCAAGGTCACCCAGCTGGCTTTGTGCCTACGGCAGGACTAGAACTCACAACCTCCTGATTTCTAGCCTGATGCCTTTACCACTACACTCAACTGGCTTGCTTACAGTCACTTTTTTGTCAATAAAAAATCTATGTTAAGGCAGACATATTTATTAGGGAGGGTCACCCTCATTGGAAGAGAACTCCTCTACTTTTCAGTGTTGTGCCTAAGAAAAGCCGACTCCATATCCTTTTAACACAATACTGAGGGACAGGAGGAGCTGCAACTTCTGAGCTCACAGGATGTTTTCTTTAGACTTTTGCACATTGTCGGCTTTTTTTACTTCCACTTTGAATTCTTTGCTTTTTTCCCTTTGGAATTTGATAGGAGATGATATTAATATTTTCCCAACTTATTTCTGATTCTTTATCCAAAGGTCATAGCACATGTGGTTGCTCATCCAGACAATTCAAACTATATTACATGGTATGACCTGAAATGGTCATAAAAAGATATGTCAGCTCAAGCAGTACTGTTATTTTCTGGTGAATCCTCTATGTTGCCTCTTGTTAAGATTGATAGTTATGGTGCTATCAATAGTATATTGAATGAACCTAATCAGCTATGTAATAATATGCTCCATTTAGTTTGCCAGGTTATAAAGTAGAAATCCTTGTGCTTGTTTTTAGCATCTGTACCATTGCCAAAGGAAGAATTCTAAGGCCTTTCATCTTAGAACTTGTATGATAATATTATTTCTTTAAATGTCCATACAATGCAGACTTTTCAGTTATATTTCTTGTTTCCTATTTAATTCTCAATTCAGCTTACTACAGCTAACCTGTGTGGTAAGACTTTGTTCATAATTGTAAACATCTGAGGATTTTTACAATGACCTTTTTCTTATAATTACAATATTACTGGTGATAGTATTAGTATTAGTAGTATACTACCCAACTCTCAACAGTGAGTATGCCCAATAGTTTTTAATTTAAATGTTGCCTTTAAAACTTTAAAACATCGATATATTAACAAGTTGGAAGTTGTTAATCATGTTTCTTGGCTGGTCTACCTTTAATTAATATATCATCTTACAACACCTGACCAAAAAAAAATAATACTCTAGCTACCTATTGACCTCAAGGCACAGAGAGAGGCTATGGAGGAAACTGGTATCCATATGCTTAGATCATTGACTATTCTGACTATGATGCAGCATGAGAACAACTATATGCAGGTGAAATTTTCTGCCATTGGGTCCTTCTGCCCCAAGCCCAATTTTAAAGGGAGTCAAACGAGTGCCACCCTACTTGCCCCTCTACTTTTCACTTTTTGTATTAATTCCACAGTACAGGCTTTTCAGAAAGTGAGTTCCATCCTCTAAAATCAGACATCACCTTCTTCCATTTTCCTCTTTACTGATGATACCTTCATTCTCTCTTAAATTCAGTTTGGCCTTTGTTGAAGTCTCCATGCTCTAGCAAATATATTGCCATAATGTAATATTAGATTTAATTTATTTTAAAATTAAGGTGCTTTTATTTATTAAATGATGTGACAATTGACACCACAATTGGAAAATCAATGGCATCTTAGTCAATTTGAATAGACAAAGGCAGGGTTTCTCAGCCTTGGCAACTTGAAGATGTGTGGACTTCAACTCCCACAATTCCCCATGGCTGGCTAGGGAATTCTGGGAGTTGAAGTCCACACATCTTCAAGTTGCCAAGACTGAGAAACACTAGACTAAGGGTTTTAAATTTCTAGGAATATATGTTCAGTCTAATATTCCTTGGAAGCAATAAACTTGAGAAACTATTAACTATGCCCAAAAGCTATAATTACATTTGCTAGTTGTGACTATCACATTATTTAATATTAAGCTATTGAATCTCCTGCTACATGGAACAAAGTGTTGTATTTGTAAGATATAAAGGCCATACAGGCAACTCAGTAAAAATTTATAAGAACAATGCTTTATGTCCTCTTATCCATGCAAATGTACTTCTTTGGCTGGAATTGGGCTGATCATGTCTGGAAGTCCTCATGAGAATTTGCCATCTGATATGCTGTCTAAACTAATTTTGATTAATTCCTTGGCTTACTCAATCCTTGCCAACACTTTTACCTTCTGGAAAAACATGCAGCCTCAGATTTGTCTTAGTGTGATCTCTCAGCCCAGTTCCAGGTAATGCCTGGACCTAAGAAAGCCATAGTCAAAGTGAGACAGGGAGTCCTTGATTCAGATTTGCTGAATGATAAATCAGAAGTTTCAAAGAATATTTATTTATTGAATGTATATGCTGCCAACTTCATACAGACTCATGGTAGCTTACAATAAAATTAAAATGTCCATATATAATGTACCTTTGGGGGATTTAGGGCACATCAGGTGCCAAGGTAGACTTCAGAAACACTGAGTAGCATATAGGTAAGTGCATACATGGCACATACAGTCTCATCCCTATGTACACATACACATACAATATACAACCTCCCCTCCCACATCTATGAATACATGTCATTTAACCTTCTTTGAAAGGCAAAACATAGTCATGAGTCTACTTCTTCAATGAAAGCAAATTGAAACAGGTTTTACTGCCATTGCCATAGTTTTCAGCAAGAAAGAGGAGCAGATCTTCAGACACCAGGGCATAGAGTTGGTGGGTGGGATACGATTGAACACAAGGGACTCATGGGTGCAGCTAAGGGCTGATGCTGCATTCTGCCTCCTGAATTCTTGGATGATCTAAAAGGGAATAAGCAAGTTATGAATGATACAGATTATGCTTCCAGGTTTTAACCTGAATACAGTTCTGTTCTTCAATGCAGCACTTAATTTAAGACTTTCCCAGACTAAGCTGTGGAGTGAGTAAAATTAGTAAGACTGCCTCTGAGCAATTGCAGAATGCTTTCTTGTCATTAAGAAGCCCTACATGGCATAGAGAGAGCCAGTTTGGTGTACTATAGTGGCTAAATAGAAACCGGGAGATCATGAGTTCTAGTCCCGCCTTCGGCACAAAGCCCACTAGGTGATCTTGGGCCAGTCACTATCTCTAGCTCTTAGGAAGGAGGCAATGGCAAACCACTTCCTAAACCTTACCAGGAAAACTGCAGGGACTTGTCCAGGTGGTCACCAAGAGTCAAGACTGACTCAAAGGAACCCCCCCCCCCAAAAAGAACCACCATTGCATAGGGCCTGGTTACTTGAGGGGCCACCTGTCTCCCATATATCTGCCTGGCTGATTTGATCCTGCAGGGTTGGTGCACTCCAGATTCCTTCAATTAAGCCATGCCACCTATTGGGACCTCAAAAGGGCACCTTCTCTGTAGCTGCACCTGTCCCCTGGAGACATGGAGAGCCCTCCTGCTGTTGTTTAGAAGAGCTGAGAAGACTTGCCTCTTCACCCAGGCCTTTGGCGAGGGAGAGTGAGGCCACTTGGTTCATTCGGTCTGATCTGTCATGCTTGCCATCTTTTTATCTTTTATTGATTTATAACCTTCTTCCCCCAGAGTTGAGGTCGGCCTCATCACTTCTGAGCTTTCGAAGGTCCCCTAAAACTTGGTTATGCCAGCAGGCCTGGGGACCGCAGGGTTGGGTGAATTAGTGAGGTGGCTCCAGTATTTTTAACATCCCTCTGTCTATTATTTTCTTTTTTCATTCTCATATTATCGTTTTTAATGTTTTTTAATAATTAATATATCATGTTTTTAGGCAATGTTTGTTTTATATATTTATTATTCTATTGGCTTGGTGTACGCTGCCCAGAGTTATTTTTGTGAGATGGGTGGCCATATTAATTTGTTTAATAAATAAATAAATTTCTTTGATTGTTATGAGCCACCCAAAACCACTGGGAGGCTGGTGGCATACAAGTTTAATAAATTATTGTTGTTGTTGTTGTTGGTCACACAGTCAGCCAGAAGTTTAGACTGGATTTGGCATTTTTATCCACCTGTTGAGTCCTACCCAAGGACCTGGGATAGGCAGATGTTGTGGTGATCATGATTATCCACTATCCTATACTTTCCAGCTAAAACTTAGTATTGCTGATTTTAGGAATCAGTTATTAGTGTTAGCAACTCACTGTACCTTGCCTGGCCTCTGTTGTACTTCTGCGCTACTAGCAGCGTGTATTTCATTAATAATATTCAGTTTTTAATATCCAGCTCAAAGGACTCTTAATCTTTTGCTTCCTACAAAAGATTGCCTTGATGGCAGATGAAGCTAGCACTTACTTTATCTTATGTTTCATCATGCCCATTTACAGTTCCATTATCTGTTATTAGGAAAAAGCAAATCATTTTAGGAAACAGCTCATTATTTTCACAAAGTGGCTATCAGTTATGGAAGCCCCATAAAAAGCAGGCATTTTGTAGAGTTTAGGCAAAATTGATTATGCTGGTTTATTCTGCTAGAGAATGTTCATGAAATAAAGTGCTGAATCCTGGTAACGTTTTTACTACTGTATTCCTTCAGCATACCAAATAAGAATTTAAAAATGTATTACTGGATGACACCAAGATCCATCTTCTGTAGCATTCGTTTTGTACCCTTGGCCAGTCATTGGCTATGCCAGAACATGTGAATTGATGATGGTAGTGATGATAGTGATAATTCCTTATTATTTGTCCCTCTATCTGCTGCTCAGCTGCCACTGGAGTTCTTTTTCAGTTACCATTTTCTCTAAAGGGAAAAGACAAGAAGTGATCAAGGACAGGAAGAGCCATCTTTATTGTAGCTACCTTGCATTTTTCCCAATAAGTGGATGGGAGGCTGAAATCACTACATGCAAGTGTGAGGAGTACAATTTCCCCACTCTGTCCTATATAGCTCTGCCCATGTAGTATACTTTGCATCACCTTCTATAGGTAAAGGTAGACTGCTTTTTCCTGTGCTGGAAGAGAGAAGAAGCACTGCCCCTCCCAGTTTCTCTTGTATAAAGAACTCAATCATGACACAGATGAGTTTATGAAGAAGAGTCACCCCTTCCTCCCTGCCCCTACTAGCTGGTCTACGTGGGCAGATGTGATGGAAGGCATGAGTGGGGGGGATACTGGTATGGAGCTTTAAGGTTATAGGGAGGGGGAGTGACATTCCAAGCGTCTCCTCAGCCCCCAGCTGGACAGTGTGGAAGTAAGGAGGAAGAGACTGGCCCCTCCCTAAGGGCTTGTTGGTTATAGTTGCTCTCGTTGGGGAATTAGAGTTAGTCTGGTGAGATTCTGTCTGTTAGGTGCAAGTTAATAAAGAAGCTGAGCTGATTTCCGGACTTTGTTGTGTGATTCTTGGGCTAAACCTGACATCAATCTCGCCAGACTCACTCTAATTCCCCAACGAGAGCAACTATAACCATCAAGCTCTTAGGGAGGGGCCAGTCTCTTCCTCCTTACTTCCACACAGTCCAGCTGGGGGCTAAGGAGACGCTTGGAATGTCACTCCCCCTCCCTGTAACCTTGAAGCTCCATACCAGAATCCTCCCCACTCATGCCTTCCATCACAGCAGGTAGGGGTTGGATATACAGGTAGTCCTCATTTAGTGACTGCCTCGTTAGCAGCCTTTCACAGTTACGGTGGTGATGAAAAAGTAACTTTACAATCAATCCTTGCATTTACGATCTTTGCAGGTCTGTAAAGCAAAGAAAAGATGAAGTAAGATCATAAGACAGTGTTTTCACTTAGCGAATGCTTCACTTAACGACCGAATTGCCAGTCCCAATTGTGATCGCTAAACGAGGACTACCTATAGTCCCTGAACTTGATCAGGTTCCCAGTATTGGCCTAATTAATCTTTCCTTAACTATGGTAGTTGTTTTTGTAAATACTGTTTTACCTCTATTATCCTTTTATTTGTTTATTATTTTATTTATTTTACCATTTTTCAGAAGGTAGTAGAATTTATCTTTAGGATTAGGATGCCTGTATTTATTTTCAGTCCTTTCCATACTGATTATTTAACTTGATTTGTTCATTGCTACAGCGTATTAATATTATTGAAGGGTTCAGTGTGTAAGAATGGAAAAGAAAATTACTATTATGTCAGCTCTGTCTCCTGTCTTTTTATATTCATTAATCCATAGCATACTAACCTATAAAAACACACATGCAAACGTGGGCAAATGAGAATGTGCATATTGAAGGGTTGGGCTGGCACACCTTTTTCCATCTATTCATTTGAATGGTGAAACCATGATGATTTATGAAGGGATAATAATATCTCTGCATGCAGAGGGTTTGAGGTTCAGTTCTTGCCATCACCAATTAAAATAGCAAGTAACAAATGCTGTTCCTACTTCCAGCCAGAGTAATAGATAGTTCTGGTTTAAATGGAACAACAGGCTAAGGTCCTTTACACACTAGTCACTTATGCAGCCATCACTGAAATTATGCAAAGCCTGTATTTATTGTTGTTGTTTCAGCACAATGATGGTTGGATGGCTGTAGAAGACTCTCTAAATCACTACTGCTGAAATGACCTAAGACTCAGTTACTCAATCTTTTGCCAAGTCACCCACTTTGCAGATTTGTGGATTTGATGTCATTAGCAAAACAATAACTACTGTCTAAGTTTTTAGCAGACATAATATCCAAGCTAATATCATGACTTACCTAATAGGACAATATGGGTAAACAGCCCCCAACATATCCATTAGTGCATTACTTCACCCTCTGCAATTCAGACCACCACCATATTGGAAAATCTCCCCATAAGGTTCCTGGCAGCCTGCTAGTCAGCTAACTGGTTCCTGAAGGGATGTGGTATATCTGAGAGTAGTAGGATGGGATATGTATTCCAAGGTCGGGATGTGTGCCCTGAGCTACCTTTGGACGAAGAATATTTTTATGCACATACCTTTACAGCTGTTCATCATGCAGGTGCAGTCAATACTTTGTTCACCATTGCAAACTTTTCTCTACTGAGCACGATCAGTCTTATTTCCCGCTAAATATACATAGGATTAAAATGTATGTTATTCGTATTTATTAAAATAGGTTTCCAAATGTCCTTAAAATGTATACAACATCCTTTTGATTATTAAAGAACAGTTCACAGTCATTAGTGCAATATGTAAAACATGTATCTGTCCTCCCAGGAGATCTTAACTATAAAAATGAGCAGTCTGTGTCAACTGTATGTGTGTGTGTGAGAGAGAGTAAACATTTGAGTGTATTCAGGATTTTTTCAGTTTCCCTTATCAACAGCAAGCAGTACTGCACTAATTTCCTTCCATGGGTAAAAGGCAGGCATAAATGGTTTTATTCGTTCCCAACATTTTCCAATATAATGTGGATGCCATGTAAATGAGATACAAGCTGTTAATTATTCTGGCAAGTTTTCCATTGCCTTTATCTGAAAATGTAAGTGCAGCATGAGAAGCATATCACACTTATGGTTTTTAATTGATTCCCCCCCCCCTCAGTCTCATTTGCTTCTTTGATTTTTTGGTCCAAACTATTATTCCAACCACTTTTTATATTGATGCAGGTTTTCCCCCCATATTTTTCAGTGTTTCCTTAAACATCAATTAAATTACTGAAGTGAAAGAGTGAGAAAACATTACTCTGTATCCCAAAATGAAACAGTAACACAACACTTAGCAATAATGAATGCTTGTTGTAGAAAATTACATGGAGTACAATCATTATTTCTAACTAAATTATATATTTTGTTCTTCTCCACTGGCTATGTTTCCATTAACTAAAAGAAATGCTGCAGTACATTTTTATTTGTCAAGTTAGTAAATGGTGCTGTTGGTGTCTTGGTGCCATTAGAAAATATTCATACTGTTGTTTTTCAAAGTAAGTAAAGTTTTTTTTTAAAAAAATCTGTATTATTATTTCAGAGATGTAACCATTTATTTAAGCTACACATCTACAAAACATTAGAGATTCCCGCGAATAACTATAATGCTTGGAGATACGTAATAGTAGATATAACCATAGAGAATCCATAGAATGTGGGCATCTCTAAATATGTATTGTGGCTCATGATTTCCAAGCCACTATATGAAAAGCTAGAGCTCTTGGACTGGATGATGCATTATCAAACCATGAATAGAGTTGTCTATATTTGTTAGTAAACACCCTCAGTAGGAGGAACCAGCAAGACCAGAGCAGGGAACATGAGTATTTTACTCATCCCCTGGTAAGCCAGAAATGTTAAGAATGGTTGTTTCCATGATGAGCAAATGTGGCCAGTGATGTCAGTTTTTAAAAACAATCTGGATCTGGCATAATCTAGAACTGGCTAATTATATTAACATTAAAAAAGAGAGCCAGTTTGGTGTAGTCATTAAGGCACCAGGCTAGAAACCTGAGTTCTAGTCCCACTTTAAGCATGAAGCCAGCTGGGTGGTCTTGGGCCAATCACTCTCAGCCCTAGGAAGAAGACAAGAGCAAAACACTTCTGAAATCTTGCCAAGAAAACTGCAGGGACTTGTCCAGGCAGTCACCAGGAATCAACCCTTACTCGAAGGGACCAAAAAAACAACAACTTTAACATAAGTGTTTGAAAAATGTTAAAACTAAAAATAGTCAAACTTTTATTTTAATTATAAGCCACTTTTCAGGTCAAGGCTATATATATATATATAATATTATAAACAGATAAATACAATAAAGATCTAACTACAAAATAAATTATTTGATCTATCAAAACAAATTAAACAAATTGATTAGCATTAAAAAATACACTCAAAATACAGAGCCAAAAAGGAACATTTCATTAGATACCAATAAGAAACCTAAGTAGGCAGTGGTATCTTCATAAAAAATCAGCAAGTTGGTAGAAGGAGTGTCACGATGCAAGCCCCATTCCTTTTGAACATGTGTGCAATGTCAACACAAGTACAAAAGATACAGGTCTTGCATCATGACGCTGTCTTCTCTCTTGACAAATTTGACCCCACCGCTATCCTTGGGTTCACTGAAGAAGATAGTCCTCCATAGTATCTTTCTGGGAGGTATTTGAAAATCAGGGTGCTGCTGTAGAAAAGACCTTCAATTCTGTAAACGAATATAATACTTCTCCCACTGATGAGACTTCATCCAAAACTATTAATACATGAAGCAAACTTATTTCTACAATTTTATTCCAGTTTTCCTCCCTCCCTCCCTCTGTATATCTATTAATTTGCAAGGTTTATTTATGCGTCCAACTAAAACTGATTTGGAGCAGCTCACAGACACTAATTATATAAATAAGATTAAAAAGTATAAAATCTAAATCTTAAATAGTAACACAATACAATACAAAACCCCGTGCCAGAGAAAAGTAAAAAACATTAATTAGCCTCCGGATTACAGGCGGGAGTAATTCACAGCATTCTGACCCATAAAACCTGTTGAAAAAGCCAGGTTTTGATGGCAAAGAATTCTTTATAAAATTTTTCTTAAAAAATTAGACTTGGTTAATATGTGCAATATAAGCAAAAGAATGAAGGACACTCAAGTATCTCAAACCTGGATTTGCAGACAATGTTAAGAATGAATCCTTCATGTTCCATTGCTGAGTCCAAACAGCAATTCAGCACCATCATAGCCTTACCTGAATCAAATGGTTTTGAAAGCCAGAACTGACCATCTTAGGCTGTTGATACAGTAATACATATCTAAATCCCTGGATGATCTCACCCAATGGCTTCATACAAATTATAAATATATAAAAAGTCACCCAATAATTATGAAAATGAACTGCAGGTATGATTAAAATTGGCCCCTACACAGAACTTACATAGCTAGTTGGGCAAGATTTTTTAATAGTATCAAACCATCAAGGAGAACAGGGTGGCACTCCTCTTGTATGTTTCTAAAGAGTATTACTCATCACAGTGATCAAGAGTATTTCAGTGTCAGAACCAGTCTTAAACTGATTGAAATCTATCCCAAATTGCCTGGAATCCTCTTGTCCTAAGGTGTGAAGGTGGGTGAATTCTATTTTAGGGATCACTAAGGAAAAAGTTGAAAATGCATTTAATATTGTAATGCCTTTGGAGAGATCACTATACATGACTCACAAAGTGTATTGTGAAACTCAAAAAGGTTCAGAAAAGGGCAATCAGAGTGGTCAAGAGGATCTAGCAATTCATTGAAGAGGAAAATGTATAAAGTTTGGGGCTTTTTACTTAGAGAAAAATTAAATAAAGATGGACATGGTAAAAGTTGGTAGAGGAAAGTGTATCTCACATAATATTAGAATACATGATAATTCAGTGAACCTGAATGATGGTAAATTCAGGGAGGTAAATGAAATTATCTACTTCAGGATATTGTGATGGCCATCAACTCAGATGATTTTAAAAGGAGGATTAGAGACATTTGTGGAAGATGTTTCAATCTTCAATAAGGCATGATGGCAACCTCCAGAGTTAGAGGAGTATGCTTCAAAGTAGGAACTACTGGATAAGCATGAAGCTATTTCTCATGAAATCCAAGAACTAGTATTAATTAATATCCTTATATTAATTGTCTAATCTTTTAAAATCTGTCAGGTTCTGAGTTGCACAGAGTTTCCCACAGAAAGCTGGTTAACACTATAGAAAATGGGATACTGGATTTTGTTCTGATTCAGCTGAAGTCTTATGTTCTTATGGGATTGTAAATTTCTTCCTGGCTTCTCCAATTTCTTTTCTGCAGTCAATGGATAGTTGCTGGGTTCTCAGGTGACTGATGGTTGCATACAGAATCAAGGAGTATTTTCTCCTTCATCAGTTTTATGGAGAGGGATTTGTTTGACTCATTTGCACTTTTATTATTAAAATGCTCCGCCTTGCCTTTCTATCTTATATGTAAAGCAATTCTCAGCAAAATCACTGAATTTAGTGCATAATTTAAGATTGAATATGATCTATCAAATCAAAACAAAATAATGCAGTGTATCATTACCACAAATAGTATATATTTTTTCATATTAGTATACTCAGTCTTCATTGGGGTTTGTGGAAGAAGACAATTCTATCCACTTTGGAATTGTTTTGATGTGTATTATTCTTGCAAATCTTGGGGATCATTCAATAATACACCCCTTTTGTTTCTCACTAACACCAGTAAGTTGGCATGCACTACCTGCACTCTGTTGGAAAGGATAATCCCTGCCTTATATGTTTTTTGTCATATCTTATCATGACAAAGAACACAGGGTGTCATTGTAGATAAAGTGGTTGAGTTGTGCAGCTTCAGTAAATATTCTTCATGTACATTTCAAAGAAAATGGGAATGGGTTTGGTTATTACCAATTCTGTGGGACAAAACCAATGGAGCGTACTTTTGAAAAATAAAAATAATGGTTTTGCTATTCCATCCTTCAGAGTGTTCCCAGTTACTTCTTAATTCAGAGGCAAAGGCCTGGATTATTGATCTCTGATTTTTTATTCAAGAATCTTAACTTATCATATGGGATGAGTGGTAAGAACTAATTCTTTCTCTTCTACTTATTAGATTTCTCTTCAGTTAGTGTTGTCAGTTTCTTTTTTCTCACTGACAGTGTCTGGCCGTTTTCTCTGTCTCCCCTTTTTTAGTGTCTATTGCTCTTAGTCAAACCTCCTCTTCCACATCCTCCATCATTTTTATGCTTTCTCTCCTATCCTGATTCCCCCCACATGAACCAATGTTCCTTAATTGAATAGGTTAGAAGTCACCATTATTCTCTTTCCCGATTCATTACATTGGGCTAAGCCTTCTTCTCTAAAATACGGGAAGTTTAGCTCTCGTCGTATTTGGACACTGTTGATCTCTTTGAAACAATCCCATATTATTTTCTTGACTCTCTCCTTGCAGTTGCCTTCCAAAACACTTGAGTCAAAACAATATGGCTCCTCGCCATTCACATTTGCTGATGCCTCAAACACCCATTTGCTAGGTTCCTGCCATCTGCCTTAGTGTCTAAGATGTTAACTCAAGGCCTGGGGATTACAGAGCGATGTCTAGAAGAGTATTTCTTGTCCGGAAAAATCCAGCAAGTTGACAAAGCAATTTCCTGAGAATAGAAACTATGTAAATCACTTGCAAAAAGGAGATGAGAAGGACAGGATATATCTTTGCTGAAACTTTAGCTCTCACTATAAACAAACTGAAAAATCTTGATATTGCAATAGTTTTAAATCTCAGGATGGCAGTCTAAGGTTTGGCCCATTTATGTTCCAGATTGGCTGCCTAAAACTCAAATTACAAGATTATCTCTCATCTCAATTGCTACAGCTGTTCCCATGTAAGCACTGAGGACTGAAGTGTAGATTTAATACAGAAAAATTAAAATATACTGCAAGACTGACATCTGTTGACCAAACTTGGATTATATATAGTATACAGACAGTATACAGACAGACAGACACACATTGCCCATTTGCTTTCCCTAAATATATATATTTCATATTCTTGTAAGAAAATTCTAAATATGAGCTCAAGTTTTAAAAGATGAATAAGAACAGTTGTTTATTGCATAAACCTGCTACTAAGACTACAGTTGGCAGTGTGACACCTATACTCAGAATAGTACCATGGACACTTGGTGGTATCTTCAAAGGCTTCTTACTTCTCTTCCTCATTATGTTAAATGTTAACATTTTGCAATATTTAAATGTTTTTTAAATTTCTTTTGCCAGTAAATAACATAGCTTTAGTTGGAAGCCATCTTTTTTCATTTCTTTTGCTCATAAATACCATTTGGATCCAGCATATTGGGAATTAGGAAATTAAGAAAATAGGCAAGGCTCCTGTAGGTTATCGTAATGTCATTTCACTGCTAAAAGAAAAATAAGGTATAGGAAGACTTTTGGCATAAATTTAGTGGATCAGGAGAGATTTGAGGAGGCAACAGCCCCTTCTGGAAAGCCAGTGAATAGGGAGAGAGAAGGAAAGTGGCTTGGAGAATCTAGTGGTAAGATGGTAAACATTTTAGGATAGCTACATTTAGTGGAGAATGAAAGAGCCCATTTGTAATCACAATCAATTCAAAATTCCAGATGTGACTGCAGACCATAAAGTTGGAGACTCTTGCTCTTGCCTTATGTCTGTACCCAAAGGAGGGTTCATTTGATATTCTTTCAATATCCTGATTGTGCTACTGTAATTGTATTAACAAATATAAACTCTGTGGAGACATAGACTATGGTATGTTAATTAGCAAGTTTCTACATTTCTGTCAAGGCTTAAACTCTCATGAGGTTGCGCAAAAACACTTTATGGAGCGTAATTATACAAACATGCAAATGTGATATCGCTATTCTTAAAATATGTACACAAATACTTCCAGAGAGGTAATATTTTGCCATGCTGTGGAGCTCTCTGACCTCCAATTGCAAATCTAAAGAGCCAGAATGAAGGTGAGGATACCCCTATTTCTCTCTCATGCCAGAGTAATGAGTGACATAAGCCTATCATCTCCCCAGTGTCTTGTAGTGCTGAGGGGACTTAGGATTGCTCAGATTCACAGCATTCCTAGAGCAATCTCTGTCTATCTTCTGTCATGCTTCATTTTGATGTTTCTAACTTTGGAATTTCCGTATGTCAGAAAGAAGCAAACAGAAGAGGTGACTGAACCTGCAATAAATACTCCGTATTTGTCAGCCTTATAAGGTAGTCCAGATAAGAAGCACACCCAGAAGTACTAGCTCTAATTTTATTGTAAGGTTACATTAACAGAATCTTGCAAGTCTAAAAGTACATTTTCCCCCCTTTGCCTTTACAGTCCAAGAAATTAGGGAGGATCCCTTCTGAGACGTTTGCCACATCCCCATTCCTTCTGTGGGTTCAGCTGCCACTTGTCCGACTATTGTCTAATCTGCAGCTCTACCTCCTGTCTCCCAAGGTCATTCCCACGTACCATTACAGTATTTGTACAGGATAGTTAGGCATAGTCTGTTCAGTTTGCCTAGCTTACACAAGTATTCTTGCCGAGTTAGTCTGCATTAACTGAAATTTATGAACTGTGGTGGGTGTTGCTGTTATCTAGGCAGGAGTTAAGCAGAGCATAAATTAATAAGGCAAGTTTGTTTCTCCACATAGGAATATCAAAATTAGCATCCTTGGCTACTGATGTAATTTGTACTCCAGAATCATCCTCAGCTAAATGCGGTATCGAACTCCAGAGAGAGTGCAAGTCCTTCCAAAACAGGCTATACAACTAATTTGATACTGGCAGGATTACCAATCCATAGAGTCTTCATTTCATCTGGATTTGGCTTCAGTTTGTTTGTACTCTCACCCGTGGCTCAGAATTTCCATCATTTACTTGCTGGTGAAAATGAGAGAGAGCTTTCTAATTTGTATATCAATGACACCACACCTCTGGATAACTTCTCCCAGCAGAACTCTGTCCTGGGAACCAGTGGCCGTAGTGTGGAAAATAGTTTCTCTTCTAACTTAAAGCCACTATAACACTATAACATAGAATCCCATTTCAGAAACTCATTCTAGAAGGGTACTGTGGTCAATAGCATCAAAAGTTTCTGAAAGATCCAGGAGAATGAATAAAGTTGCACATCACCTGTTCAGTGAAACCAATAGAACTGCACTTTGCAAAGCTAGGGAGGGCAGCCAGAGGCATTTCTGGGATCAAGCTGAAAACTAAATTATTAGAAATAATGTACTGAAAAAAGATTCTGTGCTTATTCAGGTACAATAACAGCTTGATTTAACAGACCACTCAGGGAAAGGGTCATTTGTTAAATCTGAATTTACATTATTAATACAATTGATGTCAATACACAGATAACATCAGTAGATCCAGATGACATAAAAATATCAAATATGAAAATGATGCATGTTATCACAAGTTATATAAATTACATCAATTATTCAGATTGCTTTGGAGGTTATAAAATTTCATCTGTTGCATCTCAAGTCTGCTGAATGAAGGTCCAAAAAGCCAGGGTTTTACTGTACAAGATTATACATGACAGTTTGCATCCTAGATAGTTTAATATGAGCTTTATCTCCAGATTTTGCTTGATTCTTCTTTTTAAAACGAAATTAACCATAGTAAATTATTTGAAATTGGAAGGAAGTACAAAATCTATTTGCGTATGCAAGTATACTTGTGAAGCTGTGTTGCATAAACTTTCTCAGACTGATGTTCTACACATTGGCTGTGCTACCTAGGGATTAAGGAAGTTGTAGCCCAAGTACAAGTTGGGGGAAGGCCAAGCTGTATGAGCCTTCATAATAGTTTAGGATTGTAATGGGATTGGGGAGAATTGTGTTTTCTGCATGACATAGATATCTCCTTCACCCATCCACTCCATGGTATTTTTGCTCACACAAAATGACTTGAGTAGCATTAATGTTATAGCTGCACTTATTTGCATATAAACTCAGGATAAAACAAGGACCACGGGAAGAAATGACCTTTATACAGATACCTATTAGGACCTTAAAAGGCTTGGTTACATTCATTTTTGTCGCTTATGCATAATGATCACAACAATGGTAGGATCAGCAGCTGCAAGAGTCTTGAATTGAAAACGTAGACAATGGCAAAGTTTTTCCAGGTCCAAAGAACATATTGGGTGGGGGAGCTGATAACCCATAAGAAAGAAAATAATATGTGGGGGTGGGGAAATGCTAGCCAACTTTGCAGCAGTGAGCACAAGGTTGCCATCTGAAACTTGTCAGCTTAGGAGTGGCCCACGCTACCCATTCTTTTACACAACTGCAGCATTCAGCTGTTCCTCTCCTCCCCCCCCCCCACACACCACACTATATAATCCCACATGGCATGCTACAAAATTTCAATTTGTTTTTAAAGCCTTCTTTACTGTTATTATGCAACTGAGAGTGAAAAAGCAAGTTGCCATTCTCATGGCACTATTTGCATTGGCTATTGTTCTCCTAAATCCCCTTTAAACAGCTACATTGTCAACCCATAGGCCCCGTTTAAGGCTACAAAAACGTGCAGATTAATTCGATCAAAGGGACGTCCAAATACAAAATGCACTTTTCAAACTGCATCAGTGTAGGCTCCTTTTACAGATCACTGCATAGTAAGAGAATGGGGGAGAAACAAAGCTTTGGCAGGCTAGAGTTTTTTTGTTCCAGTTATTCCTACCAAATATATTTTACCTGAACTGTTTTAGAACAAGTATAAAAAGCCGTATGGCGGGGTGGCTTCTCTGCCACTTCTTTGTTCTTGTAGAAATGGTTTTATCTAACAACTATTGTGAGATATCTAAAAGTTCTTTGCAAAATATTTTTAGTGACAATGAAATTTTTAAAAAGTGGGTGTGTTAGAGTAACTTGTTCAGATATGCAACCCAAGTTCTCTGAAGAAAATAATATGTGAGATCCATGTTTCCAGCAACTGGCTTCTTGCAGTGAGTGATATTAGGGAGTTCTTTTTATCACAACTGCAGTGGCTAAATTTAATTGTTTGGGGAGCTTATCCTGAGTTCTGATCATCTGATGAAAGCCTTTCTGGTTTTGGAAGCACAGAGGAGGCTGTAATTAGACATCAAATTGTACAATAGCCAGAGTAGCATGACTTCTCACAACCTCACATTACAATCTCCCTGTCTCTCTCTTCATTCATTTTATTCATTCATCCTGGATTTGTCTTTCTTTCTTGTTCCAAGAAGTAGAGATTATTAAAGGGTTGATCTGTGGTGTAGACTAGGCTAAATCATATCTGTCTTTACTTCAGGTGGAAGACTCGTGTATGCAACTCTGGTTGCCATGAGCCTCTTCCTCTGGGAAAAGCATGGGATAGCAAAGATCCTCACAGCCACTGGCTAGTCCATCCAACACCTGCTAGTGGTTCTGCCAGTCTCAGAGAAGCACAATGAATTGGTCTGATGAGTGAAATGTGGCCTACAAGCTGAAAGTTTCCTATCCTTACTCTAAGCTTTTCTGAATGCATATTCAGGCACTTGGAATTATAGTTGAAAATATTTGTCTAATATGACTATAGATAAGCCTATGCAAGTTCAGATCAACTAACTGGAAGGGATCATGTGAAATATTCAGATAACATTTAAGTTTGCCATCTTTTGATCATATCAGCATGTGACAGTTAATTCACATGTTAAAAGATTTGCATTGCCATCTTAATCACTGTGGAACACTGATGTTCCAAATTGAAGTCAGCAAAAGGTACATAAAAAATGGTCCATCACAGGCAAAGGGTTTATGAAAGTTGGCTCTCTGCCAATTTAAACCTAAATGATAGTATTAGATGTTGTGCTTTGGTAGGATTGTAAGAATGATTTACACTCAGACTTTAAAAGTAATATATTCCAGCATCTGCTTCTTCAGTTGCCATAATTATTTTCATGTTTTAAGATAGCAGCATGCTTACTGGAACATTTATACCCTCTTATAACAGTCTTATAAAAATATTTTTTTAAACAATAAGGTGGTAGAAGCATTACACTGTGTATAATATAGGTAAGTATTACTGTAGTTCAGTTAAAACGAAAAACAAAAACACCCTTGCATTATACTAAGATGAGGGTAATGCTACCGTGAAAAAGAACCCGTATCAAATATCAAGGGGTCCATGTGTGAATGCAAACAAAAGCTTCATAGGAGATATATGCAAATGATTAAGCATGCACTTCTTTTCTTTTTTCTCTTTCATTAATTATATAAAAGGGAATACTTCATTTTTCGGAAACTGGAGTGAATTTCTGAAAATCTTGCCTGGAACCCAGAATAAATGTTCATGAAAACCGTATCATAAAAGTTTTGTTGTATTTGCTTTATGGGGTTTCAGAGATAAATATGTTTTTTATTTCCTTATGTCAAGTTGTATGGTTTGATTTCTAATTGGATGCTTAGAAGCTTAATGCTTAGGCTAAGTTTTTAGAACTTTCTTGTAAGAAAAACTTCCCCAGGAATATATAGAGAATATATATTTTCCAGTAGGGATGGCATAACATTCTTTTCATAGAAAGTCACTTGCTTATTGGATCTGATTTAGGCTTACAATGTGGGATGCATGTTTTAAGTAAAATTCAGTGCACTTCTATAATCACACACATGCCTTTGTTTTAAAGTCTGTTTAATTGCTCCTGCCCTTTTTGTCCCATTTACTTTGTTATATTTTATAAAAGTAAACTGATACTAACTAGGGTTTTTGATTTGTATGTACAGGGCTGAATTAAGTGCCAAGGATGTGAAAAAGGGAGATAGAAATGCTTTGTTTTGGATATTTCTGTCCAGCTTCCAAAAACATGATTTATGAAGCTGTGGAAATCATCCCAACCAAGACAGCTAATAAAACTATCTTATTAGGCAGATGAAAGGTCCTTCGGTTTAACAGTGGCTGAAAATGAACATTAACTATTATATCTTTATGATCAATTATGTTTGATTAAATAAATATGTATTTTCTGTACCCAAATTAACTGATACTTGTAATGACATGCACCTGTATACTCAGGCACAAGTATATGGAGAGTTGGCCCTTCTGGTTTATCAGCTAAGTTGCCCTATGTCCTTTCCTACAATCCTACCATTGCCTCTTCTATATTCTTAGGAGGGGAGGGGAGTCTGTTTAAACTCTGCCACCACATACTTTTTTACAGAGTAAATTCCTTGTGTACTGTTCCTTAAATGTGTGGATACCCACTTCTTCTGAACTTTCTTGCCTTTCTGTCATTAGCAGAATAGTCAGGATAAGTAGTCAGTTCAATTCCCTGTCAGAACGAGACTACAGATTTCAGAGACTACAGATTTCAGAAGTTTCAGGAAGTTTATTGTATGGATTAAGGTTAAGCAGCTAAAATGAGGATTGAAGACAGTGGGAGGAAGTAAAAGGAAACTTTTATGGATCCTACAGGCTTTCAACTTACATCTAATATTCCAGGCAGGAATACACAGTGTCACCATTTTATCTGGGGAGGTGGGGCCTAACAAATCACAAATGCATTAATTGTCCGTCCTAATGTTTTCATAGATATTTGTAAAAATGGGGGTTATTTTTTTTTAAATATCTGGGAATAATTATTTCAAGGAATCTTTTTTTCACTTGAATATTTTTTAAAAGCTCGAACAAAAATTAACATACATAGATTATTAAAATCCCTGATGAGTTTTCGAGAGAAGAAATTCTATAAAAATTGCTTCAAGATTTGTATATTTATTTATAACTATTCTTATATTAATGGCTTTAAAATATTTTAAACTGATTGATATTAAGAGATTGCCTATGGGAAAGGCAAACACCTGAATTATCTTTATCTAAATTACGGTTGTTATAAGTTGATGCAGAAGGTTAATTTTCCTTTTTTCAGATTTATCATTGGACATATATTTTGATTCAATTTCTCAATGAAACACAAAGGACTAAGTAAAAAACAAACTACTGTTGGCACAATTAGAAAGCATTACATGACTTCTCTAATGACTCGGTCTACTTTTTAGCAATAGCTCCATTGTATTTTTTTCATGCATTAAAACTGAAAGACATATTTGGAAGATATTGGGACAGAAATATAATTACATGATAAACTGACATTCTGGGGCAATCCCTATTTGAAAGTCGCAAGTGGCTGTTTTTGTGGTTGCTATTGTTAATGTTGTTATTATTTGAAGGCATAGTAAGTAGAGGCATTAACTGGCTTATTGCAAATCAAAATTTTCAGCTGTTTGATGTATTAGAAGGCAAATATCAGTTGCCTAAACTTGCAAAAGAGCAGTATACAGTATTCTATTAAACATCTTTTGATTTCACAATTTCATCTATGTGTATTAGCAGCAGAAAAAGCTCCTGAATTATTGCCAGTATTAAGATGTGATTTGAATGATTCTAAATCTGCAGTATTTTTTTCTAATAAACAATTAAACAGTATTGCTAATGTGGATATTAGCTACCTGCAAGAACTCGGGAATAAAATGTTGGAATAACCCATATTAACAAGTCACTGGCTAAGCATCTTAAAGATGATCAAGTATGGTTCTTACAATTTTAAAATGAAACTAATTCCACAAAAGGCATTATTTCATATGCATTGTATACCTCAGAGAATGTTTTAAAAGGTTGGTGGTCATCCACATTAAGGTGGAATTGTCTATGTTGTATATTGCAGTTCCTTCTCAATATATTTACAGAAACTTGCTTCTTGAAAGCCTCCACAGTAAAAAAGAAAGGGGAGAAGGGAGAACAAAGTGGGGAATTGACTAAAAAGAAATAGAAATTGTAAGAAACAAAAGACAAATAAATAATTAGACTGTATCTGCTTGTGGTACTAGAAACTATGTATAAACCATACCACATAAGGAGAGATACCTTTCTGTCTTTCAAATGATATCATAAGCTAGACATCTCCAATTACAGTCCTATTGATCTGTTGATACAGTCCTGCAATTCTCAGAATTTTCAGCATGCCCTATGTGTGACACTGGCCTAGAGATTCAGGTCTCATTTCCCTATCCAAGTGTTTTTCAACCCCAACAATTTTAAAAGGTGTGGACTTCAACTGGCTGGGGAATTCTGGGAGTTGAAATCCACACATCTTAAAGTTGCTGAGGTTGAGAAACACTGTCCTGTCCTACCCATCCCTTCACTTCTGTTATAAAGGAGGGGCAACCCAGTGTTCATTGTGTTCTGTTACACCACTGTTGCAATTATTTATATACCTCTTCTTTCCGAATATAAACAACACCACTTATAGTTAACGTCAACATACATTTGTGATTATCTTTGCCTGGATGCCTTCCCTGTACTCTTCTGTCTCCTGAAATGCTCCTCACAGGGCTGTTGTTGATAGAGCAGGTTTTGCGTTGCCTGATTGTCTCTAGAACAGTGTTTTTCAACCTTGACCACTTTAAGGAGTTGAAGTCCATACATCTTAAATTTGCCAGGTGTTTGCGTTGATCTGCACGTCGACACTTAATTTAAAATTTTCAGGACTGATACCAAAGAATGAGAACATTAAGGGAGACACCAGGACATTCATAAATCTTGAAAAAGGTTTATTAAGAAATCAGCCCTGAATACTTACAGTGTCAGAAGGACCCCAAAACAGCTGGGTGAGCCCTAACAGCATGGGGAAGGTTATGTTCCGGAACTCGACTCACAAGCTGGGAAAAAGGGGTAAATCTTATGGGCCCTTTCCCCTATTCTCCCACCCCTTGGAATCCTCACCTCTTGTTCTGGGACAATTAGCAAGGGGAAATTAATGTTTGTATTTACATTCATTGAAAAGAAAAAAGATTACAAGAGAGTAAGCAAGCACACAATGGGGAATACCCATTGAAAGGAATGCCTTGGCACCGGCTGTTTGCTTAGCATGCTGGTGGCTGCGATCCCGCAAGAAAGCCTTTAGGATGAAACTAAGGCTGTTGCCAGTTTCAGATAGCAGTGCAAGCCGGCCAAGGGTGCCAGTGAACTTGCGGCCGGCACTTCTTAGAGAAGCGCTGTGCTACAAAATAAAGCAGTTCAGGAAGAGAGAGCTTGTTTAAGTAATCTCTCCCCTTTGCAAGGGGGAAATTCTGAGAAGGGGGAAGGGAAGAAACAAAGATACAAATTAGGCAGTCAGACACAGGACACCAAGGTTGGGAAACATTGCTCTAGAAATATCACAAGAAGTTGGGGTTGGCAATGTGACACCTACTAGCACCATTCCACCAGTAGATGAGGTCTGTATTTATTTTTTTAGATATCTATAGTCTTGCATGGGATCTCACAAAATTTGGCTCATTTAATTTTTTTTAAAAAACTTTGATTTCTTTATTTTTGTTTGGGGCCCTGGCTTACTTGCAAAATTGTATGATGGTATCTTCCACTTGAAACTGTTATTGACCTCTGCATTACCCAGGTCTAGATACTTCTCACATGGATAAAAGGAGAAATAAATACTGTCAAGCATGATGCTAAATTCATACTAATTATTTTCCTTCTAATTTATGAGCTTGAAGATATGCTTGATTTTAGGATTTGGATACAGTGTTTGTCTTCTTGCCCAGCCTTCTGTACTTCTAACTAAACTCCAAAATCTGTTTTGTTGCATTAAGCAGCATGATACATATGGAAATAAGTTTGAATCACTGTAAACAGTGGCCATATTGTTGCACAAAAAGCATTAATGCTGGGATCAGATTTTACAGTTATCTAAATTCTGGGATACATTTTGTAGCTCCAAAATTATGTACAAAAATGTATTAGGAAAAGTTGCATTAACACAATATAATATGGAAGATAGTACAAAAGTACACATATTTGTAAAGCTGTATATAAAAATAAGTTAGTTTTCCTGTTCTTAAAACATTTACAGACATGAAAATGGGAAGTCTTTGATTTGCAGAATTAATGCATATCTGATAAAGAATAATTTGTCTTTCTGCACTCCATAGTAAGGGCTTCAACAGTTCACATTCATGGGTAAGCCAAGAGTAGGTCAAGCCTTTGCTACTATTTGAGTATTACTTGAAGAGCATTCTTTATGGGAATAAGTCAGTTAACAGTAAAGGTGTTGACCATTGTTTAGTTGAAGGCATGGGTGCAATTAGGGATATATTGTAGATAAGCAAGTTTGGTGATAATGTGTAAAAGTTGCATTCTGGATATGGAATTGCACAACACTGCCACTTAGTGGTAACTGCAGTACAGTTGCAAATGTGGTTTGTGAGTAGTAAGCTTCTATTTAAATGTTGGGTGGTTCATTATTACATGAGTAGGAAGGAGGTGCTGCAATATGGTACCTATCCAGCTTCATTCAGTACACATTTTCCGTGGACATTGTTTCAGTTTTTAATAAATTACCTATGAACATTTGCATGCTTGTTGGCAAAATTGTTTTCTCAACTACAGAAAAATAAAAAGAGGAAGAATGAAGTTCCTACATGATGCCAAAATGGTAAAGTTAGAACAAAAGTAATCAACGAAGGCTAAACCCTACTCTTGACGGTGTTGACAGGGAGCCTCAGTAATGTCCCTATTGGAGTGCCCCAGTCTATGCTCAGATAAAGCCACTGAGATATTTTTATTTATTTATTTATTTTTTAATTTGTATGCTGCCTATCTCCCCCCAACGGGTGACTCTGGGCGGCTCACAATTAAAATCAGAAACCCCATCAACAATTTAAAATCCCCCCATAAATAGTTAAATAAATAATCCATTAAAAATCAAATCTAAACAACAAACCCTGTACATAAATACTAAAAACATTCAAGATGATGGGGGAGCAAGGTCAGTTACCCCACAAGGCACCTCCACTGGTGCGAGCCCCCATCTGGCCCCCAGGCCTTCTGGCACAGCCAGGATTTCACCTCTTTCCTGAAGGCCATAAGAGTGGGGGCACACCAGACCTTGGGAGGCAGATTGTTCCATAGGGTGGGGGCCACAGCAGAAAAGGCCCTCTGCCTAGACCCCACCAGTTGAAATTCCTTCACCGGTGGGGTCTGCAACATGCACCTTCTGCATAGATATTCTTGCATGTCTTGCTGTGCTATCACTTATAGTACGCTTGGGGCTCTGTGTTAATATTTTCCCTCTTTACTAAATATACAGATTGACCTGAACAGAGGATGTATACTTACTACTGTCAAATTGGTCTAGTTTCAAATTTCTGTGAAATTGCTAAACTCTGCTTAGTTGAGAATGCTGTCAAAAGTGCTTCTCAGGGGCTTAGATTTGGATGGTTTGGTTACCTATGTTCGGCCTAGAAGTTCAATAATTTTTCATGTTTGCCACTGTCTCTGTCTCCATAAGTTGTTAGTTCCTCTCTTTAGTGTGTTATATCTGTTTCTTTTAGTCTTCAACCTTAAATTTAGTTAAGTAAATAAGTACTTTATTTGTTCTGAGAGCACGCACGCACGTGCATGCTTTAATGGAAAAGATTTGGATGTTGAACATTAAAATTACATAGAACGTAAGAGTCCTTTTGAATTAGGCCAACTACTGTAGCATTCTGTGTCTCATGGTGAGCAGATAGATCCATTCTGGAGCTCAAAATCATGAACTGAAAGGTGATAGTCCTTTTCAACTATTACTGTCTAGAAGATAGTAGTCAGTGCATGCTGCCTATAATGCTAGCCATTAAAGCTACTAGTCATTGATAGTTTAATTTTGCATGAATTTGTCTAGTTCCGTTTTAACACCATCTATGTTTGGGGTTATCACCAGCTGCTGATGATGCACAGTTTAACAAGTAAAAATGTGTATCTATCCATTTTGGTTTTTCGTACCATGTATAATTTAATACACCTCTATCATATCACATCTTACCCACCTTCACCCTTATTTTAAAAGTATCAGTTGCTGCAGCTTCTCCTGGTAGAAGAATTGCTCTAACCCCTTAATCATTTTGGTTCTCTGCTTTCATAGCTCAGCTCAATATATTTTTCAGGTGTTGCAACTCCACTTTGATCATTTCTCTAATATAAACTTTGTCCATTACTTTCTGTTTCCTCTTATTCAGCCAGTTTCCATCCGCTTGTGCTTTTGCCTGTGGCTACTGAGTTTGGATCTTTGGTGAGTTTTTGCCAGAGGCTTCTTGGAAGCCCAAATGTACAGTGCATATTAGATTACTGACTACCCTTGTTGACATTATGGGAGGAGAGCCACATAGAGGGGCATCTTCAAGGAGAGGGTCAGAAAAATCAAGATAGCAATCAATCAAAGCTGTGCTTGTTTTTACATGCATTGTACAGCATATAAAAAGGGTTGGAGCTTTGACTGCATGGTTGTGGCCATCTTGACTTTTTTGACCCTCTGCATAATGGACACGGCAAAAGGAGAAGGGGACGGCAGAGGATGAGATGGTTAGATAGCATTACTGAAGCAATGAGCATGAAACTGAGCAAACTCAGGGAGGTAGTGAAGGACAGGAAGGCCTGGCGCAATATGGTTCATGGGGTCACGAAGAGTCGGACACGACTTAACAACTGAACAACAACAACATAATGGACACGCTTGCCCATGCAAATGTATGGTAGCCAAAAATAAAGAGGGTTCTAGTTGCACCTTTTCAGGCTAACAAATTTTATTAAGAGGCATAAGCCTTTGTGAACTACAGCTCACTTCTTCACATGGATGCATCTTCTGATTAAAAGAAGAATAGGAGAAATCTTATTGAAGGAGCCATGTTTGCTCCTTTTTAGCAAGACATACTCTTCTACATATCTGTTTATTTTCTCTTTAGTAATTAGCATTAATTTTACCTGAAATAAAAGTTAAGCTAAATGGTCTACAATTTATTGTATTCCTCCAATAATTCTTTTTAAAGATAGGAGTCAGACTGGCTTCTTTTCCTATCCTTGGAAATAGGTATCAAAAAGTTGCATATTTTTAGCAAACCAGCAATCTCAAAATTTTAGTTCCTTAAGAAGCCTTATATGGATACCATCTCGACGAGGAATTTATTTTTAATTTGAAAATGGATGGGAAAGAGCATATAACAATGGTGGTTCTGAATTATCACTCAAGTAGTCCTGAAAAATTTGGCTGATTCTGTTTTCTTGATATGGGACACGTACAGTAGAACCTCGATTTACGAACTTAATTCGTTCCGTGACTCTGGTCGCGACCCGAATTGGTCGCAACCCGAAGCAAATTTCCCCATAAGGTTCAATGTAATTACCGTTAATCCGTTCTGGCGTGGAGGACAGGGAGGTGGCTATTGCTTGGAGGGAGAGTCCCCCTCCCTACGACCACGTGTCAAGGGTAGAAAATGGCCACGGACCACGTGTCAGGGGCGGAAAAATGGCTGCGGACCACATGTCAGGGGCGGAAAAATGGCCGCGGACCACGTGTCAGGGGCGGAAAAATGGCCACGGACCACGTGTCAGGGGCGGAAAATGGCCGCAGACCACGTGTCAGGGGCAGAAAAATGGCCGCGGACCGTGTCACGGGAAGGAAAATGGCCGCGTATCCCGTTCGTACCCCGAGGCAGAGTTCACAAACCAAGGTAAATTTTTGCGGCCGGAGCTGGTCGTAACCCGAAAAGTTCGTTAACAGAAGCGTTCGTAACCCGAGGTTCCACTATATTTTAGTTCCTTCTGCTAATGCTATGATCACATTACCCAAATATGACTTAGTATTTCTAGCTTCATCAAGAATAGAGCTCTTTGTCTTAGTTTTGCTGATCTTTTCATTTCCAGTTAGATCTATGAGATAAAGTTTTCCACCTAGGGTTGGGTTCCCCCCCCCCCCGTTTTCAACATTCTGTTGTTTAATATTAATTAGGAAGATACTGTGATTTTTAGAACTGTATCCATTCATTTTTATAACAGCTGCACAGAGACAAATCTCTCTGTGCAACTGTTAACATTAGGCTTTTGTCCTTGTCCTTGAGTATTGTAACTTTTTTTTTTTGAAACATCCATCCTTATTTTGTCCCAAGTAAATGTTAAAAATAGGATGTCATAGAAGAGGCATGATCAAATATGTCATTGCAGTTCTTGGAATTATGTCATTAATTGTAGGACACACAACCTTCCCTTCATAGTAGATGTTTTTCTTGAATTTTTTAACTATATGCAAAAATTGCACCATATAGCTTTTGGGGAATATCTTAACATTTTGCTTGACATAAGAATTATAAATGTGTTCCTGGATATATTAGGAGGCAACACTCTATCAGAAGGATCCCTTTGTCCAATGGTATCATTTCATTTGAATTTGAGGATGAATTTATCCCTGCATAGGTTTTTCACTTAATTGAAGAGTCACAATTGACACATTACTTTGTGCTGGAGTCAGCTGGTCTACCAACTTAGAAGTCTGATTCTTCAAAAGGATTGCAGCCCTAATCAGAAAAGGTTGAATACTTCTCTCCTTCTCTTAATAATCAAAATATTTACCTCCCTCCTGCAAACCTTCTTGTTTGGATCAAATTGATTGTCACCTATCTCATTAGCTATTTTAGGCATTGTTCAGTGCTATAATATAAATAATATTTAAGGAAAGATCCTGCCTTCGATGTAAAAAAACCTGTGCTGCACCCAGAACAACCAATGTGTATCTTCAGTTATGTAGATTTTAGCAAAGCTGGAAAAAGAACTTTGCTAATAAAGATGTCCAAAATGCTTTGAATCTCTCCTCTTCTTTCTCCCTCCCTTCTTGAGCAAATTGCTCCATCTTCATATAAACATGTACTTTCCTTACGGTTCAGACAATGCCAGTGTTCACAAGGAAGTAGGAGAAAAAACATTCTGTAACAGTAAAAAAAGAAGAAAAGGTGAAGAGAGAAAATAGAAAGCAAAAACAGGGCAAGGTTAAGGGAATCTTAAAGAACCTCACAACTACCAAGAGACCATCTAACTTATACATATTAACAAGGTATTAGCTTCTACAGTTAGCCCTTCCTATGCATGTAAGGTCATTTAGCCCAACATAAATTTCTAGCAAAAGGTTTCTGTGATGTATAGTATTGAACACTGTCAGATTGGCTACAAATGTTGAATAGCCCATCAGATTAATTAGGTGTCAAGACAATACCATAATCCTGAACAGTGGTGCTCTGGCCCGTCCAGTAAGTAAACTTCCCATTAAGGTAATTTGTTACTGTCCTGTTGAGGACAGAAATACCTAATATATCTACCAATAGGGCTTAACATGAGGCAGCATAATAATGACAATAGTAAAAACATTTCTTTCATATTTTCACATGGAAAAACAGGGTTGGAGCAAATAAACATGCAGTCCTGCTAAAATCACAGATCGCTACTTAAAGATATCTCCCATGGAAGACTACAAAAGAGGATATAGCCTTGGGGCAGATCACAAGATCAGATGGATCTGTTAATAATATTTATTTGCTTACTCAATTACTTTGCAGGCCACTGATTCCAAAAGGTTCCGAATGGCTAACAATCAAAAACATCATTTTTAAAAAAACTGAGGGTTTGAAAAATAAATCCACTGGAAAAAAATAATAAAAACCTCAATAGCATCATTAGGGATGATCATTAGGGTTCCCCCATGTATTCCAACATTTAAAGCATGCCTTCCTCCTTGCCTAAATGGAAAAGTGAGGCCTTAACTACTCAGTTGAAACAGGGAGGAAAAAAACTGGATCTCCATGGGGGAGAATGGCAACCATGGGGACAGCAACTGAAAATGCATGTTTTCTAGGTCTCATCTGGTGGTATTCCCGGATAGATGGGATCTGGAGAGAGTTTATCCTGTTTAATCTGACTGGGTGGGTAGTTGAATACAGGAGGAATCCTGCAGATACCCAGGTCAGAGCCATGTAAAGCATCGGCAAAGACAACTAGCAGTTTCAAACACACCTCAAAGACAACTAGCAGCCAGTGCAGCTCCCAAAGCAGTAGGATTATCTGGATATAACAGGAAACTCCCATCAATGAACAAGCAGCCACAGTTTGTACTAACTGTAGGTTCTAAATGCGGTGCAGGAGGCACCCCCATGAGGAGCACATTACAGTAATCCAAACAGGAGGTGAGTTGGGCATGAGCAACTGCAAGCAGGACTTTATAATGCAGGAATGGCTACAATTGGCAGACCTTCTTTATAGCTGTCCCTGCCCTTCCCCCTGAGATCCGACAGGCCCTTAACCTCCTTGCCTTCTTGAAGAGCTGTTCTTCCTGCAAGCGTTGGGGTAGAATAGGCTGGAGCCCAGCAAGGTGGAATGCTTATGTGAGGGAGAGTGTTGCCCCAAAGCACTGGGAGCTTTTATTGTGGTTGTCTTTTAAATCTTTTTATTGTTTTTTGAGCCACCCAGGATTGTGGTTCATCATATAGACAATACAAGTCTTTTAAATAAATAAGTAAAGTTGTAACTATGCAGAAACCTTCTTGGCTACAGCTGCTATCTGGTCTTGGAGAGCAGTGTGAGTAATTTCCTCCCATTCTCATCCAGACCCTGACAGCCTCCTGACACTGGGTCAGTACTCATAATTGCATCAACCATACCGTAACTGAGTTTACACAGAGAAAAAAGAAAATAAATAACCAGAGATCATAAATGAGAATTAGATATACAAAATCAAATAAAGCATAAAATCCTAACAGATTTCTAACCAAACTTGCTTACGTATCCTTTGAGCAAAATGAATTTCTCAAAGTCAAGGTTTTTTTTAGAAAGAAGGAGGGCTGGGGGATCTGCTTTTGCTACCTCTTAAGGTAAGCATCCTTTCTCAGGATTACCCTGCTTGCAACAAAAGGATGGTGCATTCCCTGTCTGGGAAATAGCTCTCAATCTTGTGAATAACAGGTGGCATCACAACAGTCCATAAACAGCTTGGCTACCCAGAGATATGAATCCTGGTAGTGGCTGAAGAAGGGATTATACTCCTGTTTACATCCCTGTTGGGTTCCTCCTGGGGTTGTGGCTCCTGAACAGCATATGGAGGCCATGGGTAGGGACATCTTTGTCCAGCTTCAACTGGTTTGCCAGTCATGGCCCTTCCTAAACAGAATCCTTGATTATGGTAACTCACCCTTTAATCATCAGACAATTGGACTATTACAATGCACTATGTATAGGGCTGCCTTTGAAGATGTCTTAGAAGATTGCAAAATGCAGCAGCCGGACTCATGCCCATCTTACAGTTGTAGCTGTGACAACCCAGTCAATTTGTGTGTTCGTTACCTATATTGCACTATAGGGCATGACACTCGGATTCATCAGGGATTGCTTTCGTAAAATCTGTCTGGGCCAATCATTAAGAGAGGGTTTGCTGAACATGAAGTAAAGGTAGTCTTCTGTTATAATAGTCCCTACCTGTGGAACATATGGCCTCAAGCACATTTTGCCTATACCTTTCTTATTTGAGAAAGTGCTTAAGACAATTATTTTTCAGTGGGCATTTGGCCTGAAATTAAGACTTTGAACCACTATATAATTTGATTGTGTTTGTTTTTAACTGTTTCTTATTACTATGTACACTGCATAGAACTCAAAGATTGGAGTCATTCATAAATGCTGTAAAGGCAGCGGGGGTGGGGTGGATGAACAAACAAACATGATAAGGAGAGGCTACACCTAACGTCCTACCAGGAGGAGAGTCAGAGAGCAAGTGCCTAGGAACAAAAGCAAATGGAAATGATCTGAAATTAACAGTTTCATAGACAAAGAGTAGGTAGAGTGACAAAGTGGGGAGTAAACCCTTAACTCTTTATCGTTACTCCCTGCCCTTCATGGTCAGTAGCTGTTAGTTGCTGAAAAGTCAGTGCCGCTGAAGTCGTACTTCCAACAGTCTTTAGATTGATGTGCCTGAAATGTGCCTGAGCATGCTATATCAGATGGGCAGAGACAGAAGATTGTAAATAAGGCAGAACAAAGTGTCATCCCAGCCCAAGATAATTCCAGATTCTAGAAAGGCAAATAAAAGACCCATTATGTATTTTTCTAGTGGGAGACAAAGTTTTTTCCATGAGCCTGTCATTTCTGTGGAGGGATATAAGTTGCTGATAAGGGGCAATCTATGCCTTACTGGACATAATTTTGCAAATGCTGTCAGGGATCAAATTCTACCACCTCCTCAGTCTGTAGCAAGTTAAGGCCACTTTTAGCTCTACCATTCTTAACAGTGGGTGAAGCATTCAGAACAAAGCAAGTCTACTAATTTCTATACCACCTATTGATCAAGTTTCTTGAAACAAGAGAATATCAAATCTGGAAATAAACTCAGTGAAGGAACTCTGCTTTTTAAAAGTTCCACTCTACAGTGTTCCATGAGAGTTTAGATATATTGTGTTAAGCTGAGTGATGTCAGTTGGAAGGATCAATCACAGATACGTCCCTGGTGGAACAAAAGAACTCTCATTAATATTGAGTGGACTAATGTGCTTTGAAGCAACCTTTTGTCTATCAGATGTATCAGTATGGACTGGGACAAGAGTATTCTCAGTTATAGAGAATATTTCAGCCTCCCTTAGATACTCCAGTGCTACTTTTCAGTCAGTGATAACCATATTAGATAATCTACTGGCAACTATAAATCCTCCAAGTGTAGTATGAGAATTGTCTCCTGATTTTCTACTGTAAAGAATAACAAAGAAAATATTTCTTCCATGCATATGTTTTTATAGTTTTAATGTTTGTTTATATTTATTTATTGGCTCTTTTTAAATGAGTGTTTTACGCCACCCAGAGTCACTCTCTTGTGAGATGGGCGGCTACACAAATATGATCAATCAATAAAAATAAAATAAAGTATCTAAACATTGCACAATCACAAATCCTTCTCACCACCATACCAATTCATTTACCAAGAGTTTTTGGACTGGCAAAGATTAGCCTGGCAGCAAAACTTTCCACTAACACCTTTCCATCCTTGATTAGATCAAGGCAAAGACTTTCTACCAGTAACTTTTCAGTTCCTAATCAAATCAAGGCAGGCCTTTCTTAGAACTGCTAAAATTAGTAACCAATCAGTAGCAAGCCCATGTGAATATCAGCCAATCACTACTTCACCCTGAACTCTCCTTTTCTAATTAAACTTATTTTTTCTCTGTAAAAATGCAGTTTAGAACCCAATGATCAGATGTTCAATAAATTACTTTCTTTTCTTCTAGTGTTGAAATCCATTTTTCTTCCTTTCAGATTCGCAGGGAATGACTATCAGGCACTTCCAGGTGATGCAACTGTAAATACAATCCTGAATGATGTTCTGAGGATGGTAACAAAGCCATCAAATGATCAGAGGAGAAAGATAAGTTGGCTTTATCTTCCAGGAGTCTATCTTTTCAGATCTTGCTCTTTAATCATAGACCCATCAAGACAAATCAGGTGGTCTTGACCACTCACCTGCCATAGGAATTGTGTCATTTGACATTTTTGCTTTTCTTTTGAGTGAAATAGATGATAGCTCATTCATAGCTCTTCCTCATACTCACTCTCAGATAAGGGAGGGTGATGATGTAGCTGCAGTATCATTATGGGAGGCCAAAGTCATAGAAGTGAATTGTGCTTGAAGGCCATAAGTCTTCTTCTAACTTAGAAGATAGCGAGCATAAATCATGTCCCATTCTTCTCTGTTTATCAGGTACTTCCAGACTAGCTTCTTCATGCGATTTATCAGATTTGGCAGATTTTCTTCTAGTGCAGTCCCAATAACTTCTTGTCAGAAGAGTCAGCTCTAAAATAATTACCATTTAAGTTCCTAGATAATTTACAGCAGAGCCTTCAGCACTACTAGAATAGCCAGCTTTTGTAAACTCTTCAAAAGCATTTGCTTCTGGCTGAAACTAAGAGCTCAAAGAACTTAAATCTGGTCCTGGCCTGAATAGAGCCGACTTAAATCTTGCTAGCTAAAAGCACTTGCTTGCTATTTCCACTTCAAGACATTTGAAACTGGTCATGTGATTATCTTTGTGGGTGGAGATTTCAGAATGCAGGAAGTCTCATGAGCCAATAAGTACCTTCTGTCCAGCTTATAGGAGAATGCAAAACACATAATTTAATATTATCATTTTTTTTCTGCAGTTCACTTTGCCCCAGCTGTTGTGCTCAAAACAATAGTGATAAGGATCTACATTTTTTTCAAAAGAGTCTAGAACAATTGAGTGTGTTTTAAAGGGGAATCAAGATCATGTTACCCATATGTCTAGTTGCATGCAAAAATATCTGTGTCATCCCTGTGAAGGAGGACCTGTGAAGCTATCAAGCCATCATTCCCCTTAAGGAATCTCTGAACAGGTTATATCAACTGATGCCTGGAAATTCAGAGGCAAGAGTTGTCACCAATGGGTAAAGAGGCAGCACATGAAAGTTTCCAAATAAGACAGTAAAAAACAATTTACTATGGCTACTTCCCAATTTTTTAGATGACCTGTGGCCTCTCAGTTTAAACAGTGCTTATGTAATTCAGTGTCTAAGCATGAACTTCTAAGTACCTACCAGCATTTCAGTATCTCCATTCAGAAATCCTTAGAAGTTAAGTCGGTAGCTGGTCAGAAAACTAAATTCAAGTGCCACAAACCTTGAATTGATACATAATGTGTAAAAGCCTAGGCTGAATTAATTGTATTTTACAGGATTTATAGGAATGGCCTCCATCTTCAAGATGAATTTCACAACTTGAAAAAAGAACATAAGGTTCTACCTCAGTGTCAGGAGGCTGTGGGGGTCTGGATAGGAAATAACAGGCTTCATCTCAACCCTTGTAAGACTGAGTAGCTGTGGGTTTTAGGACTCCCCAGTGCTGGGTATTTTCCATCTTTAGTTCTGGATGGCATGGCATTCCCCCAGCAAACCGGTTTGCAATTTGGGGGTCTTTCTTGAGTCTTGGCTAGAAGAGCCTCTGCATAACCATCTTGCATGCCAGTTGCACCCATTCCTGGACCAGGAGAACCTTCTCACCATCACTCATATTTGAATCACCTCCTGTTTGGATTACTGTAATGCACTCTACATGGGGCTGACCTTGTGAAGACCGCTCAGAACTGGTTCAAAATATGGCAGTGTGGATAGTTATGGGTGTCCTTCGATATGTCCATGTTATGTTACTACTTCACAAGCTGCATTGTAACATCTACATACATAGACTTCAAGATGTAATTCAAGGTATTGGTTATTGTCTACAAAGCCCTTTATGACACAGGACTGGGTTATTTGTAGGACCACCTATCTCCTATTAGTTCTGCTTAGCCCACTAGAACTGACAGAGTTGGCATGGTTCTTCTATCAAGCAGTGTCATCTTATGGGAACCAGGAAGTGTGCCTTCTCTGTCATGATCCCTGCCCTGTAGAAGAACTTGTCCCCTGAGGTTTGGATGGCCCTGACCTTATTGGCGTTTCGTAAAGTTCTGAAGACCTAGATATTCTCTTGGACATTGGACCAAAGTTGAGTGAATCCATCTCTAGAGGGTATAGTAGTATATTAATTGGTGTCTTTGTTGATAATTTGTTTTGTCTTTATATGTATTATTTTTTATCATTGTTTTAAATTTGTGAGCCACCCAGAGTTGTGAACTGGGCAGCCACACAAGTTAGGTAACCAATAAATAAAGCCTAAACAATAAATAGAAAACAACAACAGCAAGAGATGCAAATGGAATGTGTGACATTGAATGTTGAAACCCTAATCCAACAGGGCTTTTCTTATGGATCTATGAGTTCAGAACCAAACTTGAACAAAGAACATCATGCAAATGAACAGCACTAACATAAGTTAGTGGAGGATTGGAAGGATTGTATTAAGCAACAAGATGATTAGTGTCTTCTGTGCCTAGAATGCTAAGTAACCATTTTCAAACTCTGAATCGATAAATTGGCATCTCCAAGCTGAAGTGGGATACAGAAGCAGAGTGTTCACCTTTCTATGGGAGGAGAGATGGGCAAACAGGCCTAGATGCCCAATTGTGAAAAATGTTTTTAACTGAGGCCCATAGGATGGAACTTGTATTTACGCTAAGAAAATTATTAATTCTAGCCATTTCAAATGGTATGAGAGAGAATTCTTTCCATTCTAGCAGTGATAATAACTACACCAAAAAGAGCACATTCATTTATAGTGTATTATATAGTTCATATGAGATCAAAATGTCTTTATAACAGTGCAATACATTTCAGCTGAAGTGCTTTTCTCTTCAGCCTGCCTACTTTCATTATTTTCCGAAATGAAAAGGAATCTGCAGGTGTTCACTTCAATCCAATCCTTTCTCTTTTCAGAGATGATAATTCTCTGCTGTTTTGCTCAGCAGCATTTGCTGCTCAGAAGTGACAAATAGCAAAATGAGGCCTTCCATTTCATTTACCTTTATGGGCAAGTTGCAGTTATAATGCTGAGGGGAGCAAGGAAGAACCACTCCTGGCTTCTGAGCCGCAAACTTGCTTCATCAGCTATTTGAAGAAAGGAATTTTAAAAGCTTGCAAAAAGGATTTTCAAAGAATTTTCATTTGAGAAGTATCCTGGTTTAACTGTAATTCAAATTTGGATATTCTTGTAAAGTACTTCCTAGATTTACTGTTTTCCTCAAGAACTGTATATGTATATGGGAAGGTGTCCAAATTATGCTTGCCAAGTAAAGTACATTTTTAATAAATGTGAAATGCTATCTCTTTAATATGCAGTAAACCACATCTTTGTAATAATTCACTACCTGAATTAGAAGTTAATGTCACAAATTAACTCTTATAGAAAGAAAGGGAGAATAAAAATTAAAACAAAACTGCCCAACCCCTTAAATAAAATATTGATTTACAGTGTCTGCTATGTGGCACTTATGAAATTATGCAACAGCTCAAGTCCAGTTACAATACTTGTGTTTTTAGGAAAAGCAAGCGGAAGAAGCTATTTAATCTACAGGAGATAAAGGAAATCAAGCTGGTTTATTATTAAAAGGATTTCAGTGTTAAAATGGGATTATATTAATTTCATTGCAAATAGATAAAAAATACATTTTTGTTATCTGAAAGCATGTTGTCTGGAGATGTATCCAAGCCTTGATTCATGTAGTGATTTAAAGATGATCACCAGCATCTTAAATTACACACAGAATCTATCTGGCAGGCAATGCAGCTGTCACAGTAGTAGTGTTATATAGGAATTCTCTTAACTACTCAGGCTGGAATACGCTGGACCAGATGAAGCTTCTGAATGGTCTTCAAGAGCAACCCATGTAGAGTGAATTGCAGTAGTCCAGCCGTGAGGTGACAAGGACATGAATGAATGAAAGCAAAGCCTCCTCTTCCAAAAATGAGTGTAACTGGTACACCAAGATACAGTTGTGTCAAGGTCTTGTATCTGGGGATATACAAACACAGGTTCAGGTTCTGATGGGGGCTGGTCAAGAACACATACTTTCTAGATGTTTCTTGTACTGTATTTAGAAGCAAAAACAGTTTCCCACCTCCCAACTGATAGCCTAGCACAGTAAAGTAAAAGTACCAAATGTTTTTTTAGACCTACATTTGTTCTCAAAAGGCTTCTAAGAAAGTAAATAATACAATACAATGTATGCCTAGCATATGTGCACATTGCTAAGCCCTTAATTCTACTCCTATTTGCCAGTTTAAGAAAAGGAAAGGGTTTACTAAATTAGTTGGCATTGTACATTCAGTCTCAAAGTAAAGAGATGCAAGATGATTGGCTGGCTAATTCTTTGATAGGGAAACATTTGATCTCATTATCTTTCATCAGCTTCAGGTGAACCTTATGATCATCTGGCCACTTGTCCTCATAATGCTATTCCTCTTCTTCACAGGATATGCCTTGAACACTTCAGTCAATCTTCTAGTCTCATCCAGCATCCCCCAAATCCTAATTAGTATAAATGTTCAGTCTGTTTTTAGATTTATCAGCCAAACTTACTCTGGGCAGAAACCTACAGTCCAATATTCCATCTTCAACTGCTAGAGCTATCCAGTCTGTTTTAGCCATCATAAGACCTCTAGCTGCCAGCCATCTCCTTCATTAATCAACTCCTTCATTACTCCCCAGAATCTTCTCTGATCTTAATTTGTCATCCTGGAAGTTTTTAGACTTATCCCCTTGATGCTAATTCCATATCCACCCCTTCTTCTCCTGTTAACACTGTGTCTTATGAGAAGCACAATTATTCTCTGTTCCCAAGCTCCTTATCAGCAAGCAAAACATGACGCTTAAAGAACAGAATTTGTTTGGGTTACTTTCCATCCTCCCATTCCACAGTTGCAGGGATGTGTGACTAGTCAGCAGCAAAGCATGCCTGACTTGTGCTTGTCACAACCCTCCTGGCTACAGTTTCTACCTGCTGTTCAAGCGGGAGTGTGAGTTCATCCAAGAGAATCCCCAGATTGGAGGCCTGATCCATCTGGGGGAACAGCAACCTTATGAAGAGTCAGAGATAGACTATCTCTAGATACAATTGGCTTTCAAATCCATAGCAGCCACGCTGTCTTGCTGGGGTTCAATTTGAGCCTGCTTCTTTCCATCCAGACCCTGACCAAATTCTTGTCCAGGGTTTTATGTAAGGCTGAGTAACTCATTGTTGCAAAGATTTTAACACTGTGCGGTTTAGTATCTGAAGAACTGAAATATATTTCTTTATTTTAGAATACCGTATAAGTCACTTTGTATAACATCTGACTAAATTAAATGCACTTCTTCAAAAACCTCTCTGTAACCTCTGTAATTTACTAGTAACCCAGGGGGTGGCAGTATAAGAGCAGGAATAGAATTATTTCTGAACTACAGTACTTAAAATTACTTTCCAACTGGACTACACACATAGATTTGAGTGTTGAAATAGATTCATGTGGAAGATTTTAGTAAGTTCATCTTTTCTACTCTTTGTAAAGTCAACATCTCTCATCATTTAATAAGACTAAGGCAGTGTGTGTGTGTGTGTGTGTGTTTCACAATTCTATCCCCTGGCAGTATTCTTACTTGATTGAACTTGTCAGGCCTTGCAGAAAGTTCACACTTCCAAAAGATATTCATGCCCTAGGAATATTTTTCGAAAGAGTGAAAAGAAAAGGAAATGGAGTTGTTGATTAAGGGAAGGTAGGGTGGGAGAAGCAAAATTTGTAGTAATCCAGTACTTTAATTAAGGTCAACCAAAATATCACAACATGATTACCTGGTTATACATTTTGACTGCCTGTGGATTTTCAGTATTTTTCAAAGCAGTACATTAAAAGTTAGGTTTGACTCCCTGCTGTCCATAAAATACCTTGTGGGTCCTTTTTTCCAAATTTTAGCTATATCTGTCTCTTATCAACAATATATAGGATCAAGCCTGAGCTGTTACTTTTCAGTTGATGTTGTCATTCCACTTTTGGTGTAACCTTGATACTATATTTCAAGCATTCTGATAGCATGGATGTGAGGACTACATGAGGGCAAAAGTGGACCATTATCAAAGTGTGCTTCTGTATGTGTAACATAATCTTTAAAGTAATGTTATGGAAAAGTGCTGAATTAAGTATTTATAAAGATGACAAAATATAAACTACTTCAAATTTCATGAACTTCTAAAATCTGTAGTAAAGAAAATTGCTACAAAAATGTATCAGTTCCAAACTAATGGAAACTGAGCATTGTGGTCTTTTCAGGGGCAGATCTGGGCAAAACATATTAGGGACCATCTAATATTGGATCTTACGATTATTTTAAGCAATGTCAGCAGTGAGTGAAGAAATTGGATTATAAATGAATCACATCTGAAATAGTAGATAACCCTAGTGTAAGCAAAGGTGAAAAAGATAAGTTCTGACATTACTGGAATGGGCAAATTTATTGAACAATTAAGGGAATGGGATGTCTTGGCCACATAATCTTGTCCTGTAATTTAGTGTTAATTATTTGATCAACTTGGTAATACAATAACTACAAATATTTCATATTAGAAGTTTAACTGGATGCCTCATAATGTCCATTTCTTTCAATCCATTGTTAGTTTGGTCTGAACTAGATATCTTGAACAAAATAGCATGACTCCTCTGAACTGACTCGAACTAGTATTACAGAAGCTAATGATACCTATAGATATATTAAAATGTGACTGATTTTTCTATACCATTTCATTTCCTTAGATAATCTAAAGCAGTGGTCCCCAACCTTTTTAGCACCAGGGACCGGTTTTGTGGAAGACAATTTTTCCACAGAGGGATGGTTTCGGGATGATTCAAGTGCATTACATTTATTATGCACTTTATTTCTATTATTATTATTATTTCTATTATTATTATTGTTTCGGTGGGAGGAAAAGCTGGCGGCGCTTTGCGCGGGGATAGGAATTGGTTGCTGGTCAGGACTTGTCCATGCAGTCTCTGAAAAATCAGACATGATTGAACGAATTAAAAAAAAAAAAGCTTGTGGGTTTACCAAAACTGTGACTGAGACAAGTACACAGTGTGGGAAAGAGGTGCGGATGGCAGTGGTAAATAAAATAATGGGCAGGCCATGCATGCGCAGTTCACAGGGTTCGCGCTCCTATGAGAATCTAATGCCGCCACTGATCTGACAGGAGACAGAGCTCAGGCGGTAATGCAAGCGATGGAGTGCGGCTGTTTTCGCTCGCTTGCCCACTGCTGACCTCCTGCTCTGTGGCCCGGTTCCTAACAGGCCACGGATTGGTACCGGTCTGCGGCCCGGGGATTGGGGACCCCTGATCTAAAGGATATAAGTTCAGCTACCTACTTCTTCACAGAGTTCTTCCAGATCTTACATAATTTATTTGCCCTGTACCTTCATGGATCATGTCAGGTTTTGGAAACATAACTATTTCTAAATTTTGTCAAGAAATGTCCCAGACATCTAACTAATTTTCCATCTTCTTGCATAGAAAGATGGTAAATGTCTTTTCTATGCTGAGATATAGGCTCACTTCTTAACTTCCTATTGGTTGTGCTTATTGAGCATCCACTGAAAGAGAGCACAAAAGGGTTTTTTGGGGGGGGGGGAGTACCAGTTCTACCAACCCTTACTGAAAATTTGCTCTAGAGGATTGTGGAATCATTCAGAACAGTGTGAGAGATACAACAGGATACCCACAGTGGGAAAAACACTTTTCCTCCAATGAGAGTCTGTATTGGATGGGAATCCCTTCTGTGCATGGTAATATATCTATTCTAAAGACAACCACACCCATGATGTAGACAGAAGTGCATTTTTCATAACTGGACAACACATTTGGGAGTTCATCATTAAAGCTCATGTATTCTTGAAATGTATCAGCAAGTGGGCCTACTTCCAGGACATATAGTAATACCAATAATAAGAAAGTGCTAGTATTGGTTTGCAACCATTACTTATAATCATGATAATGTGACAAGGTTTCCAAAATAGGAGCATTTCACATTCCCAGGTTTAAGTTATATTTTATGTTTCAAAGTGCAGGTTACCCTGGTTACTTGTTACCATGCTTACTTTCTTGGGAAATCCAAAGGAAAAAGCGCTGAGCGATAATTCATTTAAAATCCTTTTGCAATCCTGTCATTCAGTAACTTACAAATTTCCTTTTAACAACTTTTGGAATTACATCAGCCTTCTTGACCTCAGTGCAATACGGTTAACCATGAGCTGGATGATATTATCACATTCTCAACCTCAGAGTAATTTTGGCAGGATAGGTTAGAAAATGTTGGTTGTACTTCCTTTGTAAGAGATGACATAAGATGGCATTTAGCTTCTCCAAATCAAATTTTATATTTATTAATTACAACCAGGATCTTTGGAATTTGCTGGACAATAATATGATGAGTAACAAATAAAAGTCATTTGTACCTATAGAAAAGGCATGCATAGTAAAATAGCAGCAACACTGTACAGATGTAAGAATGTAAGAAGGGCTCTTCAAAACAGACCAAGAAATAGGCATTCTGTTTCCATCAGGGCCAACCAGATGGCATGGAAAGCCAAGGAAGAAGAAACAAGACAAATAGCCATATCTTGCAGCCATTTTCCAGTGAATAATGTACAGAGCCATGATGCCACTGATCTAGAAGTAGCATACAGTCATTGTGATGGCTTGAGATTCATCTGTCCCTGTACATAGAGAACAGAGTAGAACATAATTTTGACTCTAGGTCCTTTGGAGGAAGCTTGTAATATGTAAAAAAAAAATCATGCAATTGTAGAACAGGAGGTTACATTGTATGTTGATACTTCTCAGTGAAATGAGTATAATTGTGGATGGATAATTTTAGAAAGAAAAAGAAAATAATGCCCCCTTAAGCCCGTTGGAACAGAACTGAAATTGTGTACTTTTCCTTTAATATAAGTGCCATTAACCTCTGTGAGTGTTATTCTGAACAAATATTCTTAGAACAGGTAGCATAACAGAGATATTTTTCTAAGGTTTTTTTATTCATGCAGGCATGTGAGTATATATTCTAAGAACATCCAGAGGTCTGGAAGTTCCTTTAACAAAGAATAACATTTTTTCTATTCTGTTATTATTAACCTGGGTCCTTTCCATTCCTTCCTCCATAGAACAAACTTTGTTCAGTAGACATAAGCAAACTTTTGTTGTCTTTTGTTACTATATAAACATTCTCTCAATCTCTTGCAAATACTGTACATCATAATACCAGGCCACAGATGGATAGGAAAAGCAAGCTAGTGTGTCCTTGAGTAGACCTTTTTCTTTATTAGATCTGCTGTGGTTTCAGGGAAAAGAAACCCTGCAGTAAATCATTTGAGAAATAAGGCTCAAATGTAACTTCTTTGAATAGTCAAATCCATATTCTGCGCCACTGAAACCTGAAGCCTGGAAACTGGAGAAGATTCAGACAGCTTCAGGTCTAGTTCTGATATCACTCAGTGGCAGGATTATTAGATCACACCTTGGAGAGTCAGCTGTCCCCCTGAAACCATTTTAATGGGGAGAGAGAATGCAGTGGAATCATTCTTCTTAGCGCTCAAACCCAAAGGTGTACAGATTCTTTTCTTTTCCTTTCATTTAGCCCCCACCCTTTGGAATAACTTGCCCCTGGAGGTGAGACAGGCCCCCTCATTCCCGGCCTTTCGGAGGGACTTGAAGACCTGGCTCTGCTATCTGGCCTGGGGTGGGGAGGGAGGTCATCAAATGTGGGGTTGGCTAGCCCCCTAGAGGCCTGGTGTTGCTGCCTTGAACCATTGGCCTCCTGGATTGTTTTCTCCTTTTATTTCTGTAAACATGTACTGTTATAGATTTTAACTGTATATCTATTTATTGTTTTAATATGTTGTGAGCCGCCCAGAGTCCCCCATTGGGGGGGGGGGAGATGGGCAGGGACAAGTTTAATAATAATAAATAAATGAGACAACTTTTTTTTTCCCCTGGAATTCTTTGCTTACCTTAGCTCATCCTGAACTTTTTCCTTAGTGATATCACCTCTATAATTCCAGGCTACCTCTTATACTCTTCCTTGGCAACCTACCTGTTTTTCCACTTATTACATGCCCTTTCAAACATTTCTTTTAGATCTTTACTAATCTTTTTTTTTTCGCTATCACATTGGCTACTTCTACTGTTCTCCATTTCTTTTCTCTCTGAAATTGTTTGCAATTGTGCTGTTAGTATCTTATATTTAAAGAACTCCCACCCATCTTAAAACTCTTTTCTCATTATCTCCTTGGGCCATGGAATCCTATTTGCTTTGAGTTTATTATAACCCACTTTCTTGAAATTCATGATATACTGTACATTCAACTGCTCTCAGTTTTAGTTTCCCTTATACAGTAATAGGATCTCCAGCATCGTGTGCCCATTTTGCACCAATATTCTTGTTACTTCTGTCCACCATTTTGAGCTGATAGATACTGCCCTGTTGGTTATCACTTAGACAAAGATAGCTGATACTCCTGTAACTTAGTCTACTTTCTAAAGGAGAGAGTTATCAGCAAAACACATCAGAAGTTTCTTGGAAGGACCATGCTTGGTAGAGTTTGTCTCCCAACAGCTGCTAGACCAATTAAGGTCATGCTTTTTTAAAGATGTTCAGTTTGCTTCTGGAAAGCACATCCACATCTTCTAATTGAATGCAGAGACAATAATAGACCCCAACAAAAACACTGTTTTATTTATTCTCCACTTATTTTAAATCCAGATGCTTTCAATTATTTTGCAGAATTCACATGAAGTTCTGATTAATATGTAGTGCCATTCTCCTCTCTTTGTATTGCATTTTGAATAAATTGTATACTTTGAGTGCTATATTCCAGTCATGGGAATTATCTGGTTATACCTATTAAGTCCTATTTGTTTTCCTGTTCAAGAATTCAAGCTTATTTTATTTCCCATACTCTTAACCCATGAACATTATGAAAATCTGATTTTTATTGAGTGGTTCAATGGTCCTATTTCTTTCGACAGTGCAGAAACCTTTATCTGAACTCTTTTTCAAGGTTTTTTCCTCCAATTCCAGCCAATTCAATTCTACTGATCAAGCTTGCAATATTTTAGCCAAACACATTTCTATGGGTTCTTCTAGGGTACAACTCATCTTCTGCAAGCAGTGTGTTATCCATATAACTCAGGCCAATTATCCAAGAAACCAAATATCTCCTAACAGTACTATTTCTCCCCAGGCATTCATCTGCAGTATTCTTCTCTTTTTCATTAACTGGAAGCAGGGTCATGCAAAGAGTGAAGGCGTCAGAGGTGGCTGCCTTGGGGTAGCTAAGCATAGGATGTTCTGAGGTCCCCCCCCAAAAAAAACCCTTCTATAAATCTAGTCAAACCTTAAGGAGTTCTAGCAGAGAAGCTGCACGAAGGGAAGAAGGAGCCAAGGATGTTGCTATGGATATCTGGAAGTGGGCAAGGTGAGACCAGACCATGCAATGAAGTGGCGCCCTCAGAGGCGCCTGGCAACTTTCTTAGCAATTGCTGCTGACCACTCTCCTTCTCTGACTCTGAGGGGATCAGGCCTTGAAGAGGCCCTCCCTCAATAGTGCAGTGGGAAGGCAGCAGCACCTGCACCCTCTCATTGTTGGGAGGAGCCCATTGTCTTGGGGCTTAGAGAACTCAACCTATGACCCCAGTCAGAAGGAAGGATGAGGAGACCTCACTGAGTTTCCAGTTTGTTGTGCTTCTTTGTTAGGTCTTCAAAGTCAGTATATTAGGGAAATACCTTTTTAATTCATAGAAAGATGCAGAAATGTGAAGGAATAGGATTTATGACTGAGTAGATAGAAATAATCTAAAACAAAATATCAGTTAACCTATTCAGCCTCATCCAGAGTCAGTTTACTTGGAGAATACACATGAAAATATATCAAGGGAATAAGAAAAAATGCACCCAGTGGAACTGCAAAATCTGATGAGCTCTCATTGTTTACATTATTAGTTAGTTATATACTGCTCATCCTCCCAAAGGAGTTCATATGAAGTTACCAAATCTCACAATCATTCAATAGCTGACCAAAAGCTAATTAAGGCTCCCAATATATAGAATATATATAAATTCAACATTTCATATGACGTGGGTAGTGTTTGTAAACTTTAATCCCATTTTCCTTCTATCCTCTTTCTCCTGCATAGCTTCTTGAATTTGTCCCAGTAAAGGCTGTTCCAGTGAATGGCCAGTCCTGAAGGTGAACTATACAGTGCATGTGTGAGTGAAACATCGCTCCCAGACCCTTTAAGAAACTGCAGTTCTCAATTAGATGGTTCTTCTTCATATCCCTGTAGAAATCCCTCCATTTAAAAGATCTTTGAGTTTTTGAATGTTCTAGTGAAGGCTATTTATAATTGTCAGAATCTCCAGCTGTTTCAGGTAATAAAAACAGCTATCAAGTCTAAACACATCTGTGTCACACAGATGGTGTTTCAGGCCAGAGCTTTCATTTCTGAGAAGACAAAGGATGTCTCTTTGTGCCATTTCTTCTCTTTCTGCTCTGCATCTTGCTCCAAAATGCTTGGGTAATTTTCTTTGATGACAAAGCAGCTATATTACAATGGTATGCTACTAAGGCAGAACTAATAGGAGCAATAATCTTGAGATATAAATTACTTGTTTTCCTTCTGGGTTTACTAAGCTTCTGTGATGTAAGAAGAACTGTAGAAGTCATGTAAGGATGGTTGAGTGGCACTGGTTAAAGCACATTTGAGAAGGCTACTACTCTATCTTGTAAGACAGAAGAGAAGATTATCAGACAATACCTGTAAGGGCCAGCCATTATATGAAAGCTTTCCAGATTTCACTAGCCACTGTACCAGATGCCACCCCACATTAATTGGTAACTCATTTCTGAATGTAATTACACTGAAATGTACATTCTCGGTTGAGTCTTATCTACAGATTCAGACGGCAGATTTTGGTAATGTAGCAGGATTTATTAAATGGTAGGAGGTATGGATGTGCTGTACGTTAAAAATCTAATCTTCTTTACTATTAATGGTAATAGCCAAGTTTTCTACTCTATCAGAGATTTTAATAGTTCTGTTCACATCTTTCGCTAATCTGAAGAACTTTTGTGAGCTTCCCATAATGTATGCAGTTGTTCAGTAAATTCCACGGGAAACATTATTTTAAATGCAAGCTCGTTACATCGTTCTTTTATTTGCAAATATGCTTAATGTGTACATACATTTAAAATACATTTCTTCAGTGTAACTCTTTTTCCATTTATGAAACTACTCCATTTTGTTTAGTTTTCAAAAAATACACATTCTTTTTCAGAGGTATCTCACAAAGAAATGTGGAGAGTGGGTTAATGAATATTTTTGACTCAAAAGGCAGAAGCAAGTAGATGTTCTTCAGTTCTGCTATTTATGCCATAAGCAAGCCTGGTGCAGCAGATCATACAACTCTACTGCCACAGATAGATATCCATGGTGGGTTTCTTTGACATCATCGCTTGGCAGGCCTTTAAACAAAATTCTGCAGTACAGCGGGAATAGGAATGCCTGCAAGAATGCGTGGGAGGTTGGAATCCAGGCTGTCCTTTCAGGGAAATACATAGTCAATACGCTCTGAAAGCAAGACTAACTGTGTGGAGCAGACATCAGCATACCCTTTCCCAAACCATTGTGATTTCCTGTGAGCCCCCTGCTGGTACTCTCATGGGAAAAAGGGAATATATATATTTAATGCATAAATGTGTAGGTGTCTTTTGATTTTCTCTTGTCAGACATCCCAGCCAAAGTAATCATGTGGGGGAGAGAGAGAGATTATATTGGAAATAATATGTTCCAGCTGTGGGCTAAGTGTGCCTGCCTTTAATAATTAAAATCAGCTGTAGCACTGTACCAGCAATGCTCTAATGTGGGTGCCCTGCATTCAATCGATTTTGATTGCTACAAACATTCTGACTCATTTGGCTGGCAGCAGATAACTCAGAGAAAAATCGATCAGCAAGGAAGACCTTTCTCCACTGTGTGAGGGCAGAGTATTGCAGAGTGCGGAAGACAGGTTAGAAATCTTGTGCATCTTTTGGAGGGAGTCTTTATTCTGCAAAAAGGCGTGGAAGTGGCATCTCTGTTTTCCTGCATAGCAGGAGTGAGAAAGGTTATGCTTTTTAGGGAGACCAGCTAAGTCATTGTCTTCACCTATCATTCTAATGAAGCATAACTACAAATAATCCTCCCTCCCTCCCTCCCCCGGGCTCCATTAATATAGCTACAGCCAGGTATTCTCTCCCCCCACGCCCATCTCATTCATTTGGTGAAAGAGAAAGTGCTTTCTCTTTCAAAGGAGAAGATAACTTTTGTGAAACCCTCCTAGGTGGAGCATGGCATCGCACTTACTTAGTGAGAATGTCCTGCATTTCATTGGGCAATCTTTCTCTAGTAGTCTGCAGTGAACCTGGCTCCCACACTTTTACCGGATCCCCAAAGGAAGTTCTTCCACAGAGCCTTTTCAGACTGCAGTGTGTGAACAGTCAGAGAGGCTTCTTGGGAGTGGAAAAATGTGTAACAGAACAACTGCCATAGGACCTCCAGCCACTTTGAAAGGCTAGGTAAGTTGAAAAATGGCATATAGAGAAATTAAAACAAAATTTTCAAGCACCCTGAGAATAAGGTACAAAAACAAGAGTCTGTTTCATTTTTCCTGTTCCTTATCCTATCCAGAGTCTGGGTAGAGGGGAGAACCTGCTGAGAAATGGCAAGATGGATTTTGTATAGCACTAATTCAAGTGCAAGACATGGTTTTCAAATTATATTTCCAGGAGCCCTTGGGTGACAGAATAGATTTTCATGGATTCTTGCTTAATAACTTGTAATCTTCTGAATGGACAGCTCAACCACCATTTTAAATCTTTTCCTGCAGTGTGAAACTGTAATTCTGTATGAGGTAGCAGGGTGAATATTGAAGCTCACGCTTCATGTTTGGCAGCAGAGTTGAAGGCCAAGATCAGCAATGGACTTGAAGTGATCTGAAATATGCTGACAATGCTCTGTAATGCAAAAGAATTGCCAGTGACAGACTCAAAGGGGAAAGTGTTTTGTTGGTGTTCAGAAATGTAAAAACCACAGATCTACAACATGCAGTGCTCTGGAACATCTGGTAGCAGTAGGCAGCAGTCAAGATGGAGCATTTTGATTTATATAGTGCAGCCACATTCTGTGGATGCTTTCCATATGCGTTACTTTGCAGTGCTAATATTAGGTATGGATCTATGTATGTGCATATGGATGGCATGTGTAAATCAGGACCCTGATATGAACCCCAAGCCAATGCTTCTGGTAATAGTTTTCTCAAAAGAAGATTCCTACGGGGGAAAGAGGGAGAAAAGAGTTCCGTATTTATAGTAACAGCAGCTTATAGGCAAAGTAGGCATGAAGGTGAATTCAGCCTATAGAAATCTGAATTAAATGGAGGAATGTCATCCATTGTTATTTGTATCTGTGATGGCTATCGCAAATGCAAGTAATATCCAGGGCTTATATATTGTGCTTTATCATGATCTTGTTTGGTTGGTTTTCACTTATAGGATGATTATGGGAATGCACCTATTGTGACTAATGAATTGAAGTAAGTTAGCATTATGTGTGCATCTAACTATTCTGGTTTGTTCAACACAACATGGCTCAGGCAAATTGTGGCTTAGTGGAATGTAGAAACATAGTCAGTGGTTTATTCACACCATATGCTAAGCCATGTTGTACTTGTTGTGTAATACACAGAGCCTTAACCAGTACCTGAGTACATGGTTTCATAATTATGGGCTCACATCTTGTCAAAGCCAGATGTGGGATTAGTACACATGGTGTCAGAAGCAGAAAGTGGAGTATTCCTATGGTACTATGTTCTAGCTCCTGTTTTGTTCTCGTACTGCTGTGATCTTTTTTTTAGTTCTGTAAAATAAAGGAACAGGAAAAATGCTTTCCTCAACCATCAGAAAGTGACTTTCACTTTGATTAGATGATCATGCATCTTTTTTGCTTCTCTCTCTCTCTCTCTCTCTGTGTTTTAAATAGGAAGTGGTTTGACTATGACAGTAGGCCATGTAATCTGGTGTAGCATCCACTTGGTCAACATTATCCCATGCTTAGGATGTCCTGTGAAAGTGTTTGAGATTGCAGTTGTCATATGATGTATCTCCACATCTGAACCAGTTCTTGATGAGTGGCAACTGATTGTGTGAAATGTTTCGACAGATGTCTGAAATTTTGAGTTGATAGAAAAAAATGGTTTATTCAAATTTTAATACATGGCAACCATCACTTGGCATTGTAGTCAGTTGCATTTGTGTTGATGAGCCCATTATGCCATATGAACTAACCTGTTGCCCTCCAGTTAATTGGACTCCCATAACTATGATGGATGGGTAGCTGGATACATCTGAGCAATTCCATCTTTAAGAAGCCTGGCACAAACCATTTCTGATTAGTGATGATATTCTAATACTAGTGATGGTGCTGAACAACATAGCATATCCTGCTATCTTCCTTTGTCTTATCACCTTTTCTGTAAATACTACAAACCATTAGACCTTACCCTGGAAATTCATCTTGTCTGTTTTCCTTGTGGATTTAATTACTGTCACCTATTGTTTGCAGAATTCCAAACACTGCTGAAAAAAATAGGATGATAAAAGAATGTAATCTTCTCCCTCCTTTTTTTCTGATTTTATTATCTAATGAAGATAGAAAAATTAATTTGTTCTTTGCAATACAAGAAGTAATGGTTGGAAAAAAATTATAATTAATGACTTTAAAATATAGCTAGAAAATTTGTTCGAGTGCAGGAAGGCTAGAAGACATTTTCTAAGAGAACACTGGGTTAAATTTAAGCTAATCTTTATATTCTGTCAAAAGGTAACCAGTAACTGTGAGCTCTAACAAGATCTGAGGGTGGGGAGAAGAGCTTATTTCTCTTCACTAAACCAGTTCCTTGTTGAAGATTTCCTTCCTTCCTTCCTTCCTTCCTTCCTTCCTTCCTTCCTTCCTTCCTTCCTTCCTTCCTTCCTTCCTTCCTTCCTTCCTTCCCTCCCTCCCTCCCTCCCTCCCTCCCTCCCTTTCCCCCAGCAGATACCTTCTTCCAGAGGTTTCCAGAGGGTGAACCTTGGAATGTCCCTCCACCCAGCTAAGGAGTTATTAACCTTTCTTGCTGAAGACTTCTTTCAGCAGGGAGGGAGGGAGGGAGGGAGGGAGGGAGGGAGGGAGGAAGGAAGGAAGGAAGGAAGGAAGGAAGGAAGGAAGGAAGGAAGGAAGGAAGGAAGGAAGGAAGATACTTTAAGCCTAGAACTTAACAACACTGGTGCCTATCCTGAAACACAGTGCAGGTAGTAATGAGAAATCCCCAAATTAAGCCAAAGACACCAACAATTTATTGAAAAAAATATAGTGGAAATAAACAAGCAAAGACAACTATCACACACAAATATTTCCTATTTCCTTTTGAGAATTTGTTTTTACAGCCTTTTCCTACTGTATTTTTTTAACATAATTTTTAATTGAGATTTTTTTTTACAATAGTAAAAACTAATACAAATTAAACTTAGAGAAAGAGAATAAAAAGAATAAAAAGTGCAGGAAAAAAGAAAAAGAAAGAAGAAAAAGAAAAGAAAAGAAAGAATATAATAAAGAAAAAGAAAAAATATATAAAGAAGTTACTTCCAACTTTCATCAGAACAAGTATAAACAAATTTGATAACTCTTCATCCCCTATAAAATTACAAACAGATATATCTTCATCCCATATCCCATACCTTATCTATAAGCAAATCCAGAAAACATTAACTTTTCAATCCTGGTGTCAGCAAAAAGTCCATAAAAATGTGCAAAAAAAAAAAAAAAGTCCTATTTTAACCTTGATCAAATAAACCAACTTTATGTTCCTTCCTTTTACTTCTAACAATCTTAATCTTTAATTTAATCAAATATTGTCATAGGATTTGATTTCAGTTCTTCTTTATTCCATTGCACAGATTTCTTCAAGCTTGTTTGTAGATCCAATAAGAAAATATTTCCAGGTCATTCTCTTGGTTTATCGTTTGTATTTCCCTTTTAATTTTTAAAACTTTTAAAAACCAGTTTCTTTTGTATATCCAGTAAAGCATCCTTTTCCAAATTATTCACTTGGCCTTTCATTTGTAGTTTCACATTCAGTATTTTCTCTGTCATGTCAGATAAACTTTGTTCCACATCTCTCATTCCTTCATTAACATCTTTTAGACATAGTCCATCCATAGAAGCAGACATCATTAGTGACAGTGTTAATATTGTAGTTACTAATTTCTGGCTCCATTCTTCAAAGATCTCCTTTAATATTTCCAATGTTATAACATTTTGTATCATTTTGTAAATCCCAGTATTAACTGACATCAAGAACAGGCTTGTATTTTTTTTCCTCTACTTAGTATCTTTAATCCTCTCTAGTGTCTAGTTTCTAAAATCATCACTTATCTTTGTTATGACTTAACAATAGCCAGGATCATCAAAATAAGTCTGTTTCCCATGAGAAGCTGCTTATTTTTTATAGTTAATTCCAAAATCTTATAGTAAAAGTCAATATTCCAAATTTATCTGGACCCTTAATCCATTTATGACTTTCTTAAATCAAAATCTTATTTAGCTTTTTGCTGTTTATTTCAAATTCTTTTAGTTCTTGAGCTTATAATTAATTTTTCTTTTGTTCAGAGTTGAAGATAACTCACCTGATGAAGACTTTTCAAACTTGTTGTTCCAAAAGTCTCTAACAGCTTTAAGATGGTTAATAGGCAATTTTTGAAAGTGATTAAAAAGTGAGGTTTACGAACTTAGTGTCCTTTAAAAGGTTCCACCATGGTTGCAAGTGGTTGATCTTGTCATCTCCCAGTACTCATACCCACGTAAAACCGCTGTCCTATGGTCTCTTCATGAGGAGCAGCTGTCTCGAGCACATGTGGGTGATTTCCTGTCCTCTCCTTAGCTAGAGAAGTTCAAAGGAACCAATCTACTCACTGGTTCCTTGGTCTTTGCCACAGTCATCAGCTCCACTTTTGTGGAACTGTCTTCAGTTCACCATACCTTCCTTGGAAGTCTCCTTATTATATTTTTTCCTTAAAACACTTCAAAACGTGCATCAGTCCCTGTCAAAGTCAAGCTGAGATGTGCCTACATCCATGGAGTTTTCTTGTCAATGTCATAGAAGTGGTTTTCCACTACATTCTTTGGGGATGTTTCTTTTTGACTTCCCAATCTAGCTCTACACTCCTAAAATTTCCATTCAAGTAGTAACGTCAGATAGAATTATCTTCAAGCTCCAGTTTACATAGGGTGCCCCTGGAATCACATAAAGGCCATTTCCACACTAGTGATTTATAGTGTGTCTTCATAGCACTACTCAGATGTTACTGAGGTGAGGTAAAGCCTGGTCCACCTTACTGTTGTTTTGGTACAATGATGGTTAGATGACTCTGGAAGGTGCTATAGAATGTGACCATGAGCATTATCTGCTCCAGGGGCCAAGGGTTGCTACATGTAGGAACATACAGTGATACCTCAGGTCACCAACGCTTCTGTTCACAACCAATTCGGATCACGAACAGCACCGTTCACAAAATTTTGCTTCCATTCGCGAACTCCGCATCGGGTGACGAACAGGATCCACGGCCATTTTCCCTGCTGACACACGTGGTCGTGGCTTCCTGTAGGGAGGGGGACTCTCCCTCCAAACAATAACCGCCTCCCCACCCGCCTTCCTGTCCTCCATGCCTCAAGCAAGTTTAGTGTTCTCTCTCTTCATACTGTACTGTACTGTACTTTGTGTCATATTTTTGTGGTTTAAAAAAAAATACATATGGTTCAGAACGGATTAACCGTATTTACATTGAACCTTATGGGAAAATTTGATTCAGGTCGCGACCAAAATTGGTTGGCGATGAAATTCGTAGGGGTCAGAACGGATTAATCGTATTTACATTGAACCTTATGGGAAAATTTGATTCGGGTCGCGACCAATTCGGGTCGTGACCAGAGCCGCGGAACGAATTAAGTTCGTGACCCGAGGTACCACTGTATTTGGGTTCAAATTATTTCTCTATCTCTTTGTTTTAAATGACACCCCAGTGTGTAGTGAGGGCAACTCACAAAGCACCATATAGCATGATAGTGAAGCAGTTCTCAGAGTGACGACAAAGTAGTAAAAGTGAATGTGAGGCAGGAAAATAACAGATTAAATGTATGAATGATCTTTGAAAAGGATCAATTTGAGGACTGCTTCTTTTGTTCCTTTTTAACTCAGTCTGAACATTAGGCATCCATTAGGAAGAGGGTCCAAACAACAGAGCATCACAACAGGAGGGCTCTTTTCCTGTTACCAGTGGCTTAACCTTTGATGGTAGCAGCATCCAGAGAGGGGCTCCTGATGTGGACGTAACCATAACCAGGTTTATGCTGGAAGAGACTTTGCTATCAATGCCTGAATACAAAGCTTTATCTCAGAGGAAGCATTCTGATGACATACAGATGCAGACAGGTGATTGTCTAGTAATAATTATAGCATTGTTCAGGCACGCATGGTTAAATTATGTTTCTGAGGAGAATTTAGATAAAAGGCACAATGAATGAATCACAGGATGGAAGTCAATAACCTAATTATTTTTACTTTAAGCCTTCTCTTCCAGGATTCGGCCACCAGTCTGGAAGATGGTTGCTTGACAACACCCAGCAGGACGGCATTACTGTGAATGTTAGTGCTTATTGATTGCTTTCACTGGGTTCTGTCGCAAGACATAAATAAGAACAGTCCTGGTGAAATTGATCACATCTGGCCTTTGCAGCATGTCTGAGTTCTCAAATCTTACTAAAAACTTTAAAAAGCCAGCTTGTTTAGACCACAGTTGAAAGAAATAGTCTCTCAAATACTTTCACAAAAGATGCTATTAGAGCTATTCCGTGTGAATATGGAAAGTGATTCATTGATGAACCTGAGTCAAGCAAATCTGGGAGTCCTTTAAAAAGCTCTGTGGCACAGATGCCTGCTATTTTCTTCAAAGCAGTTTGATATAATAGGTGATGTAGGTGATGCAGAGAAAAGGCAGTGTTTGATATTTCAATGCTGAAGAACTCATCAACATCCCACCCATGCATAATGTAGAAGAGAGAAATGAATTCCATAAAATACGTAGGAATAAGAATCATCCTGCTAACCAGGGTTGAACAGCATATGGCCTCCAGATATCAATGAATTTCAGTTCCTATAACTGATTGCCCACCCAAGTAGAGCCAAGTGCAGTAACCACATTCACTTCCCTGTCTGGGAAAGTGTTTCCACTTGGTTTCCTGGTGAAGACAATGCAGATTTATATTAGGTGATACAGTATAATTTCCAGTATTAAGTCATGAAATGGAGGATTCTTTAGAGCTGTAGTTTACCATTGGCCATGTTGGCTTAGATTGCTAGAAAATATGAGTCATTATCAATTGAAGAGCCTCAGAATCTCTATCCTTCATCAACACTGTTAAGCAGTGGCTCTTCAAAGGTTCAGGAGGCGATCTTTCTTAGTATTATTTGAAAATATCTCAGATTGAATCAGGGATTTCCTCCAAGCAAAAATGCAAGGCTGGTCCAAGACTAGCTAATGAGAGACATGTCCAGGGTACCTGTGCCGTCCCAAAGGAAATGAAAACAGCGATGTCCAGGGGAAGTATTTCAGGTGAAGGGTATCCAATATATGAAGCCCAATAAGTTATTAAGGCATAGGATGGTCTGTTTTTTATTACCCTTCAGTTTGGTTTACATGCTTTTGGTAGAAGAACAAAACTTCAGTAATAGGTTCTGAGGACATGAGAACTCTATGTGTCCCCTTGTCATTGAGAAACAAGAGATGAATAGAAGCCATGATATCTTTGTATAGTGACACAGTAGGAAACGTTGAGGATTAGGAAAGCTCATAATACAGTAGCCATTAAGACAGTAGGTAAAATCTAGTGATGGTTGGAAAGATTTGAGTCTTTCGGAGAAAGATGCCAGGTCAGGTGAAAAAGCAATACAAGCAAAGCAGTATAAGTCTCCTCATTCACAGCTTCTGCCATAAGCTCTGAAAGCTGTTTGAAAGTCTTAAATCTTTGAGGTTTAGCCAACACCACTAATAACTTAGTAAACCAGGCCAACTCCAGTATATTAGCCAGGTGTCTCCTAATTTCCTTTCTGCAGTAGAAACTTTGATCTTGTAAAAAGTTAGATTTGCCAGAATGTGTTGCCTTCATTGCTCTTCCTTATATTGTCAGGCAATTCTTAGGAAACTGGTCCAAGCCTTTAAGCAGATTTTTTTTTTCTCTGCCATCCCCTCAGCTACATCCCAGACATGCCAGCTTGCTAATGTTTTTTTTTTTTTAATCTCTGCCGTTACAATTGGGAAGTTGCTTCAAAAAAAGCAGTCTCAGTTTACTTACAATGACCATGGTATGATTTCAATATTCTTCATGTGGTTTGACATTTACTTCTTTCTGAGTTTTGATTTAATCCAGTCTATTACTTCAGACAACAGACATGTTGTCATTTGTTATCTTCTCGCATGTCTAATTTATGCTTTCAGGATAATTCAATACCAATTTATGAAGTTGGATCTCTATTTTTTTTGGTAAAGCTCCTTTACTTCAACAGCAGTAAAATAGAGTTGAACATTAATTTGATGGTTATTTGTCATGCAGCTGTTAAGAGTAACAATTTTTTTTTTAACTTCTTTAAAAAAATTCTATTCTGGTCTCATAATAGTGTCTCTTAAATACAGCAAAGTGTTAGATGTCAAAGATACTTTCTGTTTCAGACTATAGATAATAGGGATGCTAAGAGTCCCCATCTTTGTGATGTGCAACAAGAAGGGACTTGGGTTGAGCTCCCCTTCTGTGGAATGCCCTGCCATTAGATATAAAAGGTGTACCCTCACTTGTATTATTCATGAAGCTTTTAAAAACATGACTTTTTAAATGTGCATTTGAGGACTGAGGCAAGAATGAGAGATGGATCTGAGCTGGGTTGAATTTGGCTGCTTTGGGGACTTCCAGAGGAATAAATGGTGGACTGAAGACAGGTCTATGAAAAGTGGAGCCGACAGCCACAGCAAAGAATAAAGAGCCGGTGAGTAGACCAGCTCTTTGAAACTCTCCAGACAAAGAGAGGATGGGAGATCGCTCAGAAGTGTTTCTGTCAGCCTTACCAGGTAGACCAGACAGGAAACATGACCAGATGAGCTAATTCTACTTTATTGTAAGGCTACATTAACAGAATCTTGCAAGTCTGAAAGTACAATTCTCCCTGTTTCCTTTACACACCGAGAAATTAGGGAGGGTCTCTTCTGAGCCTTTTGCCCTGCCCACTGTCCAGCTGCAGACTATGCTGTCTCTTATCTGACCATTGCCTAGGGAGCGGCCCCGGGCCCAGTCATTCCCACATCCCATTACAACTCCAGACAGTTGCTCCTCACAAAGAGACCGCAAGACAGCAGTCTCCAGCACGTTTTGAGCACTGGAAGATGAGGGAATAGCCATCTTGCTAAAACCGCAATTGGCACCTTTAAAAGGACACTAAGTTCACATACTTACTTTTCTAATCACATTCAGAAATTGTTTATTAACTACTTTTCACTTATTAGAAACCTTTGGAGCAATGAGTCTGAAAACACCAGATGAGTCTACCTTCAATCCTTAATGAAAGAAAATTTTAACTACAAGCTTAAGAAGTTTAAAAGAAATTAAAATAAACAACAAGAAGCTAATTAAGACCTTGATTTTTACAAAGTTATAAATGGATTAAGTGTCCAGATAAATTTGAAATAAGATTTTGGAATTAATTATAAAGAATCCTTCCCATGGGAAAGTTGAATTGTTTTGAATTTCTCTTAAAAAAAACTTATAAGATTTTAAAAATTGGACACTCGAGGGAACTAAAGATTTCAGTTAAAGGAGAACACATAAACTTGACTAACAGTTATGGAATGGCACAAAATATTCTAACACTGGAAATACTGAAGGACACTTTTGAAAAATGGAGTCAAAAGTTTAATATTAACTATAACAACAGCGATATTTGCCTGTGTTTAAAAGATGTTATGGAATACGAACAAGTTTTACCTGACAAGACAGAGACTGAGTTGAAGGTGAATTTACAAATGACAGGCTGCAAGACTGACATTGAAAACGATGTTACCTCAGATATACAAAAGAAACCGGCCAATGTTTTAATAATTAAAAAGGACATAGAATAAACCAAGAGAGTGACCTGGATAATTTTTTATATACTGGCCTTCAAAATAGACTTGTTAAAGCTTTGAAGAATCTCTTGAAAAGGGATAAAGAAGAAATGAAAATAAATTAAGTTTACAACATTATTTGAATGGATTAAAAATTAAGATTGTTAGAAGTAAAAGGAAGAAATATAAAGTTGGTTTATTTGATCAAGATTAAAATAGATATGTTGTCATTTCTGGTAGCCTTTAATGGGCTTTTGCTGACACCAGGACTGAAGTGACAATGCTTTATAGATTTGTTTATAGATAAGAGATGGGATATGGGAAGAAGAGATCATTTGTTGTGATTTAAGAGGAGGTGAAAAGTTACTAAAATTGTTTATACTTATTGTGATGAAGGTTGGAAGGCACTTCTTTATATATTTATTTTCTTATTCTTTATTATATTCTTACTTTTCTTTCTTTTATTTTTTCTTTCTATTCTTTATGTCTTTTTTTCTTTTCCCTTTGCACCTTTTACTCTTTCTATTTTTCTACCTTTCTTTTAGTTTACATTAGTTTTTACTATTGTAATTATATTGTATGTTGCAGTAGGCCACTTAGATTCACATGACTGAAGTGGCGTAGAAGCATTTGTAATAAATAAATGCTATGATTTCCTAGCTGTTCTGGCTAGCTTGAGAACCACTACTTTCCATCTCACCAGTTTCAGCCCTTATGCAGAAAAAGGGTTGGGGATCAGAATAATACACTTCCTTCTCCAGAAGTGGCTAAGAACATTGCATTTTTCCATATATATCTATTTGTATTATTTATAAAAACATGTATAACCGTGGTGTACAACTGTACCTTATCCTGGGAACATAACTGGAGGGTGGTAGGAATTCATTTAATTAATAAATAAAACAAAATAAGATGACATTTATACTGCTGTGATTCCTCTGTCAGAGAATATGAGATTGATTTGTTGTTGTTGTTTTTTTTACTGGACCCAGTTGCCCTGTCGCTGAATCTTGCTGCAATTATATGGCTGAAGGTAATGTTAAAGTAGATTATTACCTGGCCACTGGAGTAGCAGTTGAAATCTGCTTATCCCCACAAACTTTTTAAAAGCTGAGCCTACAGTTTGAAGCAAAGGCAGGGTTTCCTTAGGAAATAGCTCGCCCCTTTCTGTGAGAGGAGTTGGCTGATATTCTGGCCTTGACTTCTGAAAAATTACACTAATCTTTTAAGTGTGGGTTCATCCCACACCAAATCTTTCTTGATGGTTTGAGTGGCTTATTTCCAAAGCATCTCATTTTTTTCCCTGAGAAGATATGCATGTGCCATGCTATAACAATCCAGATAATGACTTCAACTTGGAAATATTCCAAAACTATGCTAACTATATGATAGGTAATATTTGAAGAACTATGAAAGAATAGAATCCAAAAGACCTATGCAGGTATTTAGCCTGCACACACCCAGCTTCTTTTAAGATCTAAGATGCACTATCTGAGGCCACCTCCAAAGCCTTGGATGCAACTCTCAAACTGATCCAAAACTTGCTGTCAAATTGTAATGTTTTATTTAAAATTGGTTCTATCTAATTTTTGGAATGTGTCAGTGGTCAAAAGTGGCCCTAAGGCTTCTCAAAGGCTTCAGTATCCTAGTTTTAGTCCTTTGCACATTTAGCATCATAGAATAATTTTTGGTTGATGCATTTATACATCTCCTTATAATCTGGAAGCCTGATAAGACTTCTATCACTTTTTTAACCTTCAGATTAGCAGATTGATTACCTATATAGCCTACTGTTCTTTCTAGATTATTAAAAAAAAAAAAACAGTATTCCTCAGCTAATAATTTCTAACAAAACAGGTAACTTTTGATGGCACCCAGTCACATTTAAGGCCTTTGAAAAGCTAACAATACTCATTCTGAACACAGAAGCTTGCAATATTGTAGCCAGAGTTGAGAAGTACACACACAGTGTTACTTTATTTTTTATTTTATTATTTCTCCCTAACCATAATTATTTTCCAAAACTTGGTCTCGTCTTTATCTTTGATAACTGATTTTGTATATTCTGCTCTTTCCCTGCTAGAGTATTCAGATAAGAGATTTTTGGTCAAGAAGGGAAAAGAATAAGAATTCATTCTTTTTTGGGCTTGGTAATAGTGCACATAAAGAAACAGCATCATAATCTGGATATAATCTTGAATTCAGTTGGTTGATGCCCAGGCCATAATTCTCTCCAGAAATGTTCTTTCTCAGTTGCATCATTATCGTGAAAGTCTTGGCAATACATGCCCTAGTTATACCTAAATTGATTTATTGTAGGGGTGAGTAATGTTTAAGTAGTTTAGGCTAACATTTTCTGGAGGGCCACAGGTAGCCATGAAGATTTCATAGGAGGTTTAAGTATAAGAATGGGAAGAGACTGAAAATTCCTACCCTTACCTTTACAAAAAGAAGAGAATTTAAAAAAATAAATAAAAATAGTGCTACTGAAAAACAGCCATTTGATGCCAAATGTTATTATCTTGGAATTCTGTGAACTACAATTGGGTGTTATGGAAGGCTGAACATGGCCCATGGTCCATGGATTGCCCACTTCTGTATCATTGTGGTGCATTCTACATGGAGCTGTCTTTAAAATGTCTTTAGACACTGTTTGAAGGCTCACTTCAGTTGATAAGGTTGCTGTTGGGATTTTGACTATGGTGACAAATTATACTTACCCTACAACTTTTATAGAGATTCCTATTCGCTTTCCAAAATTCTTGATGGATCAGCTCCTTCCAAATCAGGCTGCCTGCTCATTAAGATCAAGTATGGCTTCTTTGTGTCTAGTCCATGATTGACAGCGATAAGAAAGAGTGAATTCTCAAAGATCACCCCAGTTATGATTTGCTCTATGAGGTTCAGATTACGCCTCTTGAATTACCTTCAGCTGATTTGTGAATATATTTTCAATTTGGATATCTTTCAGTTTGACAAAGATATATACTACATGTATAGGAATGTATACTACATTTTCTCTATCTGTATTATATTTATTATATTTTAATGTTACAATTTAGTGGAAGCTGCATATCCACACATACAGTTATGTATTTGTGCATCTATACATTGGTATTTTTCTATGTTTGAGGGTGGAGGTGTGTGTATAAACATACACACTTATACAGAGAGAGAGAAATAGAAATATTAACAATTTGTTTAATTAATTAATGAAAAGTTTCATCCCATCTTTTTTGTTCAAAGGCAAGACATCCAGATTCAAAAGAACAATAAATGTGTAATGTTTAAAAGTTGAAGTAAAATTATGATAGAATAAATACAGTATATTGAAAACAGCAACAAGGAAAAGGTGTAAAAATGGATCTGGTTACACGTTGTCCCAGGGCTGCAAACTCAAAACAGATAAAAAGCACAGTGGAATTGAGAAAGAAAAGTTTTGTTGTCCTGCTTAAATTCAAGGAATGGGGTAAAAACCAACCTGTGTCTAGAGACATTCTCTGGAATTGAAAGATGCCAAGGTAGGTGACAGGCAAGTAAGTGTCTTCACAGATAGTTTTCTGTATCAGGCGCATATTGCTGAGCAAGGACTTCCAAAAGTTTGATGAGCAGAGATTATAAAAACATCGTTTCGTTTACTAGAAAGTAGGTGCTGGAGATACTGATCTTGAAAAGCAGATCATACTTAGAACTACTTAGTGGATATGTCATGTATACCAGATTTTGGGGAATAAATACTTAGCTCTTACACACACACACACACACACACACACACACTGTATGTAAATGTGTGTGTATACACCATTATATCCAGAAGTTGGGAACCACTACTTTTAACAGATGTATAGTAATGGATGCAAATATGATTTCGGCAACTGGATTGATACAGACATATTAGGGGTTGATGTTTGGCTCTTGCTGCATTCTTTTCGTTAATATAGATATTGATGTTCCCCCTCCCCTCCCCTCCCCTCCCCTCCCCTCCCCTCCCCTCCCCTCCCCTCCCCTCTCCTCTCCTCTCCTCTCCTCTCCTCTCCTCTCCTCTCCTCTCCTCTCCTCTCCTTTCCTTTCCTTTCCTTTCCTTTCCTTTCCTTTCCTTTCCAAAAATGATGTTTATTCCAAAGCAAGACCGAATGGGTTCTGAATTAATTGCATCATGCATCAGAAATAAAGTAATAGATATGGCTATCTAAAGTTGTGGGGGAGAGCATTCAATTGAGAGATTTAAATAATCTTGCTGTACCAATTTAGTGCCTGAATTGGGGAAAATAGTGCCATTTTGTTCAGCAGAGTTTTGATCTTGGCTTCAGTAATTAATGGTTGTCAATATTTACTAAGGTACACACTTACATGATTGTAGCAAAAGTCATTCAAGTAAAAAGAAAAAAAAAGATCTATTTTTAATGAAAAGTATAGGAAATTTGCAGAATAAGCAGGTTGTGCTTTTAATGCACATTTTATCCAGAAGAGCTTTTACTTCAAACTTTCTGCAAGTCTTCATTAATAAACATCCTAGAATATATTTTATCTGACAAATCTTTTTACGTTATGCCTACTAATGCCATTTCTATTATTTGGTTAAAAGGCACTGCATTTTAGAAGTGGTTTTCAAATTCCATTTTAAAACTTGCATAGAATTATTATGATTATTATGATTATCGCAACTATTTTATGAAATCATTTCCTCTCATGTTGTTTTTCTCTAGCATCTCTTGCCAGTTTAAATGCAAGTGTATTTTTTGGCCTTACCATAACCTAAGATTTAAACAAAGTCTCTGCAACTTATACACTGTGTTGACCCAAAAAGATTGTAATGGTATAGTTTAGGTCATATTTTCTACTTAGTTCTATTCATCTGCAGTTCAAAAATCAGACCTGCTCACTCTCCCATTATTATATTGACTTTATAAGACTAGCTGTAGCTAAATAATTACTTTTCCCACTACAATCATCTAATACAGTTCTGTAATATATTTATACTAAACAGAACTGTTGAGTGCAGCCAATATTTTTATACTGAAATTGCAAAGATGAGGGAAAAAAATACTTCGGCCTTTACTAAAACAAGAAGAGCACTAAAAATCTCCAGCTCTTAATCAAAAGAACAAAAATAATGACCACAAGGTTGTGATAATGGTTGCTAATGGGAACCTGTAGAGTATGACAGTTGCCTCTAGAATTAGGAAAAATTCGACCCTATTTAATAATGCAATAAATCTGTAATTACTTTCTGAATAACATTCATGTATATTTGCTGTTGGAACTCAGCTTAAAAACATACCAAAAGTTGTTCTGCGCAGTTATGTAGATAACAACTTTGCTAATCAGTAGAAGAGAAGTGTAAGAGCTTTTTTTTTTTTTGCTTAGTTGTCCTGAGGCAACTTGTCACCTGAGGCAAGCAACCATTTTGGGAGGCAGAAACATATGATGCCATCAATAGAAGAGGATATGTGTAGCTCGGGGTTGAACTGTGGAGTCCTTGGGGTTCTCTGAGCTTGGTTGTTTTCTTGCAAACATGTCATTCCCCGGCTAGGTAACATCTTCAGTGCACTGAAGATATTACCTACCTGGGTAACAAAACATTTGCAAGAAAACAACCAAGCTCGGAGAACTCCAAGGGCTCCACATATGATTCCAGCTTGGGACATCTCCTTCCATCACAGATTCAACCTCCAGGTCTTTTTTCCTCCTCTAGTTTGATAGTAGTCAGTTTGATAGTAGATAGTTCCCTGTTACGTCATCTCCAGTTTTCTTATCTGTTTGAGCTGGAACACTTTGCTTCCTTATAGGCTAAAACCAGCAGTTCATTGGTTACGTTGCATAGGAATGAAATTGCCCTGATCTAATAGTTTCTATAACATTGTCATTGTTACTATGATTAAAATAGCATCATAGCTAAGAGTTTTACCCGTATATAAAAGGTTTGAAAGCCAACAAAAACTTGGGGGGGGGGTGCTCATTACTTTCATCCTTCCTGCTAGTTAGCTAGCTAACTTTCCCTAGCTAGCTGAGGGCTTTTTAAACAAACAAACAAACAAACAAACAGTGCAGGTCCAACCTTTCATTGTTTCTCCAGTCACTTCAGTTATAAGAGTTGCCTCAAGTGACTGAAGGAGTGATGAAGCATTGGAAACCAGCATGGAGGGGAGTAGTGGTTGTGTCTAGAATAAAAACTGGGTGGGTCCAGATCATAGCTCTCTCAAAGCGGTTTGGGAACAATAGGTCGGAAAAGAGTGATGAGTGCCTTTCTCATGTGTTTGGACAAGCTCTTCTAATCATCAAGGCAGCTCATCGGAGAGGGGCATAGAAGTATTTGAACTGATTCCTTTTGATTTATCAGGGCTTCTGTGGTTACTAGCTTGAAATGCAGCAAACCTGACAAATGAGCAGGTGGTGGACAGAGGCTATAAAAACAGGGCAGCAGCTAGTTTTATATTCGTTCTGTAAGGTGGGGGGGGGGGAAGTGGAATCATGTTGGAATGCCATCAAAATTCAGCAGCAACTTCTTGAGAGATCTCTGGATGCCATAGCCTTGAGGCCTTAGTGCATTGTGCACCCCTTTTGTATGGATTCTACATTGTACTTTACAAATCTTCCTGACAAATATCCATCAGGCATAGGATAGTTAAAATGGTAGTAAAAAGAAGCAATACAAAAAGAGTATATTAAATCCATCTGAAAATTTCTCTACCATCAGAATCTGAAAAACAAGCATACTGGGAAGCCAGAAAAAAATGAATTTCTATTTCTAAATAGAAATACCTGCCTTGTAGTCTAAAACAAGTTACAAAGAAGATAACAGAGCCAGAAAAGGAAGTAGATAATTTTTGAAATTATTATCATCAACTTTTTGCTGTTGAATCCATGCTGGATTGTAGGCTAATGAAAGAACTGTAATTAATATATAATTTGGTGACTGTTAAGTATCTTCTCTATTTGCAAAGATGCCTTTTGGCCCCACATATGCCCTATATATGTATTAGGCATTCTTGGAAAATACAAATAAAGGGTTATTGCATTCCAGTACTTTTTTCAGAAGGATGTCCACCTACCCAGAAAAAAGTGAGCTTTGAGGGTGAAGAGCAGTGAGAATCCTGAGGGGCTAATGGAGTAATAGGAAGCAATCTCACTACTTTATCTTCTGATAAATGATTGGTTTTGACTGACCACATCTACCATAGTTTCTACTTTGTAATACACAACTGCCCATGGCCCCCCTAAAGTAGCCTATTCTTGCTTTATTAAGCAAGTGATATATACAGTCCATTTGCTGAAAAATCCCTTGGCATCCTGAGAATTGCTCTTACATGTGCCCAGATTATCTGTGGAACCAAAAAGTGAGATACCCTCTAATAAAAGGTGGTAGCATTCATCAGGCCAAATATTCAGTTCTACCAAAATGCACTATTTCTTGCCAGCCTCTCACCCCCATATTTCTCCAGTAGAAGTTCAAATTGCCTATTCTATCAATAGCTTTTAGGAACATTACTATTATTGGTTGTCTTGAATATGAATGGGATAATTCCCAAAGTCCCCACTCTTTTACATCATTCCCTCAGGTCACATTAGCATACAGATGGTCTGTAACAAATGAGGCATGAAAGATGTAGGTTTGAGGAGCCAGTAGCTGAAACCAAGTCTTTAAATTAGATAGTTTTCATCAGGCAATTATATCTTTCTTTCACTGTGCCAATGATAGAAATGGATAAAATTATTCTTCAGGACCACTGTCATTGGTGGAAAGTGGGTCCGGACTGTTAAGTGATATGCTGATGGAAGATTTGATTTCATTTAGACAGTAAACCTGGATTTTATTTTTTTACCCAGAAGATTCTTCTTATTACTTTCTCAAAATATGAATGTTTAAAATCTGAGGGCACCATAATCATCTTTCATTGTATCATTTCCCCCACTTCTCTCTTTTCTCAGGAAATGGTTTTTTAGTTTCGTATAGCAAAAGAGAGCTAGCATGGTGTAGTGATTAAGGTGCTGGACTAGGCGCAGGAAGACCCAGATTATAGTCTTCCCTTAGGCACAGAAGACAGCTGGTTGACCTTGGGCCAGTCACTCCTCAGCCCAAATCAGTATCAGGAACTGCAGCAAGCTGGCTGGTGTACAAATCTTGTTGCATGATGCATTGATTAGTTTCATTGTAAGAACTAAGTGAGCTCAGTGCAAAAACAGAGACTCTGTAACCATGAGGAATAAACAAGAATTAAAGCAAGAAGTTCCTTATGGCAAAAGTGACCATTGAGAAACTAGTGTCTAATTTAAGGTTGCAGCCTCAGGCACTGGTGTCTGAGGGTTAGTCCACTGAACTTAATGGTGCAAAGTTTTGACTAGGCATTCCTCTTATTGTACTGAAAGATGATTTTGGCTTATAGTAATTGAAAAATTCAAATCAAGGAAAACAATAGAATGGGGAAGACTAGAGATCTCTACAAGAAAATTGGAGATATGAAAGGAACGTTTAGTGCAAAGATGGGCATGATAAAGGACAAAAAAGGCAGGGACCTAACAGAAGCAGAAGAGATTAAGAAGAGGTGGCAAGAATACACAGAAGAACTATACAAGAAAGATCTTAATGTCCCTGATGTCCACGCTGGTGTGATCACTGACCTTGAGCCAGACATCCTAGAGAGTGAAGTCAAGTGGGCCTTAGGAAGCATTGCTAACAACAAAGCTAGTGGAGATGACAGTATTCCAGCTGAGTTATTTAAAATACTAAAAGACGATGGTGTTAAAGTGCTGCACTCAATATGCTAGCAAGTTTGGAAAACGCAACAGTGGCCACGGGATTGGAAAAGGTCAGTTTATGTTCCAATTCCAAAGAAGGGCAATGCCAAAGAATGCTCAAGCTATCACACAATTGCACTCATTTTGCATGCTAGCAAGGTTATGCTCAAAATCCTACAAGCTAGGCTTCAGCAATACATGAACCGAGAACTACCGGATGTACAAGCTGGGTTTCGAAGAGGCAGAGGAACTAGAGATCAAATCACCAACATTCGCTGGATCATGGAGAAAGCACGAGAGTTCCAGAAAAATATCTACTTCTGCTTCATTGACTATGCAAAAGCCTTTGATTGTGTGGATCACAACAAACTGTGGCAAATTCTTAAAGAGATGGGAGTACCAGACCACCTTACCTGTCTCCTGAGAAATCTGTATGCGGGCCAAGAAGCAACAGTTAGAACCGGTCATGGAACAACCGATTGGTTCAAAATAGGGAAAGGTGTATGACAAGGCTGTATACTGTCACCCTGCTTATTTAACCTATATGCAGAGTACATCATGAGAAATGCCAGGCTGGAAGAATCACAAGCCGGAATTAAGATTGCAGGGAGAATCATCAACAACCTCAGATATGCAGACGATACCACCCTAATGGCAGAAAGTGAAGAAGAACTAAAGAGCCTCTTGATGAGGGTGAAAGAGGAGAGTGCGAAAGCTGGCTTGAAACTCAACATTAAAAAAACTAAGATCATGGCATCTGGACCCATCAATTCCTGGCAAATAGAAGGGGTAGAAATGGAAGCAGTAACAGACTTCATTTATTTGGGCTCCAAGATCACCGCAGACGGAGACTGCAGCCATGAAATTAAAAGATGCTTGCTTCTTGGGAGGAAAGCTATGGCAAGCCTAGATAGCATATTAAAAAGCAGAGGCGTCACCTTGCCGACAAAGATCCGCATAGTCAAAGCTATGGTTTTTCCAGTAGTAATGTATGGCTGTGAGAGCTGGACCATAAAGAAGGCTGAGCGCCGAAGAATTGATGCCTTTGAACTGTGGTGCTGGAGAAGACTCTTGAGAGTACCCTGGACTGCTAGGAGGTCAAACCAGTCAATCTTAAAGGAAATCAACCCTGATTGCTCATTAGAAGGATCGATAATGAAGCTCAAGCTCAGATACTTGGGTCACCTAATGCGAAGAGAGATCTCTTTGGAGAAGACCCTGATGCTGGGAAAGATTGAAGGCAAAGGAGAAGAGGACGGCAGAGGATGAGATGGTTAGATAGCATCACTGAAGCAATGAGCATGAAACTGAGCAAACTCAGGGAGGCAGTGAAGGACAGGAAGGCCTGGCGCAATATGGTTCATGGGGTCACGAAGAGTCGGACACGACTTAACGACTAAACAACAACAACAATTGAAAAATTCAGGCACAATCCAGTCATATTTTCAGCCCATTTATCCAAAGAATGTTCCATAGGGTCCTGTGCCATTTCCAGATGATGCCTTGAATGACACCCTTGCAGCAGGACTGTGTGCATGTGGTAGTGTTTTAACAGGATTATTGTGATGGAATGGAATTATGAAGGCCAAGCTCAGGGAAATAAACATTTTCTTAGCTCGCCAGAACCGCATGGAAGGAACAAGAGGATGAGACTGGCACCTCCCTGAGGAATTTACACTGTTGTGGCTGGAGGACTTTGGGAACTGGGGTTTTAGTCTGGGAAGATTCTTGCTAGATATTGTAGCTAATAAACATAGCTGGACTGAATTGGCATTGTCTCTTGGAGTTCCTTGGGCTAGGCCTGACATCAATTTTCCCAGACTCAAACCCCAGTTCCCAAAGTCCTCCAGCCACAACAGTGTGAATTCCTCAGGGAGGTGCCAATCTCATCCTCTTGTTCCTCCCACGCGGTTCTGGGGAGCTAAGAAAATGTTTATCTCCCTGAGCTTGGCCTTCATAATTCCATTCCCTCACAATTATTGTTATAGACTGAGATCTTATATATACTTAGCTGCAAGCAAATCCCATCAATAACTTTTAGGGCACTTCCATACAGGGCTTGGGTTGATCACTTCTGTGCCCCTGTGATTCTACATGTCTTTTCTGCATACTGCTCAAATGGGTGTCACCTGATTTGGAGTGCAGAACTCGATGGTGTGTCTGAGAAGGTTGACTTATCATTGATACAAACACCTGCCAATCCTGTACTCCTCTTTATCCCCTCTGCAGTTGTTAGGCAGCTATAGTGCTTTGATGTTCTCCCACCAGGCTTCAGGATAACCTTGCCATCATAAAAAGAAATATAACATGAGGAAAGAAAGATGGTGATGAAAGCCAGCTTTGGCACGCTCTTATTGATCAGCTGGAGGAAACTCTGCATGGCTCATCTTGAGTTCTCATAACAGCTGACATGAGAACAGTTGTAAGACTGCTACTAAACATTTGAGATGGATGATGGATGCACGTGCAGAAATGTCCTCCTAAATAAATATCCATATAACTGGAGAATTCAGTCTGGACCATTGAAATGTACTTTTTCCAATGGCTTTGAAGTGTTTTAAGTAGAGCTTAAAAATAGTCAGATGTGGCTAGAATCTGACTTGTCCATAGATGATTTGAATCACTTTGCCACATTGACGGGGATTACAGTGAAAATCTAAAACAATTGCCTTCCTGTTTGCTGTACCGTGTTTGCATTCCTCTCCCCCACCTTTCTTTTCCAAGATGAAAGCAAAGCAATTTTGGCAATGGTTTCCTTTATTTGTTGCAGTGTGCTAATGGGATCCATTTCAAGATTTCTATCAGTGATGATTTTACACTGAGTTTTTCTTTCTTTGTTAAAAAGAGTCATTTTATGATTAATGAAACTGAAAGGCCTAAAACTGCCCAATGGATTTTTTTCAGTATTTGTATTTCTCCAATGGAATAATTAGTCATGAAAAAACTTCTTTAAATAATTAAAACCAACGGATTGCTGCTATGATGCCAGAAAGTGTTAGAAATGATATTTCCCCTGTAGGATAATCAGAACAATCCTTAAAGCATTGTTTATGACATCATACAATTCAGTTAAGGAAATAAAAACAAATTAATTAAAAGAGCTTTTGTGATAGTAAAGTAGCTAATTGGTTCATATTGTCAGATTAAATTCTGTATATGAGATGCACCACTGAAGATGAAAAGAATGTTTCAGTGAGCCTGATATATGTGATTTGAAAAAAATCTTGTTATTTTAAAGAGAGAATAGTAAAATAGGAAAGACATTTCTCTTTAAAATTCAGTATCAGTATTATTGTTAAGTGGCCCTAAATCTATGTTATCCCAAAGAGCAGAATGGTAAACGTTTTGCTGTTCCTGTTGTCTCTGATGACGCTTACCCATATTAGATTTTATCTTATCTTGCATATTCCAACTCAAGGAATGCTACTTTGGGAAAAGGTTTAAGGCATGTTATATAGGCTGCTTTTATTTTATTTTGCTATATACAGTATGTCCATTGCTATATAAATTTAGACTCTGTACAAAGAAGTATGGAATAATAATAGCAGCAGATCAAAAGATTTATATACATTGCTTCAGGAATGTAGTGAATACTTGAGGGAATGCTGGTATGGAGATTGCCCACTGAATCCTTATCCTAGAATTAATTCAAATCAGCTACATAATAATGTAAACCATAAACCTATTTCTTTGTATGAAGTTCACATGGTGATTTCAGCCAATTAATGTTTCTCAGCCCCACAGAGCTGTTGTGCAGAAAAATGGGGGTGGCAGTGTTATACATCCTGGGTGAAAGGTGGCAAATAAACCTAATAAATAAATATATGTTGAGTGGAATTACAGGTAGTCCTCAGTTTAAGAATGAGTTCTGTTCCCAAGATCTGTCCTTAAGTCGAACTTGTATGTAAGCTGGGACATTATTATTGTATACTACTGTATAAGTACTATTGTGTAATGAACTCCAACTATTGTGTATTTAACTCGAATTTTACTGCAGTAGGCTCCGTTTTTAACTATGGGTCATCCGTAACCTGGGCATTCTTAACCCGGGAACTCCCTGTATTGGCAAGCCCTTGTCCTATTCCTATGTTTGATAATTACTATCAGTCTAAATTGTCCCAATTTAGAATACAAGCAATACATAATAGAATTTTCCTATTAGACATCTGAATGTAGATATCTGTGTCTGGTAGAATATTTGCATTATGAGTGTTTGGAGAGTTTGCTCTGATACAATTTGGAAAATTTGGGACTTTCCTCCTAAACTCCAAGGTGATTTCATAGCCATTACAGGAATGTGACTGGATACTTCCTTCTACACAAATCATCAGCTGTGGGGCTTCCATCTACATCTATTTCCTCAAGAGCTAATAATTAGAAGAAACAAAGTTTTTGTTCTTCAATATGCTGGGTGCCATTTCTCTTCTCAGGAAAGCAGTAACAAAAATAAAATTGCCAGGGACATTTCTTTAGATTCCTGAGTCAAGGAGCCCACAAGGAAAAAGAACTGCCCCATTCTGGATCTCTAGCAGCTTTTATTTTGTTTTGCTTTTCTAATGGCAGTATTATTATCAGGTGATGCTAACCTTCATGGCAGCTATTATTTTTACTCATGGTGCCCTAGAATGATGCAGCCCCGAGGCATGGTGGATATATAAAATGGCAATTCTTGGTATTTGTCACTGCTGCCAAAGACATGGAAATGGCATCATAAATATAACAGGCAGAAATGGTGAAGGAAGTATCGTTCAGTGGTAGCCCAAATGCTTTGCTTTAAAGGTTCAATATCAGGTATAACCAATCGGAAAGAGAAGGCAGATATTCCGAAATATACCAATCTTTTCCAGACACTGTGGAGGGCTTTGAAAAGTGGAAATAAGTAGGGAAGTGCACAACTTCCTCTCTTGACTTATGCACAAATACTTGCATAGATTTAACAGAATTTTGCCTGACTGAAGATTGAAAGATCCTACTCAAAGGTACCATGTGAAAAAATGAAAATCAAATGTGTTTGCAGTTAATGGTGGAACAATAACATGAAAAACAGCGTCCCGCACACTCTCTCTTTTTCCTTCCTGATTATTTGCTGTAGTACAAAACTCAGAAAATGTTAGGGATGGAAACATATGTCAAAATTTCATTATTTGGTAGCATTATACCTCTCCCCTCCTTCCTCCTGAGGCATAATTCTTACATGCACCCAGCATCGCACCTGGATATTTAGCAATGCAGGTTAGGATTGTGCGCCATTCCTGTTGGAAATGGAAGTGTCTGCATGTGAGCATTCCTGAAAGCGAAAATCTAACCTGAGCAAGGATTAGTGAAGCAGGTTTTATAACTATGACTGAAAGAAGAGTTATTTAAGGAAACACATTTTAGAGACAAGCCAAATGTAATACCTAGCTATGTTCTACCAGGAGGAGAGTCCAAGAGCATGGTGGCAACCCAAGAAGGAACTTACTTCAGATTAGGAATCTCTTAGACATAGAGCAAGCAGAATTATAGACAGAGGTATGTCATTAATTATCCATCTACACCTCAATGCCCCCTTGTGGTCAGTGGGTCATGAGGTGCTTGGAGTCAATGCTGTGGGATTTGGATCTCCAACATTTGCAGCACAAAATCCCTAGTTTACTTATATTTTTAAAAATATACCCTACCTTCTGGTGCTTACAATGAGGGCCCCTAACAACAGTACAGCTCACCAGACCTAAAACATCCCCAAGAGATAGATGACTACATTATGAAAGGTCCACCTTTCTTAGGGCCTTTTTCATGTTCTTCTAGCGTCTTTTGCTTTTCGGGCTACTAAATAATTTTTGGCTAAGGACACAGCATTTGCTCCTGTCTCTGGGTGATGTTCTTGTACCCAAAAATGACCAGGAGGAATTGCTCAAGGACTACCTCATCCAGAATTTCCTCTTTGGTTCATTCATCAGGCCTAAGCCACTTTCTTCCTAGATCAGCTAGACAATCCCACAGTTCCCATATTCCTTCCTGAGACTTGTAAGGATATTCACAAAACCTTTGCTGGTTTATATATCATGTTACTTCATGCTAATACAAAATAACTTCTTTTACTCTTTTGTAGTCTTTTACTTCCTGTGCTGGTAAATTGGTACAAGCCCTAAGTGCTTTTCCAGTTAGGCAAGGTGCTAGCTTAGCTATCTACTACTCCCCTGGCCATTTACAAGGTATAGCAACTCTCTCAGACATAACAAAAAATGATTCAATATTTTCCTCCTCTGTGATTTTTGGAATGCATATCACACAGGGTCCTTCCTTTGCTATCCCAGAAACTGGATTTGGAGATGCTGGTTTTCCTCCACCAGGTGACTGTGTTCCTTTAAGAAGCGCTACAAGCTCCTTGAACTCCTCTCTTTGGGTGTCCCTTTCCAGTTTTTCTCTAAGCAGTTCCTTTGCTCAGTTCGTCTCCATAAATTATCTTCCTCCTCTTTTATGAGAGCTTTCCTTCGCCCTTCCTCCTCTCTTTTAGCCATCATTTTCTCTCCTCTTCTTGTTGCCTCAGCATCTCCCTCATAATACCTGTCAGGGCTTCAGATAGGTCTGGTTTACTTTCAGGGTTGGCCTCTTCCTCCACAAATTCTGGTTCACCCTCTTTCTCCATTTCAAACTATCTTATGTAAGCTCTAGTATGCAGATATGAGTCACGTGCCAGTATATTCCTACGTGCCTCTAAAGCTCTCAACAACTGTACAATAAAATCTCACCTGAAAACATATCCAGTCTAATATTCAACTAAAGCAGAGGTCGAGAATGTTTTGGCTGAAGACACATTTGGTATTTTGAGACCATATGGTGGGGACATTCAGAATATGACTCCCATGGGAGATCTACCTATTAACAAAATGACTGTCGTGGGGGCATGACCAGTCTCAAAGCACCCATTTACTAGATGATGAACTATTGTTTCCATCTGGGTACTTCCTACCATTCCAAGGGGATCTTGTGGGGTCCAAGGGTTTCGCTACAAATAAATATGCTAGAGATTGATGCTTTGCAACATTCCATCTTCCTATTTAAATTAAAATAATATTTTTAAAACATCAATTCAGGCAGTGAGCATAACCTTGAGAGACAGAAGGAAGAGCTGCAGCCTAGACAACATTCTGGTAAGAGAAATCTGAGTTCAAAGCAGGAATTGGCTAGAGAAAGTGTCTCAGAATTGACCCTCCCTAGTTCTCTGGAACATAAAGGCAGAAAAAGGGGGAAGCACTTTCAAACTTGCAAGATTCTGTTACTGTAACCTTACGATAAGATACTATTAGTATTCTTGGTCTTGATTTCCTGGTCTGGACTATCTTGAAGGGCTGACAGGTAGGCACCAAACTGATCAGTGGGGACATACTGGTGCTTCTTGGCATCATGTTATCAATACCTGATTTAGAGATCTGCATAAGAATTGCATTTGTGTAGCTATTCAGCTATCCAGCTGTTAGTCAAATATTATAATAATTGTGTTATAATTTGATGGCTTTATAATATGGACCTAACCTGTTAATGCTGCTTCCATTGAATATTGAACAGTATGTCCAACATTTAGGCTTTGTACTTGCCTGCTTCTGTAAAACTGGGATGTTTAGAAGGTTACGTAAATGAGTGAATGGATCTCTGGGCTTAGATTAATGTGTTTGCCCGAACTGAAGAACACTATCATGGTTATAATTAAAAAAGAACAGTGCTTTGTAATGAATGTCTGAAATAGGATTTCCTGTATGCCATGCTTCACTGGTTTTTGTTTTTCAGGAGCCAGAGTTTTGTCCATCTTTAATCTATCATAGTTATGAATTTTTGTTTCAAGGCAGTGAGTCCTGATATCTTGAAGATCTATTTTGCCACCAGACATATTTTCAATAAACAATTTGCACAGGGGTACTCATGTTAGTCTATTGGCACAAAACCAACAAAGTATCTTGTAGCTTAGGAAGAATTCTTACATATTATGTTATAGACTTCTGCAGAGTCCCATACATGGGGTGGAGGTAAGTAACAAAATTATGCAAAACCCACAAGTTATACACTTATGTCAGATGTTGGGATGCAAATACAAAAGGGTAGAGTTGATGTTATGATGTCATGAAATGTATGTTGTCATTTTGCCAGAGTCTCAGTTTGCTGAGAAGTCTCTGCTTCACATATATCAGTTCTAGTCTATGAGAACATTTTTCACTCTTCCCCAGAATAGTGGCTTCCCAATGTATTAGGACTACAACTCAAGGAATTTCCAGGCAATGTGCTACTGGGAATTCTGGGTGCTGTAGACCCAACACTTCTTGAAGGTAACAGATTGGGAAGGGTAGCAAATGCCATAATAAATGTGGCCACAGGCATCCATGGGAAGAGGGGTGTCATAAAAGTCAGGAAGGTGACTGTGACTATGTGATCAAAGCTCCAAGGATGGCTTGTGATCATGCTGCCATCTTTACTTTTTCAACCTTTCCCCATGGATGCCCTTGAAGGTGGCAATCTGAGTATTCTACAATATAGTGCCTGAATTTGCATAAGACATTAAGCCAGGTTTTTACTGACCATGATATACTGAATAAGCCATAGTTGACTAGGTTCACACAATAACATCTAACACAAACCATGGTTTAGAAATCACACTGGCTAGATTCACACAGAATAACAAGAATAAAAGAAAAAACAAAACAAATTGTGGGTTGGCAGAAAAGTTGGCAACCTGAAGCTGCCCCTGAACTGCCTTTTGTGCTTGTAGGGGTCCTTGCTGACCCCTCTGCTGAAGAGTGATGGAATGGTTTCCTTCAATTTTTAGATGGGAAACACAAAATCTGTGGTGTAAGAGCTAAAATAGGCTTCACATTGTTTTAAGGAAAAAAGATTCCATAACTCCACCCTACCCAGTTTATAACTAGTATCGCCTGTTTGGTGAAATTGACCTCTTTTTTATTATGATTTTTTTTTCTTTCCACCAAGATAATGACAGTGGAAATGCAGTATAAAAGGCTAATTCAGAAAGAGGGAAATAAATAAAAATGTAGTTTGGCATATATGGAAATAAACATGTAGAACCTGAATCATTAGCAAGTTTCTGCACAGTTGGATGAGAGTGATTATGCGCAACTAAGCTTTCCAATATTGTTCATTTTTATTTGGCTTATTCTGGGGTTTTAATCAATTCCTGAGAAGCAAGCTGAAAGTGTCTGCAAGGGATGCCAACAGAGAAGGTGTTAGACAAGCCACAATCTTCTTTTCTAGCGATTCTATTTTGAGCATCTTTAAAATTAAGGGTAATATTTGTTTCTCCCACAGCTGTCCAAGAATGAATGTACACAGTATTATCTGCCTCTGGAATGGGATTGTTCTCACTTTTTAAGCCAGAAATTGCCAACCTCCTGACAGCTAGCAGAGGCAACATTGGCCAGCTGTTTGAAATGTAAATTCAGCTTCAGCTTCAGTTTATATCTTTTAGCTGTTTATACCTATAGACTCTGTAAATAAAATAAAAACTATAAAATAAAAAAGGGCATCAGTGTGGTACTATATGATTGAACAAAGTCTGGACCATTTTTTTTTTTGTCAAAGCCAGAAAGTCTGTAGTTAAGAATTATGACAGCTGCAGTCCAACTCATCTGCTGTATAGTTATTAGGTTTAAGAAGGTTGCTCTAGGCCTGTAAGTAAGCTAGATTTGATTAGTGTCTCTGATCTTTTTTTCTGTCTCTTTGAAATTTTAAAAAGAAGTGTATATGTCCTAATGCATTCAGATGGTGGGCAATCAACTTACATTGTACTATGTCTTCAACTTGGTTATTTCCTCAGACACAAAAGTATATACGTAATAATTTGATTTATACTGTTTATACCAAAGTATTTGTTAATAATAACCTGAGCTTAATGGAAGTTTATGGTCAGGGAAATTTGTCTTTTTTTGATCAGGTAAATTTGCAATATGTTTACTACATCAAGGCACATTCTTGATTTTAATCCCTGTCCCAGATTGATCCAAATAGTCCTGGGTTTCAGGGTTCTGCTGGAAAAATCTATCTCCAGAAATTCCAGGATTTGTTTTTCCTAGGTCTTACTGGGTAGAGGGTAGGGGTGGAATAGGGAGGGTGTGACCAGGAAAAAAACATATATTTTGGATGTTTCTCCATTTATTACAAAAATATATCAAAGTTCTTAATTTTTACCATCAGCATCAATGCAGCTTTAGACTTGAAAATAGTTTTTGTATATCAGAAAGTTATTTAAAAGTTTAAAAAGGAAGAAAAGAATATAATTAAATAAGAAAATCCTTTGTTAAATGGGCACATTTTTGCATCTGAAAACATGGGGAAATGTTTTTGTTTTGAATTCTTTTTAAAAAACATAGTAAGACTTTAAAAATTGGACACTGGAGGGAACTAGATGGAACTAAAGATTACAATTAAAGGAGAAGAACATTCAAACTCGACTTACTAATACAGAATGAAGCAAAATATTTTAATATTGGACATATTGAAGGATATTTTTGAACAGAGGACCCAGAAGTTAATTTTAAGAGTTAAAATAGACTGTGTTTAAATGCTTTGGAAGAGGAACAAGTATTACCTGACATGATTGAGACTGATTTGAAAGTGGGTTTTAAAGTGACAGTCTACAAGAATGAAATAGGAAAAGATGTTACACTGGACATATAAAAGAAACCGGCTGATGTCTTAATAATTAAAAGGGACATACAAATAACAAACCAAGAGAGTGACCTGGATAATTTTCCTGTATTGGATTTACAAAAGAGGCTTGTTAAAGCTTTGAAGAATTTTGTGAGAAGGAACAAGGAAAAAATGAAAAGAAATCAAGTTCTAGGACATTATTTGAACAGACTAAAAATGAAGATTGTTAGAAGTAGAAGGAAGGAATATAAACTTGGTTTATTTGATCAAGGTTAAAATAGATATGTTTTTATCTCTGGTAATCCTTAATGGACTTTTGCTGACATCAGGATTGAAATGACAAGGTTTTATGGATTTGTTTATAGATAAGAGACAGGATAGGGGAAGAAGAGATCATTTGTTGTATTTTAAGAGAAAGTGATAAGTTACTAAAATTATTTATGCTTGTTGTGATGAAGGGGGAAATCACTTCTTTATATATTCCTTTTATTTTTCTTTACTATATTCTTGTTGTTTTCATCTATTTTTCTTTCTCTTTTTTCTCTTTTTTTCTTTTCTGCACCTATTTTTCTTTTTATTCTTTTTTTTTTAGTTTATATTAGTTTTTATTGTTGTAAATTGTAACCTTTAATAAAATTACTATATAGAAAAGAGAAGGCTATAATGCTGGGAAAGGTGGAAGGAAAGAGAGGAAAAGGACGACCAGCAGCAAGGTGGATGGACTCAGTTACAGTGGAAATGCAATGCTGTTGGAAGAGCTGAAAGACCAGGTTAGGGACAGATTATCATGGAGAAAATCTATGTGGTCATTAAGAGTTGACAATGACTTGATGGCACATAATCAAAAAAGGAGAGATAAATGTATATGACTGTTTCTTTTTCACATCACTATTTATGAGTATACATTTTGCTGACATCTATAAACTTCCCTTTTCGCTTCCATTTCTTACTGCAGAGAGCATAGGTTCTTTTGCTAAGGAAGCTTTTAAAGAAACTCTCCTGCCTGTCACACAGTGATAGATATAAGAAGAAACCAAATTATTGAAGCCAAAACAGAAACAAAAACAAATCATCATCACATGCAGAACAGAAGGTAACCTGATTGTTGGTCTTGGCAGACAAATTTGGTAAAGTTTGTCAAAGACAATGTTTTCTCAGAAGTCTCTTCCAGAAGACTATACATGCTCAAAAAATAAAAGGGAAAGAAGAAAAACATGTTTTCACTTTTTCAGCTGTCCATCTTGCAGCAGCCAGAATTGATGAAAGAACTGAGATGGATAGTTGGTCAGGTAGGCTGTTCTTATTTTATAAAATACAAAGTAAACAAGCAGCTTGAGTTTGAAAAGGTTTTTTTTTTATGACAACTTTACATTCAGAAAAGTATGATTCTAGTACAGTTTCCACACCTGTTAATACTAATCTTTTAAAATTATCAATAACCACTTTTCCCCCTCTAGTCTGTCCCCCCCTTTTTTCTTTACACTCCCTTTGTATCTTAATTTAAGTGTCTTCATATTTTCTTTCCTTTAGATGTTTTATTACTTTTAAAATAAATTCTTGCTTTTCTTGTGTTCAGGAAATACTGCCATGTTTCCTGATATATCCTGATTTCAGTTTTACTTTTGTTTTAGAAATTATAATGGAGTGATTTGAAAGATCACAAGAGATGCCTAGAGCACTGCTGGAGGAAGACAGAGTGAACTCAATCAAGCACAGGTAAGAGCCTTCATTAGGACTTACCTTGTGGCGATAAGGATGGTGAAGTCCTCTTACATCTCTGCCCTTATTGTGATTGCAGTTAGCTGTCCACTGATCCTGTTTTGGGTGACCAAGTCCTTCCTGTGAGGAATATTCTCAGCATCTGTCAGACAAAGTCACTTAGCTTCAGTCTGAGTTGGACTCCAGCTAGGCAGATCCTTTGGAAGTGACTAAGACACACCTGAGCCCTGTTATCTGGGAGGAGTTCAAAATGGTCGAGCCTGAGGTAGTGAACAGGGTCCTTGTGGCTTTGAGCTTGGCCCACCTGTGTTCTGGACCCATGCCCCTCCTGGTTGGTTAAGGTCTCCAGGGAGGTAGCATGTTGTTGGGTCCAAGCAGTGGTTAATGCCTCTTTGCAGGAGGGAGAGATACCACCTGCCTTGAAGGAGGTGGTGGTGCACACCCTTCTCAAGAGGCTGTCCTTGCACCCAATCATGGTAGACAACTTTCGTCCAGCCACCAACCTTCCCTTTTGGGGGAAGGTTGTTGAGAGGGTGGTTGGTGCTCAGCTTCAGAGGAACTTGGATGAAGTGGATTATCTGGACCCTTTTCAGTCTGGATTCAGGCTGGGGTACAGTACCAAGATGGCATTGGTCACACTTACAGATAACCCCTGGAGGGATCAGAACAGGGTGGTGCAACCATCTAGGCCTTCCTGGATCTCTCAGTGCTTGCAATACCATTGACCATGGTATCCTTCTGAGCTGGCTTCAGGGATTGGGAGTGGGAGGCACTCTTTTGCAGTGGTTCTCTTTTCTCCGTGGCAGGTTTCAGTCAGTGTTGGTGTGGGAAGGTCAAATTCTAGGCCTCTGCAATGCAGGTTTCCTCAGGGCTCAGGTCTCTGTTCTCTCCTTTTTAACACTTACATGAAACTGCTGGTGAGATCATTCACCAGCATGGGGTGCAGTATCATCAGTATGCTGATGATACCCGGTTATACATCTCCACTCCTGACAGGTGATGCTATTGTGATGCTGACTGAATGCCTGCAGTTTGTGAGGAGCTGGATGGGGAGGAACTGACTTTGGGAGTGGCTTTGGGTTTTTGGCCCCACAGCTCTGGTGATATGTCATCTTAGACTCTGGGTGGAGTTGCATTTCCCCAGACTGAGCTAGTGTGTAATTTGGGGGTCCTCCTGGACTCATGGCTCCTGCTCAAAGAGCAGATGGCAGTCATGGCTGGGAGGGGGGCTTTGCACAGATTTGTCTTATGTGCCAATTGTACCCTTTCCTGGACTGGGAGGCCTTGCTGACAGTCACTCATGCCTTCGTCGCTTCCCATTTGGGTTACTGCAGTGTATTCTACATGGGGCTGCCCTTGAAGACCACCCAGAAGTTACAACTGATCTCTAGATTCACCTGTTTTACACCCTTGTTGTGCAAGCTGCAGTGGCTTCCAGTTTCCTTCCGGTGCAGTTCAAGATGCTGGTCATTACCTTTAAAGCCCTATTTGGCACAGGATCAGGCTATTTGTGGAACTGCCTCTCCCTGAGGGTATCTGCCCATCCCACTAGATTGGATAGGGTGGGCATGCTCCAGGTCCCTTCCCTGAAATATTGCCATCTAGTGGGACCTAGGAAGTGTGCCTTTTCTGTAGCTGCCCCTACTTTATGGAAGCCTGTGTAGGGTTGTTGGGAGCACCCCGGGAGGTTGATTGAGGCAGTGGGTTTTTAGTTTTTGTTATACAGTTCTTATGGTTCTTATGGTTTTATTGTTATTGCAAGCTGCCTAGAGTTGTTTCAAGATGGGCAGCCATACAGATCAGATCAGATCAAAACAAATCAAATCAAATCAAATGGATATGCCTTCATCTAGACAATCATCCAGATGAGCAGATGTCAGCCTTCCCAGGTAAACCAGACAGGAAACACAACCAGATAAGCTACTTCTATTTTATTGTTAGGCTACATTAGCAGAATCTTACAAGTCTGAAAATAGAAATCTCCCGCCATCCCTATTTACCGCCTGTTCAGTTAGGGCAGATCCTTTCTAAGTTTCTTTCTCTGTCTGTTACTCAATCGGGGGCTCCTCCCTCCTTTATCAGATCGTTTCCTAGGCAGCATCTCCCCCCCCCCTTCCAAGGTCATTATTACATTCCATTACATCAGGTGACAGCTGTGGCCAGAAAGGCCTTTGCCCAGCTTCATTTGGTGTGCCAGTTGAGCCCTTTCATAGACTAGAGGGCCCTTCATACAATCACTCATGCTGTGGTCACTGCGTGACTTGACTACTGCAATGCACTCTACATAGGCTTGCCCTTGAAGACCACTCAGAAGCTTCAGCTGGTCCAGAATGCAGCAGTATGGGCAGTGATGGGCATGCCTCAGTATGCCCCTGTAACACCTCTGCTTCAAGAGCTGCACTGGTTGCCAGTTTGCTTATGGGTGCAATTCAAGGTGCTGGTCACTATGTATAAAGCCCTACATGGCATAGGGTCTGGTTACTTGAGGGACTGTTTGTCTCCCATAGTATTTGCTTAGCCAGTTTGATCTGGCAGGTTTGGCACACTCTGGGTTCCGCTGATTAAACAGTGCCACCTATCAGGATCCCAGAAGCATGCCTTCTCTGTAGCAGCGCCTGCCCTCTGGAACGAGGTTCCCCCCAAGATTTGAATGCCCCCCCATCCTGTTGAGATTTCAAGGCGTCCTGAAGACCAGGCTCTTCACTCAAGTCTTTGGTGAGGATGATTGATGCCCCTTTCTTCCTGTTCCTTGTTCCCATCCAGGTTTCTTTTCTCTGCCATCTCTGTTTTTTTGTTTTGTATTGTTTTGTGTTTTTGTATTGTTCCTTCCTTTTAGTTATTTTTAACAATTTGTAGACCACCCAGAGTCACTGGGATTCAGGCAGCATATAAATTTAATATCATCATCATCATCATCATCATCATCATCATCATCATCATCATCATCACCGTTTGCTTCCTTTTTGTTTGAATTCATTTGTCTTCATCTTATTTTAATATGATTTCCACATGCTTCGTTTTTCATAGTTTCTAGTTCATAAAATTGCACATGGATCATCTAGATAATGGAGCAAATGCATCCCAAATAAAATATCTGAAACGGATATAAAAAGGAAACAGAACAAAGGCCATAAACAAACAGCAAGAAATTAATTCACATTAAAAAAATCTGATTTTGTATGGAGAAAAACAGTAAGGGAAATTTCTCAAATGCACTATGCCCTTTTCTGATGCAAAATTCTTCAGCAAATTACATGAAATACTGCCTCTCCCTGATTTCATGTAATTTGCTGATCCAGCAGAGAGGGCATGTTATGGGTTCCATTGCCTAGGGAGATGCATGTGGCAGGCCCCAGGCGGTGGGCCTTTTCTGCTGTGGCACCTGTGCTGTGGAATCTTCTCCCCCCTGAGGTGAGGCTGGCCTTGTCACTGTTGAGCTTCTGGAGGTCCCTTAAGACTTGGTTATGCCAGCAGGCCTGGGGACTCCAGGGGACGAGGGAATTAGTGAGGTGGCTCCCTTATTTTTAACTTCCTTTTATTCTCTGTTTTATATAGTTTATATAAAATAATGTATTTTACTGTTTTTAGCTTTGTTGTATGCCGCCCAGAGTTGCTTGTGGTGAGATGGGCAGCTATATAAATTGATTTAATAAATAATTAATAAATAAAAGTGCAGGCATCCAAAGAGAACTTTTCATCAGTTTGGTCAAAAACCAGAGAATGAGTCTTTTCATTTTAGGGAGTTTAGCAAGTATCCACTTGTTAATGAATAATAGACAATCGTATTTAACATTTTAACTATTTAACTCTCTACAGAGTGCTGTATTTTCATGTAGGTGTTGTACTTCATGAATATATGGACATTCTGGGAAGGAGGAATAGGAAACTGGTAGTTTGCATGAATGAGAACTAGCAGAATTAATCTCTGCCTGTAGGGCTGGTCCTATTATTAGGCAATGAAGATCGGTACTGGGGTGGCACTGGTTCATAGTTTATGGGAGCTCCTGGGAATTTTGTGGGTTTCAGAGAGTAAAATATTTGGGACTCACATGTGCCCCTGTTTTTGAAACTATTGAGGACCTGCTAAATCTGTGGGAGCAGTCCGGCATGAGCTGGGTCTCCTTTAAACTAGAATATATGAATGCGTAATGTATTTATGCATTCTTGCCACTTCTCTGAAATATGTTTGGTTCTGTAAATGGAAAAGTCTATTGTTGGTAGAAAAAACCCTCCATACTGATTAAAACAATGAAGCTGTCTTTGTACACAAAAGAAGTGATGTTCACAGATCACTTAACTTCATAAGAAACAATGTGGATCATCCATGCAGCTGATCAGTGGAGGTATACATTTGTAACATAAGCAGTAATTAGCAACATGTTTAAACTTTGCTTTTGTTAACTCCCACCTAAGCTTTCCAGTGTCTGGGTTCACTGCACTAACCCAGCCATTGTTATCCGTTGTGTCATGCATATGTAAAATTGGATTAAGTGGGTAAACCATGGTTCAGTTAACTGTGTTAATCTACTATGTGATATTGTCTCCATTTTATTGAATAAGATTGATTTTTTTAAAGTACTATCCACTGTACAATCCAACTAAATTTAAATATTGCAATACAAAATTAATCATTTTCCTAGCAACCAACAACTTCATTCCAGCACCATCTATGAATCATCCAAGTTTTGAAATGCAAAATAATATTTAGGCGAAGTCTGAGAAATCAGAAACATGAATTTATTTTTAATGGAGGAAAAATGCCATTCTAAAAAGCCCATAAAGACTTTTTTTTTTAAGTGTTGCGGTTGGTCTTCTTTTCCTGTAATACTGTCTAAGGAATAATAGTTTTATAGAGACTTTTTAGTTAGAGAAACACACAAATGAAAAGCTCCAGGATCTTTAGTACTTATAAAATGAAGGACACAGAATCAGAAGTGTGTGTATCTTGTATACTTTTCAGAGAGCCTGTCAAAAGCTATTCAAAAACTGAAGAGCCTCATAAGCTGTTTGCCAATATGACTTGAGGGGAACATTCCTGTAGTCTACAAATAAGTATTGATTTAATCCAACACAGGTAACATAGCCACCACTATGCTGGTATTAATGTGTTTTAGGGGAATTTTGTTCTTTGTCATTTCTTACCGAAGGCATTATGTTCCCATCCCATACTTGTTAATATGAAATGAAGAATAACAGAACTAGCTCCATCATTATGGTCAACCCAGGCAGCAGATCTGAAAGGGAGGACCGAGGACAGAGAACAGATCATTGTTGTTCACTGATGTGGCCCCTAATTCTGACCCTAGTAATAAGTAATTTAACACTGGCAATAGGACTGTCCTATTCCCAGTGTTAAATTACTTATTACTAGGGTTAGAATTTTACACAAGGAATGGGAGAACATTTTGTCTGATGAAGGACGCAGATGCCTTGAATCAGCTATCAGTGCTAGTGTGATTCCTAATTTCAATATATGTTCATTGTGGTTACTTTATTTAAATGGCTTTTTAATGAGCAAACCAGGGTGCTAATTTTTAGACATAACTAAAATGTTGAACAAGTTCTGGCCTAAGATGAAGAGGGAATATTGAAACTGGCTGGCAAACTAAAGAGCTACCCAACTGGAACCCGGGCTTCTGCTGAACCTTTTCCAGCCATCTAAAATCTTACAAAAGTTTACTTTATGGTAGTTTGCAGATGTGTTGGGACTCCAATGAGCAACAGCTGATATTACCTGGGTATTCCCTCACCCAGCAGCTGACTGAACAATGGGAAAAAATGGGTGGGACTCCAGGGGTTGCAAAAATAATGGCTGAGCATCAAGCGAAGGCCTCAGGTTGACCAACCACATGCTAGATGAACCATGAAAATATTTTACAAATAGCAGAGACACAGTCTAGCCAAAATTAATCTTCACTGACTTTGTTATATCTCCACATTTACACATATGCATATGTTTAAATTAAATTACGTATATATGCAATCTGTGATGTTGAAATGGGGTGCTGAAGAATACCTGACACCCCAAAAAGGAAAAAAAATGGAGTCCACAAAATCGCTGAGAGTATTTATTTAAAACTACAGGAATTAGAGTTATACCTGTGAAAGGCATTACAATGGAAAATAATAAAGAGACAGCAAGTATTTAGACAATGTTTAGTGGAAATCATATAGATTTTATATGAGAATATACTCCTGGAAGGTAGTAATCTTGCATGTTGGAGGCAAATGAATGAAACAAACTAGCCTTTTAAAGAGGGGGGAAATGATTAATCATATATTTGCAAAATGCAGATTTGCAATCTGGGATAAAAAAAAAAAACCTCCCATGAGCCATCTTCCAAATTATGAGTCCCATAGAAGTGGTCCAGAATTATCCAAGTCAGTATTTAGTTAGGCGGCATACAAGTTTAATAAGCTGTTGTCATTTATACAGACATCCAGAATTGTATAGTTACATTTTCAGAAACCAAAACTTACTATTATTCCTCTGCTGTAAATGGATGGTATGTTTCTTCAAGTCATCTGCTGACATAATAGCAAAAGTATAATTTACTCTACTAGTGTTCCATAGTGAATCGGGGGGGGTTAGAGCCTTCACATTTTTTGAAAAGTAATTGATTCTAAATGTTTAAAGGTGAATCTTGTATGCTTACCTAATGAGATAAGTGATATCCCCACTTACTGAATGTATTTTTTTCCTTTCTGTTTTTCTGTGAATCATAATTAAATATTAAAGGTATTATAATTACTAGTTAGGGACCTGGGCTTTAGTACAAGTGGCTGAAGGCAAGGGGAGGATCCCTTTCATAATCCCACCCCATTCATGCCACTCAGCTTAAATTCCCGGCCTTCAGAAGCACCCAGAGGGTTGTCCAAGGGAAGAGGAGCAAGAAGCTCATATTAAACACCTGCATACATAACTTTTCCATAGAAATTTCTCTAGATTCAATCCGCAATTTTCAAACCTCCTCCCTTAAGCTCCCCTAAATCAGTGGGATTTGTTTATTGGTTAACTTGCTTACCAACATGCTGTAATACATTGTTCCTATCAATCCCTTCCCAGAAGTGAATTCCAGATTGAATAGAACTGCATTCTTACAAGATCTCATTTGATGATACTAAAGCTATCCTTTAAAGTATTTCTACCCTGAATCCCTGAGTAGTTACGTAGAGTAGCTACAAACAATTACTGGTTTAACACATCTTGCTAAACCACAGCTTATGAATCATGATTCCTGGTCTAAACCACAGTTCTTGGGTTTACACAAAATGCCAAGTGATGAACCATAGTTTACACACTTGCCTAAGGCAATGTATGAGCCCAGCCTATGAGTGAGAACCAGAGCAAGTTATTTGGGTGGCTGATTTGGGTGAAGTTACATCTGCTATATAAAGATAGTCAGAAATGACAGTAAGAGTACTCCAAAGGAACAATGGAGCTATTTATAGGTTGTTCAAAGATACAATGGTGCTGAACAAGTGGCATTTACGACTGATCCTCAAAGTTCTGGCCATCCCAGCACCTTCATGGTCACATGAGCATGATCTGAGTGCTTGGCAATTTGCTTGTACTTATGATAGTTGCAGCATCCCACAGTCGACTGCATGGTTGCCATTTGCAACCTATCCGGCTGACTTCCCACAAGCAAAGTCAATGGGGAAGCTGGCAGGGAAGGTTGCAAGTCACTTCGGTAAGTCACTCACACTCTCCCCCACCCAGCAGCAGCCACCTCCACCTGCCTGTTCTCATGCCTTATGAGCCACCCATGCACCCTCCCCTGCCTGGCCATAGCTACTTATGTGCCTGCCAGTCTCCTTGCGAGCCACCTGAGACTCATTTAACAACCCATGATCCTTATTTAATGATTGCAACAGGGAGCGCCAGGATTGCTATCACTAAGTGATGCAGTCATATGATGTTGTGCTTTACAACCGCATTGCTTAGTGATGGAAATCCCAGTCCCAATTGCCATCATTAAGCAAGGACTACCTGTATGTTGATGGCAAAGGAGAATTAAATGCAATAAGTAGAATGGACTAACTGGATCTCAAAAATGTAAACCTGCAGCCTTAAATAATCAATCCTCGAGTCTTCTCGGTTGGAATATTGCCGGACAGGATGATAAATGCTCAGAGAGTAAATTTAGGGACTGTGTCAGACAGCATGAAGTTCTGCTACTTCAGGAAACATGGGTCCTCAAGGAGATGGAGTTCTAAGGCTTCCAGAGCTGTCCCTGAAGGCGGCTCAAAGTCATGTCAAAGGGAGGCCTAAAGCAGGCCTGGCTAATTGGATAAACTCCTCCTTGAATGTTAAAATTACACACCTTCCTTCCCAGGGTCTACTAGCAATAACAACCCTTACTGAGCTGTGTCACAGACAACGCTTGATAACAATCAATCATGCAGGAGTAAGTTTAATTAAGTTTAAGACGAGGGCTGGGCTGATAATTTTAAATGGTTCAAGGTTGGATGATGAATCTGGAGAATTTACTTTTAACTCTATGAAGGGAAGCAGTACGGGAGACTCTGTGATTGTTTCTGAGTGTCTGTTAAATGTTTTCAGATCGGCTTTCCAAGTTTCAGTGATCATCAGCCCCCTGCTGTAGAACCCTCAGATTCACTGCGGGCATGGGGGACTGTGGGGGGAATTGCCCACAAGCTGCTGCCCAGCAGCCAGTAGTGTGCTCCAGGAGGTGATGGCTGAAATAGGCCTTTGCACTAGTCGAAGCAGCCCAGTGTGCGTTAAAGTCCTATGGTTGCAGAAGATTAAAGGGCATTATAGAAACTGCCCCGCCCAGTGAGTCTCTTGCTGCCTATGAGAGTTTAATTTTAGCCTTGCAAAATCTTGTATCAGCTGATGTAAAAACAAAGATGAAAAACAGAAAGGTCAGTCATAATCAATGGTTGGACAGAGAATGCGCCACCCAAACAAAAAGAGCTGAAGAAGTGCTAGAGACAGTGTAGAGCGGAAAACGAAGGGAGGGAGATGCTGGCACTCTACGTATCTCAAAAAGGAATTTCGATGTTGTCAAAATTAGTGAGACGGGCAGAGTTCAGTCCGTAGATTTAGTTGGGAACTGAAGATGAAATCTAAACTTATGTACCGATGAGTAAGCTCATTAAATTCAGTAAGGTTGCTGCATTAGTTCAATCAAATAAGTTTGGAGAAGCATATATCTTTATTTCATTTATGTACATTTATATTTTTCTCTCCATTTAAATTCCATTATCCCATGAATAAGGTTCAGGCATTCACTCAGAAAGCTTCAGAGATTCAGATCTCTCTCTAGCTCCAAGGATTTCTGAGTGCCTTCTGAGTCAATCAGATGTACCATATACATAATGTAGCTTATAATATCCAGTATCGTTGGTTTTTAAATAGTGAGGGTCAAGTCACAGAGTTACTATCTAACAGGATAGGACCTCCAGGCATCATGCAGCCCCAGGAGCCTAAGATCAAGTTTTCTTAAGTTATTGCTAAGCAATAAACTAAGATTTACAAACTACAGTGGCTGCTTCCAAACAACATGCTAATTCTGTAACTTAGCATGATGCCAATAATAAATGTACAGTGTGATTAAATAAGATGAGAACATATAGATGTGAAAACCATTTTAGGACTGCTTCACATTGATTAAATGTTAAAGTGCTGGTTAAAGTGCTTTCTAAGCATGCATGGATACATGCAGATCATATGGAAGTCACTCAAAGCAGCCGTGCCAAAATTTTGGGAGGATGCAGATAGGGTATCCACAGGATGAGGGTTAAAAAAGTCAAGATGGCAACTGTGTAGTTGAAGCTGCCATCTTGGTTTTTGATTCCCTATGGGAGTACTGTTTTGCTCATGGCATTGTTGCAAACAAAATGCCCCTCCAAATGATTTGCACAGCCATGTTAATTAGGTTATGAGATCAGAGAGGGTACAAGTTGCCTTCTGCTTCAAAGAAGTTAACAGCAGAAAAAAAGAAAATTCATAGTTGTGAATGAAGCAATCAGAAAAGTCTCTTCCTCACCTCCCCTGAATGATGTAACAGGGTTCATCCCAGCCAAGGATGGAATCATATGAAATCATTTTAGGCCAAATGCACAAAACTTGTAGTGCAGGAAACGCTATTGCTTACATACTGTAAATGTTAGTAATGTATTCAGTGAAAGTGCCCTGAAATGCAGTGCTACACAAGTGGATGCTCTCTGTCTTCTGCACCCTCTTAAAGGCTACCCGACCCTCTAGAAGAGATTTTGAAAAGATTTGGAGGAGGAAAGCAGAAAAGATTTGCAGTTCCTTTGAAAAAAGCAATCTGGCAGCCGAAAAGTTAGACTGAATTTCACCCACAGAGATAAAGTTACTTTAAAAAGTGTTGCTTTCATTACATTGTAGTAAAACATTAGACTGATTTATATTGTGAAGTATATGCCTCTTCACAGCAAAGGTTAGTTCATATTATTGCTTGAGAATGCCAAGAGTTGGAATGAATTGTCAGTGGACATGAAATTTCCTTTGCTGAGTAATGGATTTATGGGAATGCCTGTCATGGCTGGTGAGAAGAGTAATAATAAATAGTTATTAGTTATCCCTTGTGTGCTTACATGTGATTTATTGAATTGTGTGTATTAATTTTCACTATTACTATCATTACTATCATTCCCCAATATATCAGATGGGGAATTCTTAGGATTCTCTTTTCCTTCACCCTGAATTTCAAGTAACGGAATTGACGGGGGCTGATGTCTGAAGCTCCATTTTAGAGGGTTTTCCCCACAAATCAACACACATTCAGGGAGTGCAAATCATTTGTGCTTTCTGCTTATTATGCCAGTCAGCAAAGTACTTAACTATGTGAGCTGGGATTTAGATCTCACCTTGGCCATTATTCACTAGTTAATCTTAGTCCTGCCATTATAATTTACCTGCCAGCATTCAATCAAAAAATGATGCATATATTTCTTATCCAAACACACACATGCAGATAACAATCAGATGAAAAAGGATGTAGGTCTCTGACAACTTTCATACTTGGAAGAGGAGGGAATGGTGGCAATTAGACAACTTGACATTCCTTGCTAAATTTTGCTCTTTTACCCAAGCTAAACCATGACTTGTTTTTATAGTGGCCTGGTTAATGTATAACATTGAGCCACAGACAATAGTTTAGAAACCCTAATGGCTAGAATCATACAAACTAATTGTGGGCAGTGATTTTCCCTGTGACCCTCTATGGAAGTGAAAACTGGACTTTGAAAAAACAAGATAGAAAAAGTATGTTTGTTGGAGAAGACTCCTGAGAACACCATGGATAGCCCAAAAAGCAAACAAATGGATCCATGGATAGCCCAAAAGAACAAATCAATCCAATGACCAGGCTTGAATTATCATGTTTTGGATATGTTATAGCAACATATAGATCTCTTGAGAGGTCTGTACTGGTGGGAAAGTGGAAGAAAAGAGAAGAGGATGCAGTGCAGCAAGGTAGATGGACTTGATTATAGCAGCAGTGGGTGTACTGGTGGAAGACTTGAAGGGCTGGATTGGGGACTCATCAACCTGGATAAGTCTTATCTGTATGGTCGCAAAGAGTTGACACCAACTTGATGATACATAATCCAAAACCAAGCAAATGACATTGTTAACATGGCCCAAATACATAAAGCAGTGTTGTCCAAACTTGGCCACTTTAAGATGAATGGACTTCAACTCCCAGAATTCCCCAGCCAGCCATGGGAGTTGAAGTCCACTCATCTTAAAGTGGCCAAGTTTGGACAACACTGACATAAAGGAAGGTTGTAGTCACATGAAGCTATCAAAACAGAACATTCCAGTCCCCTCCCTGTTTTTCCATATGCATTTTTAGTATAACAGTGCCACCTGGTGTTTATACTAATTCATGGGGTACATCCCCCTAATCTTGTGTGTTGCCAGAACCCACTGATAATAAAGATTTGAGTAGGGTAGGGCTTACTGGATTAATGTTGGAACAGTGGCTATTTTGTGAGTGAGTGCCTATGTACAATCTATTGCTCTGGACTCTTTATTTTCTTTATGGATTGTAATTAAATCACTTGCAATAATTGATATGGTAAAGGAAAGTGAATTAACTTTTCTCTCTCTCCCTTCCCCCCAGTACATCCAAAACAAATAAAGCAAGTCTACAATTTAAATGCCAGCATAAAAAGAATCTTACTGTGAAACAGTTGTATAAGCCTGGTATTATAGCTACTTAAGGTTAGACCAACAAGTTTTTTCCCTAGTAAGTTTTGCATCTCATTTGTCATTTTCAATGCAGTCTCAGCAAATAGATACAGTTAACTACCTGTATTACCTTATTTTTTACCAGTGTGTTCACAGGACAGACCCTGTTTGATATATGTTACAGTTATGCAGATTAATGTAAATCTTTATGACAGACAGTTTTATTTTTATAACCTGCTTATACCTATTGAACCAAGAATTAATTAAATTTAAAACTTGTGAATCTGGAAGATCTTATAGCTCTGATATAGAACTAAATAACACGTTCCTGATCTGTTTCAGATAGCACTTGTCTAATAGTTTTCAGAGTGTCGTTGTTGTTTTACATTCCAAACTGCTGGTGGTAATGTTTACTGTAAACATTAAACTGATTATGAATATGACCATTTTTCATGCTTTACATAAATCAAAACCTTTTTTCTCCCAGATTTAATTGATATATTTATTTTTATCCAGTTGAATAGTCCATTTAGTCTGCTTGATGGCAATTGTGATTTCTGCCTTTGAATAGGTAATCCTTAAAGTAGCAGTTGTCTGCTGTAGTGGAATTATTATCTGCTTTAAATGTCAGCTCTGTGAAGTAACGCAATCCTATAATGGCAGTCTCCATTGAAGAAATCTGTTACGTATTCCATACCAGCATAGATGTGGGTAGCAAGAGAAAAAAATTATCAGATATCATTATGCTCATCAGTGATTATTGGGAAAGGCTTGCAGAAATCCTTTAAAACTGAAATCAGTCAAATGAGAATGGCAGGGCTGTCTCTGCTTGGCAGCAAGAAAAAGATTTAATGCCACGCCATGGAAAAATTGAAATTCAGGTCCTGGCTTTGTAAGAAACACAGAAATAAATTGATGGCTATAGTGCAGAAGCTTCTTATACCTGCCAACTTTTGGCAAACCCAACGAGCAGAGAAACATTCATGCACACTCGTCAATTGGCAACCACCACAACAAGCAATGACTTATAAGTGTGAATAAATCACAGATTTTATGGCACTGATGCCACCTGGAATACAGTGTTTTTACTTAATGGAGTTAAATCAATCTACTTGGTTATCATTCACTAATCATTGCTATTGAGGCAGTAATTACAATTGTGGCAATTTTTATATGTCACTTTCTGCCAGACCCACAATACACCAAAGCCCTCTAACATTCAATGTAGGCTCATTTTAACTTCCTACAGATGGGCTCCACTAAGAACACCTTTCAGTGGTGGTAAATTGTAAAGTCCGTAAGTCCATAATGACAACCTCTGTAATCTTATCCCCAAGTCATGTACCCAGATATAGCAAACACCTGCAGCATATAGGATAATACCCAATTTATTAGGTAAATTAGCTGTCAGCCTGTAGTGTTGATTAGTTCTGGGGACTTTGGCTGGGGAAACCTAGATTATGTAGTAATGACATCATAGGCAAGTGACTGAAGGTGCTAGCTTAGTTCATCTATGAATGGGTGACCTATCCATGGTGCATGCTCAGAAAAGACAACAGATTAGTTAGTATGATAGTAGAAGTTCTCTGCCTATCATGGCTATGATCCCAGTTACCTTTCCAACAGCGACCTGAAATACACTGTGGGCAAATCAAAATTAGGCCCATCTCTTGAGTGGTAAGGAATAGCTAAATATTTCCTTTGACAGAGAATAGCCTTACCCATGAGCCTGTAGAAATGGAAAACAGAAACTGAGCAGTATAGATACTTTGTGGCTATTTGTGGCAATTTATCTGAAAACCTGAAAGGGATGTGGGGAACGATTGTTCATTAACTTCCTGTCTGGGTTTGTATATTGCTTGTTTTAAGTTTATTTACCTAATCATGGCTTCACATTGTGATCAATGCTTAATGACAACTCAGATATGGACCATGATCTGATGATGTAATAAGCCTAATCAGAAATAGCCCACTCCCTAAATTTAGCTTACTAGACAGGGCTATTATTTGGATAAAATATATCAGCCCATACTGAGTTCAGTGGCAGAAGGGGAAAGTACAAACACCAGCAAGGTTGAAGCAGCAGATTATTTAGGGTCTTCCATGTTGACAAGATTCATTTTTAACTGTTGATAAGAGATTGTAGAGCAAGATACAATGCAAGATACAAAGTAACATTGAATATAAAGGATGCATCTATGCCTCTTAAAGTGAAAGAAGAAACATTCTTTCTAAGTAAATGGTGGTGTTGAAATTATCATAGCTCCTTTGGAAGAAAGCTCCAGAGCACTTTGATCCTGTGTCCTACCTGTACTTTATTATTGATGCCCTTATCACCAAACTTATCCAGCACTGTTTTGAGGGCCCTCTATTAAGCACTAGATAAGAGAGTCCTAGGAATATAAGTGTTCTTGATAATATAACAGTTCCTGTTTTTCTTATATCCATGCAAAAAACAAGAACCCCTAGAACTACTATTTCAAGGCTTCCAAGACATAATGGATATTGATTTGCATCCATGCCCAAACCTGCTCTTGTAGTCAGTGTAAAATGATAACTGTCCACACCAAGATGTTCCTCACCAAGGTTAATGCTGAGAAAACTGTCTGTGTTTGCATAGTACATTGAACCACAAAGTAGTCAACCACATTTTAGCCCAGTGTCTTGTGCAGACTCAGATTCTGGGATTAAATTATGGTTGTATCTGTCATATGAACTCAGAAAATGGGGAAAACCATGGGTAAACACAAATTTGAACCCAAATTCAGTGTGGATTGGTGCAGATGCATCCCAGTTCAGAAAAAGTCAAGATTAATGCAACTGTGTTACACTTATTCCAAATCTGGTGAAGGAAATTTCAGCAATTATTAATATTGTGCAGTCAAACAATGTAACTGTATAGCTACTCCTCCCAAATGTATAATTCAGCCTTATACCATAAGAACATGGCTGTTACTCCAAAATAACTGTGAATACGATTACTCTACAACTATATTAATTATCCATAACCCTATAAAATTAAGATACATATTTTAACACTTTTGCTTTATTACATATTGTCAAATGAATGGTACAAAGAATCAGTGTCTTTTAACTCTTCTCCAATATCTATAACTTCTGATTGTGTTTCCCTCGAACAGGATTGCACACATTAATCTGCACTGGGAAGTCTTGTGCCAATCAAACCTTTTATTGAGTTTCTCAGAGCCATCTGATCACAATAGTTTTTTTTTTTTAATGGGCATCTTAGTTTACTGACATTTTGAGAGAGAAAATACATGGAACTCTATAAAAATGCTGAAAAGGGATTCATAAAGAGCAAAGAAGCTCCAGAACTGGAAGAAAACAAACTAACAACCCTTGGCAAGGTCCCACTTACTGCAGTCCCATCTACACATGATATGAGGGATTCTGCCTCTACCCATGTTTGGTGCAGGTCATGGTGACTAGTAGGCTGCCTACACTTTTTAAAAATCTTGCCCATCTCTTGATTTGCAAAAAAGCTGTAGTCTCATAAACAATAACAACAACAACAACAACAACTCCTCCTCCTCCTCCTCCTCCTCCTCCTCCTCCTCCTCCTTTTTTTGTTGTAGAGCACACAGCACATTCTGTTCTGCCAGAATAATTGAAGAACAATGCATAACATTCTTTCAGCCCAAGTTAACCATAAGATAAAATGGGATAGGTCTATGAATAATGCCTTTGAAGGGAGAAGTTAGGTGAAAATACAAATAATTTTTGAAACACATATCATCTGAGCTTCATTGCATGAGGCTAAATTTTTAATTATATTTTTAGCAACATTAAAGGTGTGTGTGGGGAATCATTCCGGCTACAAGCCTTATTATTCACATACCTTTCCATTTCCAATTTACAAGCTGCTTGACACTATTATGGGCTGTGCTAATAACTTCAGGTTGTTTTAGAAGAGGATGTTACAAGGACAGGGGGAGGCTTATGTTTAGGGAGCCACTGGCCAGTGTTTTCCTTTTTTGGTCAGTAGCCAAGTCCTACAAACTGCCAACCAGTCTATGCTCCAGAAGACATTTGCTACCTTGCTCTATGCCATCAGCTACTAACTCCTACCCTCATCTATGAAAAGGAATACGTTTTGGCCCTTCTAGGGCTTACTATGGCAGCATGGTAGTAGATCAAGTTTTATATGCCTCGCATCCTGCATTTTGGCTTCTTTTTGAGCCAGATGCCAGTACAGTGGAAAAACAGGTGGGAGGTTCAATGTGCCAAGCATCTCCTCCAATAGGTTCCTATGCACACAAAGCAGCAACATGTTCTTATCACTGCAGTGACATTTTTGCTTTGGCAAAATGTGCTTTTCCCATCTGCAGGAAAAGCCTGTTTTAGCTTAGCTAGCACTATCGTATCTAGCCTGCAAAACCTGGGAGGGCCACTAGATGTCAATGATGAGTTTGTGGTTTCTGTATAATTTGCTGTCCCCTGACAGCCCTACCTTAGCATTATTGCACATTCCTGGTGACAACATTGTGGGATTATAGGGAAGAAACTCGGAGGGAATCTACTTTTTGGACGACGTCGGCATATGCAACTGTAAGGGAATGGCTGATTAGGCATAAGAGGACCTGGCCAGACATTTTGTTTTATTTTGAGGCATTTGCAAGATGGCATAGACCAGAGTTAAGGCCTTGTAAATCTCCTGTCATGAGTTTTTAGAGCTATATGCCTGTCAACTTTCAGCAGTAGGTTTTCCTGCCTATAGGTGTCAGAATACAGTCCTTGTCAGTGCTAACACATTTTTTCTCAATTAAAATGTCATGGCTCTGTTGTCATTGACTTCTGTTTGTGACATTCTCTGGGCTATGGTTCAAGTATGTCTAAACAGAAAGATAATATAAATATAAAACAGTGCAGCATTTGTACAATAAAGAGGAAGTTGAAACAGCAAGGCGTTGAGGTCTGTAAATATTTTTCATGCCATAAAGCCCACATTTTATTATTTGCACAATGTTAAAGTGACAGCAAGTGAATTGAAAGCGCTTTTACTTTTTATCAAAGCACATTAGCATTTCACAAATGTAATCTCACTTCCCAAGTCATAATATTGCCCACATTTTGAAAATCAGAGCCCAAAGATTCTGTTTTCAAAACGCCCTTCAAATTTGGGATCCATGACAAAAATATGTTGAACAGCAATTAATGAAAATAAGTGACTAAAATTAAAATCTGTTGACTCAAAGGTTCTTCAAGCCTTGATCGTGCCTTCTCAAACCCACAAAGTTAATTTAAGTTAAGTAAGTTAATTATTTTTTGAAAAAATGTAGCATAGTTCTTATTCTCACAAAAAACATTACTGGGACTTCCAGCCTATGACTCGGGGGAAATAGAAACCAGGCTTGGGGAAAGTAGGTATAATGTTGCTTGCTGCTTTAGAAAATGGGGATGATTTGAGAGAAAGACTAGGTTCAAACATTATGTTAAGACCAGCAAAATAGTGCATGTAGATGCCATGATATCTTTACCACCCTCATATAACTGGGAGATCCCAAAATTGAAAATAATGCTTTTAAAATAATGATTGCAACCTTGCAATATTTTCACAAGAACACCATCATCTCACAATATTTCAGTGACTACAGATAGTCCTTACTTAATGACTGCCCTGTTTAGTGACTGTTCAAAGTTATGATGGTGCTGAAAAAGTAACTTTATGACCAATCCTCACATTTACGACTGTTGCAACATCCCCACAATCACGCGATCCAGGTTAGGATGCTTCGCAAGCAACAGGCATTTATGACTATTACAGAATCCCTCAATCATGTGATCACCATTTGTGACCTTCACAGCTGGCTTCCAACAAGCTGAGTCAATGGAGAAGCTGGCAGTAAAATTGCAAGCTGCGGTCATGTGATATCTCACTTAACGACCACAGGTGATTTGCTTAACAGCCACGGTGGAAGTGAGGTAAGTCCATTGTGGTCACATGATGTCTCGCTTAATGACCATGTTGCTGAGGGACACAGTTGCTGATCCCAATTGTTGTTAAGTGAGGACTACCTGTGTAATTTTTACTTACTGTGGATATCTAAGCAGAGGTGGCCTTGGTGGCAAGCTGTGCCTAGCTTCAGCTGAGGCAACAACTGTCACCCTTCCTGGACTGAGATAGTTTTGCTTCACTGACCTGTGCTCTAATTCTATAGGCTGTCATTCACTCTTCATAACCTACCTTTTGACGAGAAGCTGCAAACTGTTGCAGAATGGAGCTGTTTGTTGAAGGGCGCTCTTAACATGTAATACCAATCCTGAAAGTGGTATAGTGCTCGCCTGTGAACTGTGAGGCCCAATTTAAGGTATTGGCTTTAGCCTAAAAACCTCTAAAACAGTGTTCCTCAACCTTAGCAACTTTAAGACATGTGGACTTCAACTCCCAGAATTCCCCAGCCAGCATGGTTGAGAAACATTGCTCTAAAGTATTCTGATAATTAAAAGATTGTCTTCTCAACACTATATGGCATATACATTAGGATTTGCTGAGGAGACCCTGCGTGTGGTTCCACTGATGGATTCAGCTCACAAGATGGTTGCCAGGAGGAGGGCTTTTTCAGTAAAAATATCTCAACTGTGGAAGGCTCTCCCAAAGGATATTTTCAGAAAAAAGCAAGGCATGTTACCCACCCTAGTATTTATGGGACAACAACTATTCCAGAACTAGGCCTGTACTTGCACAGACAAAAAACCAAAAGACATCATATAGGTCTAAGTCAGCTATGCTGTTCCAACTACCTTTCCCATTCTTGCTTCATTTATTCTCTGGCATGATTTGACTTTAAATTCATGCTACGTGCTATTATTGTTCTCTCTAGGTTCCAAATTAATTACTTTGTCATTTGTTCTGGCATCTTTTTCAGCATACAAGTCAAATCAGTGAGATCGTAAGCCTTTACATCTTCCTGCTTCCCTTTCTGAGATGCAACAATATAACCCTTCCCCAAGGCTGTTTGTTCCATTGTGGCCAACTTCCATTTATTTTATTAAACTAGCAAAAAGCTTCATATTAGAATGTAAGAACATACTTTGATTTATCCCAAATTTCAAACGGTCTGGATAGAGCTGGAGATATGTAAACCCAGCCATTACAGTTTGTAAACCATGGTTTATGACTTAATGCTATATGTAAGCCCAGCCGCAGTCAGAACAAACCATGGCTTAGTCTACATAATGCAGAGTAGTAAGTTAGTAGAATTCATGAACTAATAGAATGGATGGTGCCAAGTGGGATGGTTGTGGTGGATGCTAGTTTGGGGGCCTTCCCTATTTTAAAACAAGTAATAAATTTAACACAGAGAGACTGCATGACACAAAGTTAAGATGTTCAGTATGTGTACCACCATCCCTTTTCCCATTACATGAATACTGTGTTCACACAACACAGTCAACCACATGGCTTGTTTAAAGATTTGCAGGAGAATGGGGGGAATGGTGACACCAGCATACTCATTAACTCACCTTTTTGGTTTAGCATGTGCACTAGCTACGCACATTAACAGGAGAAAGATCCTTGTTCAATCACCTTTCTCTTTGGCTGGTTTTCTAGGATGCTTTTATTGATTTAAGAGAGTCTCCCCTGCCCGTTCTCTGAAATGATCCCTCAGAAATGTACTGCATTTCCACCATACTCTGTTTAATGTGTTGACTGAACCTGGCCTGTAAAAGTTGTACTGTGAAGATGCTGGATTGAGAGCCATGGAAAATTACAAGGCCTTCTGTATGTCTTTTGGCATATTAGGAGACAGCAACAAATGGATCTGAAAGAAGGGCATTTTTACTACCTTGGTGCAATAAAAGGCTTGTCTTCTTACAGCCTGAGAACAGAGTGTTTTGCTTCAAAAAATGAACAACATTAACTAAACAGACTGCCAATATTCCTTCACAGTTGACTGCTTTGGTATTTTATTTAAACATACACACTGAGCACTGTGGATGACATGGCCGGCTTATGAAGGATTACCGATTAACGAGTGACAATGTAGATACATGCTAGCAGAGCTTTCTATTAATGCCAGAGATCTCCGATGAGCTAAATTTGGTCAGCAGCATTGATTTTGTCAAATAAGCTAGCAGAATCTATGTGCTGGAAAGTCTGCCGTTCTCCGTCAAGAGATAAACAAAAGTTAACTTAAGTGGCATCTAGAGCCTAAAGGGAAATTATAATGAATAATGGCTAGAGTTTTGTTTGTGGCTTGTATGCCTCCTAAAAAAAGCTAAAAGCTTTCTAGCCTTGAGAAGTCAGCAAATTCTTCCACCCTCTTGAAACTCTGTGAGCAAAATATGTCATGAGTGGAAGATAAATTTTACTTCAGACTTTTAATCTGCATTTCTTTGGATCACAGCAAATCATTAATTGACCTCATAAACCATGATTAGTGAACAGATTAAAAATATAGCAAAAGAATATAAATACATAATAAATGCATGAGTATAGAATATTTGCTGCATAAATATAAATACAGATGTTATACTTTATATTCCTCACATACACGCACACATGTACAGAATAGATATATAATATGAAATCAAGCAGCAAATGGTGTGTGAACCCTTCACCTTTCTGTTGCTTTTGCAGGCATTTTTAGCTCCCTGAAAAAGGTGTAATGTAATGGGAAGTGTTGGAGAAAAAGCAATTCCCAGTTTACTCTCATTCAAACTCTAATTACTGAAGCAAAACTCAGGGTCAGTTGCATGCCTTTGACCCACAAAGCACGTGTTTTGCATGTTGAATTCCCAGGATCAATCCCTGACATCACCTGGACAAGCCTTCTTGAAATATCTTTTGTTTGGGCTGGTTGGACTACAAATGTGACTGAATACTGTATGTTCCTATCATTTAAATAAAAAAACCTCTTGAGTGGATGCAGAATCCCTTTCCTTTATCACAAGTAACTGCAGCCATAACATCAAAGATGGAATTGAAACCAAGGGATCCAAGGCCAGAGTCATTTCCTTGAACCACAGTCCTCTCTTTGGAACGAAGTCTAAACTAGGATATCTAATTATGGGTTACCATGGCACAACATGAAAAGGCTTGTCTTCTCCCAAAGGCTTACCAGCTGAATTCGAAGATTGTTAAAATATCTGAGTCACCATTCCTTTTGTAATCAAGCATATCCTTTCCCTTCCCTGAAAACTCTTCTAAGCCCCTTTGTGATCTGGAAATTCCACAAGCCCCCAGCAATATTTTAAATGGAGCCTGTAGAGGAACATCTGTCTCTTAGCAGCATTTCTCACATTCCTGACTGTGGGCTCCCTGCAGTTTTTTCTTAGCTTCTCTGCATGCTCCTTCCTGAACTACTTACATCCTGGTTATTATTTCCCAGACCTCTCCAGAACATTTTCCTTAATCTCTCCATTTTCTACCTCAGATCTCCATCTTTGGTAATCGTATCTCTGAAGCGTTCCTGATAGAGAGGGCAAAGGGATGCAATTCATCCCTTTTCCCAATGTTTGATGAACAGATGGGATTTCATAAAATATGGGATGTACTTCACAAGCAAAGACACTGGAGAGAAAACTCACAGTATTATTGCATTTCCCCTTTTATGACTGCTACCATCTGGCTGAGACTCCATCCACAGCTCTTCCAGGATTTCTTACCTAAGCCATACTATTTGCACATGGTACACATGACATGTGTTGGCCCCCAGCCCACAGTGAAGCAAGTCTGGTGCCACATTACAGTCATTTTGCTTTTCAAGTGTTGTGCCAGGATCCCTAAAGCTAAATTCTATATGTATAGACAGTTGCAACCAACCAACTTCTAATGTATAAGCAGGTATAAAAAAATGTGCATCTTTCTAGAATCTTTCACGAACCTGGAAATGATCCAGTTGTTATATGAAAGCCTGAACTGCAATCAGATTTCTTCTATTCTCTACCTGAAATTGCTGTTCTTTTCAAAACACAACTCTGAATCTTCCTTTGAAGGGTGGTGCTTTTCTGTAGTCTAATGGTATGAAAACATGCTTTAAAATGTTGATGACTGACATAATTAGTTTCTTATGTTTTGGACTTCTGCCTATATTGGATATAGGTTTGCTAAATGTTTTGATGAAGAGATTAATATGAACAGACTTGTAATCAACAATTTGAGACCCGTGTTCCTAAAGGTAAACTCAACTGAATTCAGCAGGAATTACTTCTAAGTAGAAGTGCACAGGATTGAACTGTTAATTGTGCTTCCCCAACCATACCAGATTTATACTTTATGTTGAATTTTACCTGTGTTTATCCTTTGATGCAAGCAAAAGTATTTAAAATAAGCTAGAGCAGGCAGGCTTTCCTTACAGGCAGACTGTGTGGTGAATGCAGATGGAGTCTGTCACATTCAGTTGCCTCCAGCTGTTGTTTCTTTGTCTGCCCAACCTAAGACCAGGGATGAAAAAAATTCAGTGATCTTTGTCAAAAGAGGCCATACTGGCCTTCCATAGACATCCTATGCAACAGGCTTTCATTACCCTCTATTATGCACACAATAGATGAGCTTGCAACAGCATAACTATTACCATGGACTAAATCAGAAACTGGGTCTCAGGCTGTAATACAATGAAGGGAGAAGAACAGTTATTTCACTCTGCTATCAAATAACTTTGGGATTCAATTATCTTTCATGCAATAGATAATCTCTTCCTCGCTATCTGCAGATGAGTGATATACACTGTCCACCATATAATATAGCATACTCTCATAGAATTTCCCCCCTTTAACTCTACTCCATGCTAACAATATACTCACTGTGTGTTATTCACAAAGTCAGGAAAAGCATCTTTACTTTCATGAACATTAATTATATTTCTTTGCCACTCAGTATTGTGCTGGGAAAAGAGATATGGCTGGGGGGACTTCATCTACTGGAACAGGTACAACTAAAACACATAAAGAGCACTTGACTGCCAACACATGCACCCAAGTTCATAAGATTGTATACCTATGGACATGATGTAAGGAATTTCAGAGGATGGAGGGGAAACATCACTTTCTAAAGTTGTAATTTTTCATATTATAGAAGATGACCAGCAGCAAGGGAGATGGCTGGAATTACAATTGAGTGCACCATGGGAACACCTGAACCACCAAGCTGGGGACAGATCATCTGGAAAAAAATCTATCTAAAGAGTTGATACCAACTTGATGGCACATAATCAAGGCAGAAAGTAAATTTAACTGCAAATCATTAAGTAGATGGGTGTGTGCATGTACATGTATGTTCTGTGATGATAAGTACCTTTGGGTTAATCCCCTAAGGTGAAGAATGCTATCATTTACTAAAGAGAAACCATTGCATTGTCAATATAGCCCCAATAGTTGAGAGTTGACCAGGGGGATCTTTGATGCATTTTATGCTTCTAGACTTTATTATGGAAGACATGATGGAACCTCAGGAGATCAGCTCGGAGGAGACCTCTCTCACCTTCCTTGGCAACCTCTGCTTGCCCGTTATCATACTCTAGCTATTTCCCATGCTGCCTTTTGCTAGTTTGTTTACAGTCTTGTTTCCGTATTATTAGCTGGCAGGAATGAGGGCAGATGGCAGCAGGTGGTTACAGCTGAGCTGTCACACTGTGCTTTAGCTGGAATGCAAAAAGCTGCAGAGATCTGCTGTCTAGTGTACAGATACTGGACGGTGGCCAGCGTCTTCTCAGTACAATTTTTCTTTTAAAAAAAGGCCTCAAGAGTGTAGATTACATTTTGAAAAACTGTATTTTTAAAATGTCAGGAACAACCCCCCCCCCCCCCCAAGTACACAAGCAAGGACAACTCTCCCCCCCTCCTTGTAGGCAGTGTGCACAGGCGCAGGCATGTGAATGTAAACCAGGTGTAGAAAGAACATAGGAGGCTAAAGAATCTTATGTATGTGAGTCTTGCAAACTCAGTGGAAAATGATATGCAATGCTTGATGGTGCAGTGGACAAAGAGAATATTGAGATCTTCCTTCTTTTCTCAGGGTATTTTTCATCTGCAATACTGTTACACATCAGATTTTTCCAGAAAACTACATTGTTGTATCAACTTGAAAAAAGCAGGAATCGTATAAAGTGTGGATCTTCAATGGGAAATATTGAGGTAATTGGTTTTTTCAATTTTAAAAATGTGGTTGTTTAAAATATATCTCTGCTGTTTTCCATAGAATGGAATGAAATAAGGTTGGCAGACTTTTTTCACCACGAAGGAAAACCAATAGACAAATAATAGACCAAAGGCAACATGCTGATTTTTTTTTTTTTACATCACTGCTGAAGTTATTCATTGTGCATATCATGGTTCTTTCTCTTATTAATGTATTTTATAGCAACACATAAACAAATCTGGAATGATCTGTGATTCTTTCATATTTGGGGCATAAAGATTGTTACCTGTAAACACTGGATGTGGCATGCAGTGAGGGCATATGTCCAAAACATAATGATTATACTTCCACATACCTTTTATTTTACATAACAATACTAGCTGTTCAATATAAAGAAGGAATAATAGTAGCTGCCATGCCATTGTGCCCATACAAAGTCTCTTAAACATGTATCCATCCTGAAATATCCCACTGACAGACTAATGCTATAAGTCTTAAAGTATAAACAACTTAAAAAAATCAAATTATATGAAAAAGAAAGATCTTGAGTGAAAGGAGAACAAGTTCAGGAATATTGAAAGAAAAGCATTTACGCTAGAATATAACCATAGTTCATTCTCCTAAATGTGGCATTATAAAGTGTGTGTGTGTATGTTATAGTGAATGCATGTAATTTGGTAAATGTTGGTAAACAAATGTGAGTACTAGTAATCTTAGACAAATTATGTGGGAGTCTGAAAACTGAAAAGCATATCAGTGAACATTCAACTATGTCAAAACTGCCTGTGTCCCAAAATGGAAGATATGGGAAATGGGTCCCTGTGAGCATCTTAGCCTTCTAGATAATTTTCAATACCTTCAGCTTTTTTATTCAGCAACTGGGATGGAGTCAGAGGCATCACATTCTAGCAATTCCACTCATATGACAGGGAGATTCTGGAAGTGATGCTACAAAACCGTAGTATTTGAGATACAGGATAACAAGAAGCCTTCGTTTTATCACTATTTTTATTTAACATTTATATTCAGTGGCTGGAAAAATCTTGAAATTTGGAGAGAGATGCTATGAATATGCAGGTAACTATTACCTTTATAAATCTCTCACTGTTTTCCATATGATCCATGTGTTTATTATTATTAATGGACTAGATGAGGCAATTAAGTTGAAGTTTAGCCCAGCTCAGGGATGTTTGTGTGGGGTGGTCTCTCTAGTCATGGAGGTGGTATTCAACTAGCTATGGATACAGTTGCACTCTGTACAAATCAGGTTTGCAGTTTGAGATGCTTCTAAGTCCAGCTTTTTTTATGGATACTTAATTTCATTGATGCCATGCAATGTCTTTTACCTATTTTAGTTGATATGTCTATTTAGTTGAAATAAACATTGTCAACTTATTAATACATCTCCCTTGTTTAGGTCACAATTTATATCATACCTTTCAATAATGTTTTCAAAAAGTAAAAATAATTTTAAAATGAAATTATTACAGTCATCGTCATAGTATAATAATTAGCAATAAAAATGCTTAGCAACATAAAACAATTTCAATAGAAGAGAATCTACTCAGTGAATCTGAGTCAGAATCTAGATTCAGTGCCACACTGAATCTACCAAGCTCAGAGAGCACCAAAGACTTCATAAAAACAATTTGCTGAAGATAAAAAAATATATATATTCTAAAATGTCTTTTCATCAAGGTGAGTGCCAAGAGATTACAACTGGGGTGCCACCACCAAAAAGACTCTGCTGAAAATAGTGGCATTCAGGGAAGACACATGTGAAGACAGAAAGTCCTTCAGGTATTTCAGTCTTAAGCTATGAGGGACTTTCAAAATTCAGATTGGCATTCTGAATCGAGAACCAGTGCAATTGAGAAAAACAGGCATAATATGATGAAAATGCTCTATGCATATAGGCTTTTGAAAAATATTTGCAAACTGAGGAAGCATTTCATAATTGCTTCCTTTGAGGAACCAGAGTTCATCTTCTATCTGAACTTCTTGGACCTAGCTTGACTTTCTGCAGAATGGTATTGTTTACAGAAGTCTTCCTCAACCTGGGCACCCAACCCGATATGTGGACTTCAACTGCCAGAGTTCTGAATGAAGGCCATGATAATTTGGGAATGCTAGTAAATGAAGTGCATACATCTGGAAGGGGCTGACTAGGGGAAAGTTGAACTACAGTATCCATGAATTGTGCACTGAGATAACCTACACAATCATTTGAATTACTACGTGTCAGAAAAGCTAACAGTTTAATTAATTTAGGACTTGGAGAAAGGCTTTTCTTGTTAATTTGTAGCCAGAAACTACTATATGTCATCCAGTGATTTACTGCTAGACCAGAGCTAAATTTATTTATCCCCCCCTTAATAAAACCATGTGCACTTGGCTCTTTCTGTTAATGCACAGGTCCTCATTCTACATCCCATTTAGTTTGTTGGGGCAGAGACTGAACAGACAGCCCAAGGACTTAGAGTAACACTCTGTCACGTGAACAGAGCTGAGGATGTATGTTTAATGTGACAGTGAGTTAAATCAGTTGCACTGCAGGTAAGGCAAAGAGAAGTGAAGTGATTTTTAAAGCCTCCACCAGACTGCTGTACCAATGCAAAGCCTTGCTGAAGAGAAAGAGATGAGTGAGTCTTTTCCCTTTGTGTCCCTGGGCTAGATTCCAAGTTCTAACAGCAGCATTGTAAATGACTTGCTGTAGTTCCATTGTATGACTGAATCTAATCAATAAATCATCTGTCATTTGTTGTTATTCCACCTGTCATATGATTATATTTCACTATCTATATTTATGGTGTTTAAGGGATTTTCTTGTTGTACCTTTTCCACCTCATTAGTTCTGTATTAAAGTGTGGTTATTTTCAGGTCATAGTAATTGGGACAAAATCAAATTCCATCTGTTTCTGCCAAAAGAAAGAAGTAGAATGAGGTAATTCAACAGGAAATTTCATTTGCTTTATATTATTTGCCTTCTGCAGCATCATAACCTCTTCTGATTGATGATGATGATGATAATGATGATGATGAAGAATTGTTAATGGTAATAAACGAAGAGTGAGGTTGTTCAAGTTACAGCTACATTATTTTTCTCAGATCTTTTATAAATGTGGTATCTTCAGTCCACAATTCAATTATAAGCAATGTCTAGCATATTCTTATCAATAGGGAAACTGACAAAACTGTGCAAAAGAATCTATAAATTTCTTCTCCCTCACTTAGCTTTTTAGTTCTCTAAAAGTCTCATATAAATATAAGTTATAAAATGGTAAAATGGATAAATGGCTAAATCTAACACACAGTACAAGCCTAGGCATGGTGCCTGGTATTGAATATGAATTCCAGTGGGTACAATAGTGATTTACACCATAGTAAATGTATTTAGAAGTACAAGTTTAGATATATTCCATTGAGTGTGTTTTATCTCAACTTGGTTCAACTGGGGCAGCTATAAATGCTTGAAGAAAAATTGGGATGGTGTTCCACAAAATCCAGTAATGGTTAAACGCAAACTGCATGTACAGTAAATCTGTGTTTAACCAGTTTCTTCTCATTTTCGGTGAATCACTGTGAGGACTGTGTTGATTTGTGGGTTCATGTATACCTCCACATAGTTCATTTACCCTAGGAAATTTTGAATGATTGAAAGCTGATTAGTAAAACCATCAAGACAGGACTGTAAGACAGGCATTCAGGAGAACCACCACCCACTCAGCAGATCCTAAGACCACCAGACTTAGCAGAACTGTTTTACTATCCCAAGAGTCAACTTCTGATAATACCAAGAATTCTAGGGTTTAAACTAACAGTAGTAAAACATTGGAACTGAAACAGAACCTGTGGGACACTTTTTTGAATATCTCCCAAAAAAACCAAATAGTAATCATGTTTGCATGATACACTGAACCAAAAAGTAGTTGACCATATGAGTTAATTCAGTAAACAGTGTCTAATTTATTAGAAATTATGTTTTATATGAATTCTGTTATATTGGGAAAGGGGGAATCTGTGATATTTTAAGTCTTGCTGGAGTTTAACATCCAGATTCCCCATCTGTCTTTAGGACTTTTTACTTTTTCAGTGTCAAGTTCTAACTAGGACTTGGATGTTCGTATGTAGAGTATATCAAGTCAAGAATAAATGTTAACAGAGTTGTAACACAGAATACAGAACTTGTCACTGATGCATTTTATCTTCTTTAGACCACTTACAAGCTAGATCACTTTTGAATATCATGATATGGTAGTGGTCATGAATATTTTCACAAATGCTATGAGGGGCCATTTTTAAAAAAAAAGTTTATTTACATATTGAAAATATAGCAGGGTGAAAGCAAAAATGTTCCTATGAGCAGACAGGATTCTTCCTGCATCACATTTCCAGAAAATTAGCACTATTCCAAGACTTTTCTCTCTTTCTCTCTCTCTCTCTCTCTTTTTCAATCAGACCTGTTAACTGATTTGAATTGATTCTCTGAATTTCCTCCTTTGTTGATGTTCTTATGGGTATCACATTCCCAAAGCTTGAGATGAGGGGTGGATTTACATACTGCACTAAGCCATAGGGTTTGTTTGGATTAGATTAGCATGCTGAGTGGACATTGCCAATGGTGGCTTCCTCATCAACCCAACCTTAAATCGTGGCTTAATGCATTGTGTGATCTTAGCTAAACCCCCTCTATGTGAGACAAAGGCCATGTTTGCACAATATGCTTAACCAGAAATTATATTTTGTGGCTGTCTGCAAGGTGCTATTTTACTCCCCCACTTCCCACCCCTCTTTAACTGAAGATTCAGATTTACCTTGTTCAAAATTTAGTCACCATTATAAGTGAAATTGTAATTAAAGAGTCAGACATAATGATAGTGGGATAAAAATGATACCCCGGTCTCATAGTTGCAATCTCTTGCTGAAAGTGTCATGTGAGCATGGCCATGTTACTACCTCCAGTGCCCTTGGAAGAATGGAATGCACATATTAAAAAATAACAATTCTAGCTCTCTTCAGTGGAACCTGTTTAAGGCCTGATTTTAATTATTAAACAAGAGGTTCACTTTCAGTTTCTGAAATCTTTTCTCATTTAAAGATATGCAAAGTGGAAAAACCATAGCCATTTATAATAAAGAGAAAACAACAAACGATATCTCCATTTTCCAGGTAGCACCAGCAGCATCTGTGGGACTGTGTGTGACAAAATCTCTAAGATGGTGGGTATGGTATTGCAAAATTTCTATGGGAATGCCATACCCACTGGGTTTCTGATGTTGACAGCCTCCAAAGACATCCATGGATGGTGCAACCAGGAGGTGTCAGTAATGATAGCCAAATGCTCCAGAGCAGCCTCTAGCAGCCAAATACTCTCCTGAGCTTGCAGTTCCCAGAATTGTTTGCCAGGATGACCTTTGGAATTGCAATCTCAGCTAACACAGTGGAGAATGTCAGATTATGGAAGGCCTGATGAAGAATTTTAGTCCTGAAGCCACGGAGCATGTACTCTGTGGACTGAGAGAACCCAAGTGCCAGTATTTCCATTAAAAAAACAATGTTTATGAACTAGAAATTAGAGCAGTTAAAGTTCAGTTCATTTATCACGTTACTCTTAAGGCTTATAAGGGCTTGACTACAGAGCACTTAACACGGGTAGGTTAACAACACAGGTTTTGAGAAGCCACTTTAGACACTGTGTGCACAATTGGAATGGTCCTATTAGAAGGGTTTTTATCTCCTACAATTTCCATGAATAATCTATATACTTGTAATGAACTCCACTGAGTGTAGATCCTTATGGAAGCATTCAAGAGAGAATTATCAGGAAGCTTTTGAAGATAATAGGTGTGATCCGTAGTTCCCCTTCCAGCATCCGGTTAACCTTGAGAGGTATTCAGAACTGCTCTAATTCGACTTTATTGCTGCTGCTGACTTTGCGTTTCTAAAAAAATGCTTGATTTTAGTATGCTTTGAATGGATCCTTTTCACATATTTGGGAGTTGTCTCTGGCAAAAGATAAATAAGCAAGCAATAAATAGATTAAAATAAACTAATAATTACAGATTACAAAGTAAATAAGGAATTCCCAGGTGCATGCCTCAAGTGGCTTACTTAAGAAAAAGGTTCCAGTGAGGTCGTTGCGTAGGAAAAGAAAATGGAGTTAGAGAAAGTGATTGACTCAAGAAGTGTAGCAGCTTTATTTTTAGAGTAACCATTTTGATTTTATTGTCACGATTTACTTTTTAGGAGGGTGAGACTGTGCAGTTAAGTTCCCCAAGCTTTAATTCAATAAAACACGTTACCTAGGCTAGTGGCCGTACGCCCCGCCTCCCGATGCCGGAGCGTTTGGCTTTTCCCTCGCCTCTTTTAAAGCAGACGGCAGGGGAAACATGACGGCGACAGCAGAGAAGACGACAGAGGCTTGAAGGTCTCTCGCAGCACGCTCCCTTCCACTGGACGGAGCCCGGATGGGCTGACAGCGAGAGCAGCGAATGGGTTCGGCGCTCCCGGTCGTCTCGGCAGATGCTGAGACAGGAAGGAAGGGGAGACCCTGCGCTCCCGCTGTGATTTGCTGAAGATCGCGCTTGGGAACGGGGGGAGGGAAAGGAAAGGAAACGGGCGGCGGGGCGCGGGGGGAGGCCGAGGGCAGGGAAACTCCTGTTTCCTTTATTCGCCTTGAATCACTTTCTCTTGTTCTTCCCTCCGCCCATAAGGGACAGGAAGGAGAATCAGCCACTCGTCCCCGAGGCCGGGGCCAGCGAAAAGGCTGCCTCTAGGAAACCGCTTCCGGACGTTGATCTCTAGCAAAGCTAGAGGGTCGTGGGAACTGCGCTTGATTTCGATGCCTTTTGGGCCAGGTTACAGCCCGGAGGAGTGGGAACCGAGCAATAAAGCTCAGGCGCCGCCACTATTGCGAAAGCGAATGCCGGAGCAGACTGGGACGGGAGACGCGCGGAAGAGAAAAATACTCGTACAATCTAGATCGCCCTTAGCTAGCCATCCGTGCCAAGATGGGCCAGCCGGAAAGAGACTGCGCTCGAGTGGATGGCGGCGCGCGGAGACAGACAGCGCTGGGCCAGGTCTATAATAAAGCTAAAAACCGGACCATCTTCTGCCATAATTCTGTTTGTCTTCAGTGGTTTTTCTCCCGAGAACGGTGATCTCATGTCACTACCTCACGGAGTGGGTTGACCCAATAGGTTAAGCCATGATGCGGCTGGTATGGGGATTAGCCTGCTATTGGAAGCCAATTAATGATTTACCATGGTGTGCAACCTAGCCAATTGTTGATTCAAACCATGGTTAATCAACCATGGCTTATTGTGCTGTGTGAATACTGCCAGTAAGTGGCCTTAAGCAAGCTATTAGTCACAATCTAATTCATGCTGTGCTCCAACTCCAACACTAATTAAATAAAGTAACTTGGTTTAGCTCTCTTTTGCTGCCCCAGTAATGGGTCTGCTGAATTTGGGGAGGAAGCCATCCAGAAATATAGGCATGGTTTCCCTCTGTTTTTGGGCAGAAAACAAGTGCAACATAGCTGCATTTAGATCTAATTACCTCTTTCTCTGAAATACCCCCCCCCCCCAATCTCCACTACCTGGAATCTTTGTCCACATTCCTGCAGTCTTTGGCTGCTCCTAAACCAATCTTAAAAGTGCAGTAACCAGTTGTCAAGCATTTTCCCATTCCTAGTATTGAAGGCTATCGTAAGAATTACAGAGATAATATATAGGAAGTATTTTGAATGCTTGAAATGCACTGTTTGCCATCTAAGTATTATTATTACAGCCTAGCAACCTGCAGACATATGTGAGAAAATAAGTATTGTGCTCATGAAGCCTTCATTAAATAACTAAGGCTGTAACAGTCAGTACAATTACAGTAACGAACTAAGCATACTTGGAAATAAGTGCTACTTATTTCAATGGGAAATGCTTCCAACAAAGAGCTACTAGATTTTAGCTGTTCTAGGATGAATCCCTCATGGTTGAACTTACTTCAGAGTAAGCATGTAGACTGTTTCAAGTTGATAAGGGAATCTATATAAAGAACAGAAATTATACACTGTACTGTTTTAATTTGCAACGCTGGCATTCTGTCTTAAAATATTTACTTCTGGGTTTCTAGATTATTTGTGGAAATATAAAACTTTTATACAGGATCTATTTTCTTCCTTATATACAGAAACATAGTCATCCTGCTATTCTCTTCCAGGGCAAGCAATGTTGCACAAAGTGCAGAAGGGAAGTAAGAAATAGTAAGCCAAAGAAATAGTATGCCAAATTCACATGATAGGAAATAGAAGGAAACATGGTTAAATCTAATTTACATCAATACAATTAGTTCTACCTTATCATACCGCGCTGGTCTTGCCAACCACCCTTGTTTCCACCTCTTTCATATACCACTTCAAGTATGCCTTTTATTCTTTAAACATCTCATCTTTCTTTTCTTCCGGATCTCATAAATTCCATCCAACCACAACTTTCTCAGTCTTACCCTCCACTCCACTCAATTTTCTTTCATGTATTTGCTTTGCTATTTAACTCTCATTCATTCTCTCAATATGACCAAACCATCTCAACTCCTACATCTTTGGTACAGCTCAGACTTTTGTATTCAATCCACACTCATTCATCATTCATCCATTCTTCACCTTGCCTCTGGTTCTAATAGATGTATTTCTTAAGTAACCCATTCCCAGTGCATTCCACTTACTTTTACAATTCTCCTCACATACACAACTCCTAAGTGTGTCAGTATACTGCATGTGTCTTTTAGATACGTAGGCACTATAGGATGAGGTAAGTGATGAAATATGCATTGTAATGTCATGACACAAATCCCATGACTTATGTACTCATTCGACATTGAGATTTAAAGCAGGGTTTGTGCTGTGTCATTTCATTGTCATTGTGGTTACTTGCAGACACCTGTGCTTAGTTACAGGCAACAATACTAGAAATCCTATCCTTGCATAGAACAGCATGAGCTATTATGGTTGTGGCAAAGGACTAAAAGGGCCCAAAGTGGACCAATGCTCTTACAATTAGCAGGAAGTGCTGACAACCTCATATATTTTTTTCTCCTTAAAAGTGTTATGTGACTGCCTCTTCTTTATAATAACACTCAAAATAACAAAATTTCTAACTCTTTACAAATCTATTCAAATTTAAAAACTCGGGTAGGTATGCAAGTGTCACAGTAGATGGCACCACTAACCAACCTTGGCTGACCTTACAAAATATAAGCTGGGTTGGACCTGCTTGGTAGTTAGACAGGGGACCACAAAGAAATGAAATCCCAGGTCTGGGAAATAACAAACAAAGCAAACAATGATACTGGGTTCCTACAGGGATCTCTCACCGGGGTTCCTCACTGATCTTGATCTGATGAAATCTTTAATTTTTTTTTTTTTAATACAATGGTATATCTCCAAGATTTTTTTTGGGATAAGGATCTTCACATCCAAGAATAAAAAGCCATCATTACATGTGCAAGGAAACTGCCTAACAGAGGATGGTAATAGATAACTGGTAACTTCCCAGAAATTTTCCATGTGCTCCTGTGTAAATTTCTGCTGGTGCGAGGAAAATTTCGCAGTGCTACTAGGAAGAGTAAAAAAGAGAGTAAGAGAGAAAATACCTTAACTACAGTATTTTCCATGAAATTTCGGGGGAGGGGGAGAAATCTAGGCGGGAAATACTTTCCTTCCGTTTTTTCTAAGGCTCGGGAGGGAGACTGGGCACACGTTTAATGGCATTTCCGCAACCAGCCTGCTTAAAAAGAGAGAAAGAAGGAAAAAAGGCTCATTAGCTCAGCCAGCAGGGCAGATGCAGATTCCGAGGCCCTACAGGTCCCAGAGACAAATTGGGCCCAACCTCCTTGCCAACACCGGCGCGACCCCCTCCGTCTCGCACAGCGGCGCGTCCTCCCGTCGGCAAGCCGAAGCCCGAGCGGTTGACAGAGGACCCCCATAAGGCGGAGAGGGAAAAGCAGAGACCCCCTCCCCGCGCGCGCTCCGTGCCTTTTTATCCGGAGACCCTACTCGCGGCTACAGAAGAGCCCGCTCTCTATACCGAGGCGTCGGGCGCTAGAGGGCGGGCGGAGAGGCTTCCCTCTTTCCGAAGCTGCTTTGTTATTTCTTGCCCCCCCCCTCCCGTCCCCTCCCCTCCCCTCCCCGGCTTGGTCCCTCCATTTCCTGTCTGGCTTTGTGCGGGCGACGGATATGGGGAGCAGCCTCTTCAGGTGTGTCTGCTCCTGGCTGTTTTCCTCCTTTCCCGCGGCGGGGCTGGCAGGAGGGCGCGAGCAGAGGCGGGCGCTCCGGCGCATCATGTGATGAGCCCCTCGCTCTCCCTGGCGGCGTGCCTCATTCCCGCCCGCCTTTCCTTTTTCGTGGAAGCCGCCGCTTTCGCTCCGACTTGTGGAGGCGGCTGTCTAGCTTCAGGCGACGGCAGCTGACGAGGTTGCTACCTCCTCGCAACATGGACAGCCCGCTGAGCGCGGCGACTGCTGCCGGTCCTGCGCGCTGCCTCCAGGAGCTGCTCGGCTGAGGTGCAGCCACTCGGGAGAGTGCCGGGCGGCGGCGCCTGCAGCCGAAGAGCCGCGCACACAAAGGCGCGCCCGGACCAGCTCCTCCTCAGCGTTCTAACTTGGGTAAGTTTTCCTCCCCCCGCCCCCCCTCGGTTTTCGGTCCCCTCCTTTTCACAATGGGTGGCTCCACCTGTTGAAAGCCTTTAAACCCCTCCCGGGATTGCTGATTTGCTGATCCGCCGAGCAAACAAACAACCAAGCCTCTCGGAAGCTCTCGCTCGCCGCTTTTCCATTCCGAGGGCGACTTCAATCGATCGCCAGCACTCGTCTGTTCGCTGGAAGGAAGTTCGGAGCTTCAGAGCCGCTGGGAGGCAGGCGGGAAGGGTAAAGAGGACTTGATCACCCCGGTGGGTTTCAGTGTAGCGATTGCCGCTCCTTTTTCTGATTTTCTTGGAAGAGTAAGCGATCGTCCTTCCATGTTTGAACAGCAGATGGTTTCCATTAAGGGCAAAGTCCTGGCTCTCACCGCCGAACTATGTGGCTGGCTGGGCTATGATCGAGCTCCTTAGAGCATCAGGTTTAGTTCTGTGTGAAACTTCCTAAAGGGCTGTGGTGTGAACGGTGATTTTTCCCCCTTCCCATCGCGCCTGTAACCATTAAATAAATACATATGTAGGGAAGGAAGGAATGAGGGGTGGGGATGGTAAAGAAGTTTTTCGGATCCTTCTCAGAACTGTGGAAGAAAGATTGTTTTTCCTAGACTTTGAGTCTGTGATTTCTTTCGGAATACCGAGCTGGATTTTATCATGCTTTGCGGTCCTCGAGAGTTACAGAATTACCCAACCCTTTCACTCAGCTCCCATTCATTCCTGCTGGTGGGAGTCGTTGGTTTGAGTACCGTTCAGCCCCTTGGACTTGAGATCTCTGCCCCTGGTTTGACACAGTCTGAGGATTTTGAAGGCAGGTTGGGGTTTGTGTTGGGGGGGGGGAAGACAAAGGCTTAAAACTAGCTCATAAAACACCTCTCTGAAGTGCCTTATTTTGCTGAAGGGAAATGCTCTGTGCTCGGTTTCTGACTCACTCGGTTTATTTGCTTTGGAACAGAACAGGGCAGTTTTGTCTTTGGGGGGTTTGCTCTGCAGTTATCTAAGTGACTCTTCCAGGCATGAGATTGTGACACCTGCAGTTTCTATGGGAAGGTATTTCATTGGCTTGTCAGTTAATTAGAGCCTAAAGGTAAGATAACCCTCCTCCAGCTGGGGTGCATGTACTACAAAATCAAAATTCTCACCTCTGTGCTTGCTTGAATATTTTATGCACATTCCAAAGATGGCACATTAATAACCCAATTGTGAATTTTAAAGCTGGCAGTGTAAACGCGCTATCTTTTATATTCCGCTTATCCTGTTTGAAATTCAGCTGTCTAGGTGGCCTAGAAATTTAGATTGTTCCTCAGTTCCTTTGCCAATAAAGGAAAGGAGGTTACTCTCTTCTAACTTACGCTCACCTGATGTATTTGGGTAGATTCAACTTTATACAGTATCTCGTATCCAACATATGAACTCAGCACATTTTGGTGAAACAAAATTGCTGTCTTCTTTTCACAATCTTGTTGCAGCTATAGAGATATTACAACAAAGCAAGGTGCCTCTAGAGCAGCAACCTTGTCATATGTGTAGGTACTTGTATTTTAACAGTTTACACCCAGCTCTGGACAGGCTTACTCAGAAGCATACCTTGTTGAACTTTACATGTTGAACTCCCAAGAAGCTATGGCATGCATAGGATGAACTAGTTTTGTGTTCCCCGCCCTTTGTGTTTAGATATTTTCATATTTCATTTTTAAAGGACCTTCTTCTTCCTGGTGAATTTTGGATTTATTCCTAATGTAGAATTTGCATAGTAGTATCCTTCTAGATGGTGGTTGCCAAAAAGTGATCAGTGGGTTAGAATCTAATTGCTTTTCACATGCTGGGCTTCTAGATCATGACATAGCAAGGTTAAAAATACAATTTAGCGCATAATTGAAAATAGCAGTAGCACAACAACTCCACCATAAAAAAGGAGGAAAAGCTCTGATTTTGAAGAGGGAAAGATGAGACAAGTGACTGGGAAACTGAGAGTGATGAGGTAACATAACTCCTTTGAGGTACAAGCTTTTGTGATGAGGGTAAAACCTAGGGATGGGAATGCTGAAACAATAATTGGTTATAGGTTATGTCTAGACTTAGTCAGATTTTGAATAGACATATTGAAATCAATGTCCAGGGCCTTTTTACGAGTCTGAAAGACCTGGGGCTCTATGCCCATTTCAGTAACCCCCCTCCCCACTTGCTTTCCTACATCCAGTATTGTGTGTGCAAGTGTTTTTATTTTATTTTAATATTTTGTCCATTGCAGACATTAGCCCAGTGACTGGGAGTGTGTGGAAAAAACTTCAGTAGCTTGATATATTGCAATACAGTGTTGATCCCTTGATTAAAACATGTTGATCCATCTCCAATCTCAAATGCTAAATTATACTTTGTTTAGGGCCCTCTCTATGTTTGAGACTAAAGAATTTGCTGCCATCCCCCCACTCCCCCCATCCCCTTTTAAGGCTCCGAACTGACCCTATGGATGAGCATCATTTAATTTTATGCACAGTTCTGGAGAGTTCTTTGCACTGTTTCCCACTGTAGAATTCCAGGGCAGATATGTAGAAACTATAGGGTACACTTATAGTTGATAAATCTTGCTATTTGAACATCAGTTTACACTTTTATTATTCCACAGCTTAGCATGTAGGCTTAATGATAAGCAAAATAGATATTTTGCTTAAAGACCTTGCCTGCTATTCCCTCCATCTATTAAATCATTCTTTTCTGGTGGAATCATAGAGACAGCTAGCTTCATACCCAGTGCCATACTGTATTTTTCTTGTTTCTGGGTTAACACATTGCCATTGTGGTTTTTAAGCCTTGTTTTATTAATGTGTTATGTGAATCTGCCAATAGCGATGAATTCAGAAATGTATAATTATGCAAACCTTGCTTTAGTATTGTATAGATACAAGGATATAGGTTAGGAACATGGGAATAATAATTCCTTGCAAGGTATAAGAAAATTGTTGACCTTGCTTTGATGTTCCTTTGCTGACACATAGGAATTCTGTAAAATTAGAAAGTAGATGACTTTATGAAGGGTTTCCTTGATCACTTTCACAATTTCAAGATTACAACAAAACCTGGTTGGGTTTGATTCTGTTGCTCATCTCTTCAGCTTTGCTTCACTTCCTACAGTCTGTGTTCAGGGCTCATTCAGAATTGCTACCTAAAGATTGAGTTCCCTTGCTAATTAAGTTGGGTCCCAATCCACTAGGATTTCATTTAAGTTGCATTTAAATTAATGGAGACTGCAGAGAAGGATTACTGTTATGTTGCCCAACTATTACTCATTTCCACAGGTTGGATATCTATTATTTATTTCTGTTTTTTTTACATTTTGTATCTTGCTATTCCCCAAAACAAAACAAAGAATATAAAAACATTCCACAGTAATATAAAGCAAAACAAAGAATAAATTGAAAACAATACATATACACAGCAAATGTGGCAGTACTCGGAAATTGGAATAATTTGATGAGAGCATAATCCATCAACCAAAACAATACTATGAGATCCAACATTGCTGGAATGAATCTCAACTAAAACTAAAAGAGGTAGGCTACTGCTATCTTAGATGCAGAAATCCAGCTGACCGTTAGATGGTAATGAAAAGTTAAGGTTGTTAGTATCTCTTTGCTGCCATCTAACAGCAATTTATTAGGTAGCAGCCTTGTAGTCCTGTTGGCAGACCATGGAGGGAAGCTTGCTAGGCCCCTATTCAGAAGAATATTCCTTAAAACAGACATCATATTTTATGATATTTTCACAACTGAAAAACATCTTGCTCTGTTGAACATCAGCCAGCAAGGATACATTGAGTAGAGGATATGCAGGAAAAGGTGATCCTTAACATATTGGTTTCTCAAATCATTTATAGCTTTAAAGGGAGCTGAATTGAAATAAAATAAATATGTATTAGTACAGATCAAGCAGAATAGGAAAGAAAGGGTCCAGTTGGCCTATACCAGACTACAATCAGGCAACAGCATTTTGCACATGAATTATATTTGTGGATTTTGTTAAAGGTAGGCCAGCTCCACTTAGAATATTTTGTCATAGTTGTAGCTCTTTATCGCTTCTTTGGTCTGCTATCTATATTAGGACCTTCGTTTTCTCCTTAAGAGAGACTTTGTTGATGTTGAGGATGGCATGGCTCATATGTGCAAAATCTTGGTTTGTATATTCTTTTTCGTATGTGTCTACTTGATTATAGTGCTAGAACGGATTTGTTCTCATTATAAACTTTGCTAGCCCTTGCCTCAAGGTTCTATTTTTAGTCTTTAGGGCTGCAGTCATTTTAACACTTTCCACAGAATAATCCCCATTAAATTTAACAGGGCTTTCTTCTTGGTAGACTTGTACTGTATCTCTGATCATTCTTATGCCTCATTTTGCAGCAGTAGAATGGAATATCCAAGAACAATACAGACTATTCCTTCCATATACACAGACCGCTTTTTTTTTAATTGAATGTATGCCAAACTAATAGATTTATCCATGTCTTCACTCTTCACACACAGTTTCAGCAAGGTTATATCAGATCTATACCAATTGCTAGCAGTTTGGACAACAAGGCAGATATGGACTGGCTGGCTTCAAGCTAATACATTTATTTAGGATTTTTTTTTAACTAGAAGCCTGAGGTAGATACAAAATATGGTGGAAGGGAGGACTTTTGCTGCTGCCATTAATTGAAATTCAAAAACATTTTCTGTTCTATTAGTGGTTATTTAGAGTTCTAGTAGTAAACACAAGCTATTAACCTTTGCATTACAGATACTTGTTAAAAATTAATGCAAGGATTTGATTAGCATGCATAAAAATGCAAATCTAACATGTCTGGTTATTTAATAATCTGGGCAATATTTTTACTCCCCCCCCCCTTGCAGCTAATGTATTTTGATTTTGCCAACTTCTGTAACCTAAACTGTGACATAATGCAACAACAATATAGTCTTCTTTCTTATTTTAAAAATTCACCCACAAAATGTTTTTTTTTATCTTTCCAGTTTTCATTTTCTTTTTGCATACATTTCTTTTTTAACCCTTTGCATGTACATACATGTGTGCATATTCACACCCATGTATCCGCATATACAAGAATGTAAGAGGAGCAGAAGTGATTCAGTCATAGAGACAGGTAATAACTGATAGAGAAACACTGTTCTTTCTCATTGGAACTCACTGAGATGTTGTCACAGATCCCTAGGAAAAGCTTTGGTTAGATATTTAAGGTAAGATGGTAAACATAACTCTACAGATAATCTTTAGAGTTCATGTAGGTTCAATAGGGACTCTTTCCTTACTCTGACTTCACTATGTAGCCTGACTGAAGCTGCAATCTACAAAGTTGCCTTGTTGGTTGGCTGTTTAATATTACTTTTTGACATTACTCATTCAAAAAGCTTGATGTCCAATAATTGTTAGTAGATCAGCTTTTTAAAATAGATCATTCAGTATTTTAGCTGAATTAGCAACATGGCTAGAAAGTTCATTTCTCATACAGTTGGTTTGCAACACATTATGACTTCATTAATTGCCTAATAGACCTGAAAAGGAGGATCAAGCTAATATTCTATAAAACTTTGGCATAGAATAATGCCTGCACCTTTTACCCTTTGTCTCTACTTTAACTGGGGTTAAAAATTATAAATCAAGTTAGAGATTATGACCATCAAATGGAGGATGACAAACCCTTGCAACCCTCCCTACACAGAATGGCCATGACATTGGTAGCTCTCCCCCGTAATTTGATTCTTGTTCAGAATTTGGTAGAAGAGATTATGAACAGTTTGTTTTAGTGATCTCACCAAACTATAGGACTGAATAGCTGTCTAGAAACTGCAAACATCTGTTACTATGCCTGTCCCAAAGTGCTTAGTGTTTGAGCCAATTTCAGTCTATCTAATTATAATATTTCTGAACAAACTTTAACAGATTTCTGTTATGGTTCTGGAATACTTATGACATAAGTTGGTGCAATCCATGATTATTCTGTTGAAACATGTTTGCAGCCTGGTCTCCTGGAAGTAATGTAAGAAAATATTTGTGCCTTTAAGATTGGAATAGTAAAATTGTGTAGGAGGATGAATTGGTAACATAATGCAAAGTAAGTATAACTGGACATAACTTTGACTGACAGATAATTCAGCAAAGCACTTTGTATATGAGGAGTTTCATGGTTATTATAGCATTTTAATTTTCCTTGGACTTCTTTCTTATCAGTAATAACAGAAATAGTAGCTATATGGGTAGTAATACATAAAGCAATAATATTAAATAAACATTGCAGGCTTTTGAAGCACTGCCAAAATGCTGTAGCTATGTTGCCAAATATAATATTCTTAATAGCAGTGTCATAATATTAATAGACATTTTTCTTCTAGTTGTGCTTTCATTCTTCAAACAGAATGAAGCTCTATAGATGAATGTCCACTGCAGGATTATGCAGTTATCATATTTAAAGCCTGATCAGAGTAATTTTTATAACTACAGAAAGGTTGCCTGTAGAACAAATACTTTTGGATGATTCATATATGGAATATGCAGGGAAAAGCAAAATGAAGTGAAGAAATACTTGCATTGCACTTCTTTTGCTGGTCATAAAATCTCTGAAATCACTGAAATAAGGTAATGGAGTTTATGCTTTGTTTTGAATCAAAACTAGTTTTCTCTACATATGGCACCTCTGAGTTCAGTTTCCAAGGTTTCCATACTCTGCACATGTTTGAAGTGAAAAGTATAATCTGAAGCCAGAGATCTTCATGTTACCCCTGAATATCTTAGATGTGGCCCCAGAGACCTTTTATCAAGTTGTAATTTTGAATGTGACAAGACAGAAAAAGCATTAAATGCATAACTAAACCGCAAGTGTGTTGTTAGTATTCATTTATAATCAAATTTAACTGGTATATGTAGAATCATAGAGATGGAACAGACCTTACAGGGTATTTTGTCCAACCCATGCTCAGTACAGGATCCACTACATAAAGCATCTGAGATTTTCCTTTTCTTTTGATTTGTCAGCTGATTAATAATTTTCACCAATTCCTGAAATAAGAGCTTTCTTTTTATTTGCTTATGTCTTTAAGGGAAAGATAGAAATAGCTATCACCCATCCAGTCAATTAAAGGAAAATAATTCCTGCTTGGTTGAGCTATGTCCTCCCTCCCTCCCTCCCTCCCTCCCTCCCTCCCTCCAAAGGAACCATTTCTTTTTCTCTATATCCCTTTTGTTTTCTTCCAGGAGGAAGCTAACCCGGTTTCCTTCTTTCCCAGGCCAGCATTAATAATCCAGTGCTATTGAGTAAGATGATTCTTTCTCTCCTCCCTTGACTGGAAACCTTTTTTCCGCTTTCTTCCCAAAAATACAACCTGCTATTTCTTTATCTTCCATTCACAAGCTCAGCTATGCCACTGCCCTCCTTTAGTACAAGTGTGTGTGAATGTTACATCTTTAAACTTTCTGCCTTCTTCGTTGTAGTGAGAAGCCTTGATGCTGTTCATCTTTCTGTCATTTAACTGAATGTTCTAAAGTCCCCACTGACTGCTAATTTTTTAAAATCACTGTGTCAGCCTTTAATTTGTTAACTGCTTAAGATATGTCTTTGTCTTTGTAAAGTATTAACTGTAGCTATTGAGGGCAAAGTAATTATTTGCTCATATGGCGCTTGCCTCTATGTCATTAGCGTCAAATATATTATAGAATCATTGATTGGAAAATACCTTAGAGGTTATCTAGTCGGGGCATAATCCACTAGAACACCTCTCAGAGGTAACCATCAAAAGCAGAACTCACTACTTCATGTAGCCACTTGTTCCACTGGCTGACATTCATACAGTCAACATGTTTTCCTGATGTATAGCTTGAATATACTTCCTTGTGATTTCAGCTATTGGTTCTGGTCTTGCCAATAAACCCCTAGGAATTGCCACTACTATCAATGATTGGTAATCTTCTGTCCACTAAATGGAATTCAGTGGTTACTTCCTATTCAAACACATATACTACATTCTATTAGTATAGCTATGCCACTTACATTCATCCAGATTGTACTCCCCTTTGCTCCTATTAAGTGGGTTGTACAGTGATCAAGAACTAGTTCAGGACTGATCCTTTGTACCTTTACTAAACCTCAAAAGGTTTACAAAAACCAGCTGTTATGGTTAAGTTATCTCACTGAAACTCAGCAAATGGTTGTAGCCACTAGAACTTTCCTAGCCCATAGAAGAGAAGAGGCAGGGAAGAGGACCTATGGAAGGAATGTAGGGAAAAGGAAAAGTCTGTTAACATCTTCCTAAAGCAGACCACCTGAAACTAAATTATATTTCTCATAATTGATCTTTTCAGAGATGGGGTTAGATGAAGCAGGAAGAGATTGGTAGGAGAAAACTGGAGAAGCAGAGTGGTGAACTGGCAGGACCTTCTTTGTCCCCTTCGCAGTCTCTTCTTTTTTTAAAAAAGTCAAGCTTTTTAGAGTGTAATTCCATCTCTGCTTTCTCTAATTGGTTCTTTCACCTCAATTCTGTCTATATGGCAAAGAACCTTTAATATCTTTTTTTCCCTTGACTTTCCATATATCTAATGACAAATTGACACCGAATCAGTATCTTTTCCCCTTGAGTCTTTGTGATTACTGCCTAGGGTTCCAGTTGCACTGAATTCCACTAAAATGAAGCAAAGGTTCAAGCTTTAAGCATAGCTTCAGTGTTCTTTTAATCATGGCATTTATGGATGAAGGAAGCCTATCACACATTTTCCATGCTCCCCAGTTTACCTTTGTCCTTTTTTTCTGGGCGGGTAGACACATTTTCAAACAAAATGTATTGGACCGTTGTCATCAACCACCCCTACTTTTAAAAATGACTATGGGTGGTTGAGAAGGATTGTTGAAAGTAAAGAGGATACTACGAGCAGGGGCTTTCCTTTGTAGTATGTCAGCTTCTCTCTGGGTATTGAAGGATATGCCTTTAGGAGCATTGGTATCCTGGTCAGGACTTGGCCTGTCTCTGCTTTAGGAAAATCATTCAACATGCTTTTCTATTTGTTCAATATCTACACACTGTGAAAAGCTTAATAAAATCCAATAGGTATTATCAAAGATTATTATGCAAAGTCCATTGTTGTACTAACCTGGAATTTCCAGAAATGAATAAATCAGTTCAGATTATCTTGAAATCAATACTGCATGTTTTAAGAATTCAAAATTAGTTTTTAACTGCCTTGTTGTATACTCTTGGGAGGAAGTACTTCCCTGATCTGAATTAAAAATCTCTCTTGAACAACACACATTTTCTTTCCTTTTTTCTGTAATAATCTGTAAAGCGGGAGTGGACAGTGGCATAGAGTTGGAGCTGGCATTAAACATTTTTGGTGGAATAAGGGCCACAGTAGTGGGAGTGAGGACAGAGCCACATGTATGTTGGAGGCATCAAGATTTTCTTTTTATCTGCTTTAGAGGGGAGGAATTTGAGGATTTTAGAAGGTTGGTTTAAAATTGTTTTAAGGTTACTTTAGGACTTACATTACTCTGTGTTTCCTGCTTCCAAATGATGGAAAATATGCAGTCAGTTTTTAGCAGTTGCAAGTATTGCAGATCTGGGTGGTGAAAAAAAAAAAGGGTTCAGCTTCAGCATTGCAAGTTGCCGATTCCTGATCTGAAGTCAGGTGACTTTTCACTGAGCGATAGTTCTCTGAGAGGGATATCCTCAGAAAGACATTTCTAACACTTTTTAGAAATTAGAGGCAGGACTGCTTGTCTTTTCCCAGGATTTAAATACTTGTTAAACATTCTAAAGCTCTTTTAAACTGGTGTGAATTCTCTATTTTTATTTTCTTGCTATGGTGCTGTAGAAATAAATTTTTATAATCTGTTTTCCTTTTGTGTGCAAGACATTCAGAGAATGAAATTAATGTATTTTGGCTTTTTATTTCTTTAGGATATTTATGAATCAGGTTCTGGAAAAGTTTGCAGGGCTGCCAACAGGCCATATATACTTTTTAAAAAATCCATCAGTCATTACATTATTAAATACAGAAAAAATAAACATTCATAACAATGTCAACAATATCATATTCTATTGTATAGATGAATATTATTGAAACTGAACAAAATTATATACTAAGAGGTCAGAAATTATTCAAGAAAGGGCCAGGCAAGGCATTCTGGGAGGGTTGTTTTAAAGTAGAGTGCCGTCACACACACACACACACTGTCCTTTTCTTTATACTTCATTTCGGGGGAGGTCCAAGGTATAAGATTTTGACCATCTCAGAGTTTGGCTAGATAACATGTGAAGAAAAGCAAACCTTATGAAATTTTTCTTTGAAGCCTTAAAGTAGCTTTTTAAGTTAAAATAAACGTTCTTTGGCCTGGAAATCTCTTAGGAGCCAGTGCAGTTAAATAATATATTTAAAATGGTTGATATTAAAAATATTACAGCTGTGATCCAGATTTACTAAAACTTTTGGACCATTTTGAAGAGAAGACACATATATAATGTATTGCAGTAATAATTTAAGTTGAGGAAACGTCCTCTAAAGGGGGAGTTGATAACATGAACTGACAGATCAGTAGATTTTCCTTGGATGGATTCAACCAGCTATTAAATGTAATGCCAACTTGGCCTTGGTTACCTTCATCAGTCCAAAGATCCTATTCAAGTATTTTAGGGGAAACACTTTGAAGTGACTCAAGCATTTGTAATAAACATATTGGTAACAGGGATGCATAGACTTGCATTTACTACACAGGACAAACTTCCCAGGATTGTTTCTTTCTTACAGTTAAAATACTTTCAACATTGGTATTTGTGCCAATTCAGATGGATTAATTTCCACATCGTCATAAATCTAGGCATCATGGAATTGTTGGGTTGTGGGGTCTTTTTTGGTAAAAACAGATGGCTGGGACATTGCAGCCAAGACATTCTCAAGTTGTTCTGGTCTTATACTTGCTTTCCCGCTTCCAGTTTCTTGGCGTCTTTCTGAGAATATGATTCTTGTTCTGGTGATATTTCTTATAAAAGAATGGGGTATATTTTTAGCCTTGTTCTGTAAACAAGATTAAAATGAGATATCCTGTATCTCTTGTCTTTCAATAACAAGAGTTTGATTAATTTATGTGAGAGATGATTCTGTCATACACTGATGAATGTTAAACTTGAGTAGCTGTTGAAAACTATTTATTGGGGGGAAATGGTGAACAGTAAACCATGTACTGAGAAATAAGTGAAATAGGTTTTCAGGGGGGCTCTTCTGTGGAATAATATAAGAGCCACTGTGGGCCTTATAGTGAATTGATGTCTTTTGTAGATGAATAGTGGTAATTATCCAGAAACCTTCAAGAAATGAATGTTGTGGGATATCATGTCCATAATTTCTACTTTTGGTGGGTTGTAGCTCATTAAATGTGCTACAAATAGCAATTCAATTTGTTTTTGTTTTTTTGTCCTTGACACAGCATGTTGTTAATGCTCATAATGTAAAATGTAGGATCAGAAAGATCCTACATCTAGTAAGATTCCATCTAGTTCTGTTCTTTTGTAGGTATAATACTATATATTCTGTTGTAAGTGCAGTCTACCTGCATGCATAAGTGTTTGTGTATGTGTGTTTGTATAAAATATTATGGTATAAGTGCAGAAATTCTACACTAGAACAGGACACTAAGTAGGGGGTTACATAGTAATATTAAATAAACTACTCTGGGAGTTTATCACAATGTTTAGGCGTAGGTTTAGGTTTAGGCTGGTATACAATACATGGCCAATGGAGTAAGCTCTTATATCATCATAATGAATGAGAAAAGTAGACAGTAGTAGTTAGGCATTGATTTTATTCATGCCAACAGTTTCTGCATGGCTTCTTCTTGGTAGTTAAGATTAGAGGCAAGTGTCTATCCCACTGAGTATAAATGGCTGTATTTGGTAAAACTGTGAATTTATTAGAATTACCCTATTTTAAAGATCAAGAATTCAGATACTAGCAGCATGGATATTTTTCTTTCCCAGAGGAGGTGTGAAGACATGTTTGAAAGGTTCCTGAAAAATATTAATTCACACTTTATTTTGTCTAATGTGCAGATGGTGAAATATTTGCATGTCATCATTTTAGGGTAACCTAACTTGAGAGATCAGACTTTGTTTACAATGCATGGTGAAAGGTTTGAAACTGGTAAGGTGGGAATCTGTGGTCCTTGCTACAGAGAAAAGTGTTTTGTAAACAAGGAACAGATGCTGGAAACCTTGAAGGCCAGAAATAATCAGCAACACTGTTGTAGAAAAGATAGGAGAAGCTCTAGGATTTAAACCTGGAGGCTGACTTATAGAGAGGGCAGGATTCCACGGAGCTGTTAGACACAGAACTTCTTATGTGTGGCTTCCTAACTTTCTGCGGTAAACCCACATGTCTACCCTTTTTTTTATTGATTGGGAAAGTGGAATATGGAAAGTGTTTAATCACATTACCCAGTATGCAGTCTTGACTCCTGCTGGACCAGCACATACTTTTTTTTTTCTTAAATATGTATCCAGAAGATTGTTTGTAGCATACAATGAAATTTCACAATGTGTTACAGCCTGTCAAATATGATTGATATACTTTGATGGGTGAGTGAACCTGATTGGATAGAAAAAGCATATTAAGCTAATAAAAACAATAGTATTATTTGTTCTGTTTTCTACTCCTGTGGGAGTAGGAAAAGATTTTATTTCTTTTGTACTACTCACACCCATATTTGAATTTATTTTCCCTTAGTAAGTTACTTAAGAGCCAATGGAAATTCCAATTGTAATTATAATAAATGTACTTTATTTGTTTAAGTAATAAATTTCAAGTCCAGATGAACAATTTACATTTGTTGTTAGTCTCCCCACCCCAGAAAAAAAAACCATAATGTCTAATTATTTTATCTTAAGGAGTTTTATTCAATCAGAATTTCAACCAGAAATTACTTTGGTAGCTAAATTTGAAAACGTAGTAAGGTTCCATAGGAGTAAGCTTGCTCCATGTTATTTAAAGGGAGAGGTAACAGAGATTTGCACTATGGAAGCAAAAGTTGGACTTTAAAGAAGCAGAATAGGAAGAGTATTAATGATTTTGAACTTTGGTGTTGGAAGAAGTCTCCTGAGAATACCATGGACAGTCAAGAAAACAAACTGATGAATCATTGAACAAATCAATCCAGAGTTTTCATTCAAGTCACAAATCACAAGGCTCAAATTATCCTACTTTGGGCACATTATGTGAAGACCCAACAGCAAGGTGGATAGACTCAGTTACAATAGTGATGAGTGTACCATTGTGAGACCTGAAAGAACAGGTTAGGGACAGATTGTCATGGAGAAAATCTGTCGGTGTGGTTGTGAGGAGTAAAAAATGGCTTGATGACACATAATCAATCCTGTTCTTTGGTGCAAAGTACCAGATTCTGATAATCAGTTTTGCAAATGCCATCATGGCTGGAAAAGAGCATGTAAGGCTCAGAAGAGTCTAGCCCTCCTTTAAAAAAAAAAAAAAAAAGTCTAATATAGCATTTTGAGCACTTGTATAGAAAATTGATGACACAGGGTTCCAAATCAGGAATAGATAATTATACAAATAATGCAGTTATCCTCTGGTTAGTGGAGTTTAGCATATGGCCTTTATTAATTTGACTTTTATATTCCTAAAACAATTTTCCATCCAAGAGGAAGCAGGGAAGCAGACTATACGTGTTTTCTGCTTTGCTAAAACTCTGCTATACCTGCTTATATACTTTTGAAAAAAGCAGTTATAAAGGAAGGGTGAAATTAGAATTGAATTTAAATGCCTAGTAAGAACATATTTTATGGAAGAATGGACTGTGACATTTCTGGAGTAGACCTAGTTCCTAACTGAAATAGTTTTCTCTGCAGTGGTATTTAATCACTTCTGTATAACTTCCCAGATTGCAAAGGCTTGGTGGCCCCACAGCTCCAGTGGACACCTACAGCAGCACCCTTGATAAAATACAAATGCTTTCAGAAATGTCACAGGATCTCATGAGATGTCAGTGACCCTTCTGATAGCTCAGATGATTATGATCAAATCCTGTAAGATGTTACCTTTCTTTTGGTCAATGGCTATCCAGAGTGTTTTACAAAATGGTGCCTGGGACTGGAAAAGATTGTTTAGCCCTGGAAATTGCAGTCCTTTGTGACTTGTTGCCCTTCTGATTCTGAACTTCATTGAAATAGCCACACTGTGTATTTTATATACTTGATAGGAGAAACAGTTAATCTAAATATCCACATAACTTGCTAATAAAGGTTTAGCATTATTCAAGATAACATCACAGGCTTAGTGTGAAATGTGAACCGTCTCTCGTGACTCAGCTAACTATGACCAATCTTCCTCCTGTTTAATTTTGTAATAACCTTTGTAATGGCTAGCACATACTTGTTTTTCTGTACCAGATTGGGCTGGAACTATTATATATGGTATGGCAGAAGATTCATGGTTCCCCCCACCCCTCCATTACTTTCTAATCAACTTTGCAGGTTCCTACATCATATGTTGTTTTCCTGGACCATAGATAAATTAGAGTAACCTATTGTAAGCCATAATTACTACCCAGAATGTGAAGATCTGCAGCTTTTATACAGAACTTTCAGCCATTGTAGCTTCATGATTTTGCTAAAGCTACTTTAGAAGGGAAAGGAACTCAGTTTATGGAAGACGGTACTGTGTACTACTAGCTTCATTTTCACTTTAGGTTTTGATGTTCCATTGAAATATTTATTGTATTAAACTTAACTGTATATTGAGGTTTTATACCGATACAGTATTTCTTTTTCAGTATCATTTTAATATATGTATTTAAATACATTGTTACATTATTGTAAATTATATTAGAGATAATTTCTCTTACAAACCGGTTATTAAAGCATAGTATTTCAATTGCTGTAAAACACTTTTGATGGCTAGTTGTAATTTTGCTGTTTGTGTTGTGTGTGCTGCTGCTGTTCAGAAATTATAATGTGCAGGTATTCTCTGTAAGGAATCTTGAATTTATTTTTCCCAGTTGAAGCAATTAGTCATTGTCTTTTCATTTCAATCCTCAGGCCTGCAAGTGCATTTCAGGTGCATAAACAATTGCTAAATTGTTAGTGACTCTTCCTGCACCAACGTAAACGAGGTAGTCTGGTCTGAGTCACATACTGTACATAGTATCAACCTGGAAAAATGAAGCAAATTTGTTTTATTATCTTACTCATGCAACACACGAAACTTACATTCTTAAGTAAGTTTTCTTAGAATATTTTAGAATAGATTAATCTTGCAAGACCTAATCACATCAAGACTATAGTTTGTATGTATGTACATGTATGTGTATGCACTTATATACACAAAAGGTATACCTGAAGCGAACAGGTATTCAGTTTAGCTCCCAAAAGCTCAGTGAGTATTTCTACAAATATTTGAAAGGAATCAATTCTCATAAAAAAAAAATCTCTTTAGTTTGTTTCATGGAGTTTGCGCTATAGAATCTTTCATGACAATTGTATATCTAGTAAAAAAATGACAACTCGTGCTCAAGTGGATTATCTATCGGCAATTTGAAGGGAAAGATAAAAGCTTTTTGAGATTTTTGACTGGGATTGCACATTTTATTTATTACATTTATTCCCACCTTAACGAGAGCCAGTTTGGTGTAGTGATTTAAGGCACCAGGCTAGAAACCCAGGGGACCATGAGTTCTAGTCTCGCCTCAGGCACAAAGCCAGCTGGGTGACCTTGGGCCAGTCACTCTGCCTCAGCCCTAGCAAGAAGGCAGTGGCAAGCCACTTCCAAAATCTTGCCAAGAAAACTACTGAAACTTTCCAGACAGTTGCCACGCGTCAGTGCTGACTTAAAGACACACACACACACATATACTTTAATGGATGATTAAATAAAAGCCACACAATATGCAAAACCAAACAGGTCACATTATGGCTTAGTGTGAAATGGGAATCCCCTGATGTAACTCTTGAAATGTTCAGAAAAAGACCACCATGAATCTGATTTAAGTTGCTTCAAGGCAGGCGTATATTAAATATGTAGCAGCCATTATTTAAAGCACAAATGGCAGTAGAGCGACACCCTCCCTTTGGGTGGTGGGGGTAGAAAAGTACAGGGGGAAACAGTACAAAGCTGATAAAGGTCAGTCTCAGCTACAGCCGCCACCAGAGCACTACTGAATCCACAAGCCTCCGAGGTTATAGAATTGCCTTAAAAGATTTGGGTGCTTCTACTCGGCAGCTAAGATCTTAAGCCCCCTTTTTAAAAAAAAAAGCAAACCACAGCATAATGAAATGAGAAACAAAACCTGGAATGATTGAGGAGCTGTAAAAGCAGTCCTGAAAGCGTAATCAACCAGTACCCACAAATGTTGGGGTTTTGTTTTGTTTTTTGGAAATAGTATGTTTAAGCCAGGTATAGAAAACCATAAGTAAAGGTTAGACCAACTTTATTTCTCTTCAGGCATCCTATAGTGTAGGCCTCCCAATGATCCTAATCTCCCTACGGTAGATTTGCATGGCTGTACTTTGTCAGGTAACCTTGGCGCATGGGAATAAATCTGCAGGAATAACCATTCCCTGTGGTAGAAAGGCCCAGGAGGTAAAACAGTAAAAAAGTTGAATTTACAAGTAGGCTTGTTAGTATTATGAATAGGATTTTGTTCTGTTGATGAGCTTCTCTAGTGAGTACACTAGCAGCCAATTCAATAGTATTACTGCCAGGCATGAAATCACTTTTTTTCACAATCTGCTGAATCTTCATTAATTCTAAGGATCTAAATTACATAGGCCAATTAGACAAGCTGGACTTCTAAGATATTAATATAGGCACGCTGTGCTGTTCTGTAGGCCCAGTTTGCATCTACATTTGATACTCTGCATCTAAACAATGGATGCACTGTTGTTTTTTTAATCTAGTTTTAGAAACTGTACTTAGTTTTCTGAGCTAGGTCTGAAATCATAGTCCATTTCAGAGTTTTTTAGGAGAGGTGACAGATATAATATTCATCTAGAATAGTGTTGCCTTTTGTCCCTTCCTAATGCCTTTTATACTAATTAAAAAGCAAACCAAATCCTACAAAAATAAACATTTTGTTTTATGGGCTCATGCAACTCCTGTCTTACAATCATATTATGAAATTCTGATTGCTGTGGTGTGAATTAGCAAAGAAGAAATACTTGAGGATCACACATGGGATGGATGTAACCCAATTTCTGCAATTTGTCTGCTTTTCTTCCTCCTTCCACAGCAGTTTTGGTGTCTTTAATGCTCTTGATTTTATGAAACTGAACCCCCGACTAGAACCCTGTGTCTTTTAATATCCCTTCTTTTAGGTGAATGTTTTACAAGATTCTTGCTAATGCACTTGAAGGTCCTAACCTGTTCTTAGGGGAATTTCTTAACTAGCAAGCAGAGCTGGCAATACCGTATTTGCCACACATTAATTCATTTTCCTTTCCTGCGAGATCACTTCATCACCCTTGGTTTTTAAATCTTGCAAAAGGGGTGGTAATTTTTAGATAAACAAATTCCTTGCCAGGTTCTTCCCAAAGCAGTTGTAGAATAAACAAAGCACCTAGCAGCTATTTTTGTATTCCTTCCCACTTTATTTGACGATAGTAGGAACTCTGAACTTTTTTCACCCTCATTGGTGCATGCATTAAGGTATCCAACTATCACAGCAGGCTTAAATTTTTCGTAAATATATGACTGGGACTTAAAAACTAAAATTTGGATTCTTCATTTTGAACATGTAAAAGGTAAGTACTATATAAATGCAATAATGGAGAGTAAGTTGTTACCCAAGAGACAACATGTTAAACTTTGGTCTGATAGAGTGTCCAGATTCTATTAAGCTCAGATTTTCACCTGAATTAATTCCCATCTTCTTTCTTCCACGCTGAATACAGGTAGCCCCTGGATTAAGAGTGCCCAGTTTACAGATGACCCATAGTTAAGAATGGAGCCTATAGTAGCAAAATTCAAGTTAAATACACAATGATTTGAGTTAAATACACAATGGTTCAAGTTCATTACACAATACTACTTATACAGTATTGTACAATAATACCGTTCTGGCTTACATACAAATTCAACTTAAGGACAGACCTTAGAAACTGAACTCATTCTTAAACTGGAGACTCCCTGTATAGATGTATGAAAGTTTATCCCTCTCCTTAAGGTTACAAGTGTATTTATGTATGAACTATGCTGGCTTTCCTTGCATAGTTTCTGTGTTCTGTGGTTTTTTGTTTGTTTCTTCTTAAGTTCTTCATTGTCAATGTTTTATTGATCACTATATACTTAAATACAATTTTTAAAATGGTCATTATTTATAAAGAAGTTTGTGAGAGAATAGGTCTATGCCAAGTCCATTGCTAATCAAACTAGGAAAAATAATGTAAGCAAGGATACATGTTGGGCCCATGCCAAATTCTCACTCATGAAAATTGAGAATGAAAGAACAGATTGTGGTAAAGTGTCCTTGTTCAACCATCTTTTGCATAATGTGTGCTGCAGTTCCTGCAATCTGTTAATTGGATGTCTTTAAAAAAAAAAAATTAGACCCTTTCCTGATGTTAACTTACCCAGGCTGGGATCATAGAGGCAGCATGGTGGTATCATGTTGTCACACAGCCAGTCAGTTCAGACTATTTAATAACACAAAACCAAGCTGGAGTAGTGAAAAAGTATACCTCTCACTCCAGCCAACAGATATCATCTTGGAAACTTCTAGAATAGGAGACTTTATTGCATTTTCCACCCCTGTCAGACAGCATCTAAAATGAATAGGTCAATATAACGAATGAAATCTTCTTCCTACACAGCACTACTATATTAGGCTGAGGGCCCAACAGTTCTTATTTTATTTGCAAAAGTACAGTTGATTTAGTAAAAATAAGCACTTCCAGCTATATAAATAGCAGTGGACTCAAGCTCAAAAATTATTATTTGGGGACTCTGTTCAGGATACAATCAGCTTTCCTCAGTATAGCACCCAATAGTGTGTTTGACTGTTGTTCCTATAACACTCAATTGTTATAGGAGGTCAAGATATCTTGATGGTGCCAGATTGGAGAATGTTATATTTTTATATGTATTCCTTATTTCTCTTATTTCCACTTTGACAGTTTTTAAAGGGAGATTTGCAGGCTTCTGAACAGTATGCTGATTACTTTTAGGCATGTTCTTAATGGTAATCACCAGTTTAAGACACCCACCCCGAGAAAAAGAAAAGAAAACTTCAAGAGTCGTTAAAAGAATTTATAATCTTGATAATCAATGTACTTGTTCCACTTCTGAAGAACCCACTCTCTCTCACACACAGACACACATACATATGCTATCCTTATAATAAAGTTGGGAAAGTCTTTGCCAGTGAATTTTGAAGAAACACTTTTGTTGTTTTTGGAGAGCATTTAATTCAAGTTACTGGTGCTCTCCTTGTTCTAAGTTGTGACTTTGTTGGACATGTATTTTCAGAACTGACTTTGTCCTTCAAACAGCAGTGCAAAATTTTAAAGCTGTGTTTAGACAGATTAAAATGGAGCAAAATGGTAATGGCATCTCTTGCACCTTCTTGATCTTTAGAAAATAACGTAAGCCGATACTTCCAAATTTACACAAGTGCAGAATAACAATTCCACCCCCAAAGGATAGAGAAAGCTAGCTAATAAAGAGAAAAAAAATTATTAGCTATGATATTGTAGAATGACCCAAATGACAGGGTTAGAAAGGTTACCATATCTTTAGATTCAAAGACAGCATAATACAATGCATTGGCTACATATATATTCCTATCTTATGTGGAAAACATTACATTCTTGCACATACATAACATAACATACATACATACATAACCCTAAACAGTCATTAAAAAATTGACTTGTCATTTTAAAAATGCTGAATTGTCATTTCCCCATTTTGAAGCCCCCTGGATGTGCGTACTGGATTTATGGTAGTTGTTTCCTTGTGTGTGATTCACTTATCTAGAAACAATAGAGGAGGGACTTTATTTGTTACAGGTTTTCTTTCTACACAGTGCAGTATGTCCTGGGAAAAGCCAGTAGGACAAGGCAGGGAACTTTGAAAACTTTCTCAGTTTTAAGAGAGAAGTACCTAAATAAATACTGGAAGGAAATAATGCCCCATTCTCTTAGTAATGCAGGAAATTATCCCTTGACTAAAGATCCCATACTACTATTGCATTAGCATTGAGCAGTAAGAAACAAGAACTTGAACTGTGAAGGTAAAGTAAGGTTGATGGCAGACATCTCTTAATTTTTACACTTTTTTTTTTTTTTTTAAAGAAGGGATAGATAAATAAAATAGCTCTCCAAGTGCTCAAAGGGGAGTTTAGCTAGAAGGGAAAGAACTATGGAGCTTCACTGTCTCACCATTTTGTCCGGCTCTAAACAAGGGACAGATGGCAAAAACCTTCAGGGCCCAGAAACAAGCAGCTGCGTGACTCTTGTCTGAAAAAGGCAAAAGGAAAAGGCCTAGGAGTAAAACCTGGCGCCCAGCAAACCCACTGATAGTAGGGTTTATAGTGGGTGGTAAATCCACTTATCTAGTATTCCCATGTCTGTTTGGAAATGTACAGAGAAAAATGTATTACTGTACCTGATATGAAGCCTTGTCAGAGAATATGATGAACCCACTTTTATTGGAGAAGCTTCAGCTCTGCCACTGCCCCTAAGATCCTGGGCATGTTGAAATGGGGTCTGTTTACTAGAAACATCTTGGGCAGAGTTTTATCTGGAAAAAACCATTTGAGGTGCCATGGGGGATATTGAGTTTCCTGAGCCTCCATCTGTACCTGGAGCCAACATAGGATACAGTTCCCCCTTTTTGGAGATAGTCTCTCTAGCACTGAGTTCTTCAAGGGTCATGGTGATTGATGGAAAAGTTGTGTCCATAGACTGCTCATAATGATTTAAAAATAATTGTCAATTGAAATTGGGCATAGCTGAAGTAGAATTCTAGAAAGCTCCAGTTAATTTCACTTAGGAGGGTAATCCAAGAAGCAGTGATCAATAATGAGTATAACATTGTAGCTTTGAATGATAGTCTGTTCAAGAAACTGTTATTAGATTGTGCCTATTGGTTGCACTGTGTTTGTATGAGGCATTTATTTCAGTAAATGCTGGGTTCTGGAAGTAAATAAAAGGTTAGCAGAGTTTTCTCTTGTCCAAAGTATTAATCAAATAAATGCAAACTGCATTCCAAAATATTTGAATATGATATAATTTGCTTACTGGAAAGCTTGATAGTATAGCAGCAAAACACTGTTTGTATTTTATTTTGATACAAAAAAAAAGAATATAAATTGGAAATTCAGCAGGTATATAATACTCTGCTAAATATACAGTAATCCTGTGCTATTCAAAGGGTAAAATGCTATACTTTGTCTTCGTGGTAAAAACCAAGTGAAAAATGACTAGGGTAGGCTGTTAGATAGTATGGGTGTACGCATCAGGACAGGTCTTCTTTGACCCTCATTTGAATTGTCTGATTGATTTAATCCAGTTGTTGGTCAGTAAGGATCTCTGGATTGATTCAGTTTCTAAACTGGTCTGTAAAATGAAAGCAGTTTGGGGAGTCAGTTTGACTTGGAAGAAAGCCTTCCTGTGCATGTGCAAAAAAAGCCCCTGGGTCCCCCGATCAATTCAGAAGCTACTTGATTTGGTTCCATTGTTTGATCTGGACGATGATTTGGTTAAGAAAGTTGATATGATTTGGTGATTCAATCACAGTGCTTTTAAAATGAATTTGATTGTGGTGCCTCTCACCACATAGAAGAAGGAACGCTTGTATTTGGTAGCTCCTGTTAGTGCTTTTCTTTATCTCCTTGCTACTACTAAAAATGACAACATTTTCATTTAACAATAATGGAAACTCCAAAAGACTTTATGTCCCAGGTAACTGCTTCTTGTAATATTGATATGAATTCTTTTCTCTGTCGTTCATTTTGACATTGCTAGCACAGACTAAATGGAAGAACATAATCATAGATGGAGCTATCAGCTACCTGAATCACCCACATGAGAAAGGACGTTCAGAAGCTAGTCTCTCAAAGTACACTTTCCACTTCTTCTGAATCCACCTATTTCTGGCTTTGTTTTAGAGGTCAGATAAAACCATCATTCACAATTGTTTAACTAGTTTTCACTGTATCTTCCAATCTATACAAAAATAACCATTCATACTTGGAACTATACCATTTTCACTTTGGGAAAGGTGTTTCTGTTACTATAAAAATTTCACCATTTCTTCCAGTGTCATCTACAAGTGCGTGTGCACACACACACACGCAAACTTTGAACAGTGACACTTAATATACAAGACAGTGGATTTTATAGCATATACAGAGAGACAGTTTGGTCTAGTGGTTAAGGCACAGGCTAGAAAGCAGGAGATGATGAGTTCTAGTCCCACCTAGAAACAAGCAGCTACATGACTCTTGTCTGAAAAAGGCAGAAGGAAGAGGCCTAGGAGTAAAACTTGGCGCTCAGCAAACCGGTCCCTCTCTCTCAGCCCAACTCACCTCACAGGGTTGTTGTGGGGAAAATAGGAGGAGGAAGGAGTATTAGGTATGTTCGCTGCCTTGAGTTGGGTGTGTGTGTGTGTGTGTGCTCATTCCTGAGAAAGAACTATTAAAGCATTAAAATACCTGGCTGCAGTAGTTTAATTTTTTTCTATACTTGTAAACCCCAGAAAAAGTGGTAACAGAGATGCATAATGGAGCAGCTATTTCACCAATAACATATTTAATGGAGGATTCATTTTTAAAATATTTTTCAGGAGCCAAATGTTTCAACAAGAAGACCATAGCACTTTGAAACAAAATTAGCTATTAATGCCAATAGCAAAGAAAGGTTGATTTTTAAACATGGCTTTAAACATGTTTAGTCATCTTTGAAAATGTGAGCAATTTTTTTAAAACTTATGCCCATCCGAATAAACATGAAAAATCCTGTTGAACTGGTTTTTCAATTGTTCTCTACAACAGTAGTGGCTGCAGGAATAGCTACAGGGATGATGTAGCTGCGTGCTTTTTATGTTATCTAATCCTGTGTGCAGAAGGTACCACCCACAGCAACTGCAGATTTGTTTTTCTTGTGGGAGTCAAGAGCTAGTATGAATTCTTTAAGCAATATGTGAAGATATGCTGAAGCTCTCAGTATGTATAACCATCAGCAGCACAGTCTTCGTACTGAACTGGAGGAACAGTTCATTCTTAACAAGGATTTAGAACTGAAGGAAATGTTTGTTGTGAAGAGTCTTGGGAGTAACAATCTGGATCTTAATTTGGAGCAGGTTATGCATATTAAGTGTCATGGGATTGTTTTCAGAAACAGAATTGCCTCTAAATGCACTTGTTTTCAGTGGCTTATTAAATACACTGCTGTTTTAGATTTACAGTGTCCATAATTCCTAACCACTGACTATTCTGGGAGTTGTAATGTAGAATGTTTGGTTTTTCATGATCCCTAATAAAAATTACTATAATCCCTGAAAAAAACATGGTATGTTCAACAGCCATAACAATATAAATTTGTATATGATATTGCCTCTCATTTGCCCTGAAAAGCATTCTGGAAATTACATCTAACACAAGGCTGAATAAACATAAACCTCTAGTCCTGCTCAGTCTAACAGTCTTCATTCTCTTATCATTTAAATTCCATGCCCAACAGAGTTACAGTCTGTTATTAGATTATATAAGATGCAGAAAAATTGTTGCAGGTCTATTTTTATTTCAAGATTGTTTCCTTGAAAGCTTCACTTTTCATCTTCTATTTCTTTCACATTCGTTTGTTTCAACTCAGTAGCTGCTGCTTTAGGAACTTTCCCAGAAAGACTTAAATATTATAGGGAGGGGGAGAGATGCCAAGAGGAAAAAAGACAATAATTGACTGACTGCTATTTCCTTCCCTGGAATGCTCCAGGGCATTCTGGGGGAAAAAATGGGATACTCACCAAAGCTTTTGCTTTTGGGAAAATCTATCCCTTCTACTTTCTATTTGTCCCTTCCAACACTTCTATTTTCAGCGAACAAGTATTAATATAATGGCACCCTTTCATCTTCTCGGCATGTGTTTTGAATGTGAATTAACCTCTGCAGTCCTTGTTTAGTTTGATTTTTGGAAATCCCAAAACAAATATATAGCCCTAACTTTGGTAGATGCCTTAAAATAGTATTTCAGATGTCATCTATAATAATAAATAAATAAGAGGAATCAGAATTGATTACATGCTACAAATACATTTTATGGTATGTTAAGGTATAAAGGTGGGTTTTGGGGGGGGCATCTGTTGAATTTGACAGAATAAGGTATTTTAATACAGCTTCTAGAAAACGTGTGTATTAGTAACGTCTTAAGGTTGATATACCTCTGTAGATGAGCCCTGATTTGATGTGAACTGGAGATTTGAGATTAAAAGGGGGCATGATTTGATCCAATGGCAATGTGATGTTTGTGAAGTACCAGTTTGAGGTACTTCATCAACATTTAATTCAAAAAGTAATTCAGCCATAGACTCGAATGGGAAAATGTCAAAAGATGTGCTTCATTTTGGAGCAGCATGGGAAGAAAATAGTAAGAATGGTAGACTACTTAGAGACCTTTAACTATGTCAAGGTTCAGCTTGGTATCTCAAGATTTTTAGCAAGATATATTTCTCACATAATTCCCATACCTCTTTTAGGCAGAGATAGTATGGATGAGGAAAAGGCAGCATGATGGCCATCAAAATCTTTAGCAAAATATTAATATAGGCAAGTCTCTTCCAGGAAAAAAAATCCAGTACATATTGGCTACTATTCAAATGCTGAAGTGTAGAGGACAACAGCTGTCTTCTAACCATTTATTTATTAATTTTAAGAAGTTTCATCCTGCCATTCTAAGGTTTGTAAACAATCTGAATGGCTTATAGTCATTTCTTAATTTGCCTTTTAGTCTTAATACTGCCTTTTAACCTTGAACCACCTAACTTTGCCTTATGGGGTGGGCTTAGAACAAAGAGGTGGATGGGTGTAGGGCAGGGTTCCCCAAAGTAGTCAATATTGACCCCTAAGGGTCAGTGGGACTATCCAAGGGGTCATTATTATTATTATTATTATTATTATTATTATTATTATTATTATTTAAAGTAGTAGTTATTACATTTTCATATAATAAATGTTTGAGGGTCAATGAACCATCTGAAACTTCATGAAGCTGAAGAGCTTGGGGACCCATGGTCTAGGGTAAAAATAAAATTTGATGTGAAATTATTTAAGTTTAATTAAAATCCAATTAAACTGTATGTGTGATTATTCTCCATGTTTTAAAGAGTTTTTTCTTTTTATAATATTGAAAAGCAACATCCTAGACATTTTTAGAGGTGGTCTGGGAAACACTTGAAAAATTTGAGGATGTGTATAGTCCTAAAGCCTTGAGTTTTGTTCCTTACTTTAATCCTCCCTCTGCTGAGAAATGACATGTCCAAATTGAAATGACCTTTTACCAGAGAGGCATCTTCATAAACACGGTAAGGATTCTGGTATTAAACTGTGATACTTTGCTCTGCCATAATGAGACAAGCTTGGATTTTACCACAAAATAGAATAAGAGTCTTTTGGGCATTCAACTCCTTTTATATTATTACATAGCCATATTGTTTGAGGCCACAGAAGATAGTTTCCAAATAAATACATTTTTCTTTCCTTTCCCAGATATAGTTACTGAGACATTAGTGTTCTAGTGATTTCCAAATCCTTTCATCAGATGGATTTAGCAGTGTGTGGGTGGTGCAAAAAATGTACCCAAGCCATTTGTTACACTAAGTTAGGCGTGTGCTATTCTATCCTGTGAGAAATGTAGCATGTGGGGGAACAAAGGCATCTCATTCATCAAATTGTATCATGGTGTCACTAATTCTATTTTTGAGTTATGAATTGTGGGTGAATTTATGAAAAATGCTGGTGGAAGAACCCATCTGTCCAAATGACAAGACATTAAGAACTTATAGTATAGCAGACATAAAGGCTATTTGACATGAAGATTAAGTCCTTCAAAATATTTAAGGAAGACTTAAGTTGTTAATGTAAGAATTAAAACATTCCTCTTAATTTGATATAAACAACTGCATTTACAATATTTGCTATTTATTAAAACTTAAACAGCATTACTATTACCTTAGGGAAGTATTCTAAATAGCACTGACAGGAATCTTCAGATTTATCTCCAGTTTTTTTAAAGATAACAAATCAGAAGTTACATGGTGAAAAGAAGCTCATAGATAACCTTGATTAAGTTAATGGCTAAGCTCATTGTCTACATTGTTGCTCTGCATTATTGGAAGATTGTTTACTTCTCCTATTGTAAATGTCTTAGGCTGCTGTCTAAGGTGGAACCAAGTAGAAGCAGCATTTATGCTGCAAAGAATAACATTGGCCCTAAACTGAATTTAGAAAATACATTTCTGAAGTCCCATGCTGTGTCTAGAAATTGTTTCTTATCATCTTTTGTTCAATATGTCAGCTTATTTGAATGATACATGAATCTATTTTTCTGAATTGCATTCTGTGTAGAACAAAAGGCAGTGGGTTTTCTTTCAAGTACATTTGTAAAGACCATGGTAGTCAAGGACTAGATAATTCAGTTTAGACGATTTAATCCTTTTCTTTAAAAGATGCATACCATTGTCATGCCATGTCTGCTGTAGGACGACAGGAGCATCTTAAAAAGATACCAGTAAACCAGATATGTTTTTAGTTTCTGAATATCTATTAATTACTTTTGAATCAGATTCAAAATTCCTTTGCTTCTATATACATGCATGTGCAAGTCAGATATTGTACCATCAGATTATGTAGTGATAGGTCCAGATGTAATGCTTTGTGGGAGAAATTAAAGAAATTTGGAGCCATCCACATCCAATATACAAAAAAGGAACACTGTGTAGGATGGATGTTCACATCTCTATCTAGTTTATAGTAACTTAATAAATTATCTAGCAATAAAAGAAATCTTCCTACATAGGATAAGTTGTTCAGATTTAGCTCTTTTGAATCTGGGGGAAAAGTATTTTAAAGAACCTAGTATTTTAAGAAATAATCTCTTACAATGTCTGTTCTAGTATGCAAATATATGTGTTACAAAGTATTTGCTATTTGAGGAGTTACTTAGATGAGGTGGGGGTTGCAAAATACTGAAGATAGTGACTAACTATCATGCATGCCCTGTAACTCAACTCTTTACTCTTCTTCAGCATTAGATTAATCTCAAAGTAGAAAGCATCCATAATTACCGTGGTCTTTTAAGTGATACAGTGCATTCCCTGTCCTCCTTATTTGTTTTCTGTTCGTCTTATAGACCCAGTCCTAATTCTTATCAATAAGCATAATTACCACATTCTAAGCCTTACTCTATTTGGGCTGCAAAACTCCATTAAATTACCACTAGATGGTCATATAGAAAGCTATAATTCTTTGTAGCCACTATTAGTCCAAATTTGAAAACAGTGATGAAAGAGGATTTGGTATTCCAAGCTGTCAGCTCCAGAATGAATTCTTGTTAGTCCTGTTTCTACTAATATCATATTCTAAAAAGTTGTATGTATGTGTTTATGGGAATCTGTGTACCAAATTGAGATTCCAGCAGTGCCCATCTGGCACTATATTTTGTCCCATTCCCTTTAGAATTTACTTCTCATATGAACAAAAAATCTCTTCAAAATGGTTAAATAAGTGTATTAACTATGTTCTGATGCTATGCTGCTTCTGCTTCTTAATTTAATGGTCTTGTAGCTGATTGAGTATGCTTGGCCATTTCTTCAAAGATATAGTGATCAGTTGCATAAGTGAATATATGTAATGTGGACAAAGTTGTTCTTTAGAGCTGCTGAATTGAACTGATTTTTGATGTGAGCCACATGAAGTTTATAACAAGCTCTAATTTGGTTTTTGAATCAGACTGAGGCATTTCCCCTTCACTTTAGAATTTCTTGAAATGATGTGAAAATTGCAGCTTGAATGGTGTGGCCAGAGGATATAGAGTGCCTCACTAGACATAATTATGATCCTTTTAGTCTTGAAGAGGTTGTAAGAGGATTTGTGATTGCAGTCTACATCTTGGAACATCTTCTAATTATCAAGAGCTAAGAGTAGTTTTAGATGGACAATCAGGCATTCATAAATGGTCACCCACTGTCCATTTCAAACTTTGGAGTAGCCTATAATGTGCAATCATGCATCACAAGAATCAGTCGGCATAAGTTTACATGGAATGCTAAATCATACTGACTTATCTGATTTAGGTTTAAAGTGTGTAAAATCAGCAATTTTTGGTTTGTAAACCATGAATTGTGGCTTATGTTGTATTCACCTAGTTATGGATTATTTATTAACGACCTTATGTATGTTATCACAGCCTCCTCAGTGAAATGAAGTAATCCCAAAGTGGATTGCCTAGTTTATTAATAAAATTATAGAATTTTAATTAATAAAATATAGAATTTTACTATTAGTAGTACAGATTGGATGACACCTTCTCTGAAATAAAAACACATACTTGGTTTTAATAAATGCTGTTACAAATACTGGTGATAAGAAACTAGGATCACCATAAATTCATTTCTCCTGTATTTTACTTGTTATTTGTCATGTGCTATGTGCTATGTGCTTAGTCAAGTATAAAAGCATTACATTGTTAAATTGAGGTGGACGAAATACATATGTTCTAATATTTTTTATGCCAACTCTGTAGAAGTGTTTCTTATCCTTTTGGTGTAGTGAACATCATAGTTCTTATCCTATACATTTGGAGGATTGACTTGTTGATTTACAAGCTGCTTATTTTAAGTAGCAGTGCTTGAGAAATGCAGGTATTTGCTTTACCTGACTTCAAGTGTTCAGTTTTTTGTATAAAATAAAAGTGATGGAATATGGGCCATGTGCTCTCATCAAATTGCCTTTTCTTGCGGAAAGAAGCTATGAACCACTTCCCCATTCAGTTTCATGCCTCACTTTGTCAGGTGCACAGGCCAGCCTTATGAACTCATTACAAATGCATGTTTCTCTCTTCCTAAAATGAGTTGTAACAGATTAGGATGGCCTATAAATTAAATTAGCTAGCTAGCTAGCTAGCTAGCTAGATAGATAGATAGATAGATAGATAGATAGATAGATAGATAGATAGATAGATAGATAGATAGATTACTTTAGCAATTTATCTGTTGTTTTTTTTAAATCAGAACTTTCCTGGTCAAATAGATAACCAAGGAAGGTAGCCTTGTGTAGTGCATGGATGGCCAGGGCCACTGTGACTGATGGGATCTCAGCCCTCCTGACTACATCCTTTGACTCCTTTCTTCATGGGTGCATAGTCCATCTCCCTTTGCTACCTCCCATCTTACTGGAGGAAGGAAATGCCTTGCTTTGGCTCCTCCCTGTTTACACTAGATTGTGAGAGAGATGGGGGTCTCACAGCCTGAGCAATTTATCCATAATTTGGGCATTATTTATTTATGTATCACTTTTATATAGCCACCCATCTCACACAAAGTGACTCTGGGCGGTGTACAACAATTGAATAACAAATAGATAAAAACAATCATTATAAAAGATAAAAGTGATCATTAAAATGCAACATTATCAAAAAGTTTTAAAAAATTAAATTTTAAATTATACAAACCCCACGGAGAGAATGTCAGTCATAGTGGAGCCATCTAAGAATGTGTCCGGTTCCCAAAGACCCCCAGGCCTGATGACATAACCATGCCCTGAGGGACTTCCTAAATGCAGCAGGGAAGAGACGAGCCTAACTCCAAGGGGGAGAATGTTCCACAAGGAGGGAGCCACGGCAGAGAAGGCCCGTCTCCTGGGACCCACCAAATGCACGTTCCTGGCCGTTGGAATGCATAGCATACCTTCCCTGCCAGATCTAATGGGACAGAGAGCCTGATGTGATCGGGGAGAGGCGGTCCCTCAGATAATAATGATGGTGATGAAAACAAAAGCATCAAGCTTATTTAAACATGAATTTTATTAGATACAAGAAAAAAGAATAAAATATTTCAATTTATATAGCCAAATGTCCAAACACAGTTGGATAGGAATACAATTTCTCACTGATGAACATACAAACAGCATTTCACACATCAGTCTCCTACTGAACGCTTTGGGGAAACTCTACACGTAACTGATGAGTGGGATCTGGACTCAGATAGCTTAAGACGATATAAAAGGTGTAATTTGTGAGTCTTTGGATTTTTGCAGCCCAGATATAGCAGCCCTACCTGGGATGTTTAAGAATGCAAATAGAATAGCTAACAGACCAAACTAATTTGTCTTTTAGTATAGATACTGGCCGTGGCACAGTTACTTCCCACTCCAGTTTCACATGCAAGCACACACAAAAAGCAAGGTGAGCATAATTTGTGCTGCTAATTTAACCTAGGAGTAGATGGATAATAATCCAGTTACATTCACAGTTCAGCTATAGGCAGTTTCAGATTCCAGCTGTTCCATGGGTGATTCAAAGAAGGTAATTTTCAAACAGCTACTGTATGCCCGTGACTTTTTGATTTTCTTATTCCTTATTTTGTTCATTTACATACCATGGCCATTCTAGGAGGTTTGCATAGTCCTTTTCCCCCTACACTTTTGACAAAATATAGTTCATTATGGATAATGCATTGTGAGGAGCAGAATGGATTTGGTTGGCAGGAACTTACATCTAGGAATATCTGCAAGCCTGCTAGGATAATACATATGATAAAGATAGTTACGCTTCACATTGTCTTTTATTTCATAACTGTTAATTTGGAGCATCTTGGTTTAAATGCTTCAGGGTAGAGCTGTTCATAAGAAAATAGGTTTCACTCAAAGCAGAATATTCTGAATATTCATAATATGATATAAGGACTAGTTATTAAGAACCGAGAACTTAATTTCCTGCATAGCTGGAGATGAGGCTAAGGTGACAACAGCCAGTGTACTCAGAAATTTATTGGATCATCAAATGACTTGACTACTTACTGAGCAACTGATTTTGCTAGGTAGAGATTATCTGTGCAAAGTTTAAAGTGTGGAGGTTGTGAGAGGTCATTAAAAGACAATACATAAATTGTGAACCAAACCTGACATGCTGTAAGGTGCCTTCTCATGTACCTTACAGCATGTCAGGTTTGGGTCGCGATTTATATAATACTCTTAGGCAACCTATGGCTATTGAAGAGCATGGAGCAACCATCAGCACTCTAAAATGGCCAAAATTTGAAAGGAGAGAATGGTAGTAGTTTATCCCCAATAGATCTCCTTCCAATGTGGCCACTGATATCTTCCCTAGCATTCCTCCAATGTTTTTGTTACATCTCATGTATTCTTATATAAACATAAGATATAATCTTATGTTTATTTTCAAGAATATATTTGGGCCCCAGATATATTCTTAGCTAATAACAATAACTGGTAGTTACAGCTGACTGCTATGTGTTTAAATTTGTCCACCTTTCCATGTTTTATGATGCGCTATAGCTACCTGGCAGCTATCTTGTGAATGGGAATAGGTCCACCTATAGTGACCACTTTGTGAAAATGCAAGATATGCTCTTGAAATTTGAAATGGATTCACACTCTGCAAAAGATGGCAAATTTCTACTGTATACTATGTTTAACATTATTATTTGTTTGCTTGTTTAATATAATCTCAATCTGGAGTCAGTCTGAAATTCTACTAGAGAACGGTGCTGATTTTTTAATTAGTCTTATGGCTCTTCTCCTTTTGAATCTGAAAACCTGGGTCAATCCTCAGCTACCTTTCATTTTATAAGACCATATAACTGGTCATCATTTGCATTGGTTCTCCAAAAAGATTTAGCTTTAATCTATTAATCTAGCTTTAAACCCCTTAGATTTGTTTCTGGTATCTGTTACATGCTTCATATAAGGTCTGCAAAAGTATGAAAGAGTATTTGTTCAACCTGCTTTAAAGATGTAATTTAACTGCTAGGTTGATCCTTTGCGGCAGCAATTTCTTAATGTGGTCATTGCATGCTTTCTTATTGTGAAGGAATCAAAGCTTTTATAATACTGTAAGACCAGACTAGCATTGAATAGTGTTAATATGTTGTTGAGGAGATTCAGGGTCAAGCCCCCCTTGATTATCTTGCATTCATAGGCCTGTAAGTGCTGTTGGTTCTCTAATAAATCTATCCTTGATATTGATCAGTGGCTCACTTGTATTAATCTTGAGGCAATCAGATGGAAATGTTTTCCTTTTTAAGTTTTTAATACTTTGACCACTATATCTGTTGGTTAGGGTTTTTGAAGCCACTGAGTATATAAACCATACCAACGATAGACACATTTGGAATTTCATTAGTTTTTAGTGGTAGAGTGGTAGGCCACTCTAGTTGTAAGCATAGCAATAAAAGGCCATACATTAATTTACTATGATAAAAGACAAATGAAATTAGGTTCCTTTCCCGGTCACTCTTAAAACAAAGTGCTGTAACTTCCATAGGTAGTGTTCATTGTTACAGTGAGTGTCCTGTCCTTTTGTGGAATCAGTTGCTGCTTGCATTCAGAGCAGAGGGGTAAAGGCTGAGAAAAGTGGCCATCCATATTGGAATCTCATTCACCAGCTTAGCAGCAACTTTGTCAATATCCTAGCAAGAACTTGCCTGGGCAAATTTTGATCCTCCATATCAAGAATAGAAGCTTCAAGTTTGACATCCATAATGCTTACAGTGGTTGCCTTTGACTGCAATAGAAAAGATTGTGCATGATGACTTTATAAGGTGGATGGGGCTGTTTGGACTACAGGACTTATATCGATCTCTGCTTATTTTTCTGCATATTATTTAAGTGTGCAGTTTTTAAAACTAAACTTTAGTTTAACTCGTATGTTTGCCGTACCCTATTAAGTATGTATTGTATAAATTACATCCCCACGTTATCTTCCAGCTTGAGAAAAACTATGGACAATGATATAGTCAAGATACGGCTTCTGATACCATGAAGACTGTTTACTTAAGACCAAAGAACTAAACCATAATGGTAATTCCAGTGTGGAATTCCACACTGGTAATTCCACAAGGGTAATTCCAGTGTGACAGGTTTATAATGAAAGTAGTTACTCTTGAAACAATATGCTCTTATATTTAGTGCCATTGCTTTGGTCGATTAAGGTTGCTTTTTTCCTATTGGTTCAAGGTTTATTGCTGAACATTAAAAGCCTTTTATTGCAGCCTTTAGATGGATGATTATACATAAAACTGACACCACTGGCTTTATGGGGGATGCTCTTAAGGACTGCATCTTAGCTGGCTGGATGAACCAGAGTTTGATGCCTATGAAATTAGATTAATGTATTATACCCAAGCCTTGGCTCATCACAGTCCATATTCCAGTCTTTACAAGAAGATCTGTATGTTCCTTGTGGATGAACCATGATAGCTTGCTAAATTGCCCTTGATTTTGGAACTAAAACAGCCCATGAAATAAGTGTCTATGTTATAGAAGTTTAAATTAGTTGTATTAAATAATGCCTGTATTACATAGCTTTGAACTAATTCTGAAAACCTCAGATGGCCACCACCCAAACTTTATAAAACATGGGGGAGAGATCTGCACCATGGATGGTAAGAGATAATACTACAATATCACTTCCATTGCAAATTCCAGTGTCAGTGTGTAAGATGGTTGTCTTAAATTATCCCTGGAGAAACTGGCCTGTTCCTTTGCTTGTAAACAATATAAGTTTTATTCGGATTATAACAACCTTTTTATCTTCAAGTGGAAGGGCTGGTTGAGAACTGAGAGCATTAAATGCAGGGGTGGGAGAGGGGAGAGAAGAAGCAATGGGTAATATGCTCTATAAGAGAATGAGCTTAGTAGAAGTGGTTTCTGCCAATCTCTCAGTGTTGTGTATTTCAAACTAATTTTCTAATATTTATATAGAAGATTGATTTGTGTGATGTACAGGCAGTACTTTCATTGATGACATAATCAAAGCACATCTGTTTTGTTTCATCATCTCTCCATTAATCAGAAAAAGAAAATGATAGGTATGATTTTTTTTTTCTTACACAATTTGTCTGTTTCTCTGTTACAGAATGTGGAGTAGAAAAGATGTTGCAAAGTTGGTAGGTTTTAAAGAAAACGTGTGTTGAGTAGGTAGGGGTACTTCTCCTTCTGATCTACTAATAAACTATTCTAGGAAAATGTCCATTATAAAAAGATGAAAAGCTCTGGCTTCACAATATCTTGCCACAGATGAACTATCAAGCTGCCTATTTTTGGTTTCTTTAATGTGTGACTCAACATTTAAGTTCTGTTTTTTAAATTAATTTTGTTGCAGATGGAAGAATCAACAGTCCCCTGCATGGGATAACTTTCCTTGATTTCTTAAAGATTATTCAAAATATAGTGCTATAATTGGATCAGTAAACATTTTATGTTGATGGCATTTAAATTATAGCAGTAAATTGCAAGGTTAAACAGCTTGGTTTGTTAACAATGAAATCCTATTAGCTCTCAACAGTATTCAGACATTTTCCCTGTGAATGCACAGATTCCTCTAAGATTTATAGGAAATCCTGGCTGTGCTGCCAAAGCTGTACATAATAAAGCTTATCAGAGATGTGAAGAATGAATTGGTTATCTATAATCAAGTAGAATGTGATGTGTTTTAGATCTATGAAATTCAAGAGCCAGTGCCTCAGTAGAGTAAAATCTGCGATTGATCAGCTTTGCCACATGACAAGCAACATCACTTTAAAGCCGGCTTTGTTTTAAATTATTAAAAAGACTTCCTTTTTGTTGCCAGGTGGCTAAGAGCTTTGTAATGCCGTTTTCCAGGAGAAGTGGGCCTATGTTGTACCCATATGATAGGCTGATCTGATTTCCAGAAGTAGCTAATTTTATAGTAATGCTGCATTTCACTTTTAATTTCTGGATGATTTTTGATTTTTCAGTGGTGGCAACCCAATTCAAATTTTCTCTGCTGACTGCTTCCCTCCCCCGCCCCCCTTATCTTTAACACACACTTCATTTTGAAGTAAAACGGTTACTACTGGCATTGCTGAATTGGAAACATAACCAGCAACTGTGTTCAAAGAAAGCATCCCTTATAAAAATAAGATATCCTCAGGGCTCAGGGCATATAGCTCAGAGCTACTTCTAGAGTCAAGAGTCCCTCTGAATCAGCTAGATGTCCTTTATAAATTGCAGAGCTCCACCAAGAAAAGTGATGTGTGACTATAGATCTTGGACTAGGTCCAGTTTTTTATTTCCTGTCCAGCTGCATACCAAGAATATTTAGCAGTACCGTGAGGTCTAATCTGAATAATGAACTGATTACACCTTTAAATCTGCTGTACTATGAACAATGGCAATTTCAGGAATCAGTTTGAAAGGCAGATACTGGACTTGAGACATGTTTAGTTGAATGTGACAGTCATATGGTTGTTGGTTCAAAGTTTATTGTAGATTAGCCTTTTCCTTGACTGAGTTTATAGGTTTGTTTCTGTTTTGATGTTATTTTGGATTGTGTTTTTATACGTTGTTAGGTGCCTAGAGTTGCCATGGTGAGATGGGTGGCCATACAGAAAGAAAGAAAGAAAAGAAAGAAAATTTCTGTACATTTAATAACTATTTGAGCAAATTAGACTGGCAGGGGTAGGAACATTTTTAAAACTGCAGCTCACATTTGATCATGGCTAATTTTGAGGCACATGCTAATCTGGGTGTAGCAGAGTCAAATCAGATAGGAGAAGCAATGTTCTTTCTTCCTTCTGTTTGCCCTTCTTGCAGATTGGTCTCATGCTAATGAAGCATATAAAAAAGATCCCATAAAGGCAAGTGGAACATTTTTCATAAGCCTCTCCCATCATTTATCTAAGTTTAATCCTTCCCTCTCCAGCTGTCCTCTTTTGAAAATCCCTTTTCCTACCATAGCATTTGCACATAGAAAAAAGTTCCATTTGCATAAATGGTGTGGCTGCAGGAAGTATGGGGGACAGGATGTAGGACCCAAAGATTCAGTGGGGTCCCTCTGGCTACTAGAGGTAGCTGTAGAAAACTAACTAACTAACCGTATGGTAGAAAGACAGTCAGTGGAATAATCTATACCACTGATTTGTCCCCAGTTTACAGTATCAAAACCACTTGTGGTCTGTGGAAGTATTGCTTATCACCCCTAAAGTGGATAAAAATTATTAAAAAAAAAAAAAAAGCTGGTGAGATCACCAGATATTTTGATGTTCTCCACATTTCAGAAGATTTCAGGTAGGAACACTACATCATATGAAATATGTTTATCTCATGAGGTTGCACTCATGTTTTAACATTAATTTTTATTCAACTGAATCCAGTGGTATCTAACGATTTTGTGTTGCCAAGCCTTGGCATATGTAGGAGTCTCCAAAAGCTTTTGATGAGAATATAATGATAGGCAAAAAGGTAAAGATTGGAGTCAAAGGTCAATCATCACTTTCATTTAATTTAGGTATTTAATTAAAAAGCATTATATCAACATTGATAAACATGACAGTAGGTGTGCAGGCATTAGTCACTGTGTATATGTTAGAAGGAATTCCTTGGCACACCCGAGGTAAAGAGGTGGAATGCCTATCTAGGATATGTTTGTACTTGCCTGGACATCTAATAACAGCTGAATTGGGGGGGGGAGGAAATAATCAGTATAATCCATATTTTAAATTGAAATACGTTTTAACTTCATGTGTAGTAGTACATTTTTCATGTACTTACAAAACTAATGAAGGTTTCAGTATAACTTACCCAGTGCTTAATAAAGTTAATTGCATGTTACAGATGTTTTATTTTTGAAGTACGAATTAAAGACTTGCATTAAAATATCCTTCATTATAGTGACTCTGCAGGACCAAAAGACAGCTGCATTATTGGGTGATATTAAAGGTCATGCACAATAATTTTTCTGCAACAGACAGAAATTATTATTTTTTCCTGATTTTACATGGAGCCAAAATTAATTAAAGCAATTGTCTTCAGATATGTTGATCTGAAGAGATCCATGGGCTGAGGTCCGTATAGCTCAGTCTTCAGCTTTGCACATGTCATGTGGCCCTATGCATCACACATTGAGTGATAACTTCTTCATAACTGAGGCCTTTGCTTATACATCTGGCCTCTTGGCCAATCTTGTCAACCCTAGAATCATCCAGATTTAATAGGGCTGCCATTTCCATATCTCCTTGCTAAAGCCATGCAGACTGGCAATTCTAAGTTTTAGTTCCAATGCATCTGTAGGGCATGAAGCTCAGGGCTGTTGCAGGTGTTTGTGTTCAGTCCACAGAGACCTGGGGATAAACAGACTGTGGAATGTTGGGGGTAGAGCTGTGTGGACTTCACTCACATGGTCACATAACATCTGCAATCACTCAACAGAAAGATAAGTATTCTTAAGACATTATTCCATGGTATACTGCAACTGCAGTGTTTTGTGTGCTGCATCATTTAGGTTATTGAATTTCAACCTAAGACATTCTTTTCCCAGGAAGCTCACTGTGCAACTTTATGCCATGCTCAGCCTGATCTATCTCAATGGTTACTATGAAAAAAAAAATCCCCCTCCCTCACCCACATTGGAAAATCCCTTTCTAGCTGTCCTGAGTTTGATGAAATAGTCCTAGGGTTTCAGTATTCTGGCATTCAGCATTACTGATGCATATTTTTCATTGTCATATAAATCAGTTTTTTGGACACTTGGTATTTCCCAGTGTTGGACGGTAATTTGAAATGTAAGAAGGCCAAACTAAATTTTTTTTAAAAGTTCTACATCTGTTTGAGGGAATATGGGAGGTCAGTTGCATCCTGTCCCTGTTTTCAGTTTTTTATCTGTAAAGTCCCTGTCCCTGTTTTCAGTTTTTTATCTGTAAAGTAGAACAGTTGAATTAGAGATCTCTTTAGTGTAAAGTCTATGGAAAAGTAATGTTCCTGTAATTTATACTATGGGGAAATGGCTACCCATAGGTTCCATCCCTGAATAAAAGGCATTTTTTATCCTTTCAAGATAATTTTCCCCCAGCAAAATTAGCAACATTCTGTCATTCAGTGATTTCATGAATAACTGAAGGACCATTAAAACACTCTAAGAGGAAAATTCCAGTCCTGTGAATTGCAGTTACAAATAATTAGAATTAGGAGTACATTTTTAACATGTCTGAAAGTCATTCCGTTACTTACTTGACAATGTAAACTGGTAGATATGTAACATTTTCTGTGCATTAACTTTTTTAGGTGGAATATGACAAGAAACAGGCAAATGGGTTTTATAAACATATTCGGGAAACAAAACCTCAGTATTCCTGTCTTGTATAACTGGCAAGACATGAAAACTCATTTTCGTGTCTGTATCCATAATGTATGCTGCCATATGCTATATGTTTCTGTTCCTTGTATTTGAGGAAACGTGGGATTGTGATGGTTTGTACTAATTAATTCCTCTTCCTAGTTGTGATATCTGCATTCCTGAGAGTTCTATATGTATTCACCATCATTCCCTTAAATTTTCTGCGCTCGCTCTCGCTCTCTCTCTCTCTCTCTCTCTCTCTCTCTCTCTCTCTCTATATATATATATATATATATATTTTGATGGGGTATTAACAATTAATGCTTTCACAATATTGGAAAACTAATATGTCTAAAGTGAGCTTGTTTGGTGCAGCGGTTAAGGTACCAGGCTAGGAACCAGGAGACCGCGATTTCTAGTCTCACCTTAGGCACAAAGCCAGCTGGGTGACCTTGGGCCACTCACGCTTTCTCAGCCCTAGGAGGGAGGCAATGGCAAACCATTTCTGAAATCTTGCCAAGAAAACTGCAGGGACTAGTCCAGGCAGTTGCCAGGAGTCAATGGTAACTCAAAGGCATCCCCCCCCCCAAAAAAGTCTAAAAGGAAGAATGTATCTGTGTTATATAAATGTCACAATTCAACCAAACCTGAAAGTGGGCTTGAAATATCTCCTCCCTTTAAGAAAAACAGCCACTGAGTGACACGTCAGTGACACCTTGCCTTCCACTAGAAGGGAATTGTATTTGAACACTGACAGCCAATTAGCTTGGTAGCATTAAGCATAGCCTCATTTTCATGCCTCTTTTGGGACATCTTAGAAATGCATTTCAAAGTTTTATAGCTTTCTCAGTGAAATTATCTAGAGGACTGTCTGATTATAATTTTTGGAGGCATTCGTAAAAGAGTAACACCTGCATGGCTTCTAAATTTGTACTTCCATGCCGACGACTGCTAGTAATTACCATTCTGAGTCATTCTCTTCTGCTCATTGCAGCTTCCTAGTAGGATTTAATTAAAATTCTGTGTCCTAATCTGGCAACAATCTAGTGTTAAGAGCCAAAATCATGCCTTTGCTCATGCTCTTTGGAATACATAGCCCTCTCTTCTGATATGAAAACTTTCTACTTCATATTCATAACTGTTTAAATGCAGATGCAACATTTTAATCACTTTTAACTTATAGTTAAAATAAATTTACAGGCAGTGTACTGTAAGTTGTATTTGTTTAACATTGTGAATTTAAATGTAATGAAAAGAGACAATTTAAGTGAAGATTTTGGGACTTCAATCTTCTGTGTTGTCTGCACTTATTCCTATCAGAAGCTGTATCACAATTGCAATATAATAGGGTGTTGGGGTTGAGAGAGATGCTAGGGAGAACAGGAAGAACTCTACCTCAATTTCTGTAGTTAAGACAAATTATATGAAAAAAAACCAAACAAACTTTTGATTATGTACTCTATGTAGACATCTGAAGCAGGAACCAAGGAAAGTCAAGTGACAAAATGTGCATCGCTATGTCACAACACCAACTCTGTTCCTTACGTAGTTGTGTGTAACACTCTAACACAAGTACAAATGGAAGAGTTTATATCAAGGCTGCACAATGCACCTTTTATTCTTTTGACAGTACTGTGGTTAGGAACAGATGCCTAGGTACACTATTTTAGAAAATTACATTTGTTGCAAAATTGGGAAGTCTGTTGGACTATTTGGGTCAGCTAACTAACAGCACGTACCTGATCTTGACTGACCAAATCTAATTAGGGTTGAGTCTGGTTAGGACTCAGATGGGAGACCACCATAAAATTCCAAACTATGAAGTTAAAAGATCATATATGAAGAAGACAACGTTAAACCATTTCCTATAATATTGCCAGGAAAATGGAATGAGTATGTCTATTAAGTTACAGTAGTGAAACTCAATTTGAAGGAGACCTTTGATTTTTTTTTATTGAATTATTTTATACTATTCTATACTAAATACAAATATGAATACTATATTTTTTCTGAAGGTAATAGAGCTTGGCCAGCATTCTCCAGATTTTTTTTTTTTTTTTTTTTTTTACAAATACAGGCTAACTATCACTGGATTTGCAGCAGTGCTCTCAACAGATACTTCTGAAATTCCCCCAGGAGTTGACTGTATTCTTGCTCACCAACAGACCAAATTTTACTCATCTTTATTTCCTAGATTTGTTTCAAGTATGCATGTTCAGAATTCATTGTGTTCATTCAATAAATAAAGAATCAAACTGCTTGACATTAGTCACCTTTGGTTTTCTACAGTGAGGCATGCCCTATACCCACTGGGTGCAAGATAATGAGAGGTGAGCAGTATCAAAAGTTTAGTACTATATCAATCAAAACTGCTGTGCTTTTAAGCACAAATTCCCTGTAGGTGCAAGAATTTATTGGAGCTTCTAGATACTTCTGTTCTTTGCTAGTTGGCCAGTAGGCACATTTTTGAACATGGGTGGGCAACATTGAACACTATAATTATGTGTGACCCTTGAGCCCTGTTTTGTGGTCCTTGGAGCACATCTGACTATAATTGCTAAAAATGTTGAGGTAGGGCAGAAAACAGATGACATTTGTAGTGTGAGGCCTAAAAACTTACAAAGGGCACCCTGACCACATGGGGGAATGACTCCATGTACATTATGACTGATGTTGAACTGGTAGTCTGAGAAAGCACCCTTCAACTTTCTAATTTTTGTTTTGTCATTTCCTTGGGAAGGAGGAATGCTGATTAGGTTATGTTTGCCAACAGGCACTTAATTAAGCACTAACTGTTCTTAAAGAAGCATGTGTTAGGGAACACAGGATATTTGGAAGAATTCGGAAGGATGGTGAAAGTAGAGTGGCTTATTAGTAAGGATAGTGTGGGGGGAAGGGAACAACTGCTTGGTACCAGCCATAGTGGCAGCAATGTGTGTGGACTGAAGCTGGCTTTTCAGATGACAAAAATGAAATAAACAGGAAGTGCCAAATGTCAGGGGGAAGGAAAGCCATAAAAAAGAAAAGCTTCAGAAAAATCCTTTTGAGATGCATCTCAGATCAACAGTTAATTACAAGTAGTGGCTCAGTGGGAAGAGGGATCCCTTTGAAGTCCTTTGGTTGGGTTTTATATGTTATTGGTACCTTGACTCTGTATAGCAAATTAAAAATGATCTGATTGCATACACTAGAAAGCTGGAAAGAGAGACTGAGCTTCAGCTAAGAGAGTATTTGCCAGCCAGATCTTATTAATGTATCCTTGTATCATTCATCCTGTCATTTCTTAAAAGGTCAATAATTAATTCTTTTATTCCATCACATACATGCAGCATCAAGCCATTTTTCCTTTTACATGAATAGACTAATATTGCTGTGCTTTTGGTTTTCATCTGTTTTTTTAAATGTATATTTTGCCTTTCTGCCAAATCACATTCAAGGTGGCCTTACAAAATGCCATAAAAGTAAAAGAGCAAAGAAAAATAATAAGGAGCACACCATGGTAAAAGAATAGAGTTAAAAACTTAAACATTAAAGATCTCATTCCAGAAATCACAGCAGTGTTATTCTTACTTTTAAATGCTTCAGAATGTTTGCTGTATGGATGATGTTGGTTTGATGACCATTGAATATGCCAGAAGATGATGGGTTGACATGTGTATTAGAGAGTTGCTGCTGAATAGGGGCAGCCAACGTTATTGAATCTTCTTATCATTATGAGTAATACAACTATGAGAACTATGATGAATTGAATTTATAAATCGCACTGTCAACCAGCATGTCTCCAGGGAAATGAACAATAAATGTGTCAAAACTTATCAAACCAACTTACTCCATTAGGGACATGTGCTCTTGATGGGTACATCTTTGCCAGACCTTGATTTCTGCATTGAAAATTAGTCTCACTCAAAACATTATTGTCAAAGAAAAGATTGGCTTGTTTTCCTTTGATTCCAAGGACAACACTTTTCTTTCTTTTATTGCTCTAATCCCAAACCATTAAGTTATATTTTGGAATATAAGTAGATGATAGAATATACATAATCAAGTAAGCCTCTAGATTTGATACTTTGAATGACATGCAAGAAAGTTGCAAGAAAAAGAAATCATTCCATTCTGATGGATTGAGGGAAGCAAGAAATATTTATATGTATACACACACACACACACACACACACACACACACACATTTAAAATAAGTTTAATCAAATTGTCAGATTTCCTCACCAAATATTCCCCACCACTGAAACACTGCTCAGTATTATGTGCTTAATCCTACCATTTGATAGCTTTCTACTAGTTGTGTTGTTGTTGTTTAGTCGTTAAGTCGTGTCCGACTCTTCGTGACCCCATGAACCATATTGCGCCAGGCCTTCCTGTCCTTCACTGCCTCCCTGAGTTTGCTCAGTTTCATGCTCATTGCTTCAGTGATGCTATCTAACCATCTCATCCTCAGTCTACATAATGAATCCTACAGCTTTGTCAGATTCTTTTAGATAAGCATTAAACTATCCAGAGTTTGAATCTGAGTATTGGCTGCAATATGGAAAAATCTTTTGATCTACTGTTTTACAAGGGTGACTCAGGGTACACAACTCAAGAATATCAGACTTTTTCAACAAGCCAGAGCTGGAGAATAGCTCCTTAGAAAAGCAGTTAAGGAAACTGAATAGAAGTGAACTTAAGCTTGAACATTTCAGATCTTTTCTTTTCTCCAATGAATCAGAATTAAAACAGCAGCAAAAACTAATCTCTCTCTTGACCAAATGAGCTAAAACAGGGGCAGCTAGTTCAGCATATAAAGTCTTTGAGGGTAAGGAGCTTAAGGGTCATATCACCTTAGAAAGGCAGATAAACACCACTGGTGGTGTCTTTCCACAATTTGCATTATATATTTGCTATCTTTTGGCATTACTTTGATTCCTGAAATGTACTCTCTTTATAAAATGTGAAAAAAGTAAGTAAATACTATGCTAATTTGAAATAAAAGGTTATATGATAAGCTGAATGCCATGTGATTTTTCAGTCAGAAATTACCTGCAAGTCTAGACCATGATCTTCATATCTGCTGAGAATAAAATTTAGAGAAGCAACATGCAGTCAATTATGACTTATAAATTGAATTAATAACATTATTACAGAAATCCAAGTTTCTGTTTAGATTATTTTTGTATTTATATTTTAAAATATGACTGTAAGGGAACTGGGATACTCAATGGGTTCACTTTTTGGCTTAAAACAAACAGGTTCAGTGAACCTTGCATAATAATACATGATGTCCTTGTTTAGCAACCCAATTGGGACTGCCAACTCAGTCATTAAGCGAAGCAGTCACTAAGTGAATCCACAACTGTGCTTATGATCTTACTTCAGCTTTTCTTTGCTTTACAGACCTGCAAAGACCATAAATGTGAGGATTGGTTGCAAAGTTACTTTTTCATCACTGTTGTAACTGCGAACAGTGGCTGTATGAGGCAGTCACCAAACGAGGTCCACCTGTAGCTGTAAGTTCTAATAGAAGTATTAGAAAAATAAAATATTTACAACAAATTGAACCTGAAATGAATGTTTAAGCATGGAGGCGCCTGCCCAGAATTCTAGCCAGATATACTTCCATGGTACTACATAAAATCCTGATTTTTCTTTCTCACATTTTACCTTTTTCTAAAGATACTTTTACTTCTGTTAATTGTACATTTTCTTAAGATAGCTCAGAATGCATCTTTCTAGAATGTGAATGCTATTATTCTACTACTGGGTTTGTTCTCATATCAAAAAGAGATTCCAAAGTATAATTATATATAAATGTACTTTATCCTTAGGCTTTGGACAATTTATTTTGTGCTATTTTATCAGAACACTTTGCCTGTAGTTGTTCTACTTGTAAAATTTGTATAGTGTATGCTTTATTCTAGGAAATTTGGATAAAATTCTCCCCCAGACAAGGTTAGTTTAATAGACTTGAATAAAAACAAAGATCAATTTGTAATTTTATGATTGGATGCTGAAAAAGCTTTTGACAAAATACATAAGTAGTATATGTTTGCCGTACTAAATAGATTTGGATTTCCTTTGGAATTTATAAAATGGATTAAGGTATTATATGAGTCACCCACATCTAAAGTAAAGGTTAATGGTATGTTTTCTCCTACTTTCCCACTATTTAGCAGAACTAGACAAGGATGTCCACTTTCATCTTTGCGTTTTAACATTTGTGTGGAACCTTGGGCTTGTGCTGTTAGATAACACAGGGAGATCTATGGACTAGTACACAACTCAGTTGAACATAAATTGGTTTATTTGCAGATGACATCCTTTTATTTATTTCGAAACCTCACACTACTATTCTAGTGTTGATGCAAATGATAGATGCCTGTAGTAAAATAGCAGATACTCTATTAACTGGGCCAAAGCAGAATTGATGCCAATAGGTGAAAACTTGGTTATCCATTCATTTAAGGAATATCAATTCCATATTTGTATCAAATCTATTAAATATTTAGGTATCTGTATACCAAAGGATATAACTCGCTTAGCAACATGTAGTATAAATAAAATATATGGAGAGGGTTCTTCAGACATCAATAGATGGGAGTCATTAAATCTGACCCTTTGGGGAAAGGTGAACACTCTCAAAATGAATATTATTCCCAGATTCATTTATATTCTGAGAGGAATTCCAGTTTTCTGGAAAATATTTTCATAAAATAAATTCATTGTTTAGAAAATTTCTATAGGGTATTTCAGTTCCAAGAATATCTTTACAGAAAATGCAATTATCAATTAATGAGGTAGGATTTGGTCTTCTGAATCTGGAGCTATATCATAATACTTATCTATTGTCAAGTATTAAATACTGGAAGCCAACAAGTGGTGTTAATTTTCCAATTTGGGCAACTTTGGAATATACATATATAACACCTTTGGTTGGGTGGGCAGTATTAGGGTTGAAATATACTAAAACTAATATCTCTGGAAACAGTTTCATCTGTTATAAAGCTATGGAATGTAATATCTGATAAAAAAGATTTGACCCTTTTTCCCAGCTTTAAAAATTGGGAAAAAGATGATGATATAGAAAAATTGGATGGAAGCAGGGATATTGACTTTGGACCAGCTAATAGATAATGAAGAAGGATTTTTAACATATGCTGTGTTAAGAGATAAATATTAGATGTAACCCAGTGGCAATATTTACAGTTACAACATTTGTTAACAACATTGTTTGGACCAGTAGCATTTTCAGCTTCTAAGACACCTGAGATATTAGAATAATTTGTTAAATTCTTTAAAACTAAAAAAAACCCCTATTATTAATTTGAATACATATTTGTGATCAATAAATTAATCTGATATGCAGATGTTAAGGGATGAGTGGAATAAAGAATTAGAGGTTTCTGTATTACCTAGACAATAGGAGAGTGTCTTAACTTCTATAGTAAGAGTGACAGTGGACCTCAAACTATGACTTATACAACAAAAAATGATACTTAGAATTTATTGGACTCTACTGTGTATAGAAAAGGATTGTCAAAAACAGCATTTTGTTGGAGATGTAATAAGAACAATGCCTCTGTAAAGCATGTTTTTACAGTGTCCTATACTTACTAAGTTTTGGGAGAAGGTAGTAGTCTATATAAATATGATTGTGTGATAAAAGCTAAACTTTTCAGAGGATAATATTCTTTTGAACTATATACCTAATACATGGAACTTGGCAACCAGACAATGTAAATGGATTCTCTGTGACCTTACTATGGCCAAAAGACTGATATTGCAGCACTGGAAAGATAAATGTATGACTCCATTTAATCAATGGATTGAAGACCTGATTGCACTTACTACTTATGAGCAGATTGCCTATAGACATAGACTTTGTATGGACAAGTATAATGAAATATGGGACTCATGTATACAAAATACACTGGGTTAAAAAAAAATGATAGTTACATAACATATACATACTTGAATAATATTTGTATTAGATAAGCATATATAGAATTGTATCTGTTTACTGTTATAATGATAGATTAACTTTTTTCTCTTTTTGTTGTATTTTTTAACTTTTATGTTATTTTTTAATTTCTTTTTGAAATTAAAAAAATTTAAAAATGAATTAAAAAAAACAGTTTGTACCAACAAATGATGAAGAAGGAGACTTGACATTGGAACTGCGAGGTGTTAATATATTTCATGGCAACATTAATAACTTTCTTGTCAACAATGCAGAAGTAGCTTGCCACCCTATTCTTCCAGATTTTACTTTCAACTTCCTGGTCTAACCTAAGTTATAAGATCCCATTGAACTAATTCCAAGCCAATGACAAGGTTTTCACACAATGTATCATTGATTTTAGGAATCTGTTGCCACAAGATATGGTGATAGCCAACAATTGGGATGGCTGTTAGATAAATCGACAGAGGTTTGTAGGCATTACTGAGACACATGGTTCACAGCTGTGGAGAATTATGCTAGGTCTATTTCATCTAGCAGCACTCTTTTTATGTGCTAGTATGTCATCTTGTCTTTCTGTAGTATAGGACGAGTAGCAAGTGAGTTTTCATTTGAAACAAGATTTGCAAGATTATCCAGCCATGTCCAAAACGAATAGCAAGCATATTTTGCACTGATTATTTCTTTCCTTTTTTTTTTTCTTTTCTGGAAGTATGTATTTCCTGTCAAGTCAGTCAGCCTGCCAAGATAAATCATCTTAACTACAGTATCAAGAATATATTTCTGTATTTGCGCAGAATCTTTATTGCTGAATCTGAGTCTGAGGGAGTAATAGGAAAGACAAATCATACAAGGCAGATAAATAAACTAGGTCAGAAAGCCAAAATATTTTTTCTTTAAACAGAATAAAAATATCTAAATATTAACTTAACAACCAAAAAAATTCGCTTAGTACACAAACACTGTTTAACTGCACCTTACTAAGAAGGTATTGTTAATGTATAATATTACTTTCTCTAACATATAACACATCTGGGCAACACTTCTCAATTACATAAATCCCTTCTTCAGATTTGATATTCAAAAATATGGAAACCAAAGAAGAATAGGAGCTAATTAAAACTAAGGACATTGAAAAGGCAGGGAATTGTTTAAAGTGGTTCTAATTAATGTAAACTGCTCATTACAGTTTTTAAAATCTGGAAGTCCTATTATCCTAGAAAACTGTTTTAAGAAAAATAGTTTCAATGTGTTATCAGAAGAAAGGCCTTTTAAGATAAAATGGGCTTTAACCCACAGTCAAGCGACTATAGATTTGCAGCTGTAATGTGCACTGCTTTTTCCCTGGACCCATATTTCTTTGCTCTTCATAATCAAGCAACAAGCAATTGAAATAGCTAATTTCATTCTAGGTTTGGCATGAAATTAATTAGGCTGATGTTTCTTTTATGTAACCGTAACTTTGTTAGAAGCAAATATGCTTGTCTTTAATATTTTCTTGTTCTGTGCATTTTGAGTATTTTAACTTACCTATTTTCTAGTATAGAACCTAGAAAAGGGCTTCCCAAGATGAGTTGAAAGTGTTAGGAACTAAATTCCATCATAGAAATGGAATTTTAGTTGAAATAAAACCTCATATTATACATCAGAGTAATGGTGGTTATCATAATCTCAATAAAAGGTAAACAACTGGGGCTATGCTAAAAGTCATCAGGTTCCTTTAATCAATGCAGTAACAATAGAAAACTAAGAAAGGTGTTGAATTGCAGCTGGCAGATGATGATGATGATGATGATGATAAGGGAACTGGGCAGTGAAATTAGCACAATTGTGGGATGCTTCATGGCAATCACAATGTCCCTTCCTATCATCAGAGCAAAGTTTGGATAGAAAAGACAAAAGTAATAGTTTCTGATCCAGAATGATAGAGAATGGTCTCTTTATCTTTTTTTTCTCTTTTACATTTGCTGCCATGCCTTATTCCTGATGTTGCATTTGCTTTATGCATGTAAATGTTTGCCGCAATAAATTATAATGTGTGTGTCAGAAAAGGGCAACTGGTGACCAGTTACCTAACGTTATTGACGAATTGGGGAAGGACTCATGCTTTGGCCAAAAGGGGAATTAATTTTAATTATAAATGAAAAGAAGTCTCTGTCACCTCACCCTAAAACCCTGGGCCACTGAAAGATTATCCATAGATACACCTTCACTTCCTGAAAACAGCAAGTCTTCGTTCAACTCAAAATGCATGGGAGGCTTTTCAGCTGACATCTAGTTTTTGGAAAGATGTAGTTTAGGGGGTGTGGCATCTTTTCAAAAATTAAATCTCAGCTGAAACGTAACCCATGCATGTTGAGTTGGTTTGAGTTCAGTAGAAACTGTAGATGAGAAGACGGGGGAACTGTTGGTGGGCATAGGACAAAGTTGTATCCCCACAGCAGCTGCAAGTGCATACTATTTTGGAGTTATGTTTGGGGAAAGAATGCCAGAGATAAAATTTACCAGGGAAAAAAATGGCCCAGTTAAATCTTTGATTATTGTAATAAAGTAGAATTACCCAACACATAATAAAGATGGTAGATCCTGTCATGCTCTAAAGCTCAATTACATAAGAGAAGAATTCTGAATTATAACTCAACAAGCCAAGTACAAAGGCAAGATCTTCAAATGGCAGAAATGTCTAGCAGAGTCAACAAGTTAAATATTTTTGGATTTCTTCCAGAAATCTTGTTGCTAGTAGCAGTCTCAGAGGAAAGAGATGTGATTAAAAACAGAATAATTAATGCTATCAAAGACTAAAGCAGGGAAACTTCCTATAGGAATAAATCTCCACTTTTAGTTGCAATTGTATACTGTCTTGTGTGGACATGCACAAATATAGATATGGCTGTGATCTGTGAAAAATTATATGTTCTCAGTTTCCTTGTTATTATTATTCAGAGATCCTGTTTGAGATATATTTGAAATAAAAAATTTTTGATGTTGCAAAATATGAAAAAGATGCTAATTATCTGAACTGCTGTAGCTCCCACAAGGGGAAAAAATGTGGTTTTTAAAAGGAAAATTGTTCTCTACATGTAGATTTATTTTTAATATGTACTGCAACTTTCCCTACAATTAATTGCTTTAATCCAGAAATTTTGCTCTGAAGTATTTATCCTTGACACTCTACTTTAAAAATGGTTAAGGAAGCAAAGTCTTTTAATGGATTTATTCTGAAAACATAATGATCACCACCACCACCACCATCTCCTCCTCCCCACCCCCCACCCCTTCACTTTTCATTCTGCATTACCTTATTTGGTTAGTTAAGTCAAGTTATGTGCTTACTCTTTTTTTAAAAAATATTTTTAAACTTTATTAATTAAAAATAACAAATGAAAACATGTAAGACATTGCACAACACATACAAAACACCATTAACTTATAACAATATATACGTAAAAGTATAACATAGAACAATATATACATAGGAAAGAAGAAACATAGTAAAGAGGGAAAAATACAAAGGAAAAGAGGAAAAAAAAGAACAGAACATTTTAAAAGTGGGGTGTCTAACTGTCTGAACGGTGAATGTATCTACAAATACATTATTTTCACATCTTTACTAGTGCCAGTAAATATACTCCTCTATTTCTGTTTAATCAGATATTTGACAACTACATTTTATATACACATTATTTTTTGTGTTAATTCCATGTATCTAAGAAAAGGCCACCAATCATTCTTATAACCATCCATATTCTTGCCATTTAACTGATCCGCAAGTTTAGCCATCTGAGCTAGGTCCATTGTCTTAATAGTCCATTCTTCAATTGTTGGGATGTTTTCTTCATTCCACCATGAAGCATAAATAATCCGAGCCACAGTTATCAAATACAGCAAGAGCTTTCCGTGTTTCTTTTCCAGTTCTTTGTCCATTAAACCCAGCACATATAGTTCTGGTTTTTTAACTATATCTATTGCCAACATTTTTTGGATAGTATTGTGTATTAATGTCCAATTTTTTTTAGCTTTTGTGCAAGACCACCACATATGGTAGAATGTACCTATTTCCCTTCCACATTTCCAACAGATATTTGATGTATTGTTAAACATTTTTGATAGTTTGCCTGGGGTTATTTACCATCTATACATCATTTTGTAAAACCTTCTTTCAGGTTGTAACTCAATGTAAATTTAACTCCCCTAGTCTACATCCTTTCCCATTGGTCATATTCAATATTATATTATATCCAAAATTGTTTACCCACTTGATCATACAATCTTTAATTTGTACATCTTTCAATTTTAATTGTAATAATATTTTATATATCTTGGCAATCATGTGATCAGTCTCGAAACATATTTGACTATCCTACCAGCTTGGTTCTTTTGTAAATCTATATCTTTTCACGTCTAATTTAAATTGTTCCTTTAGTTATGTATACATAAAACAATGGCAAGGGTGCCCATCTTTCTCTAATTCTTCCCTTGTTTTCATTACGTATTTATCTCCTTCATATTTCAGTAGATCGCTGTACTTCAACCATTTATAATTTTCTATATTTTCTCGCCTGGTGAAAGCTTCCTGGGGAGATATCCAGAGGGGGAGGCTTGGTGTTAGTATTGGTTTATATTTTCCCCAAATTCTAAAAGTGGACCTTCTAATACAATGACAATTGAAGTCTTTATTTGCTTTGATTTTATCATATCATAGGAAGCCATGCCAGCCGAATCTTAAATCATGTCCTTCTAATTTTAATAACCTATGGTTTTCTAATGTGATCCATTCTTTTAACCATATAAAACCACAAGCCTCATAGTATAATCTGAGATCTGGTAGACCGAATCCTCTTTCTTTAGCATCTTGTAATAATTTAAGTTTTTATCCTTGGTTTTTTCCCATGCCAAATAAATTTCGATAGGTCCTTTTGCCATGTTATGTGCTTACTCTTCAGTGAATTTATGCAATTTCTATAAATGTATCTGACTAACCTTCATGCTAAAGTTTAAGTGGATTACATGGATGTACTGCTTTTCATTAAGTTGGTGACTGGCAGCCTAGTTCCAGAGTTTGTAACATGCCACCTGTTAGCAGAATGCAATTGTGCTAACCTTCCTGTTCTTCCATGCTGGGAACTGTTATTAATTGTCAGATAAAAAGTGGACCTATATTGCTTACCTATACCATGTAAGGACTGTATGCTGCAACACCACAGACATGTTGTGTCATCCAAAGGGTTCTTGGAATAGCCTTGTCTTACCCTTCACTTGTCATTATAAGAACTACCTAAACACATCTAGAATGAGAGAACAAGATACTCCTCCCTTATTTTGCTTTCCAATGTCCTGTCTCTTCAGACTTTCATCCTATGCTAAATATAATGTTCCATGGTGGATATATAGATACATATATATATACATACAATACATACACACACACGAAAATAACTTCAAATTCTGAAGTATAATTAGATGTAGTGTTTGTTCAGTGAACATGCCTTTTAAAAAAACAATTCTATTAGCTACTTTCTGGATTTCAAATTCAGTATTTGGGTTGACTGTCATTGTAGCTGTGGGTTTGAGGTCTGGTAGGTTTTGAAAGCAGCCGTAAGGGTTCTGGACTTTGGAAAGCCTGCTGCTCAAACTCTGAAAAGAAAAATAAAAGAAATGGAATGGAATGGAATGGAATGGAATGGAATGGAATGGGGGAAAAAGTGAAGGAAAATGGTTTATTGTCGTAGCCTTTCTTTTAAGGTCAGTAAAAATCAAGATGCATTCTCCAAATATGCTTAGCTTGGTGAGTGTTAATCTTAGGTTTTTGTTTTTCGTGGCTTAGTACAAAACTTAGCCTCATTCATTACTTTATAATTCAGTGCATTACGCAAACCCAGAAGATGGATGTATTCAGTAGCCAAGTTAACACATTGTGTGGATGCATCCTACTTGAACTGTTAGATACCTAGTTTACACTATTTTGTATTTTTCCTGATTTACACTGTTTTGGACTTTTCCATTCTAATTTGCAGTTGTTCTAGCTCCACTTCCTACCTACAGTCCTCATGGATACCTCAGAACTCCAGCTATGTGAATTACATGTCAGAGCCATATAGCCAGACTTTGATCTAAATGTTTTGTTGTTTTCCACCTTGGATGAGTCAAACTCATCTTTCGTTTTCCTAGTCTGATCCATGGAATGTATAAATCCAAAATATCAAGTTTGATTCTCGGATAACTGATTAATTGCTAATTATTCTTTAGATTATTCCATTTCTAGACTGAAAAGATGAGTATTAAAACTGTTTTACTGACCTTTTGATTGTGTCAGTTTTATCTATTTGAAACAGCCTAGTTACTTTAAACAACTTTAATTTAGGCCAATAGTATGCACTGGCAGGGTAGTTATTAACTGTTCTACTGAATCCAAATTTCTATATTCCCCACTGCTAGCAGTAGAACTCTGTGTAGTAAGATTCTGTCATCTCCCTAAATCATAGCTTAGTCCAACCATACATCTATTGTTGCCAAGTTCCCCCAGTTCTCTAAAAAGTGCCATCTTCCCAAATGAAAAATAAAGTCAAAATCCTGCAGACGCTTGCTTCAGGGCTATTTCCACCATATACTGCCCCCCAGCATTACCTGTTCTACAGATGATTTGCTTTAGTCATGTCCCTTCTTTATCAGCGCTTCTTTGGTCATTCATTGTCTGAATTCAGCCTACAGTTACCACTTTGTCTAATCACTTGCTTTATTCCCCTTATTTCCATTCTCAGCTTTTCTCACTTCTCTTTTATCTTCTAATCACTATGGTTGAAGATTCATTTCTTCTTTGTCAGTTGCTTTTGATTTTGTGTGCTTCTGATTCAGAACATTCTACTGATGGCTCCCCAGAAGGCATTTTATTTTCTAAAGTGGTTTGCTTTGCAACTAGATCGTGATGTGGCCAAGAAATGCTTAGAGATAACTGAGTAAATCACTCTTCTAGTTCACTGAATCTCTTAATATGCCAAATTAATCAGTTCCCATCACCTCCTGATTCTCAAAAACATTCTTCTTTTTATCTGTTTGGCTCAATACTTCAGCATGTGGAGTAAGATATGCCAACTGTGGAAAACTACTAGTAAAACAGCAAACAAGTATTTAGTTATGGAACAGGACCTAATATTTCTCATACCAATAAGCTGTCTTCACTTTAATTAACTGGCCTGTCTTTCTCTGTCTTCTAAGCAGATTCCTTTATCAACTCTTACTTCAGACTGACATTTCCAAAGAGATTCGTAATTCCATTCTGGTTTTATTTTCGTGGTTATTTTTCTGTGACATTGTCCAACTGTACTGTAAGTGGTGACATGATAAACAAAGATTTTCTGCTTCTATCGTGAAACTCAAGGATGTTCATGGGAATAAAAACTAAGTTTTCTGATGAGACACTAGGGGAATTGAATATATCTGGCCTTGAGAAAAGATAACTGAGGGGGATATAATAGCACTTTTCAAGTACCTAGAGTGATATCCTATAAAAAAAGATCAAGAAAAGTACCGTGAGCCACCCAGAATCATTTAGAATCAGGCAGGAGCAAATAAAATAAGATCCCTACAATCCCAGAGAGTGCAGAAATAATGGCCATGAGTTACAGGAAGACAGTTTCCAACTGAGAAATAGAAAAACAAAAAACTTTCTTGAGAGTAAGTACAGTTTCAACAGTGGGACTGTTACTGCAGAAAATGGTGAACCATCTTTCAGTGAAAATGTTCAAGGGGAACCCGGGTAGCCTTCAATCAAGATGTTTTAATTTATAGTCCTGCACTGAGCAGGGCTTGGATTCAGGGGGCTAAGTGGGCCCTTCCCACTGCATAATTTTGTGAATCTGGTAGCATAATAGTCTGTGAGAATGTCCTTGAGAGACAGGAGGAGCAGGAGCAGCAGACTAGGCAAATGTCAGATAAGAGGCAGCTTAGCCCATAGAAAGAGTGGGCATGTGGCCAACATCTCAGAAAGGACCTTCCCTATTTTCTTGGACTGTAAAGGTGAGGAGGGAGAGATGTGCTTTCAGACTTGAAAGATTCTGTTACTGTAACCTTACAATAAAGGTAGTGTTAGTACTCATGGTTGGTGCTTCTTGTCTGAGCTACCTCTAAAGGGCTGACATCAGTCTTGCAAGTCTGAAGGTATGTCTCTCCCCCCTCACCTTTAGAGCCCAAGAAACTAGGGACGGTCCTTTCTGAGATGTTGGTCACGCTTCCATTGCTTCTGTGGGCTAAGCTGCCTCTTTTCTGACCATTGCCTAGTCTGCTGCTGCTCCCCCTTGCCACCCCCCGTCTCTCAATCTCTCAAGGACATTCTTACAGACCATTACAGATAGAGAGAACCCAGGACCAACTGAAACACCTTTGTAGTAGCAGTGCGGTAGAACAGATAATCCATGCTGTTCCTAAACTCCATTGTTGGAGGAGTCAAACCCAGGAAGCATATCTAATCAGAACTAGGACTGGTGGCAACATTGCTACCAATAGGATTGTCTTGTGGGAATCCCAGTTTTGTAACCATTGGATACTTTATTGCTATTTTAATATCTGCTAAATCACCTACTTGAAATAGCAGCTGCTTTCCCTAATTAAGCCAAAATACAAATTAGTAGTCCTACAGGGCTTAGATGAGTGCTCAAAAATACAGTAGCTCTGTATACATAATACATACAGCTGTATATATGTAGTATATACAGCTTAGAAGCAAAATGTGTAGATTTCAGGCCCTTGGAGCAATCTCTAACATGACCATGATCCCAGGGTGTAAAACCCAAGGAATCTGGCCAATTTATAGTATCAAAATTCTGCAACTGAAGCAATGCAGGTAGTAGGTGGCAGTGGCATTTTAATGCAGTAGGGACTTTACCTTTTCTAGGACCCGTAGTTTGTTTTCACTTTGTATTCCTATATTGCTAGTGATGCTTGTGTTAATCACTATTTTTGAAAGAGGATGATGGTAGGGGGTATGGTTTTACTAATTACATTCTAGGGTGAAATGATATGATTGAAAGCAGAGCAGATGAGCATTTTGTTACGTTTTATTTTAAAGACATGAAATTGCTTTGGAACACTTACGGAGAACTAGGAACTTTTCCCCCTTCCTGCTGTGGGCCTAATTGCTACATCATAACAACATTTTCAGATTATCCTTTCTCCCTAAGCGTTCATGAAGCAACCATACCTATTATATTACATTTGCAAAAGTACATGGTAGATGCCTTACCGTTTTGTCTTTTATGACTAGTCTATTGACTTTTATTACTAGCCCATTCCATCAGACCTGGGTCTTCTAATCTTAAATGCAATCAAAGTTAATTCTTTAACTTCTAATTCTTAAATGCAATCAAAGTTAATACGACTCTTCCTCCTGAAAACAAGGGAGAGCATTCCTGGATTAATGAAGTTCTCATTTTGTGCAGCAGGTTAGCATATTTGCGTTAACATTATATGGCGCATGGGCTAATAAGCACTTTTCTTGGTCAGAATTAGAAGTTGAAGCATACTGTAGAACTTAACTCCAGCAAAAACTTGGATTGAAGAGGCATATCTGTAAATATAAGTCCCTTGGATAGATGCCTAGAAACATAAGTGACTCATTTTTCATACCTAAAGTAATCACAATTAATTGTTGCTCAATTGAGGTATTACTACAGGGTAAATTCCAGTAAAAACAACTAAGTTTGAAGTTAGCTTCCACTGGAACTTGATTACATCTAATTATCAGTGTCATATAGTAAAATGGATTTGAGGGGAGGGAGGTGATTTGAAGCAGCCGTGGGCATGCATATTAGATCTGGCAGCATGTACTTAAATTGGTTTCTTTAAAGGTTGTCGGTAGATTCAGCCTGTGTGCCCATGCACATTCCAAATCACTTTTACCCTTTTTGAATCCAGATCACTGCAGAGACCCACTGATTCCTTTCAGCTAGGGCAGTGTTGTCCAAACTTGGCCACTTTAAGATGAGTGGACTTCAACTCCCAGAATTCCCCAGCCAGCATGGCTGGCTGGGGAATTCTGGGAGTTGAAGTCCACTCATCTTAAAGTGGCCAAGTTTGGACAACACTGAGCTAGGGCATGAAACTTCAAGTGAACATGCAAATCACTAGATATGTTTTTCATAGTTCAAGAAGCTTTCCTCCCCCCGCCTGTGTTCCTCAGTTTTATACTTTGCCTCCATGAAAGTCAGTTGTCTAGCAATTGTTATGGATTTACATTTGGTATGTCTTAGTTCATTAGATTTAATCAGCCACTGCTTCAGCAACACATTAAATTGTGTTTCTAATGCTACTGTTCTTAATTTTATTTTTAGACCCAATTTGCAGCTGTTAGTCTGTTGGATCAGTGACTATTAATGAAAATTCAAAGCAGGTTTTGATTATAAATTTTAATGTATTCTCAAAAGCTGTTAAGATTTAATGTGTCAAATCTGTACCTTTCATTAATGGTCATTTAAAAATGTATGCACCTGTGCAGTTATTAGATAGAGAAGGTAAATCAAGAACATTATCTTTTGGGTTATGCATGGCTTCAACTTTTTAAAAACCTTTCAAAATATGTTGTGCTACTTGTTTCCTCTCTATGTGACCCAAATTCATTAAATAAAAAAAAGCTAAAAAAAAACTTCACATAAGACTTGTAGGGTTACATTAATCCATATATATTTGAAACTGCTTCCCATTTATTTGCTAAACAGCTATTGTATATGGATAACTAAGAAGAAAATCAAATCTCACTCATTTGTCTCCTAGCAACTACTAGATTAGAATAGCTACTAGACTCACTCTTCATTAAATTCATATTTCACTGCTTTCTTTTTATATGATCCCATTTACATGGTACCTTACACCCATGTGCCTGTAATAGCACCCGGTCCATGAATTAAGAACAGTTGAAAAAGCCCTGCTCTTGGTCCCAGAAGTTCATTTAACTTAAAGAACAGTGGCCAGGAACAGGGCCCTGTCAGTGGTAACACCTTGAAGAATTATGAAATTCTCTCTTGGAGCAAGGCTGGCTGATCACTGCCCTCCTTTGAACAACAATTGAAGCCATAACCACCCAGAGTCCCTCCTTGTGGGGGAGCTGGGCGGTGATATAAATTTGATTTATAAATAAATAAATATTTCTACCCAAGCTGTTGTAGCAATGAGGCATATTCTAGAACTAGATTGTCTTTTGGATTGTATGCTCAATTAGTTTTCTTTGTACAAGGAAATCTGGTGTAATTTTTGTGCTTAGTACATTTAAAGATTCCTGGTTTTATGTGATGGATTTATTTAAGTTAATATTGTTACTGTTGTTGTTTTTCTTATCTTTTGGGTTTGCCTAGAAGCAGCATAGGAGACTGATTGATTCTCTGGCTGTTCCCTCAATAATTGGCTATCCTTGAGGGGTGGAAAATACAAGACAATGCCACAAATTCTTTTGAGAAACAACTAGACAGGTTGATGTTTTAGACACTAGCTCTGTTTAAATCATGTTGCCTAGTCCTACCCTGATTAGAATCTTAGCAGCATTCTGTGCAAAAGAAAACTATTGAATTAGATTCCTTGGCCCAGCCAAACGTTTCTTCCTAATTTTTTTCAGGCAGTTTAAATTAATGCAGTGTTTTGGCTTGACAAACAAAACTGTTTGTTTCTGTTACACTAATTAGCTACTATTTCTGCTCACTCATAGAAAATAGAATGAAAGTTTTCTGAGAACAAACACGTATACTTCCAATTAACAGTGTCAGTAGTTCCAGAATTGTACACATGTTCCTTCCCAGGCATTTTGCCCCAAAGCATGATAAAATGCAGCTTATTTGTGGAGGCACAGTCTTTAAATCTCTGCGCTTTTTATCAATGTCTACATTTCACATGTCTGTTTAAGCACAGTAACTTCTACTTTATGCATACACATATGCAGAGAATAAATGTCTAAAAAACCTGAAATGATGGATTACACTTAGTCAGGAGTTTAAAAATAGGCTTTGTACTCACCTGCTAGACCCACGCCCTTAAGAGATGCTGACAGAGTGAGGCAAGGTCATGGTACACTGTTGCTGCCTCCTTAACCAAAGTGCATATTTTCTTGAGACAGCTGTAAGACCAGAAAAAGGACATTTTCTGTAAGGATGTGCCAGCAGGTACAGTGAACATCTCTTCCAGAGGAGGATATCTTTCTGCTTCAGATCCAACAGCTGTATATCTCTACTTTGTACTCTATTTACAGTACTGGAAAAGTCTGGTTTCTACTAAGCATTTGTAAAGCTCAGCACTAGTTAATGCAGTAAATTTCTTGCTATTTGATTTCCTTCTCACTCATACTTTTAATTATCAGAATCTGTCACACTTGACTACTAATTAAAAATCATTAGTTTACAGCTGGTTTAGCAGTTGATGAAAAATTGATTCTAAAATTAAAGTTTCCCTCAAGGCAGTCATCTTCAGATTTTTCTTTCTGAGTTCTTTATTATTTAGTAGTAGTAACTTTAGTAGTATCAGTTGCAACCACTGACCAACATTTATACAATTTACAACCTTTGTAAAAAGGTTACAAGGCTCAGATTTACATACATAGACATTTTCTAGAAGATTAATAAATATAAATAAAATGAACTACAAAATACTATAATGGAAGTAGTAGGATGCTAAAAAATCTAAATACAGTGGTACCTCGGGTCACGAATGCTTCTGTTCACAACCAATTCGGGTCACAAACAGCACCATTCGCAAAATTTTGCTTCCGTTCGCGAACTCCGCATCGGGTGATGAACAGGATCCGTGGCCATTTTCCCTGCTGACACACGTGGTCGTGGCTTTCTGTAGGGAGGGGGACTCTCCCTCCAAACAATAACCGCCTCCCCACCTGCCTTCCTGTCCTCCACACCTCAAGCAAGGTTAGTGTTCTCTCTCTTCATACTGTATTGTACTATACTTTGTGTCATATTTTTGTGGTTTAAAAAAAAATACATATGGTTCAGAACGGATTAACCGTATTTACATTGAACCTTATGGGAAAATTTGATTCGGGTCGCAACCAAAATCGGTTGGCGACCAAATTCGTAAGGGTCAGAACGGATTAACCGTATTTACATTGAACCTTATGGGAAAATTTGATTCGGGTCGCAACCAAAATCGGTTGGCGACCAAATTCGTAAGGGTCAGAACGGATTAACCGTATTTACATTGAACCTTATGGGAAAATTTGATTCGGGTCGCGACCAATTCAGGTTGCGACCAGTCGCAGAACGAATTAAGTTTGTGACCCGAGGTACCACTGTACTTAAAATTAATTGACTAAATTATAAAACTACTTTGTGAATAAAGTACTAAAATACTATGCTACTAAATGAATATGTATGTGCTTGTATATATACAGATGCATGTGGAAATAGCTAAATATGGCATATATTGATTGCTCGAAACTTCTACAGATGGTCTTTAAAAATGTTCCCTAAAAGCACTATTTCAAAATGCACAGTGAGAACAAGGTGTTCTATTTCTTATTCTTAGAAAGCAATTCTATACTTATTTATTTGAGAGTAAGCCTCACCTGAAGTTAGACTTTCAATGTTCATATGATTGCTCTGCTATTGGGTTATGTTTCCAAGCAGCTCAGCTGCCATCAGTGCTTCTGGAAGGAAATGGAAATATTTTTGTGGGAAGTGTCCCAAAATCCCTTTCTATTTTTAGTATGCAGAAGATTTAAGAAAATAGTATTTTTGTGTGATTTTTTTTTTAATGACTCACCAGAATAGTTTTCTGGTTGAATCAGACTTATTATCCTGAATTGGTAGCTTTTGCTACAAATCCAAATTCCTTTAGCTAAGTCCAAAAAGATTGTTTCAAGTCATTTTCTTCTTGAGGAAATTTATATTAATAATAAGCACTCTATGCATGAATAAGTAATTTTATATTTTAGAATAAATGGGCATGAACTGTAGTATTTTCCTTTTCAGATTCTTTTCTTTTGCTTATTTTCTTACACAACAACTCAGATGCCATTAAATGATGACAAAGCAGGTACCTGAGGAACACTGAACTTTTCATTATTCATTGTATTATTAAAACTTTGTTTAAACATGTAATTATCAATGAAACATTGAAAATAAAAAGTACAAAAAGTACAAAAAGACTAAAACAAAGCTACACTAATGCAAAGGGAGAGACAGAAAGAGAAACAAGAAATGTCCTACATCATTTGAGATTTTATATCAATACATTGTACTCCTAGGGAGAGAAAATGTTAACTTTCCTTATTCAACATTAACTGTTAGCTCTCCTTATTCAGTATTTGTATTGAAAAGTCATTTGTCTTGGTAGAGATAGTATTAAGAATTATTTCATTTTCTTCACATTTGGTTTCCAATTTTTAGTTGTATCAACAATAATTAATTGAAGGATTCTTTAAAATTCTTTGCTGTTGTGTTAATTTTTCAGCCAAAGCTATTTTCCATATTTTAAGATACTATTAATCCCAAGAAAGATATATTTTTAGTTTTCAATTTCCATATACTAAATATAAGCTCTAACAATGAAAATTGATTTAATTCTTTGTGTTCAACCATTTGATATGTTGTGGGGGGGGGGAAATAGAAGCTAAATGGTATTAAACGCTGTATTTTAGGAGGCTATTCATTTTATGTACTTTTGTTCAATGCTATCAGTTTTTGTCTTTTCCTAGTTGTGCACAATGCTGGTAGTACAGTAACTATCTTGCCTTTTAAGCAATGGCCAAATCTCATTAAAGATGATATTGATCTCATGTGTTCCATTATACTTGGGGAACAATCAAAATAGAGTCTGTTGTATGTAATAAAAACTGTTTCAATTTGAAAACTTTTATTTTTTGCCAGATGAACAAGTTTAGAAAGTAAAGACCATCTTGCACAGGAATATGTCATTCTTCAACCATGCTATATGATATAGCAGTGTAGGAGAGTCTTCTCCAATCTTTCAGATATGGGGTGCATCAGTTTGAAGAAAAGTAGTACAGGATAGATACAACCTTGAAAGACCTCAGGTAATTGCTCTGCAGTTAAAGTGGAGGCCCTAACCATATGCACAATTAATTGTTAAACTCATCAGTATCAACTGTCCAAGATTCTCCAGTGTGCAGCAAGCTTTTTCTCATATCCAGTGTTTTGATTATTATTTTGTTTCTTTTCACATATTTTGTAATGAAAGATCAAGCATAATTAAAAATAAATGCATTTTAGGCACTAGCATTTGATCTTCAGCAGATGGCAGCATCTAGCTGACCTTCTCTGGGCTCAGAAGATGAATAGGGTCTTGTCTGGTTAGTACTTGGGTGGAAGAATAATCCGGAGCTGTAGGTTATAGTCAAAAGCATCCCAGAAGAATGGAATGCAAACTTGCTAAGTTTTTAACTTGCTAAGAAAACGACATGGACATGTCCATCTAGTTACCAGGACCTGAGTTTATCTTGAGAGGGATTTTACTTTTACTTGATCTACAATTTTAATTTGGATTCCTTAGTTCTGTAAACTCTTAACTGATCTTTTTTTGTTGGAAAGATCAATATCAATTTTTGCTGAATTTGCAGTATTATTAGTAGATGGCACAATATGGCTTATCTTTGCCATGAAATTCAGGTCTACTTACCCACTTGAAACAACCCGGCTATGTAATAAGAAATGCCAAGCCAAGTTTTCCATTTTCAGAAGGATTCCATTGATACTTATTTCTATAATTTCTATATCTCATTGTAATCTGATAGATTTTGCTTCATTTAGAAATTGATTCTATGGGTAATATTTATATTCCAATTATAGATAGTACTTGCTTAATGACCACAGTTAGGGCCAACAACTCTGTTGCTAAGTGACATGGTTGTTAAGCGAGACATCTTGTGGCTGCAACTTGCAATTTTACTGCCAGCTTTTCCATTGACTCTGCTTGCTGGAAGCTGGCTGTGAAGCGTGCAAATGGTGATCATGTGACTGTAGGATGCCCACCAGTTGCGAAGTGTTCAAATCTTGATCACATGACAATGGGGGCACCACAATGGTCGTAAGTGCGAGGACCAGTCATAAAGTTACTTTTTCAGTACCATTGTAACTTTGAATGGTCGCTAAACAGGACAGTTGTTAAGCGAGGACTACTTAGAGTTAATATGTTCTTTGGGAGAAATTTAATTTCTTACATTTATTTTTTGGTCACTGACTTCTTAGTATTAGGAGTGAACCTAATACTAAGGGGAATTAGGAATCTGCAGTTCCCAGGCTTGAGAAAACCTTTATGTCAATATAATCCAGCTGCTTCCCATGAAGAGAACAACCAAATATCCACTGACTCCAAAGGGGGTGGGGGAACTAAAATATAAACTGAGAAGCATGCAGTCATATATAGGCTTTGATTGCTGTGAAGTGCAGGAGGCAATCTTCTCTGTGTTTATAGCTTCATTATTGTCTAGCCATGTGTCTGAGAGGCCTTCTGGGGAGAAGCAAGTTCCTGAATGCAGGTTTAAATATCTGGAGAGTTGAGATTCATTTTTCTGTCTGGCATGAAGCCTGACACTAAGACTGATTTACACCTCCAGTATGTGACAGGTTGACTCTGTAGGCCCTTAATCAGTGAGACACCTCAAATTATCCTTACATATTTATGTTTCACAAAAGAAAGCTTGATGAAAATAAAGGCATTTGCTTTTCTTCCAATAGAACATAGTTAAGATACTGTACAACACATGAGCTCCATATCACTGTGAAAAAGTCTGGATAGTAATGTACAATGTGGATGAAATTCCAGCCCATTTCAGAGTGAAAGATCATGTTTGTGTTGATAAACAGCAAGTTCTCAGATGATCACTGCTGTTTGTCAAAAAAGCTTTCTATTGATTTCCTTTCCATTTCTTGGTTTCCAAAGAAAAGGGAAGAAGTCTACAAGGCTCATCTATTGAAAAATAAATGTTAATACAATATCATGCTAATTTTCTAGTGTTCTTGCTTTGAGGAAATTTGCACAACTTTTATCTGTTACAGTTAACATCACTTTAATGGAAAGGACTATAGGGGCAGGATTTCTGTATGAGCTAGTTTATCTTTTCTTCTTAAATCAGACACACGGAATACCATTTTCTTACTTGCTTAGCAATAAAATTGTCATCTGTTTTGCATTGAAATGAAATAAAATGTAGATTCTGCCAACTTTATTGAATTATAAGGACATTAATGAATATTGTTTCTTGTTGCAAATTTTGCTTATACAGGAATCAAATAGTGCAATCCTATGCATGTCAGCCTGAGAGACCATCTGAACTTAGTGATCTAAGGGAGAGGTATTCTCTCCTTCCATCTTTAAACACTAGAAAGGAATATGTATTCTTAAAAAGAGCTTTTGAATCACTGGGAACTCAATTTGAGAGGCAAAGAATGATTGACTTATATGAGTAGAGGGAAAGGATATTTATTTCAGCTGGAAAAGCAAGTGCACATACTAAGAAGCATTTGTTCAGACTAGAATAAGGTAGTCTTTGAGGTTTTAAATGAATTAAAATCAGCATCTAGTCAATGTACTTGAAGATTAAGAATTCACTCTGGAACTTTTTTTTAAAAGAATTTTCCATCATGCCTTTTAGATTTGCTGTAATACTAGTTCAAACAAGAGCATTTTTTCAGTTGTTACAATGAATTTCTTAGATAGATATATTTGTAATGTTAGCATCTCAGTTATATAGTATTGTCTTTAAAAAATGTCTATTCCAGATGTTAAACTAAATTATGTAATTGCATAGAAAATTATCATTATTTTAATTACCCAGAAACATTGTGTATTTATGAGGAACTTTCTTCAGTAAATTTTTTTTATTTGTTTGCTTTTTGATACAACAGAAACTTTGAATTAATATAAAATCAAATATAGATGGTGTCATATTAGAATTTATTACTAAAAAAAATAACCCTTGTAACAAGGGAGGAGAAGCTTTTAAGTATGGATATAACCTTATGTACAAAAAAATTTTGTGCCGGACAGATTACAATAAATATTAAAACAAAAGTATGGAATCCAAAGAAATAATATGATTTGTCAGTCAGAAAGTCACACTTAGAAAGTGCCTAAAATGGTATCACACAAAGGAAGGTCAGAAAGACCTATTCTTTATAATGTAAGAGTGTAGTGTAAAAAATGATGGTCTTAAATTACAAGAATATAACTTCCAATTGAAACTTAAGAAAAATACTCTTAACTGTTGAGAGTAACTTGATGGTAAAGCCACTTGCAAGTGATGTGGTGAATTCACTTTGTTTTGTATGTCAAGCAGAAGCTGGACAGTCATCTTTTATTTGGATTCATGTATGGGACAAGAAGATGACCTGAGCAGTTGTGCCAACTATGTGATTCTATGTAAAGCCAAGACTTTTTTTTTTCAACTGCTTTTGCTCCAGAAGAGGAAAACCTCTTAATTTACTCTCCTGTGTTTGGTCCACCAAAGGAGCAACTTTTCTCTTCAAGAATGACATTGCTACAAAGAAATTGACAGGATAAACTTTGGTGAATTGCTAAAATTGCTTACTTGGTTGTAACTAAATGGTTTGTGGCTAGTATTAGTAACTCATGAATGGTATACTTTAAGAATATAGCTCAAAGCAACTCACGAATATTGGAATTCCAAGAAAAACTAATAATTTTTTAATGACCCTTGTTGAAAGGTCGAACACAGCATTTATGATCTTTCTTCTTCTCAGTAATTAGCAGTCAGAATGAATAACTGTGCCAATTTAATAAAATAGCGGCTCATTGGGGATGCAGAAAATTAATTCAGGATTCCAATTAGAAGTACCTATATTGTAGTAAATGACAATTTTTTAATTCTGTAAACAAATTGCTTTAGTGACTTTAAAAAATTAAGACTTAAAAGGTGCAAAAATATTTGCTTCCCTGTTATTTTTCATAAACTAACCTCAACTGTGCCTTCATGCTATATATGAGTTTCACTGTAACTGTAGCAAATTAATAATTAATTGTCAGAGAAGTTTAAAAGGATACCAAAAATGTTTTCATCATCTGATGTTTGATCAAAAAAAGGCTTTACTCTTCTGGAGTTTAAACATAAGCTATTCTGGATAGTAGGGCAGTGCATCAAGTATATAATAAAAATATAACACTTTAATTAAAATTAGCAGCAAATAGAATAAATAGATCATTTGTTGTTCAGTCATTAAGTCGTGACGACTGAACAACAAATGAACTATTTATTGTATTTGCTACTAATTTTAATTACAGTGTGTTATACTTTTATTATATATTTGATACACTGCTCTACTATCCAGAATAGCTTATGTTTAAACTCCAGAAGAGTAAAGCCTTTTTTTGATCACACATCAGATGATGAAAACATTTTTGAGTATCCTTTTAAACTACTCTGACAATTAATTATTAATTTGCTATCATATGAAGTATCTAAAATGTTTTGACAATTATTTTTTTTTACCTGATCTTTTGAAAAGATTACAATGTTTCATATTCAGGGCCAAGAAAGTGGTCTCTTTAACATATATTATACCCAAGAAACTTGGAGAAGAGCCTTCTTAGATAATCTTGGGACAAAGCCATGCTGGGTTAAGGAAAGATTCATATATTTGTGTCTGAAGCCATATAGGACTTGAATATGAGTGAAATGAATAGGCAGTAGTGTTGCTTCTTCAGAATCATTGACTAACTCTACTGGTAATAATTTCACCTGCTCCATTTTGTATTAACTGAAGCCTCAAAATCATGTTCAGAAGGAGACTCAAATACTACAGAAATGCAGGAAGAACAATAATGACTAGAATATTTGTGACCAGGAACAGTTATAGCTTATGAACCAGGTAAAGAGGGGAGCCTTTTCTGACATTGCCCCCACTCTTTGGAATATTCTCCCCCCAGAGGTGCAGCGGGCCCCTACCTTCCCAACTTTCCAGAAAGGATAAAGACCTGGCTCTGCCAGTGTGCATGGGGCAATATGAGCTCTAACTGTCCCTGTGGGTGGTTAGCGCCCTCACGATACTCCCTGAGTTATTCACCAATTCTCCATATCTCTTGGAATTTATTTATTATTAAGATTGTTTTTATATTGTATTTTAAAGAGAGATTTTATCTCTGCTGTAAACTGCCCATAGTCATTTCAGTGAGATGGGTGGTGACAAATTTTAGATAGATAGATAGATAGATAGATAGATAGATAGATAGATAGATAGATAGATAGATAGAAAGAAAGAAAGAAAGAAAGAAAGAAAGAAAGAAAGAAAGAAAGAAAGAAAGAATAAAAAGCACCCCAGATGAAAAAGGCTGCTCGAACTCTGCATGATAGAACTGAATTTAGGCATGCTTTCAAGCTGTATGATGATCCTTTCAAAGGGATTGAATCTCTATCTAGGATAATAATGCTCAGTTTCCAGAGATGAGTACTGCTGGTCATCAAGTTCCAATCTCTGTCTTGTCGGGTTGCAGCTTCTGTTTGTTGTCACTTATCCAACCCACTAGTCAAGCATCTTCATAACTTCACCTAATTCTGATTACAAGTACAGATCAAGCAGAGTTCTTTCATCTTCATGTTGAGAGCTTACCCATTTACATCATGCACATCTTGAAAACCCATGGGATAAGATGGAGCTTTATGGAATCCCATAGCACATACCTTACACCTTATGCATAATCCTGCTCAAATCCCTTCATGGCTTCCTTCATTTGTGTCGTTTTACACTGCAGAATGCAACCAATTTAGCAACAAAAAATAAAACCCATTTTTATTTAAGACTAAAAGAATGTTAAAGAATATTTAATTGCATTCATGCCCTGCTGTATAGTATATGAACAGGCGCGGGTGGCTGTACAGTGATGGAAGTAGTATACTGAACCAGATCTCTAAGAATATTTAAAATCATATGAACATTAAAATGTGTTTACCATATGATGTTTGGGGCATGTGTCAAGGTTTGCATTAGGGATAGGAAGCAGAATGCAAAGTCTTGAACAGTTTTAAATATAGGCATGCAACTGTCAGCAAGGAAGACAGTTATGCTTAAAATAAATGCTTTCAGACTTACCACCACCCACAAGATAGGGTTTTTGCCAAAGGAAATGAAATATAATACATCCTACACTTCTCTGGAAAAATTTGTAGACTGATATCACCACTGAATGGCATTCCAGGCTACAAAAATAGATGCTTCACAGTGTGAAGTCTTAATAATGTCTTTCTCTAAATTAAATGTTAACTTTATTATGCACTATGTATACAGCTATAGTATTCACTACTCAGAATTACAGCAGAGCGGTCTAGCTTAGAAAAGCCAGTGGCTGTGTTTATAACGTAGAGCACTATCGGTGGCAGCTAAGTGGAACAACTTGTAGTCAGAGAACAGTATATTTTTTTAACACTAAAGATTGCGGGCCATGTGGATCATGGCATTCATGCCCTGCTGTACATTATATGTACATACGCACCTGGTCGTACAGCAGTGGAAGTAGTACACCTCTTATTTCTAACTGCAGTGCAAGAAATCATCTTTATTGCGACCACATTGCTTTATAGTACACAATACTCACATTCAGTGTTCAGTTGTTTAGTAGCATAGCTTTTCATCATTCACACAAGGCTAGTCCTGTGTTCTTTCTTCTCTCGTCTCCTGCCAATTACATAGGTACAGAACCTCAGAATTTGTGTGTGTCTAGTGTAAGAGAATACAATGTGGGTGTGAAGTACTTTTGTTAATCATGTGGAATGGCTTGAGTGTCTCTGCTGGCTATCAGCTAAGCAATTTGGTTAAAATATACACTTAACCCTATTAATATGCCAACATTGTTACAGCGATAACTCTAGATGTCTTACAGTTTGGTTTGTAGTTTTCTTGATTATGTAAAATTATTTTTCTTGGCAGTCTAGAACAAACTGATTTAGCCTTAGCAAATGAAATTTAATTACTTCCTAGACTAGCTGTAAACACAGATTTAATTGATTACAACAGAAAAGCCACTGACCTCACTTACTATATTGTGTATGTGCGTATAGGTTAACCTAGATCTGGGAAAAAATTAAATTGCTTTGTAAATGCCAATAGATTTGTTAAAGACTGAAAACAGAACAATATAAAAGTTTATTTTTCTAGAGAACAATTTAGAGGCATCTACTGAAAAATGGGGGCTAAAGAACCATTGTCATGCAGTTATTTCTGATACTTGATATTTTAACAAATGGAATTTGAAAATTTGGGGGGCTGAATAAGTCAAACAATATGCATCTATTCTAATTTCTTGCTTGGGATCTTCCTTGATGAGTCTGAATAGATTGTAAGTAGTGAGGAATTTGATGATAATGTGGCTTAGCTGTGCTGAAATTTTAAGGGTACTTTGACTGCTTGATACTCAGTATAGCTTTGAGTAATAGGAGCATAAAAAGAAGCATGCTCAAAGTTTTAGTTTGGTTAGACAACTTGTACCCCAGAACTATGTCCATGATCCTTGAAGTCCATTCCTGACCTCTGTTGCTGAAATTTAGGGGCACAATTTTTCATCATTTTGAAATTACAAATGAAGTGCAAAATCCTCCAATAGATTTAACAGTGCCTTTCCCATTGTAGCCCTCAGCCTTGCAAAAGACTACTCTACTCCAACATGCTATTCACATAATAGCTAGTAGGCAGTCCACAGTCAGCACATGGATCATTACAATAAAAGTTCATTCTTATTTATGTTTCTCAGTAATTGGCACTTAAAGAGGAAGATTGAAGGTAATATATTACCATCATGACTAGTAACCTTTAACTACCTTCATGAAAGCAGCAGGGATCTGGCCAACCATGTCTGGATTTGAAACTAAGCTGGGTGAGGCCTTGTTACTTCTTGAACATCATCAGAGAACACCAGAGCTATAGAGCTGTACTGGGAAGTTGAAAAAAAAATTCCAGGAGATAGCAGTAGAGTCAATAATACCAGATAGTCATGTCCATGTAATAATCAGAAACAGAGCTAACCCTAACTCAGGGGCATCCTTACCTCTACCTCCATGGAATAGCCAATAACGTATCAGTTTTATTAGTATCAGATAAGACATGGAACAATATTTGCATATTTTGAACTTTTCCGTGCCTTAAAATCTTCTCCTGAGGCCCTTCTCTGGAGCTTTCTTTGTCAGTGTTGTGATATTCAGGTATAATGAAGAGGGCTTTCTTCGTGGGCGATACCTCCCATATAGAGGCTTGGCTAGTTTTTAGCACTAGATGCCCCCCCTCCTCAAAAAAAGCCCTGTTTTACCTAAGCAATTTTGTTGATGTGGTTTTTAATTGTTCCATTATTATTGGCACTCTAAAACAAGCAAAGGATAGAATTACTAATGCACACACAGGTACATCCCTATCACCTTTACCTTATGGGATAAGCAGTGTTATGCAAAGTGTTGAGATAAGAAAAAGAAAATGTGGCCAAATCTAGTAGACAATATTGTCATTTACTATATGTCTCTGTACCTTTCTATTCTGGCAAATCATCCTTGCTTCCACCACATCCATACTCTGGGTCATACTTTTCTTTTTGTTCTATAAACTTCTCACCTCTCATTTTTTAGGATGTCATCAGTGCATCCATGCATGACTTCCTTGCACATTTCTTTCTTCATGACTCAAGTACTCTTCCTTTATATGTTTGTTTTGCAATTCAGTCTTCATTCATTCTTTTTATACAACCAGTCCACTTCAATGTACTTTTTACATATTGGTCACATATTTTGTTCATAGGTTTTATGTTTCTCATATTTGTATACCATCAAAATCCAAAGACCCCTTTTAAATATTTTTGTATTCAATCCACATTTATTCATCACACAATCTTTCTTGACCTTCTCTCTTGTTTTAACATACGTTCTTCTTAAGTCCTCCCTTCCCACTATATTCAACATGTGTTTTTACTGATTAAATCTTACTTCTGTATAACAAAATGAATTCTGATCAGTGACCGTAATAAAAATATTTATTCAATATAACAAAATAAGCAGAAGCAGACACTTTTACGTAGCCATTTTTTAATCTTTCAGCGAAAAATGTTTTTCGCACAGTAGACCACATACAATCCATTACCTTTCTACCATCATTTACAATGTTAAAATTTCTCCATCCCTTTTCCCATCATTAGTAAATGATCTTCTGAGGTACCATTTTAGGAGACAGATTGGATGGATGCCATATATGCCAGTGTTATATAATTAATACTGCTTAAATGGAAATAGATAGGAAAGTGAACACAGGTAAATTATCATAATGTGCTTTAGGTAAGGAAGGACTGTATATGCACCCTGGGATGCCTAAAGATAGGGTAGATTGAGGAAAAAAAATAAATTTAGACTGGTTTACCCAAGCATGCTGATGACTGACATTTATTGGATAGTTATGACAGCCTTTTTTCCCAAGGGACAATATTTTAAAGAGTTCCACTTGATACATTCTGCTGAGAATCTAGTGATTAACCTATGTGAGAAGCACTCTTAGTTCTGTATTTTTTTATTTTAATAAAGTTCTGTTTTAATGTATTAGCATGCATAGAATATTGATTGTATCAGGACAAAACTACTCTTAAGTGCTTGGTCCTAATCTTAATTTCAGGTTGATTTGAGAAATTGGATTAGGTTGGTTTGACGAACTAAAGTCTCTGTTTAAGAGAGAACCTTTGAGAAGTGCAGAAAACAAGCATGAGGCGCCAGATACAGATTGGGTCCAATTCTGTAATCCCAGTCTTATCTAACCTCCATGGCACGGGCAGTTTATGAGAAACCTGCAGTCAAGGAAAGAACAAGACAGATAAAGTAACATGTAATTTGGTTGTAAATTCTATACAGAAGCTGTTCCAACAACTGGATGCCCCTAAATATCTGTGAAGCCTATGCCAGCATGTTGGTATAAAGCAGCTGGCCCATCTACCATTACATTTTCTTGGTATTACTCCAGAACATGTGAATATCAAATATAATTAACCTCCAGGTACCTAGGAGATTGCTACTGTTGTGATAAATCAATGAACATTATAAAACACTTAGTGAATGATACAAAAAAGATCCTGAGCACACATTTATACATGAATGTTTTGTACTTGGAGTACAATAAATTGAAAAATGTACAGTAATAAATTCCATTATCCATCTAAGTACAAAGGTTTAATTTTTTTTTAAGTTACCTATCTTTTCACTATCCTAGGCAGGTATGCTTTAAAAAGAAGCTGACTATTAGGAATCTAGTATATTTTGTTTATATTATATAGATGCAGAAATTATGACATGAATGTGTCAGGTCCAACTGAGCATCAGAAACCATTTACCTGCAGTTCTGTATCCCATAAAATTGCCAACTTCTTGAAAGATGTATTTCTACAAATATATTATTTGGGAAGATTGTCCCTGTGAATGATTCTCTTGGAGTCAATAGCAGACTGAATATAGTATCATTTAAAATAGAAAAATACTGTATTTGGAAATAAAGTGCTAAGAGGCGAAATATATACCTCAAGTTTGTCTCTGGACATCTTTGTAATTTTGGCATGTCTTTCTTAATGTGGTAGTTTTATTTCGAATGAGCACTCAGAATCATAGACTGCAGAGAGAAGCAAGATATTTATTCTGTAAATTGCAAAGCAGCTTGTCAAAACTTAGATCCTATTTCTCTGATACTGGCAGACTGTTGCATTAATCCTCTACCTGAAATGTTTTTTCTTCCCCCATTCAGGGTCATACTAATGGGCTAATCCATAGGTCCCAGCTACCCTAAGGATTTGGGAGTCTGAATTAATGAAATGTCATTTCTTTACTTTGAATTGCATAATTCTGGAAAGAATGTTTATTATGCCCATAGAAACCAAACACAACAACAACCCAACCAATAACTACAAAACCTAATGTATTACTTAAGAATCATGGTTGATGTTATATGATTCAAATAGTAGTATTGAAATAATTACACATCTTTCTAGTCTACTGAAATGTATTTCTGTTGGGTAAATACCATTTCCCCTTCTGAACTGACAAGGCCATCAAATTCAGTTATTTACCATTTCTAAGTTCACAAAAAGTTGCAGCATTTTTTACTTCAGGAGCCTTATTAGTGCTTCACAAAGTATCAGTGAAATCACAAAGTCTTAGCATAGCTGTGTTACACATATGCATGTGTCTTTATGTATAAACGTTAGCATTCAGCCTGTAACCATCTGAGAGCAAAACCACAGATTTAATGAGAGCAAGTAGCTTTGTACTAGACCATCATCCTTAAATCTGTTTCTAGAGTCTTAGTTACTTTGGTAAACTTATTATACTTTGATGTAATGAGGTGAAAATATTGTAAGATAAAGTACAGTTACCCTGTCTGTCCTGAAGTATAATATTTCAGGCGATGAGTGACAAATGTGTACCCCACATTTTCTATTTAACAAACTCTTTTTTAAAAATAGCATATTGCAGATAAGGTCTGCATTATATGCTATTCTTTACTTTTCCTTCTTGCTTTGGAACCTGAACTTCGTACTTCATATTTCTTCTGGCAAATCCACCATTGCTTTGACTTCTCTATGGTGCCTTCTATTTCTGAATAAAATGCCAATGAGCTAAGCTAAATCTGTTAGGAGCACAGCACGGATATTGGATTTGGGAAAATCTCTTCGATTCAGACTGTAGATAGGTTATTATATTTCTAGAAAGATTAATGAAGAGATGCAAAGTGTAAGAGGGCATGGGATAAAAGAGAATTGAAACCAGTGTTTAATTTTTAAAGAAAAGTCTCAAATCATATTGAAAGTTGTTTTTTATGCAGTATCCCTTTAGACAAGTTGTCAGAAGGTGGTGGAGCTCAATCAGCGAGGGAAAAAAAGGTATTTTCCTAATGCTTTTAGGAAATAGTACTTTGACTTCTATGTCAACTACATTTTGGTGCAAACTTCTCACTTGAAAGCTGGTGAACACAATTGCCAAATGTTAAGTCCTTATTGAAACACTCCCTTAAGTTCCAAGCTCATTTCTGCTTATAAAATCCTTATCTGGTGATTCTTCTATCCTTTTGCACACAAACACCTTCCTCAGTATGCCAACTGGGTATAAACAAGAGCAAATTAATTGAAAAGCAGATATAAATATATTTTATTGTTTTACTTGAAGGATACCTAATGCACAAGCTTTTTTCCCCCCTTTAATTTAAAACAAAGTACTTAGAAGCTTTCATGGCACATGAAACTGCTGAATGGAACACTTTGACTCTAGCTTGGCCTTCTGTAATATTGTTTTGGCAATTTTTCTTTCAAGAATGAGGCTTTTTGGTAATGTGTTCAGTAATCAACTAATGATATAATGTGGGAGTGTTGTGGAAAAAATGTGAGTGTCTGTGAAATATAACTTCTGAATAAAACTTTATTTCATTTATAAATACTTTAAAGAACTGAGCTGACCCTGATGCTTAAAATGTATGACTCAAGTTTATATATACATATTCAGATGTGTTTCCAATATAGTGACCTATTTTTCTAAATGTATCTGACTATGTGGTATAAATAGGAAAGTGAAACTATATTCTTTATACGAAACAGGAGCTAGGGTATTTCCCGGATTTTTAAATTATATAAGGAATTTGCAAACTTGTTCTGGACAATGATGCTAACACTGAAAATGGAAACATAATACAATTTATGGTTTTAATGCACTACTTAGTTGACTGCCATTAATTTAGTCTTAACTTCTGATGACTACATGAACAAATGCTTCCTATATCAACATAAGTATTTATTACTTTTTAATAAATTGTGGTTATTGTGGGTTGCAATTTCATGAATTTTTTTTAGGTGTTGGTGTTAGAGTTGTGTATTAAATGTATTTATTTGTTTCTTAATTCTTATTGCTGTGTTATTTTATTGTAATTGTTTTTCTTTACTATGATTCAGCTGGATAAAATTTAATGAATAATAATATCCCAAAGTCAGTCCTGTAATTTCTTTCCAACTTACCCATACTTTTTCTGCTTACATTTCTCTCAACCTTGACAAGCATAGTTTTTTCCTAGCTTATCATCCACTTACATCATATGTTCAAAGTATGTGAGAGTTTGCTTGCTGATCACTGCCTCAAGGGACCAATCCTTTTTTTTGGTTTAAGATTGATTGTCTTTTTTTCTTTTGCAGTCCATGGCACTCCAAATCCATCATGTGAAGGCATCCTATCTTCTTTCAGTCAGTCTTTTAGTGTCCAGCATACATAGTGGTACAGTTGTGCTGGAAAGATTATTTCCTTAACTATCTTGGTATTTAATGTCATAGAAATATATATGTCTTTCATGATCTTGACTAGGTTTGTCACTGCTTTCCTCCTGATTATTAATCTCTTCATTTTTCCAGCACAATGTCTATTTTTATCTATTCTTGAATTCAAAAATCAAAGAACCTTCACTTAGTTAACACACCAACTTTTAAATTAACTAAGCATGCTGGTTGATACCACATTTCTCTTCTTAATATTAACATTAACCCAGATTTTTCACTTTCCATTTTTTACTCTCATGGCTTACTTGTCTAACAAAATGTTGTTGTCTACTTTGATTCCAGGTGTCCTTTCTTCCAATCCAGACATTCTTATAATATAGTCACTGTATAAGTTAAACAAATATGGAGACAATATGTATTCTTGTTCTCCTTTCCTATTCTGAATCACTGTTTTTCCAAATTCAGTTCCTACAATCGCTTCTCATTCAGAAGAAAAATAAAATATCTAGTACAAACAATTACTATAATGTATTCCACATTCTGTCATGATCTACTGTAACCTGCTTGCCAGTTTGCAGTCTCATTCACACAGTACACATCCTCTTGATGGAGACATAGTTCTTGGTCATACAGCATCTGATTACTCCGGGCCTTCTGACTTTGGAAACAGAAAAAGTTCAGTTCCTTTAAAACAAAGGAGAGATTTCTGGAGAAGTCTGTGGAGAGAGGCTGGCAAAAAGCAGGATTTTCTGTGTCTCCCCTGAGCAGCCTTTGGGTAACATCAAAAAAGCTGGAGAGAATCAGGATATTGAAACTGAAAAATGCCTGATTCAAGTTGTTGCTCTTTTGTAGAAATAGATAAAACCTCTAGCCAAGAATTTGTATTTAGAGTTTTAATTTCTGTTTCCTGTAATATGCTTAGGTCTAAATTTCTTTATGTCTTGGTGCTAGTTTATTTATTTTATTTATAAAATTTAGAGACCGCCCAACTCCATAGTCTATGGATGGCTTATGTGTTAAAGCAAGAAACAATAAAAAATAGAAAAAGTTAGGAGTGTTTAACTTCAGCTTTATTCATACTTCAAGCATGATAAGAAGATTTTTTTTCTTGAGAATTTTCTTGTGAACTATAAAATGTTGTACTGTCTCCAAATTAATTAGTACTGGCTCACCATAGCTCTTTCATTTTTTAAGTTTAACCTATATATTTGATTCCATTAATTCGCGGTCCATTTCACCATTTGCATCTTGAAATGTCAGGGCTGATCAGTCTGAACTTTTCCATCTTCTCCTTCTTATTATGTAGCCCATTCGAGTTCAGTGTTGTTATTCGATACCCACATACAGAATCTGGGTTTATATTGCTTAAAGCAGCTGTGGCAATAAGCAAGGAATTCTTTTCTTTTACATCCTGTAAACGTTGCTCCATTTGCCAGGCAAAATATTAATGCAGTTCTGGGTTCTTTTCCACATTTTTAAAGTATAACATTTAGAATCTTGCTGTTTAAGATTCTTGCTGCCATGACAGCATTGTATTTTTTTAAAAAACCTGCTTATTGGAAACCAGGTTGATAAAATTGAGGCACCTCTTGCATTCAATGCCATCATCCTAGCTCTAGTTCATCTTTTATGTGAAGTTAGGTACATTTCTAAACAAAGCACGCAGCAGCTCATCCAATTCTTTAACTTTATAAATATGCTTAAGGCACTTTGTGGAGACCTTGTTGTAAAGACCCTGTTTGTATTTTGCTTGGGGCAAGCCAGTTAGCCATTAAAAAAAATAAACAAAAAGGTGATACAGGGAGGGCTAATGGACACTTGAATAAGTATTCATGGCCATACTGATATCTATGGATCTGAGGCTGCCTGCTTGGTAATCCTTGACTATTTTAATAGGTTGTCTTGGGTATTATGCAAACAAATAGCAGACCAACTTAGCAGGAGTAAATACGGTGACACAGTGGAGGTTTAAGATAACATACAGTAGATGAAGTGATTCTCTGGCTATCCTTTTCAAAAGCTCCAAGTAAAGCTTTTCCCAATCCTGGAAATCTTATTTTTCTGTCCCTTGATATGGTGTGGTGAAAGAAATATCCATAGCCATCTGAATGGCACTGAATATTATCAGCAATCTTATGTTAGTTCTGCTATTTTTCACTTGTGAACTGGATCTTGAGATCTTCAAGGGATACTCCCTTTAGAATTAAAATCAGGTACCCAAGCCTTTGCCATTTCCATATAATATAACCCAGCCAGATGTACTAATTAGGTGTATTTGCTTTATAAAGATAAAAATAACTTCATAAAGCTGGATCTCTATATTATGAATGGGTAGAGGTGGATGAAATTAATTTGGATTATATTTTACTATAAGTTTACTATAGTTTATATATTACTATAAAGTAATATATTTCATACCATTATCCTTTGGTTTCTTCACTTTATTGAATGCTGTCATGCATTTCTCTGCCTGAAAACAGAGAAGTAAGAAACTCTGAAACTAATTGCTACATTGTATTATTTAAAGTTCATCTTCCTAATGCAGAGTTCTTTTTAGGTAAGTAGGAGGTAAACTATTTCTAAGATACCAATTGCTTATTATTTGATTCCAGTTTGCCTAACTACTTCTTCAAATATCTCTTCCTATGGCAAGGAAAACAAAGACTATTTCTTCACTGATGATACCTTGTGATTTAGGTTTTTGCTTTATAATGATTTTTTTTAAAAAAAATGCTTGCAAAATGACAATATGGACTCACATGCCTTAATGAAAGATATGCCTCAAAAGGAGGCATGCTGCAAATGCATATATGGGAAGGCAAATACTTGATGGCCCGTAATACAGCTGACAGAAAAATTGAACTTCCTTCAGTGAATTTCACTAATGTTTTCTGATATTTTATGCAGGAAAAGAAACAATTGAAATGACAAGCCTTCTGCAAGGAAAGATCTCCTTTCATGTATCATTAGCCTGAACCCAGGAATTGTTGGTATTTCCAGTTCCAGATGATTTTTGTGTGCGCCCCTATGATACTTGGTGACAGGCAAATATACTTCTGGATTGTGATTTTGTAATATTGATGACTTCAGATACAGCTGTAAAGTGAGTGATTTGTATTGGGAAGTCTGCAGAATAAATATGTGTCAACTACTCTTAAGAAATGCCTCTGCTGTTCTCATGTGGCTACTGTTTATCAGAGTATTGCTTTCAGTCAGCTGTGACACTGTGAGTGTGTGTGTGTGTGTGTGTGAGTGAGAGAGAGAGAGAGAGAGAGAGAAGGGGGGTTACTGCAGCCTTTTTTAAGAGAAAATTGTTTTTAAGCTTTCTGCAGAAAAGCCATAAATAGCTATACAACCTGCTTTATAGAAATAGGCTATAATGCCAGTGGGAAATGTGAACTGCAGAAATATTTTCATTTTCTCTTTTGCCTTTCTGTGATAGAAAGTAGTGATAGACTTTCTTATCATTCTCTAGTATGCATTCATTGGAAGTGGGATATGGGGGAAAGTACAACACAGCACATTTTTAAAATAAAAAACATGGCTTTAATTCCACTGGTATAAATGTTGAGGCCAGTTATATTTCACTGCTTCTGAAAAGTCTGAGCAGAGAAATGTGTTTATTCGTTTATTTAAATGATGTATATTGCTGCCCATCTCACAGCAGCGACTCTGGGTGGCATACAAAGATTAAAAGCAATACCAGAACGTATAACCCATGACACCTGGTTAAAACATCAGCCCCCAAAATATAAGCTACATCACCAGCAGAGCTCACCTACCTTCTTGGCCCAAATGCCTGAGGGAACAGCCAGGTCTTCAGAGCCTTGTGGAAAGCAAACTGGGGTATACCCACCTGGATCTCGGGGTGGGGGGGTCCACAGGCAGGCACAGCCACAGAGAAGGCATTGCACTGTAAAGTTTAAAGGTAGCAGTAAAGGACTCTGAAAACACTTGGTCTCACCATAACCTTTCTTCTCTGGATGCTATAAATAACAATTACGGGACTCTTCTAAATCCTTTGCAAGAGTTCACACATTCTGTGTCTTGTTTAGTTTTGGCTTGTTGTGCTGTCTAGCTTGTAAACTAGCTAGACAGCACAAGCTAGATACTTGTAAATGCATTGCTTTGTACAATTGTGTGTGGGGTTTTTTTTAGCAAATCATGATTAAGTAAACCTTCATTAGTATAATGTATGAACCAAATATTTGTATTTATTCGATATCAGGATTAGATATGGGAGAAAAATGTATTTAGTATCTAGCTAGACACTTGTAAATGCATTTAGTATCTAGCTAGACACTTGTAAATGCATTGCTTTGTACAATTTTGTGTGGGGGTTTTTTTTAGCAAATCATGATTAAGTAAACCTTCATTAGTATAATGTATGAACCAAATATTTGTATTTATTCGATATCAGGATTAGATATGGGAGAAAAATGTATTTTGCATTTTAAGATGAACTGATCTCTTTTGCGCTTTCAGACTCATGCAGGCACAGTAATTAAATATTTCTAAATTGCTTAAGATTCATAATGATTGATGGTGTTGATGGGAGTTAAAATCCAAACTATCTGGAGGGCACCAGGGTGTCTGCTCTTACTTTCTCATTACATGACAATATTGACTTTTGCACTTCTTGTTGCCACAGTGAGTTTACAGGAAAGATAATTTTTAAGTGATATGTCAATCATATGCAATAGGAGGTGTGAATATGGTCAAGGTGAATATATGAGACAACACTGGGTGAAATGTCATCTACAAATGGCCTGTGTTGTATTGAAAAAATGTTTTGGTGGACAGTGGCTTTTTTTATTTTTTTATATTTATTTATATTAAGAATTTTCATATGATAAAAGACTGAAAGAAAAAAAGAAAAACAGAAAAGTGCAAGAAAAAAGAAAAAGGAAGTTAAAGTTAAGAAATATATAAGTGACTTCTGACCTTCTTTTCAACAGATAATTACATTCTTATTGTCCCTTCTCCCTCTTAAATATTTTACAGTTCTCCTCACCCCTCATTTAGTCCACATCTTTCTCAGTATTCAAATCCATAAATCATCAATTCATTTTTTTCTTCTTTCAGCAAAAAGTCCATATAAGATTTCCAGTTTCTCCAAAAGAATTGTTTTCTGACCAAACCAGTTTCACTATATCTGTAAGTTCTGACATTTTCACAATCCATTCGTGACACAGTGGCTTTCTTAAGCACATCCCAGCATTAGTGGCTCCCTCCAGTATCAAACAGGTCCTGGTCAGGCCATACATATATTTTTTTTTTAATCTGCGCTCAGTCGTTACCGACTCTGCAGTGACTGCTTGGACGAGTCCTTGCAGTTTTCAAGGCAAGGTGTTTCGGAAGTGGTTTGCCAGAGCCTCCTTCCTAGAGCAGAGCCCAGCTGGCAAGCGCAGGAGGCGGAGTTTCCGTTGCTTGGCGCCCTTTTCGGGCGAGCGCGGTTTCGCGCTTACTGGCAACTGCTCCTGACTCCTTTTGCAAGGCGCCACCAGCATTTTTCCTCCCACCGGAGTGAGAGTACCCATTTATCTACTCACATGAGTTTTCAAACTGTTGGGTTGACAGGAACTGGGGAGGAAACAGGAGCTCACCCTGTTAATGCGAAGGCTGGACTCGAACCGCTGAAGCGTCGACCATTTCTGGCCGGCAACTTTCAGCGTCATTAAGCCGCTGCGCCACCACGTCCCCTATACATTTTTAAAACTGGCCTATTTAATTTATATGTGTATGTTGATTGCCATTTACCTAATAAATTCCTTGAGTATTTAGAACTACTATAATTCTGCTTCACGCTTAAACTGAAAGGCCATCTAAATTTATTTTAAGAAGGAATTTAGTCTATATTTTTAACAGTGCAACATATATCTTTTTTTTTTTGCTCCATATCTCTTCTTCCTTTATTGCTTTAACAGATTCATTCTTTCTGTCTTATAATCAGATATTTAACTTTTTTAGATCACTTGCTATCAGAACCATTTTACCGACTCTCTTTTTATGTGCAATCATGTATCAATTGATCTTGGACTAAAAAATGCACAGAATAAAATTGTGTGTGGTGTGGGGGACTCCCCCCGCCAAATTTGGTCAAAGTAAATGTAATGAATTGCTTTCTGCAACATTCATTCCTTAAGATGATTTACAATAAATCCTATAGTCTGAATATTACAGCAGAGGAATTGATAACTAAATGCCATCCAGGTATCTTAAACCACAGCTTTCAAATTTTTTACAATTAGCTATAAAGATAAGGAATTATGGGAATTAAGTTGATTATCATGTTATAGCAGCAGTGATTTTGCAGAGGGTTAGCATTAAAAAAAACCACTATTCTACCTTATTAGCATTGTTTTATATTTACTACATGATACTGCTAATACTTTTTTATCAGTAGAATTGTCCAAATTGAGATTGAATTTCTGAGCACGTACAATTCATTTAGGTAACAGAAATGATAGTACAGGGTATCTTTCAAATTTTGAAATAAAGCAAGTAACAATCCGGAGTTTTAAAAATGCTAACTTATGTTTAGTAATCTGGCCATCTCTCTTCGTAGTTAAAAAATTACCATGCTTCAATATTGGTAAATTCAGCTGGACAGCCAGTTGCATTCTTCTACCTGTTCTCATTGTTTTCTTAACAAACTTTCTTAAGTTTCCAAAGCTACTGAAAATGTTCCAAGTTCACATATTCATTTTCTTATCCTACTGTATAGTATTTTTTTTTAAAAAAAAATTCTTTGTACTTCTGCAACATTGGAGTTATTTTACTCTAATGGTAATCTCATGTAAAATCAGCATTTTCAATTTAACTTCATAAACCAAGAGGCCATTATTTTAAAACCATTTTTTAATAATGCTAATTTTTATAAAGTGTTTTGAAACTTATTGGCAGTGCAGATGGAGGCCCATGTTAAAAGTTCCATATTATAAGTTCTGTGAGTTTAATAAGAATGGCTAACAGTTCCAGGACTAAGAGATGCTGGGAGTTGTAATTAAAGAAAATCTTAATGGCCACAGATTCCATACCCCTGGTGTACAGCTGGTTCCAAAGGACCTTTATATATCAGACGTTTTTATGCATAAGCTGAACCAAGTTATTAAATTGTGTCACTTAGACACTGCAGGGAGATATGTCTGGTTTACCACCCAGTATCCTTGGTTGTTTCCAGAATATATCATAGTTGGAAGAGGTCAGCAGGAAATTTTTAATCCAGTGGAAGAATCTTTCTGTGGAAAGAAATGATTTTATGTGAGTTCCTTCCTTCTCCTTTAACCGTATGCCCCCGCACAACTGCTCTAAAGGATTGGGAATCCTCTAAAACGGGGGGGGGGGGGAGACTGGGGGCATCTGCACAGGGAGAATGATTGGAAACACCTTTTCAGGAAACACATTTCATATACCGAGCAAACTTCTGCTGAAAAGCAACAGATCTGTATTAGGAGTCCCTGACAGACTGCATTCCTCAAATGGTAGAAACTTGGTTTTAATTGTAGAGGGCATGTCTTCAGATAAACTAACTTTGCGGCCCCAGTGCAACCTCTAAATAGCTTAATGCAAAATGTTTTTCTCTGAAATCTTATAAGAAGACTTTAAAATAATTAACTGGTAGATGGAGCTGTTTCTGTCTCTAGTGTAGAGGAGAATCCTTACTTTATTCCAATGATTTTTTTCCCTTTATTCTGGCTCCTTTGTTGGCATACATGAGTAGGATATTGACAAAACAAGTTTTGATTTAATTTTCAGACCAAATACATCTTTATTACAGTCACAGATCGGCATAAGGTTTAACTTTAATTTTAAAGAAAGGCAAAGAAAAAACTAAGGATCCATTTTCATCTTTCAAAAACTGGGGGAGTGGCTCCATCTAAACCGTAGCTAGAGCTTATTTAGAAATATCCCATTGTGTGTATTATAGCAGTCACCGAAACTGGAAAAAAGTCCTCAGTGTGTAGTACCAAAAGGGTTTATACCCTTAACCCATTCACTTTCTTATGGAGAGAGTGTTACTAGTAACTTCAGCAGACCACTATATTTAGTGGATGTACAATATACCATACTGTAGGTATATTGAAAAAGACATGGCATACCTTGATTAAGTTGCTATTTATTCTTATACTCTCAAAAGCTGCTGCAGGCAAGTCATACTTATCTTGTAATGAAAATGCATCAAGAAGCCTTCCCTGTTGTGGATAGCCCTTTCACATTATTTGCCTTTCTGTCTTGGGTGAAGACCTGTTTTTTTTTATATTTGGGAGTTAGCGTCCAGCAGAGGAATGCAGAGATAAAGTTGACAAAGGAATGCAAGAACTGTCAGCAGAACTGTTAAGAGGTAACAAACAAGAGTGTAAAAGACAGTACAGTTCTGGGAAAGGAGGGTGCATGAGAAAGAGAGTCAAAATAACCCTGCCTTGACACTGTATAAGAGGGGAAAGAGGAAAATTCTGGCAGGCTTTCAAAATTCTGTTGTTATACCCTATAACAACTATAGAGTTCCAATAGTCTCGGCAGTGTCTGTTCCTGATCTGGTCTACTTCGAAGAACTGACCATGCCTTTTGCCCTCTCTGACTGCGACTCTATTAGTATGTGGTTTTCCAGTGTGTGATTTTAAGCAATTCATTACTTATTTTATTTGGTTTTTACTTTTTATTATGGATCCTCTGGACAGCAGGCAAACTGTTAAATATCTTAAATAAGATTATTCCTTTTTCATAGTTGTTTTGTATTAAGAAAAAAACTAGATATTATGTGTTCAAAATCATGTGATCCACTATTAAGGGGCAAAAGAATATACATAGCAAATTGAACATCCTAGTTTATTTTATCTTAACTATTCATTAAATTAATGCTCCCTTTCATTCAGGACAACATACATAGTATTTCCTTCTGTGATTTTTCCACATAATAACCCTACAACAAATAACAACAAATAATCTTTATTACAGGCCAAGGCCAGAGATAGGTCGGGCTGAGAGCAGGTGGTTGCCTGAAAGTCACCCAGGAGCTTCTGTGTGGAGGGGAAGTAGAACTGGAGTGAATCTCACTCCTCATCCAACATCATAACCACTGTACCACTGGCTCTGTTACCAGTCATGTATGCCTATACTAGCTTGCTCCTATGGCTAAATATCCCACTTATTTGTCCCATCTACATTTGTTTCCTCCAAAATTGTGAAAGCATGAGAGCCAGTTTGGTGTAGTGGTTAAGGTACTGGGCTAGAACCCAGAAGACCATGAATTCTAGTTCTGCCTTAGGCACAAAGCCGGCTGGGTGACCTTGGCCAGTCACTCTCTCTCAGCCCTAGGAAGTAGGCAATGGCAAGCCACTCGCAAAATCTTGCCAAGAAAACTATTGGACTTATCCAGGCAGTCACCAGGAATCAACAGTGACTCAAAGGCCTGCATGTGTGTGTGCGTGCACGTGTGTGCAAAATTGAAAGCAAGCGTGTTTGGAGGTAGGGGAAGAATAGGAAAGTGCGAGAGGCAATCAATGGAAAAAAGAAGGCAAAAGTATCCCTGATTTTCTTCTTCTTCTTCCTGCTAATCTTTTCTCCTACCCTTGCCTGTAGGGAAGTATGCAACAATGTATGTTGATAGGAGCAGTCATGCCAGTGGTGTTATCTAAGGGGCACATTTATTGTGGCAGATGGAAATAGCTGAATGCTGATACCAGGGTCCAAAGTGCGTCCCAGTATATGTGTCCCAGGTCTCAATAAAAGGGATGAACCCTTTACTTTCCTGTTCTGTTTCACAAGTTTAAACTAAGAGGAAAAATACACAGAATACAGTATGCTGTTATCTTGGACAGAGAGATGAAATGATAGATTGCCACAAGACAATGTTTTTTCTTGATTTCAACTTTTTAGAATAATTTATGGCATTGTTGCTTGAGGGTATAAGTGGATGGTGCCTGTACTTGCAGCGCCTGCCTTGGTACTTTGTGTCATTTCTGAATACAGAGATTATTCACTTAGTGTTTCTGGAGGCATTTTGAGCTGTGGTCTGATTTCTCTTTCAGAATAGACGCCAAAGAAATTAAGCTTTCTGTACCATCTTCAATAACTAGAAGAAGAAGAAAAAGAAGCAAGTGAAACAGCATTTCTCAAGAAGGCGTTCTTTTTGTTTTTAGCCACCTTGCATTCTCCCCTCTGTCCTTAATATTTCAGTGTTCAGCAAAGAATCCTTTGGCAGGAATGGCAGATAAACTGCTTCCACCAAGACTGGTATCTTCTTCGCTGTATAAACCTTAGGGCACCAGGGTGTCAGACATGGCCGTGTCCCCCAGCTTCCTCTTCTTCCCAAAGAATTCTTCTGGGCAATTCTCTCTCACTTATGACCTCCCAGCATTCCTGTTGAGCTGCTGCCTGAAACAGTTCTTTTGCGTATGCAAATGTGGGGACGTTGCTTTTCTCCAGACAAATATGTAATTATTTTCTCTTTTCTCCTCCTCTGGTGGTGATTCTTGGGGGAAACTGAAGCTCATTTAATGGTGTCATTTAAAGCAGCCATTGCAAGTCTCTGTTTTGTGTTTTGTGAGAGGCTACTTTGTGGACATTTAAGAAGAGGAATTTCATAGGCTGAGATAAAACAGTTTCACAGAGTGAAACAGTATCATTTAAAAACTCCAAAGGTTCCAAATCTTTTGAAAAGATGAGAATAATCAGCTCTTGACAATTTCAGATATTTAATATTTAATTTTATTATCTTAAAATAGAGCAAATACTTCATTATTAAGAAATTCTTGAATGACTTGAACAAGATTTTCATAGTGCTTGTTGATGGATTATAGAGATACTTTTTTCCTTTTCCTCCTCCACTGGCATGTATCTTAAACCAGAAATTAATTTTACTAAGCCATGACTGAGAGCTCTGTAGTTTTCTTGGTGTATCGCAGTAGCTCACGGGCTGCCTAGTTCTCCTTAACACTGGGGAGTCGGCCATCCAAGCGGAATGAGATATCACTATAACCAAGAAAATCTCTGTTGAAAATCAAGAGTGTTTTCTCGTTGACAGAAAAGTACAGGATAAGTTTGTACATACTCTATTCTTCGTGCATGCTGAAAATCAGTGTAGTAGACTTTAAAGATAAACATCTCTCTAGGGTGGACTAAGTTACCAGTGGTGGCAGGAAGTCCTTTTAAATCACTCCTCATTGAAGGCAGAGGTAAGGAATATTTTAAGCAGGGATTTCAGTTTCGATGAGGTAATGAAATATATGTAGTCAAACACTAAAATGCAGGAAATGGGTAAAAGTCAATATTGGGAGGAGGGTATGTTACTGTAATAATTCATACATAATATACAACTTAATGATTTAGGAGATGGATACTGTTGACATATCAGCTAACCTTAATTCATATATATATTTGCATATGAATTAAGATTAGTTTTACCTGATTATTTTACGGTAACATTGATGATCAAATTTTCTGGAGCCGACTCCAGTGCTAAAAACAAATTTAATTTGATAAGTGTTTGCCGGGGTGTGTGTGTATGGAAGGAGGGCAATACTTTTTACTTAGTTTCTTCTCTTTGAAACAGGCTATGTTTCAAAAAATATACAATTACATTTGTATAGTAAGAGAATGAAGAATCTAATGCCAGAAATAAAAATACATACCACTGGCATCTTAAGAATTTGTTTCATGTCTAGTCTTAATTTATGTTGGAGACAAAACATGGAGGCCATAAGGGAATAATTTCATATACCTCTAGCAATGATCTGTTTGGTCATTGATTATAAAATGTCATAAGAGCTAGATGTGGTGGTCATTTTTCAATAAATGAGGCTTAAGGATTTATGAAGATTACAGTACTGTGATTCTAAACTCTTCACAGCTAAAGGGCAGCATTTGCCATGAGTGAGGATGAGCCACAAAATTCATGTCCCACAGGTTTATTATTTAAATGCAAATATTTGATTTATTAAAACAGGTGTCACTTGTTTAAATAAATACTAGAAGAACATAGCGCTTAGTTCTTTTTATTCAAATTAAGCCCATCGAAACTTTGAGCAAAGGCCAGTTGACAGGTGACACAGTTTCTTCAGTTTCATGACTCTTGAGTATCAGCCATCAAGACACCAACCATGTGTACCTTCAGGTAATAGCCATATAGCTTCTCCAGTAGCAACTTCAGCAACTATGAGTTCTTCTCCAGGCTGGCCTTCTCCATCTCCGCCAGTGCCACCTTAGTTGTTTCTGGATTATCTATCAAAACTACCTAATCTCCTTTAGATCTCCCTCAGGGCCAAAATTCAATTTTAGAGGGATAGATAGGTCCCCTTTGAAGTGAAGTTGGCTTCATGTCAACTATGAGGAGTCTTCTTTTATGCACTGGTTATATACTTCATAAGGGTGACAGTTGATGCTTCTATGAATGCTACTAGCTCCTACTTCCATTGCTACATTTGCCACAGTGCCTAGCATGCAAGATTTTGGCCTCAGTGGGACTAAGGGCCATGTTATTCTTCAGCTATTGGTCCACATGGTGGCTGTGACATCTTGTTCATTTTACCTGTCTTTGATTGCAGCCCACCTTTGCATTGGGTTTAGATGTAGTTCTCTCAGTTTAACTTTGCATCAATGTGTTCGTCCACTGATCACCATTTGCAGATAAGTAAACAGCCTTTGTGCCTTTATCCGTGACACAGGTCCTCACCGGTGACATATTAATGTTTGAATGCAGAACACATTTTTTATCTCTTCATATCCAAGTCTGTACTAGAAGCATTGGAGTATATCAGTGGGCTGAAACTATTCATGACTTAGAGCTCTGATCATTCAAGAGCTTCTTCCAAGGATGAACTGATCGGATTGTATCAAGCAGTGATACAGTTGTCTGGTACATAAATAAAGTGGCACAAGTTTCACTCAGTCTTATGTCTCAGTTTCCTATATGGCATCTTACATTTCCTATTTAACCTAGCAAAAGTATATCAGAAAATGACGGTATCCTGGATGACCAACTCAGCTATGCTCGGTTAACCACCACAATTAACACTGCACACCACAGCTATATCTTTATCAAATCCCATCGAGGCAACCACAAGTTCAGTATCTTCACATTTTGGGATAAGCTGCCTCTTCAGAGCACAATAAACCTCTACAGTAGTTCTTTCTGTTCTTTGGGAATTTACCTTCCTATATATTTTTGCATAGATTTGCATTTTGACAGAAGTACTAACAAAGGTCCACAGAGATTTGCCCAACCACATGGTAATCACATTGTGGTAGCTTTGACACCTATTATTTGGTTCTCTGCTGGGTCTCACTCACTGGAACTATCTCTGTATTCTGAACCATTCCAATCTGTTCTCCACTGGAGCAGGTGTACCACCAGGGTCTCAATTCCCTTTGTCTCAGAGTTGTTTGGATTTGATCCTTCTTTTCCTCAGAACAAAGATAGAGAAGATCCTCATCACTTGGACCCTTTCCACAAGAACGCTTTATGCAGTTAAGTGGTCATCTTTTGTGGACTTTGCACAAAAGCATCCTTTTAATTCTGTGCAGTATCAGATTCATCATGTTTTGGCATTCCTTCTAGACTTGAAACAATATAAAACACTCTGGCTTGACTCTGTCCTTCACTAAAATGTACTTCACAGCCATTTCTTTCTTCTTTCTTCTGCCCAATGATAGATGGTACCAACTTTTTTTCATCTTTATCCACCAGTATTTCCATCAGCCCCTGTTTATGGTCTTTCTCTCATTTTCCCATTTTGAATTGGTTACCACTATCACCATTTATTTTCTGTCAAGGAAGATGGCATTGTTGAGTGGAGAAGTTATATGTCTTGCATAAAGAACCATCTTTCCTCATTCCCTTTGTGTATAAAGTAGTTATGTGTCCAGATGCTACTTTCCTTCCAAACCTATCACCAGAATGCTCTTAACTTAGGACAGCATATTTATTATCTTTTTACCTTTTTCCCAGGACACCTTTGAAGAGACTCCCCCATTCTTTTATCCTTTAAATAGCACTTGCCTTCTACATTTGTAGAATTCTTCTACAAGAGTTATGCCAGGTACATGGTATACATGTACATGGGTACAGCCTTCAACTTTCATTCAACACTGTTTTCTGGGTGGTAGTAAAGCAGTTCTATCATCACTTTATATCTGCCAGTTAATAAGCCTTCTTCCCGTTAATAAGCCATGTGTGTGAAACACAGAAACTGTGAAGAACTGGTTATTTAACTTGTAAACTTGAGTTATTCAAGTGGTCATCTGTGATTTCTCAAAACTCACCCGGTTTCTCACTTGGTGTCAGGTAACCTTCACATTCCTTCTTGGTTCAGTCATAGATTGAATCATAGGTTCTGTATGAGCTGTTCCTAATCTTGTTTGGAATGCATGAAGGATAAGATTCTTGCCAAGAATTCTATAAGCTCTAGAAAATTCCAAACTGGCTTTGTGCATAATTCAAATTCATAATTTGTATATGAATTCACTGAGGACTACTTGAAGAACTCAGATTAGCAGCCAGAAACCAATTCTTGAATGTGAGCAATAGTCCTGAAAATTTTAGACTAAAATAGGCCTATGGCAGAAACTGGTTTTCAATGATATCTGAATTTTAAAAATAGTACATTTGCATTTTTACTATATAGTAGCTTGTCATGGTTTAAAGTTTTATAAACTTTGATTAATACATGCAGTCTGGAGAACATTTTTCTCTTCTGGGGAGTTGGTAGAATTTATTATTTTTGTTAATAATGATTTGCAGTTTACTAGGCTATTTAAAAATATTCCATTTAAATCTATCATTCATCTTAACAGTATTTGAGGAAGAGGAATGAGCATACAGAATAAACAGAAAAACTAACAGTTATTTTTATTTAATTGAAATTTTATTTCCATTCTTTAATTAGAATTTTTCACCATATCAAATGCCATTCTTTGTCCAATGTTCAGAACAGCTAAAAATAGTCAAATAATAAATTGGATGCAAAGATGACCTTCTTCTAGCATGTTTCTAACACAGCTCTCTAACTTACTAAAGAAGTATTTCAGAAAACAATATTTTTAAAATAAAAGTAATCCTTTCTCCATTGTTCCAGATGATTAGACAAGTTTCTTCACACAAAGCTCATTCTCAAGAGTGTTTTAAAAATATCAGCCTATATTTTCTTTATACTAGTGGAAGGAGGCTTTTGCACACTGGAATAGCACAAATGCATTTCTTCTTTCCTCTTACAATACTTTGGACCTAAGCCATGGACATTGCTATACCACTTAAATGTTGAAATAATTAAGTAGTCATCTGCAGTATTATACCAAACAGTGGGGAGCATCATAAAATTAACAGCTACAATTTTGTTCAAAGCTTGTATGGAATTATAAAGCCTTAACAGCCCTTCTGAAAAGGCCATTGACGTGAATATGCTAAGTTTCTCTTGGAAGGCAATTCAGGATGTGGCTTTAGTATAAGAAAAGACTCCAATTTTAGTACTCTACAATCTGGCTTCTAATGGTGGTGGTATTCGTAACAGGTTTTCCAGACCTCAACTCTGTTCTATGGAGAAGGGAGCAAAGGAGGCCAGGTGGTATAACAAACAATATTTTCATTAGGAAGGAAATAGAAATATGGATTTAGAAATAGTAGCTAGTAAAGAAAAAAACAAGAGTTGTCAGATCTAGTGTGTCTTATAAACATATTTTTGTAACATTCATCTGGATTTGTATAATTTTTCCTCATTTTTTTTATTGACAGATTTGGCAGACCTATCCAGAGCTAGAATTGTTGGATGCTGGGGGAACCAGTTCAATTTCCTATGGATAAGCTTACAGACATCAATTCTTCCTGTTTTTAGGGCATTTTATGGTATTTGAAGAAAGCCTGCAGGGATAAGCTTCTTCTCAGTTGTCAAGCAATTATCATATGAATCACTACAGGTAATAATTTGTTTTTTTCTAAAAAGTATTAATGTGGTATATAAGAAATTATACCAGAACCTTTTTTTTATTTTTATTTATTTATATACACACACACACATACATACACACATACCAATATATATTTGGTGTGTGTGTACACATATATATTGGTGTGTGTGTGTGTGTATATATATATATATATATATTTACACACACACACACAGACACAGACACACACACACACCAATATATAATTCTTTGATGAGAAATTATACCAAAACCTTGATTAAATGGACCAACTAGGGACCAGTCCAGCTAAAGCTGAATGTTCATTAAATCCAAATTTATGTAACTGATAAAATTATATAAATTTGTCATAATTCATATTAGTTGCTTAATTGTGTAATTAACTATATTTGTGTCAACATACAACTATACAAATGAAATAACTATCTCAATTAGATAATTATGTAAATCATAAATGGCATAAACTGTGTTGTCTGAACTGCTTTAGAAACAGCAGACTTTGTCCATTATTTGGGAGTGAAGTCCAAGCTAAAATTTTGTCCACTGTATCCAAAGTTCACTGAATAAAAATTGAGATTTTACTGTAATTAACAAGTCATTTTTCCAAATTTATATATTTTTAAAATGTAAAAATATTAATTTAATCAGCATGCATACATTAATATTCCAAAGAATGACCAACCCTTCCATTACTGTCATTAAATGAACCGCTTTGAAATCTTTTGAGACACCTTGAGAGTTAATGTTCTATAATCTAATAAATAAATAATCATGGTTTGAGGGTTTACTGATTGGAAATTTTTTCATGTTACCTAATATGAAGATGCTTCAGCCTAAATCAAAAAATATAAAAGCCTTGTTGCCTTCACTGACTATAAACAATGTAATATTTTAATGTAAATATTATATAAATAATGTAATATTTTAAAGTATTGTCAAGTATTGCATTTCAAGAACTGATGTAATGTAGAATATATAACTTTTTTATGGTACTTCTGGATATTGGAGAAGCTCCTGTCCAGTTGTCATGGCCATCATCATATCTTATGTACTGAGTTTAGAATTTAATTTTGCGAAGAACTATTTCCTTTTATCTGTCTCCATAGGTAGTCACAGTCTATTTTGACCCATGCAGATATATATGTATATGTTTTTCATATGGCTCTCTTGATAGAAGACACCATAGTGTATCAAAGATACCCTTTGGTATATTGTAGTTGTGCTATCAGTAATAGAAATCCTGGCTGAATTGTTATTGGTATATATGGGCTGAAAATGTATGGTAAGATGGAACATGGTCTGCTACTTGGAAAAGATGATTTTGGTCCATTTGATGACTTTTGAAACCAAGTTAGAGGAGCCTTTCTTGATATTTGAAGAAAGATGCATACAGCCTTTCTTAAAATTACTTTGATGGTACTGTCAGGAACGCTTTTCAGCATGGTACATACCCATGGTTCAATCAGCAGAGTGTTTGGGATGACAGATCTATGCAAATACTCTTAGAGTGAAAGTAAAACCCCTTTGAATCAAGCTTGATTCCTGGTGACTTCATGTTACATGCTGTGGAATAATTATTTCATGCCCAATAAATAGAGAAGGCTAACCAATAAAGAGAAAAAATTTATTAGCCATGATATCATGGGACCTGTCCTGCAAGACAGATGATAGGGTTAAAAAGATTATAGTATTTATAGCTTTAAAAACAAGCAGAGCACAGTGCATTTATTTCACTGGCTACATGTATGTTGGTAACTTATATAACAAAGTGTTACATTGTGCCACATACATATTCTCTAAATAGTCATTCAAAAGCTGAGATCATTTTAAAAACACTGAATTGTCATTTCCCCATTTTGAAACCCTCTTGACATGCTTACTGAATTTATTTATTTGCTTATTTATTAGGTTAGTACCTTGCCACAGTTTAACAACTCTAAACCATTATAAGCTACATGTTTATAGTAGTTGTTTCCTTGTATATGACTTCCTTGTCTAAAGATAATGATGGAGGGCTTTCATTTGTTCCAATTTATTTCTACAATGTGCAATGTACTTATTTTTTGACAATAATATGGAAGTGGTTTGACATGGTATGGCAGTAGAGCAGTGTTGTCCAAACTTGGCCACTTTAAGATGAGTGGACTTCAACTCCCAGAATTCCCCATGCTGGCTGGGGAATTCTGAGAGTTGAAGTCCACTCATCTTAAAGTGGCCAAGTTTGGACAACACTGCAGTAGAGGGTCGGACTGGCAGTGGGGATACCCTCAGCCACAGATGTGACTCAGTGGCTTTGGGCCAGAGACTCTCTGCCAGCCCAACATTCCTCAGTGGTGGTTCTGGAGAAACATAGGAGGAGAGACCATTGTATATACCGCCTTGAGCTCCTATATAAAAGGCAGGATATAAATCTTAAACAAGCCCACAATTTTAGTATGGGCTTGCAGAAACAGTGGAAAATGAGTATTGTCAGGAGTGTGACAATATGAAATAAACAAACATAATCTGCCCTCCTGTCGTGATATGAAAACTGTGCTTGGGGTGCTAACTTGAGGGTAGAAAAAGAGCTAAGAAGAACATGGTTTTTTTTAATGGGAGGTTGATATGGGTTAAGGAGCAGCCAGGCAGCAGTAGTGCATCGGACTTCAAGCAGGAGACGAATTAAAATGGCTAGCAAGCAAACATGGAATTAGCCAGTTTCAGACTGCTGAATTGCTACAGATTGCAGGCTGATTCAATCACTGAAGAGGAGGAGAATGAGGCAGTGTGGGATCTGGCTATCTACTGCAAAACCCACAGGGAGAAGGGGATCCGAAGAGGCTGGAAAGGCCCAAGTGTTACTATTCACAAGTGGTTGCAAGTGTAGTTTAATTAAAACCGTCTATTAACTCTATGGGAAATTTAATAGCAGCTACATTGCAGGGTAAACGCACTGTTGTATTAGCAGGCAGGGAAATAGTTAATCTTATGGATTTTAGAGCAATTTATCATATTCCTTTGTAGTACTGAAGCTTGGCATAGTTTACCTGAATGCTGCTTGCATCGTTATCTGGCTGAAAGAATCAATCTCACAGAGTAGCTATTATCTTTTTATCCTTAATTATGCTTTGAACAACAAGGAAAAAAAATTGATCTAGTTCACAAGAAGGTCCTTGCATGCATGCTTTGTTTTGTCTGAAGAGCCCTAAAGAACTCACGAGAAGGAAATTTTGAAATGTTGCTCTGTCTGCCTCGGTTCTAGGTATACATTTCCATTCTTAATGTACTGTAAAACTACCAGCTGTATTTTTGGAAAGTTGGGGGTGAAAGTAATGCCTCCTTTAAGAAGCTCCATTCTCACTGATTTTCTTGGCAACAGTGTGAGAGTGATTTGTCTTTGCTTATTTCTATGAAGTTTTTAAATTCAGAGTCTAGCCTACAGCCCTGATATTCCTGGTAGGTTCCCACCCCAGTACTCACCCAGACATGATGAACCTGCTTAGCCTTTCAAGATCAGCCAAGGTCAGCTGAGTGCTGCCACCTAGCTGGGCATTCATGTATTAATGACCATAAATCATACCTTTCAGGGAATGAGTCCTGCTGAAAAATAAGGGAGAATCTTATAACAGAGACAGCAGCAATAAGAGAAATGAAATAACACCATGAAAAAACTAAGTGGATTTGGCATTCCTAGTTGTTAATAAGCAAGTGGATTCTGTCATGATGCACATAACCAGCTGCAAATGAAGTGCTTTTTGTTTTAGCATAGATAGTGCAGCAGAGGTTTAAACTTTCCCTCAGGAATAATTTGATGAAAACATCTGCCTGTAATTTACAGGCACCTGAAAAGCAAAAAGAGAGAGAAAATTTAATTATGGAATCTAGATTCAGACAATGTGGTTAAATGAAGGGAACAAGGTTTAACAGTTTGTACTTTGAAGGATGCGTGACCAGAATAATGTGATAGAAGTTGTCCTGCTATGTGTGGTTTTTATTTTTTAAAAGTCATTTTCGCATTTCCTGTAGGATACCAATTTCAGAGATTTTAAACCTCTTTTCGTAGCTTGGGGAGCCACAGAACAAGAAGTGCTGGCAGTGGTTAGCAATGTGTTGTAGTGGTCCGAATGATAAATTGGATTCAGGAGAATGGATTCAAATCCTGGCCTACCATGAAGTTGTGACTTTAAGCCACTCATTTTATCTCAGCCTCCTCATAGGATTGTTGTGGTGAACAAATGGGCGCGGGGATTGATTTATCTTGTCCTGAGATTCTAAATTAATTAACAGTATTAACTATTTATATGAAAAGGACTCTTTGGACTTTGAACAAACTAAGTCTAAGTGCAATTTAAATAAATTGCATTTAATCATTTAGTCTTGAAAATCTTTCACCTGAGAAATTTTGTCTACTGCCTCTTTCAAGGTTAGGAAACGTTGTGACTGTGGCTACTACAATACTTCAGATAATTCATCTTCTCCCTGCTTTTTTAAAAATATTAGCTTATTTATATACTTTTGGATAACAATAAATGAGGAGCTGGCATGCAGAATAAGCAGCCAATTTTTAGAATCAATTTATTGATAAGAATGCCCATCAGCCTTGCATAGGCCCTCTTAGTAAATGAAAATGGTGGATGGCTGGAGTCCAGTGCTGGTGGGGGGGGGGGTGGCTAGGGCAGTAGAGGACATCCTGAAGATCTATAGAAATTGTGACTGGCCAAAGTTGCTATAGCAGCCATTTTGCGAAAGTGCAACTGCCCAGAGTAGCCATTTTGAGAGAAACAAAGCCCCCCACAACATATCCTAAAAATTCCAATGTACCTGTTAACTTTACATTAGCCCCACTAGGTAGACCAAACCAGAAGATCAACTCCACAGGAAGATTAGAATTACTTCTGTTGAGATTGGCTATAATAACAGAATCTTACAAGTCTGACTGTGCTACGTTTCCTCCCACCCCTTCTTATACCACAGTGAATCAGGGAGGCATCTCCCCAAGCTACTTCTGAATAGTATCTTGTCTCACAGGGCTTAAAAAATGTTTTAGGCCTTTTGCCTAGGTAACAGTTCTTGCGTATTTCCATCAAGGTCATCTTCCTTACTCTCTACACTTTATTTGGTCATCTTACTATACAGATATTCTTCTCAGCTATGGAAAAAGTTCTTCAGATTCCATCATTTTTCCTCATGCGCTCTACTATACCACATCCTTGGAAGGATATTGAGGAAGGTACATAGGAAAATAACTTTATGGCCCACTTTGCACTGTATCAAATCTTCAACTCGTGCATGTTGCATTCCATTCCCCATTTTTATCTAATTAGTAAGCTGAATGGGGTGATAGAAGTTAGAAGTTAGTAAAATCTGAACAACTGCACATTATCTATCCTTGGCTTAGTAGACTGTGCAAGCACCCTGTACTGTTATTAAGCCTCCTATGAATAGGTGGATATTAAGAGTACTTTCTTTGAGGCTAGAATTCACTTAATAAATTAATAGCTTATACAAGTGGTTCCTAATTTAAAAAAAAAAAATTGTTAACCAGGATGAAGCATAAAGATAATAAAAAGCTACATTTTTAAGTAGAGAGCCAGATTGGTGTAATGGTTAAGGCATCAGGCTAGAAACCAGGAGCCTATGAGTTTTAGTCCCGCCTTAGGCACAAAGCCAGCTGGATGACCTTGGGCCAGTCATTCTCTCTCAGCCCTAGGAAGGAGGCAATTGTAACCCACTTCTGAAATCTTGCCAAGAAAACTGCAGGGACTAGTCCAGGCAGTTGCCAGGACTTGAAACTGACTCGAAGGCACAAAAAATAAAATTAAAAAAAATCTTGAGCAAAATAAATTGTATTTAGCAAAGTCTTTAGATGTAATCTTTTTACCAAGATGGTGGATAGTAGTTATTTTGAAATCCATACTACGCTTGGGTCCGATTGCATGTTTAAAAGCAATCCTTAGGGTGGGGAACATACCCCCAAATAGCTCATTACAGTTGCATTGTGTTCAGTGGTTGTGGAATGCCGAGTGACAATTGAGAGGGACCCAGAAAATGTAATGGTGGGAAGAGTTTGAATTGGAATATTTTTATTTGTTACTACATGACCAGATGACCAATTAAAAGCCTATGCTGCAAATACAGTCTAGAGAGACTCCAATAATATGAAATAGTTTTCAGTTTTGCAAGCTCACTTTCATAATTAAATTGATTCCCTGGGTTATTTTCATTCAGATTTTTCAGGAGCTAAAATTCAGTACATGCCCCATGTTGTCTTGGTATCAGACTACCACAGTATACTACTGTTTGGTAAGCATCACCACTGCAAAAAAGCCTGCATATTAACATTACTGAAACATAGTAGGTAAATAATATATTATAGTGTAATGTTGTCAGATGTAAGCCACTTGAAATTTAAAGGACTTTTTTCTGTTCATAATCCAAATCTCATGGTAAAAGATAAGGATAAAATAAAAGCCAGTTTCTCAAGGTTATTTCATTTAATATTTTGATTAATCCTCACTGAAATGAATTATTTTAACCATTAGATTTACTTAATCTGCCTAATAGCTTGTGAAAATTAGTTGGTATTTTATAGGGGGACTGTTTCCCTTTTCTGCTGTGAAGAAAAGAATGCATTAAGGATGCATTTTCAGTCCCAATGAGCTCTACTAAAATACTTCACCTGGGAATTGCTGATGAGGTTAGTTAGGAGGAGCAGGGAAGAAGTTTTGACTTTGAGAAAACATGGAAAATCATCAAAGTGTGCTGCTGGACCTCTAAACAACCTTGTTCAATTAGAACTTATTGGTCAACATAAATTGATTAACTTTTTGGACTGCTTTAACAACATGCCTGTTGCAGTCTCTTTGCCTTTCCCTCCCATTGCTCCAGATCAAGTATATTTCATTTTAAAAGCTTTACATTTAGTTTCATAGATATTAGAACATAAGTTTATGCTGGTTATTATGCCACATCCAACTAATGGAGAACTTTCTTTTTTCTAATTATGGAGAAGGAATAGGTCCCAAGAGAAGCTAGCTAGATTGCCTACTGTGGTAGCAGAATGAAAACTCACTCAACAGGCAAACAAAACATTCTGTTACTGGAGGAGACTCCCTATAGAATTGGGGAGAGGACATAGAAATAGTCAGTGGATTTATTTGCATTTTGTATGGAAATTAAAGAAGGACAATGTGTTATAGGATTTTAAAAAGTCTGAAAATATGCAGTGCAATGAGGCATGGTGGATGTTTGAAAAATGGAAATCTTGCTTTGAAATGAAGTCACTAATTTTCTACGTACTGTGTAGTAAATAATCTCACTATTTGAGTTCAAACGTATGCAAATATCTTTTTCACTGGAGCAAAAAACTATCTGTGAATTATGATTATGGTAACTTGCGTACAGCAGAATATTTGCCTTTTGGCACACATTTTTTCTATTGTAATGTAAGAGAAGCTTTTATGTCAAATTCCTTACATTTATTTTATATTCCTGTGACATCTTGATTCTTGGAAACAATTAGTCTTCTGGCAGAATTCATTTCTGCAATCATAGCGCTTTCAGGGGGCAAATTATTTTGATACTACTTAGATTAAAACTAGAAGAGGAAAGAAAAATAATTAATGAAGATTAAAATATTCTCTTAATGAGAAAATTAACCTAATATTCAGTATAGGTTACAGGGTTGATAAGAGGAACTAGTATTAGAAGATTGCAGTTCCTGCTTAAATATTTCAATTTACTAGATGCAGGAATTACATTTATTCAAGATCGAAAGGTCTGTGCATAGAAACTAGAAAAATGGGGAAAACACCTATACAGTTAGGAAAGCTTCAGCTCTTCCTGGATTAGACTGTTTTTTTTAATAACAGTGGGAACGAATAAAATTGGGAAAATCTAGCAGTTACTTTCTTAGACAGTCTAAGGACTAGACTGAATTATTTTTCTCTGCTTCCAAATCTTTCCAGTTCACTTAACTTTATTCGTTCTCAGGCAGCAACATAAAAAGGGTTTTCTTTTTCTTTTTCTGAGAGTTTCTTCCCTTCTGATGCCCAGATTAAATGATGGCTTATGGTAGAACATGGTACTGTATCTGCAGTTCTTTTAATGTGCCTTGAATTTGCACCTCCACCTCTGTAGGCTTAAATACCTTTGTAGCTTGCCTCAAGGTTGATTAATAATGTAAAGATCTATTTCCTGATTATCAGTGAATTTCTGGAAGAAAATCAAACTGTACAGGTTGGTGAAGAAATTAAAACACACAGCAAACCTACAGAGAAATAGCTGAACAAAAAACGACTGACAGAGAAGCCAGTAACTTAGAGATGAGTTAACTGTTTCAGCTACGGCCAATAAGATGTCTTTTGTGTACTAGAATGCTGCTTCATTTATTTCCCTTTTTGGGTCATTTTTTAATTGCATGAATGTATCTTTAACAGTCATGATTCAACCTGCCACTTTTAAAATATGGTAGGGGAAGGGTGGAAAGCTTCATAAACAAAAGTTTTTGTAAAATCTTTCTTGCTGACAGTATAAATGAAATCCCAGTAGTAGTTTTTAAAATATTTTTGCTCAAGATTTATTTTCTGCTTACATGAGCATATTTGCTCAGAGTATTGATGTATCTGATAAAGTCGGAGAAGCCTTGCTGGAGATTTTTGATGGAACATATATGAAAACCTGTTCTGATCTGTTGTGGGAAGCAGAGTAGGACTTGACAGCCTTTTAACAGCACTGAATAGTTTTCTACCCAAACTCTACAACTTCTGCATTTGAGACAGAATTGTAAAGCTGCAAATTAAACAAATAATTGTTCTCCTTCAGTAGATTTTTTTTTTAAACATGGGACTTCAGCTGCATTTGTGTAACTGAAAGGTTGCAGCTGAATCTGGTTGTATAATTGTACATTTGCACTGATTTAATTGCAGGGTAAAACCACATTATTATCCTTCAAAGGCCCAATGATACCCTGACTTTTTTTTTCCCCCATATATATGGCAAAAGAATCTCTTCACAGTAATGGCCATTAAGTTACTGGCAGCCTGATGACTAGATTGCAGGGTACTGTTTCCTCTTTCTTTTTCCGAAAAAGAAAAAGGAAGAGAGGCTGGCACTCATGTGACCCAATGAATCAGACAATGGAATATGTTGCAAAATAAGAATCAAGAAGATTTGCCCACTTTATGTATATTCCTTGTTGACAATATAATCTGTATGGTGGTTGTACCAAAACTGTTATGAGACAACTGTTAGGATGTGACAAAAATCAAACTTCTCAATTAGAGGTTCCTGTGATGCCAAAGCACTTAGCCACAGGCAAGTTTGTTTTCATATTCCTGTATGATTTGTGCTTTGGTCTGCCTTTTTCTGGCATTTTGTACTGGAGGTTGGAAAATTCTGCTGATCTGCTGGATCTGGTATAATGGGACTGTTCAGTCACTCTAGCAGAGATGCATAGAAGAATTATCTGGTATCTGAACCAGCTGCCTTTGCACATAGCTTGGGGATTATTACAATACATAGATCAGCTAATAGTTAGCTGATCCCTGACTGAATGCCTGCTTTGTGCTCTTGTACAATTTTGGAGGTAACTTCAACCATGAATCCTCAATATAGCCTTGGGCATGTAGGATCCTAATGATTTACTCTTTTATTAAAAGGATTCTAGAAAGTATGTATGGAAATTTTAATGACTACTTTTAGCACTATGTAATTGTAATGGTATGTGGGAATGACTTTGGGAGGCTGGGCCCAGAGACGCTGCCTAGGGAACGGTCAGATGAGAGACAGCATAGTCCACAGCTGGATAGTGGGTGGGGCAAGAGGCTCAGAAGGGATCCTCCCTAATTTCTCATGGTGCAAAGTAGACGGGGAGGAATTGTATTTTCAGATTTGCAAGGTTCTGTTAATGTAGCCTTACAATACAGTAGAATTAGCTTGTCTGGTTGTGTTTCCCGTCTGGTCTACCTGGTAAGGCTGACAGTAATAATTCTTCAGTCTATCCATTCAATTGTCCAAAAGCTTCCATAAAATAAATTTATTCCAAAATCCTTGTAACTGTTGACCTTCAGCAACTCTTAGCAACTTTCCCCAAGAAGAGACTAGGTAAAAATTGTCTAGGATGGCTATGTCCAGGGCTGGCCCCTTAAGTAGGCAGTATTCCAGTATTCCATCCCCCTGCCATAAGAAGGGGACTCGCTATTCACTACTGCCAAACCTAGTTTCATGTCTTCTTCCCAATAGCCTATCCTAGCCAGGTTGGCTAGGATAGGCTATCCTATCCTAGCCAACCTGGATATCACCAAAGATCTGTTGGCTTTCTAAGAATCTACATAGGTGTGTGTGTAATAGAAAAGAAACATTGTACATTAAATAGTGGTAATGCAATATGTTGTAATGGTTAGATAAACTAAGAAAAAACAATCATATTATGATTAAATCATAATCAACTCAAATTCTAACTCTAAAACTGGCTGGCAGAATGAAATGGAGGCCAGTCAAAAGCATAACTTTATGTCTCTGTTTTGTGGATGAGAAAGAATGAGGCAGAGAGATGAGCAACTACAGCATTTATTATTGTTATTGTTGTTATTACTTTCAATCTGACTTTATATTAGTAAAAAATGTTGGGAACCAGAAACTGTTGCAGGCTCTACTGGAAATCACTACATCATCTAGTTCTAGTTACACCACCGTTGATTTTTTTTTTTCTTAGACACTCCTGAGTAAACTTTAAATAAACTTAAAACATAATTTGGTGGCTCTTATTCCCAGGGAAGCATCTGTAGGACTGAGGCCTCAGTGAAAGAACTGGTGTAACATAGTAAATAAAAGACTGAAATGTAAAGCAACACATTTCCTGATTTGATTTTTTCTTGGCCATGAATTCATTAGGTAGTCTTAATACTGATCCCTCTCCTTGCTACATCTCTGTCAATTTTTTAATGTATATTAGTACTTTGAACACCTGAAAGCAGTATATATATTTTAAATATTAATAGACAATCTTAGTTGACTTAAAACTGTTGGGGGAATCACCTTGAATAATTGAAAAATAAAACACTTCGTCTATCACACAGTCCATGAACCATCTAAATGAGAAGATCCAGGTTTCCTATCATTGTTGAAAGTTCATTATTTTTATCTATCTATCTATCTGTCTGTCTGTCTGTCTGTCTGTCTGTCTGTCTGTCCGTCCGTCCGTCCGTCCGTCCGTCCGTCCATCCATCCATCCATCCATCCATCCATCCATCCATCCATCCATCTATCTTCTCTCACTCCTATGGGTGATATATGTCTTACTCAGTCGTGGGTTCTCCACCAGAGGCCTGGGAGTTTGAGGGATCTGTGCAGTACCTTAACTGTTCCTAGCGTTGCACTCTTCTGGACAAAGAACTCTGACGTTCCTGGGATCTGTTGGAGCCACTGTCCCAGCTTAGGAGTCATAACCCTGAGTGTTCCTACCACCACTTGGACCACTTTGGCCTTTACTTTCCACATCCTCTCTAGTTCCTCCTTCAGGCTCTGGTACTTCTCCAGCTTCTCATATTCTTTCTTTCCTGATGTTGCTATCACTTGGCACCACTACATCTATCATCACTGCTGTCTTCTGGTCCTTGTCTACTACCACGATGTCTGGTTGATTGGCCAGTACCTGCCTATCTGTCTGGATCTGGAAGTCCCACAGGATCTTAGTGGTGTTATTCTCCATGATCTTCTGTGGAATCTCCCATCTGGACTTGGGAGGGTCTAGCCCATACACTGTGTAGATGTTCCTGTACACAATGCCAGCTAGTTGGTTGTAATGTTCAGTGTATGCTGTTCCTGTTTGCATCTTATACCCTACATCCAACCCTACAGTGTTGAACTGTCTCTGAGGCCTCTCTGCACAGTCTGCACCTTGGGTCCTGTCTAGTGTGGTAGACCCCTGCTTCTATGGATCTGATGCTTAGTGCCCATTGTTGTGCTGCTATGATCAGTGCCTCAGTGCTGTCTCTTAGTCCAGCCCTTTCCAGCCACTGGTAGGATTTCCTAATGTCAGCCACCTTAGCTATCTGTTGATGGTACATCTTATGCAGGGTCTTGTCTTGCCATGGCATTTCCTCTGCTTAAACTTCCACCCATGCCTGCTGCTGCCTCAGGCATTCTCTCAGCAGCTCATCTTTGGGTGCCAATTTACTGATGTACTCCTGGATGCTCCGGTTTTCATCCAGAACAGTGGCTCTGACACTCACCAGACCCTGCCCACCCTCTTTGTGGCTGGGTTTTACAGTCTCTGGGTGTTGGACTTGGGGTAGAAACCTCTGTACATTGTGAAAAGCTTCCAGGCCTTCACATCGGCAGCCTCCATGTGCTCCCTTGGCCAGCTCATTATACCAGCAGTGTATCTGATGACTGGCAGGGTGTACATGTTGATGGCATGGATCTTGTTCTTCCCATTGAGCTGGCTCTTCAGGCCTGTCTTACCCTTTGGTGGTACTTGGATGTTGCTTTCTTCCTTGTCTCCTCATTGTGGTTCCCATATGACTATGGGATACCAAGGTACTTGTAATTGGCCTATATGTCTACTATGTGACCCACTGGTAGTTCCACCCTATCAGTATTAACTACCTTCCTTCTCTTTACTACCATCCAGCCACACTTATCCAGTCCAAATGACATCCCAGTGTCCTCACTGTAGATCCGTGTCAGGTGGATCAGCAAGTCGATGTCTTGTTCACTCTTAGCATACAGCTAGATGTCATCCATGTAGAGGAGGTGTCTGATGGTAGTTCCACTCTTGAACTTGTATTCAAGTAATCAGTCATTGTGATTATCTGGCTGAGGAGGTTCAAGCCTATGCTGAACAGCAGCGGGGACAGTACATCACCTTGGTATATGCCGCGCTTGATGGCCACTTGTGTGAGCTGTCTTGATTTGACCTCCAGTGTTGTCTTCCACAGTCCCATTGAGTTCTTGAGGAAGGTCCTTAGTGTTGATTCAAAGATCCATGTGTGTGGCATTGAATCATAGGCTTTCTTGTAGTCAATCCAAGCTGTGCTCAGATTGGTCTATCTAAACCTTGAATCTTGGGCAACTGCTCTGTCTATGAGCAACTGGTGTTTTGAGCCTCTGGTGTTACTCCCAATATCCTTCTGAGCTGTGCTCATGTACTGGCCCATATGGTCCTGTGGCTTGGTGGCTATGATCCCTGATAAGACTTTCCATGTTGTGGGGAGGCAGGTTATTGGCCGGTAGTTGGAAGGTGCTGTTCCCTTGTGTGGGTCTTTTATGATCAGCACTGTCCTTCCTTATGTTAGCCAGTCTGGGTGGGAGCCTGCTGGAAGCAGTTGGTTCATTTGTACTGCTAGGCGTTCATGCACTGCTGTTAGTTTCTTTAGCCAGTAGGCATGGATCATGTCCGGGCCAGGTGCTGTCCTGCTCTTCATGTTCTTGACTGCTGTTGGATGTCTGCTACTGTGATGGTGACTGGTTCCTGTTCTGAGAGATTGCTGTGGTCTGCTCTCAGGTCCTACAGCCACTTTGCACTAGTCTTATATGTCTTCTCTTTCTCCCATATGTTCCTCCGGTACTGTTCAGTTTCCACTGTGGTGGCTCTGCTGTTACCATGTTACTGCACTGAAGTTGGCAGTACACCTTGGATGGTTCTTTGGAGAACACTACTACTACTACTACATTGGATTTATTCTCTGCCCGTCTCCCACCAATGGGGAACTTTGGGCGGCTCACAAAGTACAACTTTAACAACATATACATATACAATTGATTTATCTCTATCTGACATTAACAACTATACTATATGGCCAGCAGCAGTTGCTAGGGAGTCACAGCACATCCAGGCTTTTTCCTTCTCTGTACATCTTCTCCCACCGATTGCGTCAGTCGCGTCCAGCATTAAGTAGGGTCCAGTACCAGTTCCCACTCGCGTGCAGCGCCACTGGTTCCTCCCACCTAAATGGGAGTACCTATTTATCTACTCGCAGATGGAAACGCTTTTGAACTGCTAGGTAGGCAGAAGCTGGGGACAAGTGATGGGACCTCACCCTGTCATGCAGAGCCGGGCCTGAACTGCTGGAGTGCTGATGATTTCTAACCAGTAAACTCCAGCATCATTAAGCCCTGCACCACCGTGTCCCCTCTGTTTAGTAGTCTCTAGGGCTTCAGATGGAGTCAGGCCCTTGTATTTTTTCAGTAGCCAAGTCTTATCCTTAATCTCCACACCCTCCTGTAGTTCCACCAGCTCTCTGAATTGCCTTGATCTTAACCTGCAACCTCATTTTCGGGAGGGGGGGTTATATACTGCTGTTCTTCTTTATTGTGTAGCCAAGCATCTCCAGGATTATAGCTGCTATAACGTATACCAGCTCATTGGTTTGACTTGTGGTGGTGGTAGGGATTGTCAGGGCTCTATTGGCATCTTCTAGCATACTATATGATGGTACTTCTCCACTAAGCCTTGGTAATCAGTCTTGAGGGTTGACTGTAGCTAGTTTATCCATGATCTTATGCTTCATATCAGCTGCTGTGCTCTGTAATGAAGGGGGTGACAGTGACGTTCCAGCTTCAGGTGTTGGCTGCACATCGAATTGTTCTTCCAGGTCTTCTTGGCCCAGGATGTAATGTGTAGTTGGTATGTCTCAAGTTGTGAGAACAGCTTCCTCTTCACTATGTTGAAGTGTTGGGTATCTAGCTGTTTCTCAGTTAGTGTGGATGTAGGTCTTCTGTTGTAGTAGCATTCCATCAATTCCAGTCTCTCTTTTCTTGTCCATGTATGATTTGTATATTATAAAATAAAACAAAGAAATGTAAATCCATATTTTGAATGCTAGCTGAAACTATATTGCCTACTTGAAGTATAGCACTATATTATAAAATGACATTATTCCATAGCAGTCACATTCATTAAAAACATCACTCCCATTAGTTTAAAGAAGCAAATAGCTTAATGTTTTATACCACATCATTTAATTGATTTAGGTTCACAGTTGGTGTTGAAAGACAAAAATGCTGCACTGCTTTCTTGAATTTCATTGTTTGATTGTTTCCCATATCATTCATTGCTTCAGAGATTAACGGTTTCATTATCTTTCCAATCTTTCTTTGCAGTGAAGACTTCCATGACTGCAATGTAGTTATAAGTTTTTAAATTAATTATACATCAACTAACAATTTGTAGTGCTGATATCTCTATTAGGACCAGAATAGACTTTTCCAAAGATGCCATCCTATACTAAGGGTTATAGCTTGGTAAAATTAGTAATTGTTGAACTTCTGGGCCTCAAGACAACTTGTGATGTCACAAATGTTTAAAAAGGCATGTAATTAAAGAACAGCATTGCATACTAGGTCATAAATACTGCATGGCTTTTTTTTAGAAAAAGTAAGAAACTCATCCTATTTAAGTCACACCTGAAGGCATGACAATTTAGCCTTCAGCATAGTTTACATTAGAGCAAGTTGGGAGGAAGTAGAATTCTAGATTTTTATGGATCCCCCCACCCTTTATAAAAAAACTTAGGATTTTTCCCCCAAAATCTTTTACAGGGAAATATTGTTCCTCCCATTATCTAAAAAATGTAATGAAAATTTTATGCTTTCCTAAAAAAGTTATTTTGCAAATTCACATAATGATATCCTAGATGAATGAAATCATTTGGAAAAAATGTAGAAGATACTTTATTTTAGTTGAAAATTCCTGAACCCTGAATATTTCTTAACTGCTTGTTAAAATGACATTTTCTATTTCAGAAATAAAGCTAAAATAAAATGAAAATAATACAAAGGAGATCAAGTTAATGGACATGATGATTATACATTATTACCATTATAATATGGATTTATTAATGTGCAGGTTTTCCCCATGGGAGGGTGTTCTTGGGTCTTGCTTTGGGGTTTATTTTAAGCATCTGTTTGGGCTGCCATGGGAAGAAATGTTTCCATATCGGTAGATTTTTTACTTTAATCCATCCAGCTGTTTGGATCATCTGAAAGTAACTTGAGCATTAAAAGAATATCACTCTTCTGGAATACAAACCTGTAATATGCCATAACTTAAATGGAACTTGCACTTAAATTACAAGTTTTCATTTTAATATAATACTAAAATGTTAACTAAATCCCCAGAATTATATTAATCTGGTACAGTTCACAAGAATTTGGTTAGACATCAAAGCCTTGGAAAAATATATCATATATTATAGCTGTCTGCTCTGTCTTTTGCATTCAATGATAGAATTATATTTTTGCCATTTTGTTAAGGGTGGTAACTAAAATTCATTTGTAATACACTAAGCTTGTCATACTTATTTGGATTAGTAATATTTAAAATTATTCCTTTGTGGGGTTTTTTTAGCAGAGCAGAGATATTCTACAGAAACAGAACAAAATATTAAGCAGAATCATTTTAGAATATTTTAATGCTTTCTAAAATTAATCTACTGTCAATTTTCTTCTGAAGACTATGAAGACTAATGGTAATGATAGAATTTTAAAAAGCATGAGAAATGTGAAAAACTGTAACTTAATCAGTCCTTTTAAAAAGAGCTAGCATATTTGCCATTTTTGCACAAATTATGTTTTCACACAAATTATATTCTTCAGCATGCAGTATGTAGAATAATTTCATGTAAAAATTACGTGTAAGGTATTAACCTTACAAAACCTTACAGCCATCCAAACTATAGTTGAAGAAAATTCATCAGTAGATGTTTGAAATACCCAAAGCTAAGTATGTGCTAACTTGCAACTAGTACAATTTTGTACTGCTTTTCATTTTTCTATATAGAACCATTTGTATACTGGTTGTAATCAGTTTTACCATACGGGGAACTTTCCCATACTTTCAGTTTTGCTCACAAATATGTGCATAAAAAAGAATAGTATCAGGGAGAAGTATAAGGATAAGGTGTTCTTTTCCACAGTATATTGATTGGGAAATAAAAGAATAGTAGCCAGATAATTGAAGTTTGAAATACTCCTCCAAAAACATTTGGTTATTTTATGTTCCTCGCCTATTTTATAAATGTTTTAAGCATACAAAATAGCGAGGTGCCTGCAGTTTGAATATAGCTGAATTATTTTGATATAGAGATTATGTTGAGTATTAATAATAAATAGAGTGAAGTTATGAATACAGAATGAGGAAAGTGAAGGGTTTTTTGTTTGTTTGTTTGTTTTAGCTGTCTTCAGTACTCCCAAGAATAAAAAGTCAGGGAATAAATCAAATAAATAAAGTTCATTCCTTTCACTTCAAAAAAGACAATGAGTTCATTGAGATCTTCTGTCAGATTTTATTTATGTAACATATGATTTTAACTGAGAATGTCACTAAGGCTTCTGACCCAATAATCATAATTATTGCTGTGAATATATTTAACACTTGGATTACATATTCTCTGCACTGTACACCTTTTTATTAATAGAATATTTTATCCAAATCTTTGGATAACACTCATTTACACTGTTGTGAAACGTCAGATTGAACCAAATTTTAAACTCATAATACAGTAACAGACATCAGGTATAGAAGAAAATATATTTCTTGTGTGTTATTTTGTTTCTATGTATTATACTGTGTCCCTGATTTCCTTTTGTTGAGTATTGAATAGAATCCATCTATATTTAAGAGATTTAGATGTTAGGTCTAAAGATTGCTTTACAAGGTCAGATTTTTACACTGTGAAGTGACTTCTGTGAAGGAAATAACAGGGATTTTATGTAGATGTTACAACATTTAGTTAATGCCTTAATGGAAGAGTAGGTTTCCAGACTGATAAAGATTCATAATCAAGCTGCATACTTTCCTATTATTAGTATAGAAATCTGTCTCTTCGCTGGTTCATATGAAAAGCAGTGAGAAAGAGAATCAGAAAATCTAATGAACATGGAGATACACTGGTTCTCAGTTAAAAAGTTTATTTGCTAAAATTCTTGTATTGCTTACCACTCAGCAAATCTTACTACAGACAGTCATGCTTGGAAAAGAATCATGTTCAGTTCAGGCAGCTGTTCAGAGTGGCTAACACATGTTCAGACAGTGTATTGCAGATTTTTTTTTTCTTAAAAAGAAGAGGAGATATGGGGAATTAATATTTGGTGATCACTTTGCAGATGCAAACAATTCTGTGTGCGGTATAGATTTCATCTTAGAATAGCAAAGCTTACTTTTAATCTGGTGTCTCCAGGTGTGTTTTGGGATTACAAACTGTAGAATTCCAAGCTAGTGTTCAATATGTATATTGGCTAGGAGGTTGTAATTCTAACACATCTGGAGGGCACCAAGTTGAGAAAAGCTCATTCGTATACTGGTTTTCATAAACTGCTGTTCTGTTCTCAGATAAATAGGAATGTGTGAAGTGTTTTCTAAACTGAAGTAGTATGCTTTTCACAGTGACATCAAAATGCTGTTTTGGAAAAAACAAATATGGTTTGTGTAAATTTTGCATGTGCCATAATCCATAGGCTTTCATTATGGTGGATTTCATGTATTTTACAGCTAGGAGCATTGGACCAGATTCCAAGAGTATGCCAGATTTGTTCCTTGGAGGCATTTAGCTCATTTTAGTCACTTGCGTGTTAGACATCTGTGAGTTTTAATAAGAAAAGGAAAGATCAATTTTTGGCTGCTGTCTGAAGCACATATATGAGATTGAATGCACTTAGGAAATAAAGCATGAATATATAAATATAACAGAAAGATTTGTTGCCATCTCTCAAGCATAAGAAATTAGTTTTCCTACCTCACGATCTTATGAATAATTTTCTTTATCCATATGCTTGGTTTATGTATAATTTAAATATTGCTAAATTACTTTTATTTTGAAATGCAAAGTTTTTTGGTTACTATGGCATATCTAAAGATCCCCTAAAATGTTGTGGCTACTGCAGATCACTGAGTAAGTCACTCTACTAGCCCAGTGAATCTTAGTTTGCTCTTTATGGTTTCCCCAATGTTATGCTACCATCATCCACTGTTTTGTGGAGAACTGTAGAATGCATTTCTTTATATATCTGGTTATCTACACAAAAGCTAGAATGTAGGAGATACAGACCTTCTTCAGAATCTACCCAGACAAGAATACAGGTAATTTAAAAAGAAAGCAAATAATTTATTTAGGTAATGTAGTGCCCAGAGCAAATTGTTATCTGAAAAATAATGACTTTAGCTCCTTAATAAAACCTTTCCAAAGTTTTCTAAGGTCACTTAATTCTGATTGTCTCTTTAAACATTCCTTTCAATAGCATCAGATCATCCTGAAGAGATTTACCTTCCCATTTCTGTCAATTAATTCCATTAATTTTTCTGTTCAAATAGTACTTAGTAATCCTCTGTTGTTTCATTTTTCTCATAATAAAAGAAAATGTCTTCTTTTTTTATTTCATCTCTGAGACAGAGCAGATTTTTTAAAATGTAGAAAAATTACTTACTGGAACATACTGTTGCAGTTAATATATATACTGGTATCAATCTGTGGGTTAATGATGCAAGCTCATTTTCTAAACATACTTTTCTTTAACTTACGATTAACAGGAAACTACATATTTCTTGAAAAGTACTGTATAAAATATTAATGCCTTTAATGATGGTTATGGAGCTCTAGGTTCAAAAAGTATTTGAAATATCAGGCTTCTTTGTATAATGCTACCTTTGAAACATTAATGCAGGCACTTTGTTTCATAATAAAGTACCATGATATATTGATTTTAAATTTCATTCATTCCCTCCCTCCCAATTATACACTGCAGTAATTGCTGTTCCTTCTTAATGCGTGTTTGCCCAGAATGTGAATATTTTAAATCTCATTTTTAATCTAGCATGTCCCTTTATTCCAACCTGTTTAGTTGATTTTGAAAGAAAACTCGTTTTGCTTAATTAGTGTATAGAACTTTATATAAAGAGAATCTGATTTCAGAATCCCTGAATGGAGCTTTAAGAAGCAAAACTATTGACTATGCTCTTAACTAGCTTCAGCAAATTAGCTATATACTTTTGGCTATGCCGCAATTTAGTTGATGGGCAAAAAGTTTCTTTTCACCTGAATCTACAGAGAATGTGTTTTAGTTTCTCACAGAAGTATATGGGGAAAGTCTAAGTGGCAGTTTTCATTTTCTCATTAAGTTGCATTTTGTATTGTATGAGATCTAATTTCATTTCCCCTAAATGAGATATCAAGGGCAGTTGTGTGTTTTAAAGCATTTGCATATCACATGTATCAGAGGTGAGCATCTTTTTGGTGACCAGGGTCTAACTTAACAGTTCCAGGAAGTGGAGGCTGCACTGGGTATGACAGGGAAGTGAAGTGAGTAGGGCATGTGATGCATACAACTTATGACCAAGATTTGCTAGTTTTTTTCTTGATTCTGGTTGGCAGAGTTGGTAGAATTTTATTTCTGTTTTCCCCTTTTTGTGATGTTATGCTGTTTTCTGCCTCATATTATGTGATTCTTCCTCAAAATGGTAGGAAACTCTGATTTTCATCTCTTAGAGAAGGCATTGTGGCCCTCAAAATAAGAGAATTGGGACACACACTACTCTGCAGTTTCAGATTCTCCATTCTTGCATCATGCAATTTTCAAAAAGTAATGTCCACAATCACTTTTTTGGTGATAGTGTACTTTCAAAAATTGCTATACTAGACAAATTTCTTCTGTATCTGCATCTTCAGTTTGAGATACAGTTGGCTCCACAATAAGCCTGCTGAAATATTTATACTTTGAGGAAAAACTTTGGCTGCACTGTATGGATAAGTTTTAGATATATTAGTTAAGAGGTTTGTATTGTGGGTAGCATATCTTTTGCATGAACTCAATGTTCCTTTCCTTAATGCCCTCTTAAGAAAAATACTGAGCAGTTGGGAGAAAAAATGGATTCTGCAAACTAATTTGCCTATCAGCAGGGAAGATTCAATTGAATATTTGTTTCATTATATAACAGATCACATAAAAGCATCTAAATCTATCCACCAAAATCAGTCTAATTTAACCTTGAAATTGCTTGACTAAATATGACTCCTGACATGGGTAAAGTAGTGTATTACCTTTACAGTTTGTCTTACATTCATTATATTGAACAGCCAGCTTAAAATGACATTGATTTTATAAAGTTGCTTCTTTTTGCAAACTGGAATGCTCTAATTAAGGCTGCTCTAAGCTAGAGATCTTTTTGTAGGATTAATTTAATACAGCCTGTTATATTTATGATAGAGTAACAATTTTTTAGTTCATTCTGATTATTTAAAAAACCTTTGCAGAAGCTGAAGGGATGTGGGAAACTTTGCATTGATATGTTTATATGTGTAAGGGAAAGCAAGAAAACCATAATAATACAGGTGTTGATACATAAGGCTTAGTTGCAAATCTGAATTTTATGCTCATCCTGATGTAAATAAACATGACTTAGGCATTGATATGAATGTGTGTGTAAAAGGCTGGGGGGGTTGGAAAAAAAAGCATGTGAACCGGGCCTAAGTGACAGGTAGGTTATGTGTCTACTCCCACTGGTTAGGAATTTGCAGTATAATTTGTAATTCATTCATAGAGAAAATTACATTTTACTTCAAGTAAAGAAAGTACATTTTGACAGACAAATTTCTTATGAATATGCAAAGCTGCTTTCTTCCATCGCTTTGTCTAGCATTCTAGAATCAACTCTTCCAGCATTGTTTGGAATTGCTGAGGATTTATCTTGGGGGCATATTCATATACTGTAAAGCACTGAGCTGTGACCCACTGATCTATGATTTCTTGAGAATGGTATAAAAATCTATGTTTTGGTTTCAGCTTTCCTTAGTAATAGTGCTTCTTGTTAACTTCTAAACCTTTGAACAAATATAGGCAAACTTTGGTTTCCAGAAATTACAGAGGACCACCAACTTCCATTGGTGCAGCAGGGGTAGAACATATAGAACTCGGTTCTACAGATCCAGAGTTATGATAGCCTAATGCAGGTGGAGTTCTTGAGATACTATGGTTAAACAATTGGGTTCACAAACTGGATTGCCAGTCTACTGCAAGCCAAGTAGCAATCTGCAATCCAGTTGTGATCTGCCATCTGTCCACTTTACTGTATTTCGTCCATCGTGGTGAGAGAACTTTGATAAATTCGAAAAGGCCAATTGGATGGCAGGTTATATGGTATGTGTTCTGCTAAAACATGTATGCTACTGTACTCAAAGCACGGTAACATGTTACCTTCAGTACTGTAAAGAAAGTCCTAGAAGTCTTAAAAGGAAAGAAAAGTGGGATTACCACCTACAAATGAATGAATTGTGGGTATTTAATGCTTCATCTTCATTATCCCACATGCACATGATTCCCAAGACTGCTTAACTGAAGGAAGTACATGCCTGACAAAAAAAAGTACAAGAAAGCAAGACTGCTGGGGTGAACTTAGCTCACCTGTCAAAAGTTAACTTCTCATTGACTTTATGTGTATCTCATTATTTCCATATGCTGTGTGCAAGTAAAGTAAGCAAAAGCCCACACTGGCACAGTTTAACTTTCTTCTTACTATATTATTATATTCTTCTTCTGCCCCTTCACCCCAAATTAATTTATTCTCTTGCTATCAATATACTGCTTTCTAAAAATGGGAAATATAATTGTATTTTATTTATTAAGTAGTTGTATATTCTGCCTTTCTTTCAAGAAGTTTAGGTGGCATATGTGCTGCTCTTTCCTCCCATTCCCCCTCCCCAATAACAACTGGGAGACAGGATGTGTGAAAATGGTTAGCCCAGTTAGCCAAGATCAAGAAACAGGCAGAGCAGGGATTCCAGCAGTGCTCTTTATTGTTGTAGGCTAGAATAAAAACAACAACAAAGAATACAAAAAACAAGATAATATGTGCTTCATTGGTCATAGAAAGGCCTTTGGTTGTGTTGATCACGTCAAGCTGCGAAATGTGCTTAGAAAAATCAGAATCCCTGAACATCTCATTGTCCTCATGACAAACTTATATACAGGTCAAGAAGCCACAGTATGGACAAAATATAGTGAAACAGACTGGCTCCAAGTTGGCAAAAGAACGAGACAAAATTGCATATTCTTCCCTTATTTATTCAATTTATATGCTGAATATACAGAACTGTGCAAAAGTTTTAGGCAGGTATGAAAAAATGCTGTAAAGTAAGAATGCTTTCCAAAATATATGTTGTAATTGTTTATTTTTATCAATTTACGTAATGCAAAGTGAGTGAATGGAAGAAAAACCCAAATCAAATCAATATTTGGTGTGACCACCCTTTGGCTTCAAAACAGCATCAATTCTAGGTACACTTGCCCACAGTTTTTGAAGGAACTCGGCAGGTAGGTTGTTCCAAACATCTTGGAGAACTAACCACAGATCTCCTGTGGATGTAGGCTGCCTCAAATCCTTCTGTCTCTTCATGTAATCCCAGAGAGGCTCGATGATGTTGAGATCAAGGCATTGTCCATCACTTCCAGGACTCGTTCTTCTTTACACTGAAGATAGTTCTTAATGACATTGGCTATATGTTTGGGGTTGTTGTCCTGCTGCAGAATAAATTTGGAGTCAATCACATGCCTCCCTGATAGTATGGCATGATGGATAAGTATCTGCCTGTATTTCTCAGCATTGAGGACACCATTGATCCTGACCAGATTTCCAACTCCATTTGCAGAAATGCAGCAAACTTGCAAGGAACCTCCACCATGCTTCACTGTTCCCTGCAGACACTCACTATTGTACTGCTGTCCAGCCCTTCAGCAAACAAACTGCCCCCTGCTACAGCCAAATATTTCAAATTTTGACTCATCAGTCCAGAGCATCTGCTGCCATTTTTCTGCACCTAAGTTCCTATGTTTCCATGCACAGTTGAGTCACTTAGCCTTGTTTCCACATCAGAGGTATGGCTTTTTGGCCGCAATTCTTCCATGAAGGCCACTTCTGGGCAGAGTTCTCCAGACAGTAGATGGGTGTACCTGGGTCCCACTGGTTTCCACCAGTTCTGTGCAGATGGCACTGCTGGACATCTTCCGATGTCAAAGGGAAGTAAGCACAATGTGTCTTTCATCTGCTGCATTAAGTTTTCTTGGCTGACCACTGCGTCTGTGGTCCTCAACGTTGCCCATTTGTGTTTCTTCAAAAGAGCTTGAACAGCACATCTTGAAACCCCAGTCTGCTTTGAAATTTTTGCCTGGGAGAGACCTTGTTGATGCAGTATAACTATCTTGTGTCTTGTAGCTGTGCTCAGTCTTGCCATGGTGTATGACCTGTGACACAAAACTGTCTTCCACAACCTCACCTTAGTAGCAGAGTTTGGCTCTTCCTCACCCAGTTTTAAGCCTCCTACACAGCTGTTTCTGTTTCAGTTAATGCCTGTCTTTCAGCCTACATATGAAACCTACATTGATGATCATTAGCACCTGCTTAGTATAATTGGTTAATCATACACCTGACTCTAATCCTACAAGGTCCGTGACTTTGTGCAAGTGTACAAAGTGGGCAAGTGTAAGAATTTATGCTGGTTTGAAGCCAAAGGTTAGTCACACCAAATATTGATTTGATTTAGGTTTTTCTTCTGTTCTCCCACTTTGCATTTTGTAAATTGATAAACATAAACAATTACAATATATATTTTTGAAAGCATTCTTACTTTACAGCATTTTTTCACACCTGCCTAAAACTTTTGCACAGTACTGTATATTAAGGGAAGCTGGATTAGTTTGGTTTTAAAATTGGAGGAAGAAATATCAATAACCTAAGCTATGCTGATGACACTACCCTGATAGCCAAAAGTGCAAAGGAACTGTAAGGTCTAGTAATAAAAGTTAAGGATCATAATGAAAAAAATGGGACTAAAATTAAATATAAAGAAGACCAAATTAATGGCAACAGGTACAGTTACCTGCTTTAGGATTGATAATGAAGACATCAAAGTGATAGATAACTTCTGCCTTTTAGGATCAACCATCAACAGTAAAGAAACAAGTGGTCAATAAATATGCTATAGACTAACACTTGGTAAAGCAGCCATAAAGGCCTTGGAAAAGACATTCAGGTGCTGTGATGTGCCTATACTTACAAATATCAGAATCATGCAAGCCATGATATTCTTTGTGGCACACTATGGAAGTGAAAGTTGAGCTTTAAAGAAGTAGGATAGGAAGAGTATTGATGCTTTTGAACTTTGGTTTTGAAGAAGATTCCTGAAAATACCGTGAACAGCTAAGAAAACAAACAAATGGATCATAAAACAAATCAACTCAGAGTTCTCACTATAGGAACAAATGACCAGGCTCATTATCACATTTCAAACACATTATGCAAATTAAGCTTTCTGGAGAAGACTATATTGCTGGGAAAGGTGGATAGAAAGAGAAGAGGATGACCAGCAGCAAAGTGGATGGACTCAGTTACAGTGGCAATGAGTTGATTGGTATATGTACATGAAAGGGTTGCTAGTATATATATTCACAAACTCATGCATATTATTTATACATTCACAAAAATAGATGAACAATTCTTTATATTTAAATTAGCCAGAATTGAATTACTGAAAGCAGGTCTTTATCATTTGGAGCTGGAGCTGTAACATTCTGTGTGCAAAGTTTGTGCTCTCCTCTTAAACTATGGCCATTTTTAAAACATTTTAAAAAATGAATATTTTGCTATAGGTTACTAGCAGTATTTGTATGTGAATACTTCCTTCACATACAAATACTGCTAGTAACCTATAGCAAAATTACTTATATTGCACAGAAATCTCTTATTACTAATCTTGCTGGAAAAGAAGAGATACAAGATTCATATATATCTTTATATTTATAATTTACAAGGAGTCTGGAGCTACAAGGTCCCATAAAAAGTGTCACAATAAAAAATGATTGCTGTTTGGTAGAAGTGGGTAAGAAATACAATATACATTTAGCTTCAATTTAATGAAAAGGTCCATTTGGTGACAGCAATAAGGATGGAGAAATATGGCACAGAATGAAACCATAAAACAAAAAAACCCCACTCATAATAAAAGGCTGTAGAATTTAATATATAGTTGAGCATCATTTCAGACTTTACATGGCAGTAAACCAGATTTGCTACTAGGTGTTGCATCAACGTAGCACCCCATCATCCCTCTGAGGAATTCAGTGTAGTACAAATAGTACATAAGTATGTTCAATTGCGTGAAAAAAGTTTGTTGAGGTATGCACATAATATGAACTTAGCTAAAGCAATTTCTAGAAGTAATTCCCCCCCCTTAAAAAAAAAGAAAGATATCAGAACAGACTTTTAAAAATCCCAAGGAGATATTGGATCCTGGTCTGTTTCATTTTAACCTTCTCTTCTTCCTATCATAGATTCAGAGCCATATTGTTTCTTTAGTACTCCATACTTACCAGAAATAGAATTGAGCCCTGGCATTTCAAGAGATTCTGGTGAATATATCTCACTTTCTAAGTTACCAACATTATTTTATATTTAGATTTTTTCCATTTCAGTATTATGCAGTTTTCTTCCTCAGTTTGTCAGCGCAGTGAAGGTTGAAAGGCAAGAACAGAACAGGCTCAGAGGAATTCACACAGAGTTTTTATATTTGTCACTCTTAATTCTGATCTGCTTCTAGGTATATGGCACATATGTAAACTTGTCTGGTTCATTCCAGTTTCTATGTGAAACTGAAACTAGCCAACAATAGCTGGTTGACATTATTAGCCTGCCATGACACAGTCTAATATTTAGCATTATTTGTGTGATGTAATGAATGACAGGCAGAAGAATACTTTTAAATTATTTACATGTACAAAAATATAAATCAACAATAGGTTACATGAGGTCCTGTAGATATTTTGGACATCAATTCCTCTGGCCCCTTACCAGCATTCCATGGCATATAAATCTTTCTTCAAAATCGGTTTAAAGCTGAGTTCACACATTACATTAAGCCATAATGCTGCTTAGTTTTGGTTTAACAAATTATGTGAACTTAACTGACTGTGGTTTATTCAACAATCAGTCCATGATGACAGAGAATATGCATCCTTCCATGTTTTTGAATTTGAATAAATTCTTGGGTATTTGAGTTTCAGTTACACAGGTACCCATTTTACATTAGAAAAGATACATTGCTATCTCATTTTATATCATTGTTTCATCACATTCATCTGGATGGCATTGATATCTGAACCAATAATTTTAACAGATCTGTGTGTTGCATTTGGTCTTTTCCTTTTGTAGTCCATCTCTCCATCCTGTAGGAGCTTTATCCAAGTGGGTGTGGGCAGTTACAGCATGTCACTTTCTTTGTCCACCTGCTTTCTGGTAAACACCTAGTAATGTTTTTGTTTTAATGCTCTTGTTATTACATCTTTGAAGTTAGTTCGTTGTGGAATTCCCCAATTTCTGATTTGATTTCTGGTCTGATCATAATTTTCATTTTATATTAGAAGAGAAATTTTATATTAGTTCCATCTTAGGAACAAATGATGTCAGGGCAGAAACTGGTTCACTTTATCAGATATTTACAGATCATCCATTTCTTAATGCATGTGTTTATGTGCCCATTGTTCTTTACCATGTTTGTTTTGGCAAGTTTTTGACTAAACAATTCTATATGAAGTATGAAACTGACTCTGCTAACTGCACAGTGAAAAATTTCCTTCCCTTCCAAACCATTCATCTCCATTTTTTGTCCCTCTCTTCCTTCCTTCCTTGTTCTTCTGCCTATTTTAGTTGAGTTTACCCTAGCATAAGCCTTTCATTTACTTACCCACTAAGTGGGTCAGCATCACTTTGGCTTTTAATGCAATCTATGGTAGATTCATTTAATGCATCAAATATAATGGAAGGAATAGGGAATTTTTCTTTTACAAAGGCTGTGAAATTAATAGTGGATCATTTACTGTGGTACCCTTGATGATGGATAAGAAGTTGTTTAATCATACAGGCATCTAACTAATCTAAGTTTCACATTCAGGGCCTTTTCCCCCAAAAACTATAGAAATATATAATATAGATTTGAATTCAGTGATTGTATTGCCTTTGGTGATGATCAAGCATATTATTTAGGCCAAGCAAACAAATGTATTTTTAAGATTTCACAGTTAAGTCTTTGCTTTATTGCTATTGCAGCATGAGAGCTTGGGTAACTATGAAGTATCTGAATGGATGAGTTAATTTGGAATCAGGCAATTTAATGGCTTGTTCTTTTGTTTACTGAGTGGAAGAGAGGAATAAAAGAGGTGAGAATAGCATTGATGTGCTTCAAAATAGTCCTTAACTTTCCCTTTTATAAATGGTGTGAAGTAATTACTGTTGAATAGTCTAAATCTAAGCCAGTAAATCAGTGACTTCTATGGTACAAAGCATGATTGTGTCTTGGAGGTAAACTAGCAGAATATTTACTCTGAACACACATATTTGTGTTTGCAATATGCTAGCACTTTTTTAAAAGTTTACATTTACATGGTGGAATTCCCATAGTGAAAGGAAGAGAGCCTTGTAGGCTTGCAAAGTATACGTTAAATTCTGTGTTTGTCCATTTTTTAAAAAAAACAAAGTGACAAACAGTGGGTGGTTACTTAATATTTTATTTAGCATTTCAGTTTGTTATAGAGAAATACAGTTCAGAACATTTTAATTTATGCATTTCCCTTTCCCATTTCTCTGATATGGTTCATAGAAAATATTTAATAGTAATGTGATACTCTAATTGTAGTGTGTTTATATTCTGTCTTTCTATCATGGAAGTCAAGATGGCTTGTATGAGGTTTCAACCTTTTCTTCTTTCCGTGAATTAAGTAGGTGCAGTCAGATAATGGATTTTAAATAAGAAATCATAGGTCTGTCAGTCATGAAAATTGTGATTATTATCTTTTTTATTCCAGTGGCATATTTTGCTCATTTGTAGGATTAATTAGATTTATTATTATTTTATTTTATTAGATTTAGAAGGCTGCCTGATTCTGAAATGACTCTGGGCAGCATACAAATTAAAAAGAGGAGGGGAAAAAAGAGAAAAACATAGTTAAAAAGAAAAGGACATGTACGCTTGGACAAAATCACTCCATATCTTCCCCCCCCCCAAAAAAGGGCCTGTCAGGCACCCAACAGGAGCATACCCTAGGCTTGGGAGCAAAGCCAAGTTTTTAAGAGACTTGTGGGACCTTCCCATGGGGAAAATCTCACTTTTCTTTCAGGAAGCTGAACGTGGTGCACATGGATTTCCTTACCTGTTTTTATTTTCATCAGGTGAGATAGGTTAGGCTGTTTGCAGCACCTGATCCAAGGTCATCCAGCCCTAGATTTGAAACCAGGTGAGGATTTGAATCTAGTTCTTTGCAATTTACAGAACATTTCAAACATTTCAGTGCTATCCTTAACTTGGTTTCTGGGATATTTTCAATAGCTACTGTTGAAAACAGGTGGGCTGAATTGACATTAGCATCAATGAGAAATATCGCTCCTACAAAGTATCCAGTATGTTCTGTGGCATACTCTTACAGACTACTTAACTATCTGTCACTGAAGAATATCTGCCTTGGGTTTGTAACTGGAATCCAGATGAAATGTATGGTTAGGAGTTTATTCCCAGCTCTATTACTTCATATTTATATTTTATGCTGGAACTTGCAATTAAGACACTTACTGAAATTGCTTGTTTTAACAGGAAGTTGTTCAGATAACAAAGGAATAGAATACAATGATACCGGTTTCTTTAGAAGATGTTGCTGGAAAAAAATGTTAGCTGGGCCTCTTAGGCATTTAATCAGCATGGACTTTGACTTTGGAGAGTGGGAGGAGAAAATACACATTCATTCCTACTAATTAGCAATAAGAGTTGCTAGATGGAGATGGGAAAGGGATGGAGGGTAAGGTGTTTTTTTTTTCCTCCACCCCCAAAGCTGCTATGAAAACTACCCACTTTTCATCTACCCACTTTTACAGGACATAAAGTTAAACAAAAGTCACATATACTTAGTTCCAAGAAAAAAAGCTGTGTCTTTTTTAAGATCATATTTTTTAAAAAATGCTTTGAATGAACATACAGGATTTGGAGCAGTACGATCTGGCCAGTCAGAATAGTGACCAGTTTTGTCTAGTCTGAGGAAGAGATGCAAATCTGAACATTCCCTAAAGATGCTGAACAAACTTGTTTGCCTATTTCTCAATTGCCATGGCAGATTGAAAAAAAGAAAACTGTCCTTCTAGTTAAGCTCAACTCCTAGATCAGTGAACAATTCATTTCTCAGTAGAGAAAGTTGTCTGCAGCTATCTTCCTCTGTCTTGCCAAAACTGATGAGTTGTAATGCCTCTCATCCTACTTCCTGCATGTTTTCCCATTTTGCTGATGGTTGCAAACTTTTTTGTGGTAGTCAGTATAATAGATGGATTATCTCTACCTTCTACAGTTGTGACTTTAAAGACTGTATTTGGCAATACTAGCGGACATCATATTTAATATACTGCAAAACTTTCAAAATGGTTTTAAGTATATTCATATTACAACCAGTATGTAAGCACAAGCTTCTGTGATGTCTGATGGGTCCTTTCTTGTTCTTCATGGTCATAGATATATGAAAAAAAAATTTTTTTTTTAATTTTCTGTGATTAGAATAGCTTTCTATGGCTTATTTGTACGTGGTGAGGGGTGCTAAGATAGGTCAATGCTGGCATGCTTTCTCAACCTTTTATATTAACACATGCAAAATCTTTTTAGATCATCACAGCTGAACCAATGTCTAGTATTAGGTAATTTCCAGTATTTATAGTGTTTAGTTGAAAATCATAGTTAATAAAAGTTGTTAAAATTAATCAGGAGGCATTTTCTTAAAAGGAATTACATTTCTCTTGAAATCTGTTAATCTGTGTTTATGCATGTGAATATCTGCCTTGCCTGCCTGCCTAGTTGGGTTTTGACCATAAATCAATAGCATTCAATAAAGCATGATTTATTACTCACTTTCTAAGGTGTATAACTATGTCCACTCACTGGTCTTGACTTTGGGAACAGTTTCATAAAGAGGCCAATATCTTTTGGCCCTGTTGTGTGTCGAATTGATTTTGTTCTGTGACTCTGCTTTGTGTTTTACTGCTATTTCCAGTTTAATGCTTTGCCATTTCTGTTAGATGTCTTTATGCCTTGGTTTATTTTTCTCTGCCTCTTTTTCTCCCCTTAAAGGTTGTAGCCCTTTATTCTTTGATTGTTATATAACTTTTATCTGTTCCTCTTGCAGCATTTGGATTTAGATTTAGAGATTTGTAAAAGTTTTGTTTTCCTTTTTCCTTTGTGGTTTTTAGCAGCTTGATAGTTAATAAACAGAACTCATGATCAGTGCCAATATACTTTTTGGTGAAGGCTCTTCTCCAAGCACATCCTGGTGAAGCCATCTTTAACATGTCATTCCTTCCAGTCACCTTCCAATCTCCATTTGTCTGTTAAGCTTTTATCTCTAGATGGACTTTAGAGCTTTTATCTCTAGATGGACTTCATCAGAGGTATGCAACGTAGAGCAAGTTTTTTCAAACTGTGGATTCCGCAAGACCTTGATGGGTTCCCGTGAGGGACTAAGCACACACACACCCAATAACTTGAACACTACCAATTTTCTATCACTAGAAGTTTGCTTGAATTTCATAATTTTTTTAGCAGGTTCTGTGGCCTGAAAAAAGTTTGAAACCGCTTTCCTTGTATTCTGTTCTATTCAGTGAAAGGTAATTTACCTTTTATTAAATATTCTTTTTCATTCTTTATTAATACTTCCCATTAACCAAAATCATGAGAAGATACTTGTGCTTTTGCCTTTTTTGTAAAATGTTTATTGTTACCTAGGAAGAAAAATTAAATCTTCCATTATCCTCTGTGGTCTACAGCAGTGTGTCCCAACCTCAGCAATTTAACATGTGTGGACTTAAAGAATTTTGGGACTTGAAGTCCAGACATGTTAAGGTTGCTGGAATTGGGAAATACTGCTCTATAGGACCTGTTCATAAAGAAAAGCCTTGCTTTTTTTTTTCCCAAAAAAAAAAAAAGATTTAAAAAAAGGTTGTGTTTCCACAGAGTGACAACTGGGAGACAGCAGCAGTTCAAATATGGTCTTATCAATACATATTCTATGTGCACGTGCTGTTGGGGAAGTCTTTTCTGTAGGCTGTTATTGGTATACAAGCATCTCTTTGAGCATTAGTTGGGGTTCCTCTCTCATTGTCTAAGGACCAATGGAATGTTTTTATTTGCAACTATTTGTACTTGTAACTGAAGAATGTAAATATCATCTTGAATATGGCATAAGTTCAACTGTACATTTTGCTATGTTGTGTATCATGTCAAGTGTTCAAGAAAGAATGAAAAATGGTAAACTCATTGAGGTCTGTGGTCTGGATAGACAGAAATGTTAACTTAACTACAACCCTGAATTGACAGCCTGTGAAACCACTTCAGATAACCTTGCGTTTGTGTAAATGGATCTGCAAATACACACAGAGCCTCCAGAAAGAATGACAAGTTTAGTCAGGTGAACCAACTTATTGCTTCTTCTTCTTTTTAACTGCACCAAATGCCTCACAACAGTCATCTCTCCCACTGAACATTCTCATCCAAAGCATGAACTGATTTCCCCATCACTAGACTTGTTGCAACACATCTGTTTTACATTCTGCATGCGAGGTTTTTGCTTAAACCCCCAAGCTTAGTGCTGTTTCCTTTTCCCCTTTTCTGAATCATTTATTCTGCATTCCAGAGCCAAGTTATTTGCTAGGACAGGGGTGTGTGCTCCATTCACTACTTTGAACAATTCAAAATCTGCTTCTAAGGAACATCTTTCAAGTGAGAACCTGCAGTGTGTAAGTACAGCAATGAACACAGTTAGAAATTGGAGGCAGCATAGGCCGGTTTGATCGATAGGAACTTTCCAAGAGATTTTAAAATGCATTTTCTGCTGTGCACTTCATATTGATTATTGCTGGCTGACTTTTTCTGCACATACTTTTCGTGTGTTGTCTTTAATAAGGTACAGCTTCATGCCTGCAGTAGTTTGCTTCCTGGGCTCATGTCAGTTTAATATTTAAATTGAGAATGATAAATGATAACATACTTTGCTTTCAGAGGGACAATTGCAGCTCTGTAAATGTGTATGTTTCTAAAATATAAGCTTGCATTGATTAGCCTAGCTCATTGTGCTTCATAAATCATTTACAAACAAATTAAGTTACATTTTATAAGGTAAATAATGCCTTACTCTCCTCTGGAGGAAAATATTATCTTAGCAAATGAAGCAGTGATCAATGTCATCATTGGAGGATTTCTGCTACAACAGCTCATATTTCTTGGTCTCCAAATACTAGAATGTTTTTTCTATTATAGTCAACATACTGTAAAACACTTGGGGCATTTATTTGACAAGTCGGAAGTTATCTAAGACAAATGTAAATTCTTGCATATTAAAAATCAAGCTCAAATGTATGAGCACAATGTTAAATAGGGAAAAGCAAATGTTCCTTTTTAATTTTATGAAAAAAATTGAATTTGAAGTATTTTAAATTAATTCAATTTTGACTGGTGTTGCTTTACAGGATTACATTTACCTGTTCGTCCACTTTGAAAAAGGAAACTTAGAATTAAAGCTCTTCTTTGAAATAATAACAAAAATCCACCAGTCTTATTTACAATATACAAACGATACAATTCTGTTTAATTTGATTGGTTTTGCTTAAAATGAGAGGGAAAAACAATGTACAGGTAGTCCTCGCTAACTGACCACAATGGAGTCCAGAATTTAGGTTGCTAAGCAATTTACAACCTTTTTTTACAACAGTCGTTAAGCGAATCATCAGTCATTAAATGAATCACATGGTTGTTAAGCAAATCCAGCTTCCCCAATGGATCTTTTTTGCCAGAATTCACTTAATGATCACATGATTCACTTAACAGCCATTGTAAAAAGGTCGCAAATTGTGATGATGTGACCGCCGGGGTCATAAAGCGCTTTTCCCAAGACTGTCATAACTCTGGGCCGTCATTAAATCAATGGTTAAGCAAGCACTATTTTACAAAAAAAAGTCCCATATTCTCTGATCATTACAGTATAAATTAGAAAATCAACACCAAGAATTTGGTACAATTTCTTGCATCCAAACCCTGTCACTGTTTTCTCTATATCTTAAATAGAAAAATTCATATACGTTGGATACATCATCCCTGTCCAGCAAATTGTTTCTCTAATGGTGCAGAATAGAAGAGGCATCACTTAGTGGCATACTTTCTATCACTGTGATGATATTCTGTCCATAAAAGAGTTAAAGCTGGAATAACCAAAGGATGGTCCCTTTGGGATTGTCCATGCTAAATGCCTACAGTAATATTTCCAGTAGCTCTAGAAAGTTCTGTACCTTTTGATATATAATGACATTGAGAATGTTGTTATTAAATCCTTGCCCTTTGTCTCTTGCTTGTGGTTCATGTCTTTCTTTCTGCTTCTGCCCACCTTTTCTCCCATTTTGGTGCTTGCTGATGTTTAATAAATATGCAACAAGCAGTATTCTTGCTAGCCGAACTGAGTGGGGTGTATGCTTGCTCTGATCTGACCTAAGTCTTCTCAGCTAAGGCAGTGACCCTTCTAGGTGCCCACTCACTTTTTTCTCAGATGATACACGGTTTGTTTAAGATTTGCAGAAAATCTTACCTAAAAGGGGGGGAAACAATAGAAGCACTTCTTGCATATTAATATATCAAAACTAGGATCAGATCTTCAAAGACAAGTGCAGCAAGATCAGAAGGTGGCACTGGTTATAATTATTGCTCTCAGTCCAGTTAGTCAATTAACAGTTTCTTTAACCACATGAATATAGGGCTCCTTAGTTACACAAGGCCATCTGCAACTATGCCTGTATTCCTTGGAACTAATTAATATGTTGATTTGGAAAAATCAACATATATCATTTTCTTTTAAAAAAAAAAAAAGGTTGACTTGAAACTTAAGTGGCATTCCCACAGCCATTTAGCTTTCCTAAAAAAATAAGCTAAGGAAGAATATTTTTTTCTGAATTAAAGCAAGACAGTATTAGGCTTGCTTTTATTTCACAGATCTCATGTAATCTGGTGATATTTTTCTATCTTGGTAAGAAAGGAGTGGAAGTTGGTACTTATTTTGAAATGAGGTTTCTAAAATATACCAGACAGCAGCAGGAACCACAACTGATTTATAGTGTGCATGGGACTGAGCACTGATGTTTTTAAATAACTGTGACAGAATTTAGAGATGATCAGTTCTTTATTAAGAACTGTGTTAAGTTTAGATAGTTCAGCTCTATCTCTGGAATAAAGTCCTGTATAATAAGGAAATGAAATCTCTTGAAACTTGCCTTCTGTGCTGCTAAAGCAGGCCAATATGCAGGAAGTTGAAGATGGTCCTTATTAAAAAGAGTAAGAAATGGCATTTAGGTAGCATTGTTCACTCACTCCTACATCTCTGTGATAAGTAGAGCTTTACCTAATAGAAGCCATACTTTTTACCAGTAGAAGCTCCTGACTACTTGCAATCCCATTTGCCCTGCATGAAGTTCACACCATTTGTGTAGTACTCAGGTTTGCCCTGTACTTGTTCCTTCCTAGGAGTCAGGTTCTGACAGAAGATACATGTACTGGTTATTTCACCATGTACCTGGGCCATATTTAGCTGTTCCTGTTTTAAAGAATAATTTTAAAGCAAGGGATGTCATAATCTTTTAAATAAAGCCTTCTTGATGCGAACTTGGATCATTTATATTGGCACTCTGATCTCAGTGCTTATCAGTCAGTTATCAGGGGACAAGCGTGCTTTCACATGACAATTTGAAAAGTACCGTTTTAGTTCAATATTACTTCTTTTCATAGAAAGCTATGATTGTCCCAAATGTCCTAAATAAGAATGGATCATCTTCAGATAACTGGAAGAAGGGCCATTTTGATTTGCAGAAACTTAGTAGAACTGAGCATACAATTCGGGCTCACTGAAGTGTATATTTCATATTTTTATCTGTGTAATTGATGTGGTTGTGAGGATGCAAGGGACTAGTTTGAGGGCATTCTCTCCTTTTGTTTCCTGATGCAAAAAAATGGCATGGAATCAGGCTTTTGGATGGCAAGAAAGCATCCTGCTTTGATGCAGTCTCCTTCAAGAGGAAAGGCAGTCTGAAGCCTTGAGTCTATTCCTCCTGATGGCCAGGCTACTTACATTTCAGGTATCTTTGTGGTGGGAAGATGAGAATGAGTTCTTATTTGCTTCTCAGCTTTATTGTATTTATGAACTCCAGAATGGTTACTTGAGTTAATCTGGATTCTTGTCTTATCTCAATGGCAATTTAGACTGTGGGGGCTAAACCAGAGAGGATAAGACCAGTCAAGGAACTGAAGCTTGTATAATGCTGGTTGACATCTTGGCTCTTCACCTTGTTTGGATTGGAATAGCGAATAACTTTTCTTGGACATGCAGGATAATTTAACATGTATTACATTTTCAAGAATCAATCTGGGTAAGAAGGGCTGCGGATCCATAAATTTTAAGAGAGGATGAAGTAAAGACTTTATTTTTTAAAAAAGAAATAGTTTAAGTTAACAATTATGGCTTAAAGAGAAAAGAAGATGTAGAGTACAGTTGTTCTTTCCACAATAAACCTGATAAAACATTTTAGTCTTGTGTGATAGCAATTATAGGCAGATTTTGATAAGTTTCCCCAAATGGGAATTGGAATATAAATTGAATAAATAATGAAAGTATTAAAACAACAACTAGCTGGAGAGTTAGAGTGTACCAGATTGATAAAGCATAAAATATCACATTTGGGATACTGGAATTATTTAATGTGTAATATGCACCACTCTTAGAAGCCTATCATTTAAGAAAATGAAGTCTAAGGAATAAAACCAACATATAATTGCTGCATTTGTGCATGTAATGCACATATATGAGAACAAGCATTTCTTTCTGCAGATGAAAAATTAATAGAGGGGAATGTTTTTTACATCTTTTCCAGAGATCCTTCACTGAATAAAACATATCTGAATTTGTTGCCAGATTATCCACCCTTTTCAGTTTATTTAACAAAACAAGAGATAATGTGGTAAACTCTTTTATCCAAAATGATGGCTCTCCATTTTCACATAGAATAGTTATATCTAATTTGTATTTGTATGAAAAAATTGAATGTGGTTACATTAGTTGTCAAAAATTATACATGTATCTTCATTAACATTAATAGACTTGCTTCCATTAATATTAAACGAAGCACCTGCATTGATTTCTTTTTTTTTTTTTTTTTGCCTGGAGAGTCAATACTGAATATACAGTGTTTCCATTGCCAATTCAAAATATGTATTTGTATTCTTGAGTCAATTCTAAAATGATTCTGTCTGTAGTTATTTTTAGAAGTGAATTAAACACTTTGCTTGCATCCTAAATATCCACAGGAAACTGAGCTTTGTTGTATATATACTTTCAGAAAAATTCTCTTTTCATAGGTGTGGTTGCAAGGAACCCATCAGGATAAGCATGGGTGCTCTTCATGCACACAGATTGGGATCTTCATAGTAATCTATGAGGTTTCTGGATTTAAATTCAGAACTAGTTTTAAATTTGTTTAAATTAACTCATTTTAAACTTAAATGCAGTGATGTGGGCAGTGTTGTGTGTCCCAAGAACAGTATACATTACATCTCTGCTCCATGAGCTGCATTGGTTACCAGTTTGCTTCTGGGTCTAATATAAGGGGCTGGTGATGACTCCTAAAGCCCTGCATGGCATGAACCAGGTTGTTTGAGGGACTGCCTCACCCCAATTACATCCATCCATTCCATCAGGTGCAGCAGGAGGGGTATGTTGTGGGTCCTGTCAGCCAAGGAGCTTCATTTGGTGGGAGGAGAGCATTTTCTGTCATGGTACCCACCCTTTGGAACATCATTCCTCCTGAGGTGAGGTTCGCCCCAACCCTCTTGGCCTTCCAGAAGGGCCTCAAAACTTGGTTTTTGCCATCAGGCCTGGGATCCCATGGAAGCATGAGCTAACTAAATCACTGGTATAAGTTTGATTGTATTCTTCCTTTTTTTTTTTTTTACTGTTGTACTGTTTTTTTTACTTTGTTAACTGTTTAATTTTAACTGTTTTAACACATAAATTATATTGATTGTTTAGTTTTTGTTTTAATTGTGTACACCACCCAGTGTACACAGGGCAGTGATATCAGTTCAATAAATAAATAAATCCCACTGATGTATCCACCAAGAATATGAAAAAAAAAATGGAGGCCTCTCAGTGGAGAAAATTTTATTAGATCTGAAGATAGTCTAGGTGGTCTCTTTCTGCTTCCTTTCATCAAAGCTTATCACTTAATCATGGCAGTGAAATGGTGATTGCTGTGTGCTTTGTTAAGTAGAAGGTCCAGCCAGTTGGTGAATATAATAACCCTCACAGTACTGCCTTTTCCAATCAGTTTTGTCACCAAGATGCTACTCTTGCTTCATGCAACTCCCATCAGTAAAATTAAGGAGTTGACTCTTTCCAATCCAAACATCTAGAGAATTGCTGACAGTTCCTCCCATTGCAAGTAGTACATAAAGTGTGTACCAGACAGCAGGTCCTCCCATCAGGAGCCCTTATGAGGAATACATTTTCTCTAGCGGTGTGTTTGGTCCCTTCCCTGCTTGTATTAACAAAGCTGTTAAAAATGTACTAGTTGATTGTAGGCATCTGTTTCTGGCCTATAAGTATAAATTATATTTCATTCATTCATTCATTCATTCATTCATTCATTCATTCTGTCATGTCTGCGATGTTCAAATCCCAGTGAAGAAAAATCTCATGCAACACATTCATTCATTTATTTATTTTATTTAAATATCAAATTTGTCACCTCCCATCTTGTTGAAACGACTCTGGGCGGTTTACAGCAGAAATAAAATCAATTAAAAAACAATATAAAAACAATATTAATAATAAATAAATCCCTTGATTAATTTACATTTTTGTTTGTTTGTTTTTCACCATCTAGTTTATTGGTGGCCTACAAATATCTATAAATATGATTGATTGATTGATTGATTGACAATAAATAAATAATCTTGGAGCATACACTTAGGGACAACTGTTGAATAAATATAAATTCACACCAGTTGGGCTAAGTATCAAGTACTTTTTGGTTGTAATATAGCTAGGTGTTAACATCTGGAAGATTCTCCCTACACAGCCAGTTTATTTTAATACTAACGTTTTGAATGTTCATGATGCGGCTGAAGAATATGCATGTAGCATGTATTGCATTCACAAGAGAATGAAAGATCTTTCCAATTAAGTCTGCTAGATCAGACCCGAGGCCTTTCTAGCTCAGTATTTTTTTTCCCACAGTGGTGTCTCAGATGCCAAAGCATAAGAAGAATAAATAACCATTTCCCACTGTCGTTTTGCAACAAACTGTACTGAGGAAAAAAAATGTATAGTCGTTGTGATTAATAGCGATAGATAGCCTTATGCTCCATAAACATATAATTCGTGTCTAAGCTATTTTCTCCTTGGGTTCCTTTGTTATAAAAATTACCTCAGCTAACACATTTTTCAAACACTCATTTCAAACTTTTGCTTTTCTCTGTCATTTTATTTTAAAGTTGGTATCATGACATCAGGTGGAAGCTTCATTTCACTTTCTTGCATGTTGTATCCTGAAAAGACAACTGTGTAGCATCTTTTGAATAAATGCATTTCTTTTGATTGTTCCAATATTAGCTGTCATGTTCTGTGCTTAGCTCCCCCACTTGTTTCATTTAGCAAATTTGAATGAGTAACAAGACCACTCCCATCTCTGTGGATTTAAAAAGTAATCCTTTTTTTTTAATGCTCTCCCTTTTCCAAAGATTTCTTGTTGACATGCATGTTTATTTTACCTACACTCCATTTTATTATTTCAAAAATAGGTTCATTGTGTTCATCAATGGCTCTGTAGTACCTACACTAAATAGTACAGATGTTAATCAACAGTTACAAAGATAGTTCGGAATTTCTTTGGTGGAAGGAAGGCATGCTCACCCTTAGAGTGAGTAATAAGGAGTAAAATGGCAAAAGGACAAGAAGGGAAAATAGGCTTACTAGTTGTTTTTGAGTAATAAGGAGTAAAATGGCAAAAGGACAAGAAGGGAAAATAGGCTTACTAGTTGTTTTTGTTGTGTGGACATAGTTTTACATTTTGTATTGGTGAGTTACTACAAATAAATGACCACACCTTTCTATAATAATGTCTATAATAATGTATTTCTATATAGTAATAAATAAACAAGCAAGTTTATTAGAGAAGAGACGGTCCCTCAGATTTCCTGATTCTAAATCACTGCATATGCTTGTTAATGCATTCTTTTCACTTCATTTTAGCCTATTCATCTTGAGACGTGACTCTTAATCATACCACAAAGTGTAGTGGCTACCCAGAGCATGTCACCCTCACCAAAAGTTATTGTAAGTCACCAGAGCTGTGATTGGCTCTTTTGTTTCAAATTGTCAACATACTGCCATTCCCTTCCATGTGCATATCAGCAGGCACAGTTTGGCCATCTCTGAGCCAAAGATTTAAGACTGCATGACGTGAAAGGATTTAACTGATGAGTTTATCATCCTATCATTTTTAAAGACTTCTGAGGGAATTGACTGTTTTAGATTTAACTTTTTTCATAATATTTTTATTAGAGTTTTACATAATTAAAAGTTAATACAGACTTATAAAAGATATACAAACAAAAAAAAAAGAAAGAGAACAAGGAAAAGGAAAAAGGAAGGCATATAAAAAGTGACTCCCTCTCCCTCCAGACAAGTATAAGCATTTACAGTAACTTAACTCTTTCTCTGATATTACAGAAAAAAAAACCTCTTCTTCCCATTTCTCATCACTAAACAATAACCAATTTTTTTTAAAAAATCATAGATCAGTCTTACACAGCAAAAGCATTAAGAGTACCAGTAATTATAACCCATATGTTTTAAGCTTAGACAACTAAATCTATTTTATATTTTGACTTATAACTTTCTCTAATAAGTAAAACATAAAAAATGTATCCCCATAAGCATAAAGAATGTCAATAATAGTAACATATGTATTTTAAACTAGATCCTTTTTACATACTAACCCCTAACTTTTTCTAACAAATAGGAAATAAAAGATTCATCCTTATACAAAAAAATATTTAAAACTTCTTGCAGTCCTGGTCAGAAAAATGATTCCAATAATAACAACCCAAAATCAAAACTTATACAGTTTAACCCTGATCAAATAAGTCCACTTTGAATTCCTTTTTCTTTTTTTTAAGAGGCTTGATCTTCAGTTGCTTCTTCAAATAAAGTCCCTCATGTGATTTCTTTTCTCCCTGTCTGTTTTCAGAAGCAACTTCAGAGATTTAACACTTCCCTTCTGTGGATCCAAAGTAAAACAACTCTCCAACTCACTCTTCTGATTTATAATCTGGATACCCCCTTTAATTGTTAAAACATCAGCCAGCATAGTTTGTATATCCATTACAACTTCTTTCTCCATGTCACTCTTGTTAACAAACATCTTTAAATCCATTTTCAGGTTCACAGTAACTTTTTCTATATCTTCCATATCTCTTTTATAATCTGGCATTTCTTTAAAGTCCATTTTAAACTGATTATTCAAATCATCCTCAGCTTCTGTTTTATCCAGTAGAATCTTTTCTTCTTCTGTAACCTCTGCTGGATCCAATTTTAAAAATAAGTCCTGAACACATTGTTCCCAAACAGATTTAAATTCTTCTATAGTAAAACAATGTTCCTCCATTATGTTAGGAAGTATCTTTTCCTTTAATTGCTCTCTGGTTCCCTCTAGTTAGCCTTCAAAACTCAGTCTTATCTTTTGTTTATTTTCAGAGCCAAAATGTTCCCACAATAGGTTTTCATACAATTAAGTCCAAAATCATCTGCTATATTTTTATAAAATTTAAAACAGTCCATAAAAAAAAAAAATTCTTTCAAATCCATCTGGCCCCTTAACTGCCCCCAGTCAGCATTTTAACTCCCTTTCACTGTTTCCAAAAGTTAAGATTTTTCTTTTTAATCTTTAAACTTACTTAAATCTTATTTCTTCTAGGATAGAAGGAAATTCTCCTGGTGCACAGCAACTTGCCTTTCAGAAGGTTTTTAATTTCCAAATAGATTGTTAATAAGTAATTTCTGATGGTAATTAGAAGAGGAAGTGAAAGCAAATTTAGTGTCCTTTTGAAGACTCTGAGCCACGGCTTGGGCTCGATGTTTCCCGTGACTCCCAGGGTGTTCAACCTGCTGAAGATCATTAAAATGCAATCTCTTCACAGAGAGCCTCTTTTAGGAGTACTTATGGGTGATCCAGTCACCTCTTTTGTCCGGAGATGGTTCTGAAGCGCTGGACCTTTCGTCAGGTCCTCTAATTGGCTCCGCAAAAACAGAGCCATCCTCAATCTGCCATTACTTCTCCGGAAGCCCAACTCTTTTAGATTTAATGAGTGAATGCTTGTTACAGGTTTTGCCTTGTTGAATAGATAATTAAGGCATTGAATATTCATGTACACATTTAAAAATCCACTGTTTTATCTACTGCTACTTCCCAAAGCATCAGTGTTATGTGAGCACAAAACTATTACCATTTTATGGATTCAGAAGCACTATGTAAGGAAGCTATTAACATCTAATTATTTTATCAGAAATTGTGTTTACTTTTAAGTAAGTTCTACAAAACAGGTGTCACTAATAAGGATAGTTGCTCCATAGGGGGGGAAATGACTGGTTAAAATTGATTGATTGGTTGATTGATTGATTGATTGATTATATGCCATGAAGTCCTTTTCAACTCCTAGCAGCCACATAGATTTTCTTCATTGAAATTGCACACTCTTTATTCTGTCCCACCCCCTTCTTCACTGAAGCAGCAAAGAACTGCAAGCTTTTGCTGAAGCTTCACTTTTGAACTGTGGGTTGTCCTGATTTTTATACTTTTTTTTTTCCTGCATGGAGAAGCTGTTTGTGTAAAATTTCGTTGGGCATCAGCCATCAGTTTTGTTACCAGTGGTAAAATTAAATGAATGTATGGTGGAGTTTGAAAATCAAAACCAAAAAGAAACATTTTGCCAAAGGATACAAATCATTGAACAGCTGTTTTGGAAGCTATTCCTGGCCATCTCTGCATGCATGGGCATGCACAGCCATTTTGCTTTATATTTTTCTCATGAATAGACAGCCAAGAACAGCTTGCACAGGTGTTGCATGAGCCTAGAAAAAGATACAGCCACTTTAAAAATCTGAAAAGTGTTCCGTATGAGTCTCCAGATGCTCTGAAGTGCATCTTTTGAAGGATTTGCACTGACCTATGAGCAATCCTGCAATCAAAGGAGTTCCCCTTCATATGTACTTGCTCATTTTCTATCTAGGTCATTGCTAAGAGTCGACAGTTTGATGGCATATAATGAAAAAATAACTATAATTTACATAATATCAAATAATGGCTTGTCAACAACTGGACATTCGTGATGGTAAGATTGGTGAATCATAACTAATGTGAATGCCAGGGAACAAGGAGGAGCATGTGAATCTTTATCACCACATTCCCAGAACTTCATACTAGGATTCACTAAGATTTGGGGGAGCACAATGTACTGTTATTCCATGCTGATAGAAGTTGTGGTCAAACTATGGAATGCAGAAACTCCCTTGATGTTCCAAGCTAAGGCAAATGCAGATTGATTTTAAACCTCTAGAATCTGTTGTTCTCAGCAGCTGAAAACAATATTTTGCTGAACTTATGTTACTGAAACACATCTTGGACTATTCAAACATTTTATAGCAATGTTATTCCCATTGAGTACCATTAAGGGTTAATCCCCAGTAAATGTGTTCTGAGTAACAATTTAAATGAATCAAATTTGGCACATAATTAGTTTATCCCATTCAGCAAGGGATAGTGTAGGAGAAAAATGGGTGCAAAGGCTCTACCTGTCATGCAACTACTGGAACTATTATTGGGAAAGTAAAATGAAAGTGAAAAGAGAGAGACAAAATGATCATGATAACTATTTAAATTATATGAAAAGTACAGAGTTCAGTATTGGGAAGAATGAAGGAGTAACAGAGGAATACCATTTAGATAAGAATTAATTGGAGCTCAGCCAAAAATATTTGAAACTTATGGAGTGCTTTCAAACATGCAGTGGAAATATTTACCTTCAAATTAAGTTAAATTAAAAAGCAATTTAAAATGTGTTGGTAACATCAGGCATTTCAGATTGCTGTACTGTATTACATTTAGCTATAGTACTGATTTATTACATTGCTTTGGCTTTAAAAACTCTCAGATAGTATATATCACAGTTTAACATGTATACATCTCCAAAGTTCTGCAATTTCTTCCTGTACAGATTGGATAATTAGGTAATATTTTTAAACAATTTTAAATAAGTTTTGGCTGATAAGGTGAGAAAGTATAGTTCAACAAAGGAATTATACAGCACTGTTGTTCAGTATGGGGGAGTCACAAAGCACAGACAGGTCACTATTATGACTGCAAGTACTTCTCCTTTTCATGATGCTATTTCTGTTCTAATCTTACAAATTTCTGTGCTGCATTAGACTATATTTGGAAAAGTGTTCTGACAAAGGACCTTGTTTTGCTTACTAACTATTTTAATTCTGTTGTTCTTCAGTCTGTCCATTTAAAAAGTCACGGGAAAGCAAAGAGTTCCTGTGTTTACAGGAATCTTGTTTCACTCATGGGGGACCTTTTTGCTTTGAACAAACTGCTTTCAACAAAAAATTAAAACCATAAAGTGTTTATCAATGTGATCATGCTTTCCTAATCTTTATGCTACAGAAGACTGCCCATACATGGATTCAAATTCCCACTCAACCATAATATGTATTCAGACTAGTCACAGTACTCAATCTATCCTACTTTATAGGTGTTGAAATACTTTTTAAATTCTTTACAAATGGGATCTATCATCCTTTTTTTTTTCCTGACAATTTCAAAAGCAGTTTAGGGCAATGATTAATATTGGTTGTGACAGTAAAATGTCACATGAACATTATGCTGACATGGAACATGCTGAAAAACGTGTTTCAAGAAAATGAGGCTTCAATACATTGATTTTAATTGTCAGTCCACCAGGAAGAGGCCGTGTTTTGCAGCAATTTAATGCCTCTAAAGTCCTCTGCAAAAGCATTCTTGATTCTGCTTGTTTATTTTTATTATATTTTCATTTGAATGATTTTATTTCAGATAGACTAACCTGTGTGGGCCTTACTTGTCCAAACTTAGTAAAAAATATCTACAAAACACAAAGCAGGATTAAAGCACTTTTCATTTTTCAATTTTACTTTCAAGGAAGAATCAAAATGTTAATATTAAATATTACATTTACATAAAAGTAATACATTGTATTTATATATGCTTTTGCTTTGAAAAGGTAAATTATGAATTTTTTTAAAGAAATCTTTTTCTGTAATAAACTCAGAATACTTGGAATGCCTGAAACTTATTTTTAATTACTGAAATGAAGATTTTGGTCCCATTGTCTTTATTTTCTGAGTTGTTTCTTATAAATTCAGAACTACATAGTATTATGTCAAAGAAATAGAAACCATGGGAATGAACCATCAGTGAATTATGTGCATATAGCCATTAGACAAGGGTAGTTTAGCCTGAGCACTGTTTGGTGTCAAAATACTGCAGTTGAATGGATTATTTTATGACACAAAAACATCTGCATTTAATATAATCCCTCGGTATATCATGTGATTGATGATCTGTGTGGGGAAAAATGTGCCAATTTTAGAAGGCTTACTCTGGAGAAACAGTGTCTGGATTATGATGCTAAACAGACATTTTATTTATTTCCATGATTTTACTGTGTAGCTTCCAGAATTTTCTGAAAGAAACATGCTTTTGTAAACTTGGAAATCATGTGTATAGTTTGTACAACCTTTGGGTAGACTAGAGATCAGAAACTGACATTCTCTGGACTAGGTTTGCTCCACTGAGAGGAATAAAATGCTACTTCCTGAGTTATAAACTAGGGGCAATTTAAAAAGTTATGAAAAAAGTGATTGTTGAAACCACATTAAATGTTAGTTGCCTGGTATTCAAAATTATGATGATTTCTCCCACTATTAAACTGTGTCTCCAATAATAATTCACCAAGAGTTGTAGACTAACAAAATAGTAATTTCTATACATTAATTGCTGTGCGGTTATCATTAAGCCTGCTGTTTTCAGCTTTCCATTCTCCTATAAAAGATGGCCATACATGCCAATTCTAATGATAATTAAAGATACAGTAATTTTCTAATGCTAAGGTTTTAAAATGTAAGTTAATTATTCTTAGATGCTGTGTTTACAGAAACAGATTTTTGCTGGTTCCTGGATTTAAATTCCACATGGTATTTTGGTCTACTGTGTATAAGCATAGATAGACAAATCAAGCATAGTAGACATAAAGTGTTTATCTAGTCTTCTCTTTGGTTATTCAGGCTAGGGAAGACAGGATTGCTATTTTGGACACTGCAGAAGAAAGCCCAGTAGAATTGATCACCTAGGCACAGAAGTTCTCCAAGTTGTAGTCTCCATACAGTGAGGAAAATGCTAGGTTGGGACAACTGCTTGAATATTACAGCCTAGCCATTTTATAAAATTCATATCTATATTCTAAATTATTAAAGGAATCTGTAGTTAACATTTTTACTGATAGCCATGCCTGATCTCATATTACATTGGGTGGAAACATGTGATGCTGTCTGTAGAATATTACTTAAAATATTTACATGCGTAGTTTGAGCTAATAGCTATTATTAAAATGGCTGACTTGGTAGACCTTTTTCCCTTGAGTTGAAGCTGTGCATTTACTGTCCTGATTTTCTATTTTCATACAAAGCCGGAATTGTTAGATATAGAAAGCACTCAGATTTTTCTTAGCCATTCCAGAAATTCTCTGTTTGGCAATAGGTGACTTTGTGCTGCAGTCTGATGGAGATGAATTAAATGACAGTTAACCTTGATACCAATTCAGCCTTGAGTACAATAAAAAATATTCATCTGTCTGCTATAATCATACCTTTTGTGCATTGTAGTGAAATTAATATATTGTGAAGACTGGTTGAGTGATTTTGCACACTTGATGGAATCAACTTATGAATTATCTTAAAGATGTACCTTGTAGAGTTTTTTTTTTTTTTTTAATTTTTCTGAAGGAAAGTGCAGGCAATTCAGGTAGAAGAAATGTATTCTTTTGCTTCTGCTGCAGTCTTAGTCAATATTGGATAGCCAACACATGCAGTTTACATTAGCAAAGGCAATCTGTTAAAAAAAAATGATGCCCCATCAAGATGAGTACATTGCTTGTTCTTTGAAATAAATAGATGTATCTTCTGGGTCTTTAAAATAGCCCACCTAGCAGAACATCAGATGAGCATAATGAGAATTGTAAATCAAAACACCTGGAGAATATTAGGTAGGGAAAATCTGTTTTAAAGACATGTCTAAGTTGGCCTTGAATAAAATAATTTAATGTTAATTTGAAAATAGCAGATTATCAAAACAAAAGCAAGATTTAAAAAGCTGTATTCATACCTTTCTAACTATGACGTGTCAAGTCATGGTGATGGCCAAACTCTGCAAATCTGTTTTCATATGTAATAGGGCTATGCAGTGATGGGATCTGATCTCTAAAAGGTTCTGCTGGGTGTAAAGATAACACCTGCCTGCAGTACTTTAAAGTAGACATGTAAAGCAGCACAATCTCAGGAGGAGATATCACTGCTCAATGTGTCGCATACAGGGGCTGTCTTTGTGTTGACACATGATCCACAATTCTGTTTTGAAGATTAGATCTCAAGTGCTGCCCAGCATTGTTACCTAACCGTAAACTATCTACAGAATATTGTGTCATTGCCAAGAGAAGTTAGGTTGGTTGGACCAGAAACAAGGCAGACTCTCTGAAGACAGATTTCATTATTTAATATTTGGTGGAGCACTTTTTCCTCTCTTGCTTCATTTTACAGTGATTTTAAATTTGGTGACATCATACTTTGGTTTAAGATGGTTCATTTTTTTCCCCAAGTCTCATTTTTTTTTGGATTACATATCAAGATTTCAAATTCTAACTCATTTGAGGATGAATTTTTCAGGGCCAAAAGGCAATCCCAAAATATTTTTATATAGGAAAAAAATAAAAATAAATGGCACACCATCATTAAGGGGGAGGGGATAGTAGAAACAGATCCTCAAAAAACAAATAGATAATAGTGACAGTGTTCAAAATAATATAGAACTATGAGTGCACAGAGCAGAAAATATCAGGATGAGTAGGTTTGGATAACACTAAAACCCAAGCAAACCATAGCAAAATGTGATGTGTGAACCCACTCATCTTGATATGTTCTGCTTTGTGACTCAGTCATTGTGATTTATGGCTTAGTGTAATATATGACAGTATCCAATTTTTATAATTATTTTACAAACTATTAGTGACTGCGTTCATACACAACTGTAAGCCATTGTGTAACCACAGTCTATTAAACATCTTAGTTAGCTCTGTACAACATAGTAATCATGATTTACAAACTGCAAAGGCTGGATTCATACAAAATGCCAAGTTAAAGCCAAATAAATCACATAATTACCATGTTAGCTAAATCAATGTGTCCTTTGGAAATTAACCACTATAACATCCAGAGGTGGTGGTGATAGTTAAGCTACCTGAACCATTTCGCTTCATATTTCTTCATTTGTTCTGTTGTTACTGTTTTCAGAGAAGAGAAACTCCAAAATAAGTAAGAATTAGTTTAAAGATATTATACTTTGAAGAATACGTTGATTATTTAGCAAGCTTTGGCTTGTTTTCTTGTTTGGGCCTTTTTTTAAGGATTGCCTTGAACCCCAGCCATGGACAAAATGACTCTATGCTCAGACGGGCACAGCAGAAAGTGACTCATGATGCCTTTCTTTTTATCTATCTCACAGTTCTGGCCTTCGTCTTTTGCAACAACAGGAACACAGTGTAATCTGCAGACAGTTGTTACATGACTCAAATTTTATACACAGCTTAATATCCTTTTACTTTACTAAAATAGCAAGCATGACTGATGAATCAAACTCACATTTTTTGTGTATTGCAAATTGCTATACTGAACACAAACCAGTATACCAGGTTCCCTCCCTCCCTCCCTCCCTCCCTCCCTCCGCAAATGGAGATGATTAGGGAAATCTCAAAGAGAAGGCTTTTGGTTGATTTATCAAGTTAATTCTTTGAAATTTTCAAAATTGCACAGTACTCCTGTGATCTGAAACTGCACTATGTAAGTCTACAAAGTTTACACTTGAAATCAGAAATCAACTGAGAGTCTGCATCTACAGTTAAAAGGTAGCAAGTCAAGTAGGATAGCTTTGCATTCTGTGAGGCAGGAGAATAAGTGATACAGAGAGAGAATATGAATTTTACCTTCATCCCCACCCCCCAAGATAAGGTCATAATCCAGACTGGGAGAAGCAGGCCAGCTTTTGAAGAAGCAGCTTTGAGCTATTTCTTTAAAGTGTCACACAGTTAAATTTTTAGGGTAAATGTATTTATAGATTCTCTACAACCCATCCTTTTCTTCTTGGGTTCTTAGCAGCTTCTGTACTCTTGTTAAAAATCATCAGAGAGGTACCAGGTGATATCTTCATCTCACTGTGTGTGTGTGTGTGTACACACATACAGTATATATAGCTAAATCACATTGATGAACTTATGTTTTGTTCTACTTAAGACAAGAAGGCACTGTATCCACAGCAGGCCGGATGTGATATTATTCCCTATGACAAATAACATTTGGTTTTATCAGTAGTAGCTATCTAGCCATAGAGAGCACATGATGTGCAAATGAGCATATGTGCGCAGCTCATAGAGCCTTAGAAATGCAAAGAACTGATAAATCGTACAAGAGGCACCAATTCATATTTAATGATACATTCATATTTTATTAAGGGTATATAAGTTTACCTGATTAGATATCACTGACAAAACAGTGAGGCTTCCTTAAGATTAGAAACCCTCCAACTTCCAAATGTAAATATTTGCTGTGGTCATTCAGTGTGAAGGCTTCTTTCACATCTGTTGAAACCAACTGCGGTTCCAGCAGGGAGAAAGTTTTCGCCTTTCACTTGTATTCCTGATGATTTGGGAAGGTGGCCAACCCAAAAAATAAAATCCAGAAGCCCACTCCACATAAGAGTTAACCTTCTGTCTTCTGGAGAGAGCACCTACAAAAACAGCAGTAGCTGCTGCACTCCACTGATCGTTCATAATAGAAGCAAACTGAAGTTTCTGAACTAAGGCCGTTGTTTATCTCAGAGCAAGGCTAGATACACAACAAATCTGGATCTACTGGTAGGACTCTTGAGTGATTTAGAGTCAAGGATTTCTAACTACAAATTGTTGAACCCCCAGCAATCATTTTGTTTCTCCCACCTCATGTAGATGTAGTATTTTGTTCTACATCTACATGAAGCCACTAAGGGACCTACACTGGCTTCCAGTAGGCTTCTGGGTGCAACACAAGGTGCTGGTTATCACCCATAGCAGGGCCAGTTCTAGGCCTAGGCAACCTAGGCAGTCACTTAGGGTGCCAAATTTTAGGGGGCACCAAAATTGAAAAGACTTCCAAAATGTACAATGTGAGTATAAAATCTGATCATCTTTTCTCCTTGCTTTAGAACTTAGTACAGAAAGTTGCTCAAGCAGTAGCAAACAGCACACTAATCAGAAGCTGCATGTCACAAAAAAGAAATTATTATTACAGCTACGGACCTCAGGAAGCTGATAATAGTACCCATCTCACCAAGTGACTCTGGGTGGCAAACAGAATTTAAAAAATAAAAACAATTAAATAATAGAAACATTAAAATACATAGCCAAAAATAAAGTCCCATCATAATGATTAAATTAACCACAAAATGGGTCCCTGCACACACTTGGACACCCAGGCCTGGGTACAGAGCCAGGTTTTTAAGGACTTATGAAAAGCCAGCATGGTTGGGGCCATCCTGATCTCTGGAGGGAGAATGTTCCATAAGGTGGGTGCTGTGGCAGAAAAGGTACGTCTTCTAGGCCTTGCCAACTGGCATTCTTAGCTGATGGGACCTAAAGCATGCCCCTCATGCCTGACCAGATTGGATGGGTAGAAATAACTGAGGAGAGACGGTCCCTCAAATAACCCAGTCCCAAGCCATGAAGGGCTTTAAAGGTGACGATCAGCACTTAGAATTTCACCTGGGAGCACACTGGCAACCTGTGCAGCTCACAGAACAGAGGTGTTACATGCACCAAATAACTGGTGCCATTTACTACCCATGGTGCTGCATTCTGCACCAGTTGAAGCTTCCGCACGCTCTTCAAGGGCAACCCCACATAGAGCTGATTGCAGTGGTCCAGACAGGGAGGGGGGCATGAGGGCATGACTGACACTGAGCAGGGCCTCCCAGTCCAGGAACAGGCACAACTGGTGCACAGCCCGAAGGTATGGAAAGGTCCCCCTTGCCACGGCTGCCACCTGCTCTTCCAGAAGGAGCTGTGAATCCAGGAGGACCCCCAGATCGTGCACTGGGTCTGTCTGAGGCAGTGCCACCTCAACCAAGACCAACAATGGAAAGTCCCTGGCACCCAAACACCCAAAGCCACTCATTCTTGCTTGCACCCTGTCCAGGCCCTCGCAGCGTCCAGACACTGAGACAGGACATCCATAGCATCACTCAGGCAGCCTGGGGTAGAGATATAAAGCTGGGTATAATCAGCATACTGGTGATACCTCACCCCAAACTGTTGGATGACCTCACCCAGTGGCGTCATGTAAATGTTAAACAGGAGGGGAGTCCTGAGGCACCCCACAAAGTATTGACACTGACTGGAACTGGTCCCAGAGGAAGGAGGAGAATCAACACAGCACCATGCCACCCACCCCCAACTCCCAGAGCCAGTCCAGAAGAATACAATGATTGATGGTACTGAAAGCCATTGAGAGACCAAGAAGAACTGGGATGGATGCACTGTCCTCATCCCGCTCCCACCAGAAGTCATCCAAGAGCGTGATCAATTCTGTTTCCATCCCATACCCCAGCCTGAATCCTGACTGAAATATTTAATGTGATTCACAGTAAATAGGGTTCAAATGTCTGAGAAAAGGGGAAAAAAACTGACTGGGGCTGAAAATCGTAAGCATAAAGCTAAAAAACTCAAAAAAAGAAACGAGGGTGCCGTTTTGAAACTCCTAACAAAATCAGAAGATAAGCCAAACCACAGGGGGCACCAGAATATGACTTTGCCTAGGGCACCAAAATGTCTAGAGCCGGCCTGCTTGTAGAGCCCTCCGGGGCGTAGGACTGGCTTATCTGCTGGACTGCCTGTTCCCAACAGTATTTGTCCATCCCACATGCTCTAGTAGGACGGGCATGCTTGAAGTTGCTTCTCTGAAGCAGTGTTATCTTGTGGGACCCATGAGGTTTACCTTTTCCATTGCAGTGCCTGCCTTCTGAAATGATCTCCCCTCACAATATACAGTTGGCCCCAAAGCCCCTGGCTTTTAGAGAGGTTCTTAAAAACCTGGTTCTTTCCTTGAGCATTGGGGATAAATTGCTTGGAGTTCCTGCCTAGATAGGTATTATATACATTTAGCTTCCTGGCCATCTATTAATTGTTGCTGTTGTTTTTAACTGTATTGTTTATTTTTTGCTAGTGAATTGTACACTCCCCAGAGTTGTAGTTGTTCAAGTTGAACAGTCTTACATTCTCTTAACTAACTAGTCATTTAAATAAATAAGCATCCTAGTTTATACTTTTTAAATAAAGGCAGCTTGAGAGCACAAGAACTAGAATTTTGGATGGAAGAACTCTCCCCAAAATTCCGAGGATCAGAATGATTTAATTACATTTCATTTTTCATCAGGTTCACCAGGGTCATTTTTTGATGGATTTCAGAATTCTTGGGAAACATAAAAGTTGTTTTCAGACAAGGCTGAATTCTGCTAGCTCCTGTTTTAGAGTTTATCCTCAACATAAACAATAAATGGCTAAGAAAATCTCCAGGCTTCAATCGATGTATTATAAAATCTGAATGAGAAAAATATGAAATATAATTTCTACACACAGCTTTTGAAATGGAAAGTTCTAGCAGTTTATTCTGCTTCACGTGACAGACATTGTGTCACCACTTAGGCCCCAAATTATAGAGCTGATAAACAATTTGGATAGAGGCATCTTGTCTAAGAAACTACAGACTAGTCATTTCAGCTTTGATAATGGGGAAGACATAAGAATGGATTATAATGGAAGTTGTAAGCATCTTGATAGCAGGTCAAGGATTGTTGTAACTAAGGCTGTGATAGTTGAAGTCAAAAAAGAATCATGGATTTGTCAAAAAGGGATCCTAGTGTGATTCCATTTTTATGGGATTAATAATTTAATGAATAGAGGAAATGCTGTTAATACATTTTTTCTTGCATGCAGGAAGGCCTTTGACAGAATCTTCCGTGATAATTTAGTTAGCAAACCCATTAAATATTATCAAGTATTTTGAGAAACTCATCAGTGATATCTGTTCAAACTGGACAGAAGTTTCAAGTGAGATTCTGCATATTTTTGTTCTTGTTTCTAGGCTCAATAGTTTTCAACATGATAAAGGAATATATTTCTTTGTCATTTTTAATGGACCTTGGGTGTTGTAGTAGTAGTTATTATTATTAAAATTGAGAAAATTGAGTTAGAAAGCTTCCATGAATCTAACAAAATGAAACTCAACAAAATCAAATGCAACATTCTGTATGGAAAGAAAAGTCAATCAAAACTGGGTTATTTATAATCAGGAAGAGAAAAGTTTGAGGAAGTACACTATACCATTCTTTAAATATCTGATGAGCTGATCATATCAGGTCAGAGCTGAGCTTGTTCTTTTTCCCAGAAAAAACAAGATCTAATAGTGTTAAATCTAAGGATGATAGATTTCAGTTGACCACAGCAGAATTATCTTGAGATAGAACCAGTTTGACAATCAAAATATTACTTCCAGAATAAAGGCAGCTTTTCCTTTTATCAGCTTGAAACCTTTTATTGGGCATGCCTGTAGCCAAAGAACAAGGACTTGGACAACATAATCTATACCTGTATGATGCCTAGATGGCACTATTTTTATTAATTTTAGTAATAACCACTTCCTGCTTGTTCTGGAATCTGTTCAGGTCTGCTAGGATGAGCAGTCAATTATAAGAGTAATTGTACTGGAATATTACTGTATCATGAAACAGTAGGTCTGACATTGAATGATCAGCTCATCAGATATTTAAAGAATGACCAGCTGCAGTAGTTGCTGTTCACTTAGGTTTTTTCCAGGTTTTGTTGGTCTTACATGTCAGCGTAGGGGCATGATCAGATTAGTTCTCTTAGCCTAGTGAATTAGGATCCAGGAAACTCTTACTTTTTTTTTTTTTTTAATGCCAAAACTCTTCATGTGGCTGCAGGCAAATATTTAATAATAAAAGTCTCATAGGATGTTTTTCCTTAGCGTTGCATATTTCATTTCAGTTTCTTATATCATTGCACTGCCTTCAAAAAAACGATGTCAAGGAATTGACCTTCTTTGCTAATTAGATTCTAGTTGTTACTTGGAAAGTTTGCAAATGCTTGCCGATATATGACCTAGAATCACTGCTTCATTATGATACTACCCTATCCATTGCAGTATTTTCTCAATGTATAGAAGTAATGATTAGTTTTTGATGTTCCAACATAGGCAAGTTGTTTGTGTCCTGGTTGCATTAACATAACACTGCAGAATGTTTCTGTAGAATCTTTTTAAAATCTTTATATAATGTGTTATATGATACAAGCAGGCAACAAACTGCAAACAAACATCCTAGATTTTGTTATGCTTTTAGAATAGAACCAAGAAACAATTTGAATGAAACAGCCAAGCAATCAGTTCTACAGAGAGCTAGACAAGAATGTTTCTGAGACATATTTCCTAGTTTAAATTAACCATTCCTATTTTAAATCTCTTATTATTATTTTTTTTAGTAGCTAGAGGGCTAATTCTTGGTGCTAGTCCTAGACTAGAGGGCTAGTCTGTAACCAAATGATTATAGTTAACACTCAGCCATCAAAATCCATCATTTGAGAGACACCACTGTTCTGTCCTCCTCTGTAGTTGTAAGCATCAAGAAGAGTTGCTGTTTTGGTGAAGAAGTATTAGCCACATTCTTTCATTGGCATTTAATTAATTTTTATTAAAGAAGTTTTCAACAGAATAAAAACAATACAGATGAATTGAAGAAAAGAATAGGGAAAAGTAATAAGAAAATGAAAAAGGAATAGAGAAAAAGGAATAGAAAAGAAAAAGAAAAAAATAATAAAGCAATTAAAATCTTGCACAGTGTGTATCATTTTTTAAAAAAAGACCTGGGGATTGTTCAGTTTTTTAACATTAATTTGTTTTTCTATTATCTGTTCCATGAATTTACTTTGGTTTTCTTTCTTCTTCAAAGAATTTTGACAATCTACATGTAGCATACTTGGGGACACAAGCTTTGGTTGCCTGAACAGCTGAGGTTGGATTGACACAACATGACTGCCATATAAAACAGAGTGAATGATTTTAATGTACCCAGTTGCCAAAGGATTTGTCCACAGCAACTGGTACATTTGTCTGCTACCTGTAAAAACTGTGGGAACTTCATCTGCAAAGCAAAGCGATAAACATCAGTTGTTTTGCCCTGAAGCCCAGCTAATCCAGGAAGCATTCATGTGAAATGACATAGGCCTTCACATGAAACCACTGATGGTTGCTTCATTTGAAAACTGCTTGTAGCAGTTACCAGGGAAGTAATTCACATGTTACTAGGGAACCGTTATCAAAGAAGTAATTAGCAATCAGAGAAGTAATCTAACTGTTACCAGGGAAATAATTTATATTTCAGAGTCTGTGATGTTCCTTATTTTAATTCTGCTGATATCCATTTGTCTGATTTCACGGCCTAAGCAGTGTGTGCAATAGCTGCAACAATAGGTAAGTGTATGGATGTGCACTAGGACAGTTTTCCCATCTTTCATATCTTCTTGTGCTTTTTCCTATTGGCAACTCCCTCCTCCTATATAAACAATTGATCAGATTTTATTATACCATTTTTTTTAAAATTTCATCATCTTAGATCATGATACAGAACAAGTTCTTTTTTCCTGTGTCTTCAGCAGAGTAATTGAAGTAAGGGGGTCCATGGGGAATCAAAAAAGTCAAGATGGTACCCACAACGATATAATTGAAGCCCTGCCTCTTTTCATGTGCATCATGATACACATTAAGGCAGACTTCATCACACAGTTAGTGGAACCGTGTAATTGGCCTTATTCTTTCATGGGAATCCATCAGGAAATCCCAGGACTGTAAACTAGACTGGAAGTCAAAATAACATCCTGGAAGCATACAATGGCAAACCACTTCTGTATTGTTGCCATGAAAACTACATATTTAAAAATTCACCAGTAGTCAAGTTGAACGCAGAGAAGAATTTAAGTTTTTACCTTGTAGATGACAAGTAATGCAATTCTGACTGATTGTCTTTGGTGATGAACTTATGACTAATATGTTCCTTGTTCATTGTAAATACTACATAGGACTGCACACACACACACACACACAGAGAGAGAGAGAGAGACTGATAAACAACGTTTGAAAAATTAGAAAGTAAAATAAGAAATAAAGCCCGAGACTGGGCATTTTGTTGAAGCTGTTTTTTAAACTCTTTTTAATGTTTGTGGTTTTGGCTCACTTCGGCTGGCCATTTACATTCATTTCCCAGAGAACACTCTTGAAAGATTAAGGAATGTCTGTGGTCACTGTGAATTTCCTCCCTGCCTCCAGGAAGAGTAAATTAGTTACAAGAATTGACAAACTCTTCGGAGTGAATTAACTCTTTCTTTTTGAAAAACAGCTCATCCTTCATTCTAGTTCTTTTTGAAAGGAAACAACACCAAAGTATTGTGTTTCCTGTCAGGACAAGTTGTCAGTATAATTGAAGAAAACAAAACAAGACAAGGTTTTTACATACAAGGCAATTTTTCTTGTTCTTTGAATGAGTTTTTACTTAATATAGTTACATTTTTTATTATATCTATATATATGGTAAACATTTTATTGACTTCTAATGGCTGAGTTAGCATACTTAGCTCTAAAACCAGGTTAATAGAACACAGCTGCTGTATTTGAGAATTAATATTAAGAGTTTGTGGGTTTCCTATAAGGAAACTAACCTACCCTATTTTAGCTTACTCTGGTATGTTGTGCAAACCAGTGTATAAGCTACAATAATAATAAAATGTAACAAACTGGCAATCATAGTTTTGGAAGGAGGTTAGTATACTATTCCAAGATACTTAAAATGCATTTTATGGGGGCAAAATATGCCCTAAATAAAACTAAGTGTGCTTGGAGGAAAAAAGCACTAATTTCTGCTTCCCATAGAGTGAGTCATTATGAAAGAAAATGCAATCTCATCCCAAATATCAGTAAATTTATTAGGACATGTTATCCCAGGCTATTTTTGGGTTTTGGAAAGAAATGGAGGTTGAAATCTATTTGTGTCTGCCTGAAAACAGAATTATGTCTGCCAGCAAAATAGATTCCTCTAAAGCTTTATGCTTCCCATCTGTTCCAAGTTGGATCCTATATTCCCAAGTGGGGCGGGGGGGGGGCATGGAAAATGTTAAAAAAGTGGAGAGAATTGGAAACTTTCGTTGTATAAGTAGAAAGCTGTTTGTACATCATCCAGGAAGCATTTAATCTTCATTTTTGGATTAGTTTTTGCCTTTTAATCCCAAATAAGATATAACACATTTCATTGAATGGGACCAAAAAAAAAAAAAAATCCCAAACCCAAATTTAAAGTGGGTTTTGGGGCCAATTGTGCTTGTGTGTGTCCCATATGCTTGCTTGCTTGCTTTATTTATTTAAACAATTTGCACAGCCACCCATCTCAACAATGACTCTGGGCAGCATCACTGTTGTAAATAAAACTGTAAATATTAAATGAGTGAAATTTGAAGGCAGTTTATTACTGCACAAGGGGAAATAGAACTAGAATGAACCTGTAAGCCTAATTTTGTATACATTCTGCAGTGAAAAATTAAAATATTTACAATATTAGATTTCTTCAGCTTCTATGTCAAATTCAATAAAATTTCCCAAGGGAAGCAATACATAATTCTTTAAACAAATATGAGTTTTGCCACTGTTACTAGCTTTTGGACACTTTTGTTTTTAAGTTGGGTCATTTTGAAATATATATCCATTGCCAATTAAGCAGACAGTGATTTAATACATTTTGATGTATCATTTTGATACAGAAGATACATTTTTTAAAGGAAGAAGACAAACAGATTTCTTTTAAAGAAGGACATGTTTTATAAATGCTTTCATGCACTAGTGTGGTGTATCTAAATATATAATGTCTTATTTATGATTCTACATCCTGACATAAGGGAAAACCCTTTCAGTAAATAATTAATGCATGGGCAGTTCCAGACTTGCTCAAGGCATCTTGCCTAAATGTTTTGTCTAGGAAATAATTATTTGGGTTTGAGTTGGTTTCATAGTATATCTAGCTGTGTTATTTACAAGTGACATAGATCTGAAATTAAATGTTGTTTTATAGCTTGCTGGAGTTAAGTGACATGTATGCTTTTTGTTACAATGTTCAAGCATGTGGAAAGAGTAGACTTATTCAGATTTTATACATGAATAAAGTAAGAGCAAAAGATGGAAGAAAGATGAAGCCCTACCTCCAATCACAACTTAACTGCTTCTTAATGAATGGGAGTTCTACAGGGCTTGAAGCAGCTAGAATTCCTGCATAACCAGGAATCTTACAAATTAATGCCAGTAGAGGCGCCAACACCTCATTCAAAGTCCAGAAGCCAAAGGTATGAAGTATTACGTGCAATTTGATTGGCTCCATGCTTCTTAGGTGTTACTCTATCCTCTTTAGATATAATTCCCAAAGAAGCCCAATTACTGGTATAAGTAGTTAAAGAAGAACAAGGTTTGATTTAATGGAATATATGGATGTTCCGTAATTTTGGAGTATGAATTGGCTAAAATTTGGTGGAGAAAGTGGGGAATTTCATTTACATGAACTGAAGTTAAAACATGCAGTGGATTTAATGCTAAGCATATCCAGAGATGCAAAGGTCTTTGAAAAAATACTGCAAAGGATTTTTTTTTATTATTTAGTTTCCTCTCAAATTACAAAATTTGAAAATTAAAAAAAAATGGATTTTGATTTTTTTTTTCCAAACCATACATTCACATTTTGTAATAATTTGCTTCTCCAAATTTATCTCTAAAACAAATCAGCAGGAAGACTTGTTTGTAGAATCATTAGGTCTCCTACACTAAGGAAATAAGCAGTGCTAGGAAGAGCAAGATGCATTATACCCTCCAAAACCACTGCCATTTTCAGAAAAGAAAAAATGAATGCAGGGCGTCCTTTATTTGTAGACTCTCTTCTTGACTTTCGTAGAAGTTGATGAATTTATTCCTGTCCTCTTGCTAGCCTAACTTGGCCTCAGAGGACTAGTAGTGCAGTGAAGTGGACAGCAGTCAATTTATTCTTATTAGGTCAGAAATGAAGAACTGATTGTCTGCTTGCTTAGAAGGATTAAACAAGTTGAAAGGTTTAGAATTGGGAAGAATTCCTCCTCCTGGATGTTAACTGGTCTTTGGGATCAAGGCAGAACAGAACAAGCAAGCTGAAAGAAAGTACTGTGTTTTTCTTACTGAAAAGTAAAAATGCTAGATTCTGTACTAAACTCTGCATTAGCTGTATTGATATATTGTTATAACCAAAGCTATATTGATATATTGTTATAACCAATATGAATTATAATTGAATTCTTGTTTATCTATGTTGTGTTTAAATCACTCACTGGGGCACAGCTTTAAATTTATGAATGTTCCATACTTTTATGTTGATTAAACCAATACATTAATTTTCTATGAATTTTCAGAAAACAATCAATTTCTCTCTCTCTCTCTCTCTCTCTCTCTCTCTCTCTCACACACACACACACACACACACTAGAAAAAAAGAAAAAAATATTTTTTCTGACCTCAATTTTTTTCATAAATTTAATGTCTCTAAACATATCTGGTCTATAATGCCTTTGAATCCTATTCATATTTCTTTAAATTACTTAATTAAAGAAAGAGCCTGACTAGTTTGTTCTTGACTCTGATAGACAGAGAAGCTGGAATATTTTTTCCCCACCAGTGGCCATCCATCATATGTTTCTCTTTCCTTCCAAAACTCAGTACTTCTACTGTGAGTAATTTTAGTAACTGAGTTTCTGAAAGTTTCATTCATATATCTTTTGTGTCTTACTAATATGAGCTTCAGCCTTTCCAGGTTCACATAGCCTGCTCTAACTGGCAAAACTTTTGTGTTTTCTTCAAAGCTTCTTTCTGCCTTCCCAAAAAGTGTAATACAAAATCTCAGCTGTCAACTTCTTTTTAGTAAGCTGCCACTTCGCCACACTCCCCTGTCATCCACTTTTTCCCATCAGTAAGATGGTTTTTGATTTAGCTGTCACTAGCCGTCATTTTACCTATTATTTGTACTCTGTCTCCTTTTCACTGTGTTATGCACTATAAATCATACCCTTCCAACATACCCTGTCCTTAACTGTCCCTTTCTTCTCTTCCTCATTTCTTATTTGTAGGAGATTTATTTTTTTTAATATTTTTACTGAAAGTTTAACAGCAATAATAAGAATTAATACAAACTAAAATACAACAGAGAAAACGAAAAAGAGAGGAATCAAAGAAAAAGCTAGCAGTGCAATAAGAAAAAAAGTAGAAGAAAAGAGAAAAAAGAGAAGAATATAAAGAAAGATATAAAGATATAAAGAAGTGGCTTCCAGTGTTCTTCACAGCAGTTATAAATACATTTATTTTAACCTCTCTCTCTAAAGTTACATCATGAAACCCTTCTTTCTATAATCTATCCTTCTAATCATCAAAAACATAAATCACAAGTTCATTTTTTTTCATTTTTTTGCAAAAAGTCCATAAGAGGTTTCCAATTACCAATAAATGTAGATATTGTCCTTTCTCTAATCAAAGAAGTCAGTTTGTCCATCTCAGCAAGTTCTGTCAATTTCACCAACCATTCTTCCATGGTGGGTAATGCCAAATCTTTCCGTCTTTGTGCATATAGTAATCTCACCACAGTAATCATATATTGAAATAATCTTCCGTAGCTTTTTTCTAACCATTTATCCATCTAAAAGGAAAAGTTCTGGCTTCAGCTGAACATTAATCTTTAAAATTCTCTGTATCAATGTATGTATTTGAAACCAATTTTTTAAAGCCTTTTTACCTGTCCAGCATGACAAAATGTCCCTTCATGTTGTTCACATTTGTAACATACATTTGAAATGCCTTTATACAGTCAAGTCCAGAAATATTGGGACATCAACACAATTCTAACATCTTTGGCTCTATATACCACCACAATGGATTTGGAATGAAACAAACACAATGTGCATTAACTGCAGACTGTCAGCTTTAATTTGAGGGTATGTACATCCAACTCAGGTGAACGGTGTAGGAATTACAACAGTTTGCATATGTGCCTCCCACTTGTTAAGGGACCAAAAGTAATGGGACAGAATAATAATCATACATCAAACTTTCCCTTTTTAATACTTGGTTGCAAATCCATTGCAGTCAATCACAGCCTGAAGTCTGGAACGCATAGACATCACCAGACACTGGGTTTCATCCCTGGTGATGCTCTGCCAGGCCTCTACTGCAACTGTCTTCAGTTCCTGCTTGTTCTTGGGGCATTTTCCCTTCAGTTTTGTCTTCAGCAAGTGAAATGCATGCTCAATGGGATTCAGGTCAGGTGATTGACTTGGCCATTGCATAACATTCCACTTCTGTCCCTTCAAAAACTCTTTGGTTGCTTTTGCAGTATGCTTTGGGTCATTGACCATCTGTACTGTGAAGTGCCATCCAATGAGTTCTGCAGCATTTGGCTGAATGTGAGCAGATAATATTGCCCGAAACACTGCAGAATTCATCCTGCTGCTTTTGTCAGCAGTCACATCATCAATAAATACAAGAGAACCAGTTCCATTGGCAGCCATACATGCCCACGCCATGACACTACCACCACCATGCTTCACTGATGAGGTGGTATGCTTAGGATCATGAGCAGTTCCTTTCCTTCTCCATACTCTTCTCTTCCCATCACTCTGGTACAAGTTGATCTTGGTCTCATCTGTCCATAGGATGTTGTTCCAGAACTGTGAAGGCTTTTTTAGATGTCGTTTGGCAAACTCTAATCTGGCCTTCCTGTTTTTGAGGCTCACCAATGGTTTACATCTTGTGGTGAACCCTCTGTATTCACTCTGGTGAAGTCTTTTTTTGATTGTTGACTTTGACACACATACACCTACCTCCTGGAGAGTGTTCTTGATCTGGCCAACTGTTGTGAAGGGTGTTTTCTTCACCAGGGAAAGGATTCTTCGGTCATCCACCACAGTTGTTTTCCGTTGTCTCCCGGGTCTTTTGGTGTTGCTGAGCTCACCGGTGCGTTCCTTCTTTTTGAGAATGTTCCAAACAGTTGTTTTGGCCACGCCTAATGTTCTTGCTATCTCTCTGATGGGTTTGTTTTGTTTCTTCAGCCTAATGATGGCTTGCTTCACTGATAGTGACAGCTCTTTGGATCTCATCTTGAGAGTTGACAGCAACAGATTCCACATGCAAATAGCACACTTGACATGAACTCTGGGCCTTTTATCTGCACATTGTAATTGGGGTACTGAGGGGATATCACACACCTGGCCATGGAACAGCTGAGAAGCCAATTGTCCCATTACTTTTGGTCCCTTAACAAGTGGGAGGCACATATGCAAACTGTTGTAATTCCTACACCGTTCACCTGAATTGGATGTACATACCCTCAAATTAAAGCTGACAGTCTGCAGTTAACGCACATTGTGTTTATTTCATTCCAAATCCATTGTGGTGGTGTATAGAGCCAAAGATATTAGAATTGTGTTGATGTCCCAATATTTCTGGACCTGACTGTATATTCTATTTTTTATAATAACTTTATTATTTTTTTAAAAAGGAACAATAAAAACTAACAAAAACTGATATTGAGAGAAAGAATAAGAAGAAAAAGAAAATTGAAAAAAGAGAAAATAGTAGATTGAAAGTGCAAAAAAGAAAAAGAGAAAACAACAAAAAAAATTGACTTCCGACCCTCCTTGCAACAGATATAAGTAACAATATACATCAAATTCTTACTCTAAATTTAAAAATAACTTCCATTATTTCTGTTAACCCATATTATTTCTAATCCATACAACATAATTTCATTTTGTGTGTGTGTGTTTCTTGGAAAAAGTCCAAAAAAGGTTTCCCGTTAGCATTAAAATTACACAATGTCTTATCTCGAAAAAGCCATCAATTTTGCCATCTCATTCAACCCCATCAACTTCACCATCCATACTTCCACTGTAGGTAATGTCTTTTCTTTCCACCTTTGTGCATATAAAAGCCTTGCTGCTGTTATCATATATAAAAACAATGTTCCATTAGTTTTTTCCAACTGTTTATCCATCAAACACAAAAGGAAAATCTGTGGTTCTGATTGAATATTAATCTTTAAAAATCTTCTGTATACAGATATGTATCTTATTCCAGATTTTTTTTCTTTTTTATAAGTCCACCAGAGGTGATAAAATGTCCCTTCTTGCTGTTCACATTTCCAGCATACATTCAAAGTACCTTTATACATTTTAGTAAGTTTTTCTGGCAACAAGAAAACAATACATCATTTTATAGAAATTCTCTTTAAGGTTATAACACAATGTAAATTCCAATCCTTTCTGCCATATATTTTCCCATTGTTCCATCTGTACGTTGTCGCCGTTTTTAACCCATTTTATCATATAGTCCTTAACTTGTTCATTTTCTGCCTCAAGTTTCAATAAAAGTTTATACGTCTTTGCAATAACATGTTCATCATTAGTACACAAGTCTGCTTTAAATGCATAAGTCCAAAATGCCTTTATACATTCTAGATCATTTCTGGCATCAGTGCCAACGATACATTATTTTATAAAAATTCTCTTTAAGATCATAACATAATGTAAATTTCAACCCTTTTAGCCACATATTTTCCCATTGATCCATCTGTATATTATAACCAAAATACTTAGCCCACTTTATCATTTGTAGCACATTTACAGATGGAGGGGAAAAACCACAAATTGATAGGTTGGTGTCCTCTGTTCATACACACACATTCTTTTATGTGTTAGGAGCTAGAACAAAAAACGATTTTACTTAGATGTGCCATACAAACAGCAGATGGATTCACAAATGGGTGTGTGTGTGTTTGTATAAATAAAATACAGTTTGTAGTAATATAGTAATATATATTTATATTAGCTCAAACAAGCAAGTAATTACACATAAGTAATACTTGTAAGTATTACAAGTAAGTTCTAATAATTTTATGTAAGGATTAGAGCACAATTTTGCACACCCATGCAGCAATAAAAGATTAAGGGCAGTTTGATTCATGTTGTAGAAAATAATGTAAACTGGTTAATACAAACATTCACAGACTGTATAGGCCAGTCAGTTGTCTGGCACAGATACTAAATATCCTAATCTAAACAGAAAGGAAAGGAAGGAAATGGTAGAGAAGAGAAATATAGGAAATAGATAAAAAACATTACCTGTTCCAGAGAAAAGGAAGCACAAAACCTTTAGTTTGGCCTAACTTGCGAGGCGTTAAAAGGCCTTGTACTGGCTACTTTTGAGTCATAGTGCAATCCAGCAGCTGAAGCCTGTTAAGCACTTTCCAGCATCGTCTTTTTTTTTTATTTTTAAGCACCCCAAAAATAAAATTATTCTAAATGAAAGATTGGATTATGATCAGAGAAAAAAAAGAATTATGATGAAAAAATAGTCAACAATTCCAGTGTGCTTGAGATCGTATAGAGCAGTTTCTCAAAGCCAGAAATTTATATGGAATGGGGTTTTTTTCTGCTCAACAGCATAAAAAGGATGTATGAAACCAGGTGTTGCACTCTACAGGTGGTTTATCAGGGGACAAAGTGTTCTTAAGACATCTCTGGATTAGCAATACAGCAAACAGGTCAAGGGAATAAACTGGGATTGTGGCCCTGATGGCAGCATACAAAAGAGATGGGGCTAGGTCTTGCTAAGTCAGCAAATAGGCAGCAGGGCAAGATAAGAACAGGGTAATAATGACTGAAAGTTACCAGAATTACTAGATTTCAGACAAAGGCTTCCAGAGGCTTAACATATCCAGGGCTATGCTCAGGATGAGTCACAACAACAACAAAAATAGGTGTGTCTTGTGTTGTGAAAAAGAACCTCTGGAGATTTACTTTATCGAACAAAAGGAACTTACTTCTGAAAAAGGAGGGTTGTTGAATGCTCCTGTGATAAGCCAATGTTGCTAGGAATGGCTTGACTTGCAATAGTAATACAGCAATTTTGTCGTATTTTCCCTGCCAGGGCTCTGGGTAGGCCAATTCAGAGATTCTCTTCTTTGGTTCATTAGCAGGATGGTGGCTTTTCTAGCGAGCATGCAGTGCCGTGCTTTAGACATTCGCTCTCGCAAATGACCTTCATTCTAATTAGTGGAAAGAGGCAGCCCAAACTTTAACTCAGTCAATACCACAGCTATGTGTACAATTATAAACATAAATTTTTGGTCATGGCGTTTCCATGAATAACTTAGTTAAACTGCTTTTTCTATAGCAAAACAAATGTTGAGCCAGGATCTCTAGCTAATAAGTTAAAACATTAGGTACTACAATGCTTGGACATTTGACCCTGTACATTAAGATTTTCTTCTTTGTAACAAATGTTTCTTTTGATAATCTATGATGGTACAGTTGGAAGGAAGATGTGTTTGACACCATTAGACTTTTTAAAATGTCTAATCAGAAAATGGCCTTTTAAAGCATACATCTGACAGTAGCCTAATTCTTGTGCTAAACAGCATTAGGCTCAATTAAAACCAGAAACAAAAAACCTAGAAGGCCAAATAAAGGAAATTATAGTATGCGCTAAAGGTTTCGCTACTGTTGTGATGGGATCTAGAGGCAAAACCGATTTTCTGCATGAGCCCTATGTTATGGGATTAAAAAAAAAAAAAACCTGTTGGGGATTGTCCTTGCCTTGGATTCAGAGAAATTGATGCAGTAATTGAGTTGGTAGTAGAACACATCTTAAACTGGTATAGTCCACTTTGGAGAAGTCACCTTAAGACTCCCAAATGACCAAATTGTTGGATAGCTGTAATAGCAAACTGTAGTGCAATTATTGCTAGCAAGAAAACATGAAGTTCTCTAGAATTGGAAGAGGATTTGATTTATAGAGTTACTGTGATTTTATGGCAGATAGAGAAAAAAGCACGGACTTTCATAACAAAGAGCCAACATTTCACCAAAAAATGAATTCCTTTTTAGATATAGCAAGAATGGAATGCTTGATTCAGCCAGATAGATATGTCAATATGTTCTATCCATTCAGCTAATATCTCTGAAAAAAAAAGAAAAGCTGACTTTAAACCTCCTCACATCAGCTTGATACTTTCTCATGTGAAAGTGTGCCTTGCCTGTTCTCTACTTTTCTTTTATCATGTGTTCATCTATTAATGTCTTAGGTTTGCATAATTTGCTAGAACAAATTGAGAAGTGTTCTTTTTTGTTGTTTATTTTTACTATTATATACTGTAATAAAGCTTCTTACTATTACTTACTATTGTTCTGTAGGCTATAATAGATTTTCATTTATTCTTTGCTTCTAAAAGCAACCATAACATCTTAATGTATGACACAATTAAACAAAAACTGGTTCAAATGAAACACTTTATACACTAAACCAAGAAAAACAAATTATGCCAAAATATGCCCAGTATTTGGTGGCCAAAAATTGAGGAATTATACAAGATTTTCTAATCAAGCTTTCAACTGGACCACCAAAGAAGACTACTATGGGTCTTGTCTACCTAACAACTGTCATTAAAATGCAGCTTTTTGAAGATTTGTTTATTAATTGTAGTTGCTGTATCCTTGGTTAACAATTCTGGGATGATTTCTGTATGGGTATATATTCCCCACATATTTTGTACTGTTCTCTTGATTCTTTTGTTAAGTATTGCAAAATTTAAGAACTTATATAAGCCATAACAAGCTTCATCTCCATAACATGCTGAAAATGACTTATGTTGTGCAAGTTCTGTAATGTCGTGGGAGAAACAGGACAGTGATCTTCAGTGGACAGAGGAATAACAATAAGATGTTTGTGCTTGAGCTCTTTAATATAGAAAGCGATATTATTTCTCAGAAAGCTATGAGTCTTGACAAACTGAATTGTTGGTTAATATCAAATTATGTGGACATTCATAAATAAATTGGCTTTTTTTTTCCTCCTAGCAATGATACATGAACTTTCTTTTCTGAGTCTAATGCTCGGTAGCTATGTTCAGTGTTGGTAAATTTCAGCCACGTGATTGGAATAATCCAGCATTTTTCATAGAAACTATTTGGTTATATTATAATCAGTGTTTTTCATATTTACATGTTTAATCCTGCAGACCAAAGACAGCACTTTCTCATCAAATGAATTTTAAAATACTCTAAATACCTTTTCTTAAAATTATGTTGATTACTGCCTCTGTCAAACAGCTGAAATCTTTTGGAAATATGACATATTCAGAAAGCTTTGTATGATTTAATTTTTCTCATAATCCTTGCAGTAATTCCAGATCAAATAACACATAATTTATAGCAGTAAGTTTGGTATTATTTTCACTAATTTAGTGGACATAAAGTCTGGGCTGGTTTGCTGGAAATTGCTCAACTAATCTCAATATAACTGAAGTGAGGTGTTGCAGCATTAGAAGTAGCATTGTCATTCATAATCATCTAATCCAGAATTATGTGCACTCAAATGCACATAGTGTTCTGCTTTTATGTTGCACTTTCTGAATCTGTAATTCTTTGTGTTCATAGACCTTTCCTTGCACTGAAAAGAGGGAAAGAGATCTGCATATGGGAACTGCTGCTCCTCAGAATAATCTTTTCATTGTTGCTCAAAAGTTTTAACATGGATATTTTCAACTCTCCTAACTTTGGAAAAGTGTGATTGAATTTAATTAAAGATCAGCCTTTCAGAGGGGGAAATATCTTAGCATGATATTAATGGCAGGTGGTACTTATTTCCTTGCACATGCTTTGCTTTCATTCTTAAAATACAGTATTGATGTTTTATCAGGATGAATGGAAAGATTGGAAAGAATCAGACCTAGAAACTCAGGAGAGCTTTTATTCCTTTCCTGTGTAAAAGCTCACATTCCTGGAGCTTACAGGGTGTGTGTGTGTGTGTGTGTGTGTGTGTGTGTGTTTTCCCCTTGGTTGGTGCAATACCAAGGTTTGATTTCTACAGGCTCTGCAAATGAAAATCCTTTGAAGTTTTTAGACAGTGAGAGGTGGATAGAAGTGCTTGAAGTTACAAGACGCAAATAAATATATTGACAGGTAATTTAGGTTGTTTATTTTCCTCTCACTCTTCCTTTCGTTGCAGCTGCCTAGCAGGCCTGCTATGCTTTCTGATTTCTTTGTAAAGTTCAGTTGCATTGTCAGCACAATCTTTCTTAGTGAAAGTAGTTCTTTCTTGTGTTCAGTTTTTCTATGCTGCTTTCAGTAAATCTAATGAGTTGTGATGTTCATTAGTTAATTGGACCTGTTCGGTATACAGTTGACTCAAATGGCTTGTAGTAGCTCGTAAAATGTAGTTCCCTAAAAGTACATTGATGTTGCTTTGTAGGTAGGAATTGTCACCTGGTCTTATTTCTAAAAGGGAAGCACAATTTTTTCACAGTACGCTTGGTGTTATTTGTCTGTCTTTGACTTCTTTTGCAGAGAACATAGAAAACCAGGAACAAAAATGTATTTTAGAGGAGAGGATTATCACCTATAAGAGGGAAAAACTGACTACAAAAAGAATTTGTTGGGCTCTCTTACTGTCCCCTTTGTATCTTTGTAAAAGCTAGATATGAAATTTTGCTATTCTTTTGTTGCTTTGTGCCAGAATGTCAGTGAGCTTCTGATCTCAAGCCAATGTGACATGCAATTGGCTGTGGTGTGTTGCTGTCTACAGCATTCTACTTTTCCTAACAGGAATTAATGGCAACTATTCATTGATGTATAAAAAATTCATCTGTCTCAGATATTTTAATTTGGTTTCCAGCACTAAGTAAGGGGTTAAACTGAATGTGATTGCATAAATGTCCATTCCAGCTCTGTGATTCTGTGATTTTATGTGCTTTTACATGTTAAAATTGGAAGCCCCAATTCTGATTTGACACTCACAGCAAGAACTCAAGACTGTACTTACAGCTGTAGAAATAATTTCAGTCAAGGCCTCATTTAAACCTGAAGCTGGTTATGTGAAAGGACTTATCCATTGATGCAGCGTCCAGTTTAAATTGAGTGGGTGGCTTCTAAATATAGTAGGTAGAATCAATTTGCTGTTTATCTGCCCCATGCATGTGTAATAACAAGGTTCTCAGTTTAAACAGCAAGTCCATCGTAAGCAAATGTTATCATGCGCAAATTATTTTAGTATATCTGGTTTCATATTTTAATCCAGTTCTTGTGGTTAGTATTCATCAGTCTTTCTTTCTGATAGTCTCTAAATGTGTTAGACTACATATCCTATAGTTCGAAGTTAGCATGTCTTCATTGACAAATTTATGAGAATGGAGTCCAAAACATGTGGAGGACACTTGAACTGGGAGAGACCAAAGCTGCTTATTTAACATTAAATAAATCACAATTTATGAACATGGTGCTACTTACAGATTAGCATTAGTATCTGGTAACTGTTTTTCCCAGTGGAATTTAGTTAAATATTGCACACCATGTTTGTGCAGGTGATGAGTTTACTTTTAAGAGTTCTAAGTTTCTGGACTTGATCATAGGTCTTACCATTTTGTGTGTTGCCTTCTGTCATGGGTGGGATGATCAAAGCACATTTACATATTTACATTTTGTGCAATAAAAGCTAGAGAAACTCAAATTTGCAGTATTTGAATTTTTCCCAACTGCAAAATTGTCTTTAATATAATTGTATGTTGCTGTTAGAAGAGGAAACAGATGGCTTTCCCAGATGATTACAGTAGATCTCTGGGTCACAACTAATGTAAATAGGTTTGGTTTTGTTTGCTCAGTTATGAGAGCAAAGACTACTTTTTAAAAAAAGGAATTGGTAAGCTTTTGCTATTACGTCTTATCTGTTTCTGTCCATAGTATTTTGCTGTAAAATAAGAAATATATTCCTTCTGTAATTAGACAATAATTACAGCACTATTTTTTTTCCCTGGGTTTAGGGCTATCTTGTACCTTTCCTTTAAATGAAAACAATTATGACAGACTGTTCAGACAGTTGTCTGAGAAATAGTGTGCCTCACTACAAGTTATGCTTATATTGGCTGGATATCTTTATGTTCCTATGCAAGATACATGATTTTTACAGTAGATGAAAGAGGTATATTTTGCACAGGAATTGCTAAAAGTAGTCAGCAAGATTGCTTTTTGTTTTACATGTGAAAGGTGAACTTTATGATAAGTAGAAATTGTTTTTGTAGTACAAAGTACTCACATGAAAAACAAATTAATTATGCCTGCACATGTCCTTCTGTGTTTTTCTGCATTTTCTGCAGAGCGGTCTGTTCCACTATCTGGCTTGTTTTTGTTTGTGCTTTTTCTTTTCTTCTTGTCTTTTTTCTTTTTGAGGCAGTCTCCTTTGGTAAAAAAAGTGGAAGTAATTTCCAAAATTCCTTTTATTATAAAGCCAATTATTTTAAAGTACGCAGGGTTCATCCTACAAGAAAGATTCTAATAAGCACTTCCATTCATTTTATAATTGAAGATTGTTTACTTAGTTGTTGTTCCCTGCATCTACAATAAATTGGCATAAAAATACACAACTGTTTTGCAAGAGTTTTGGATCAATATACGAAATAATAGGGTTAGGGTTAGGGTCAGTCCATAAAGAGTATGAGATTTAACACATTTAATCTATAAATGTGTAATATGCACATAAAGTATATCCATCTCTCAAAAAATACCTGTTAGCATAATGTGAGATTGACAATGCAAATGAGTCACTCATTTTATTAGTTTTATCATTTTAATTTCTATAGCATAGTATAGAGCACAATAAGAATCAGATTCAGTTCAAAACATTGCAAGCAAATAGAAGTCATCTCAATCTTACTCCTTTTATTTTTTAAAAAATGTATTAATTAACAGCAGACAGAACACTTGATCAGTATTTTTCTCGCACCCTTTGTGATAAGCAAATGATGTACAATATCCTTAATGTAATTGTCAATACCTTAAAGAAACCAAACTGCTGGTAGTATCAGTTAGAAATACAGAGTTTTGATCTGTTAGTTGGCATGATCCAATGTTTTAAGGGATACCTTCTCCCTGGATACCAGCTTTATGTAACTTGGTGCCCTTGATGTATACTGTATCGGGAATTGTTGTCCGACACATCTGAAGAATACCAGGTGGGAAAATGGTACATTATACCTTTACTCTGCTGCTGTAGAAATGAAATATGTGGTGTACACAGGAGATGTTGTAGCTGAGTCTATTGGGGCTTGTTATGTTTTTATTCCATTTGTCTTGCACTAGAAAATGAATGTACCTGAGTGATGTGTAAATTGCTATAAATTGCAAATTGGTTAAGTGCAAATTGCATTAGAATTTATTTTTGTGACTAAATCCTGTAAATTAGATTACCCAATGATTTTGTGGGAGGAGGGAATTCCTGTTACATTTATATGACTGGGTAGTTATTTTATATCACATAATGAGGACTGTATTAAAGCTGTTAAATACAGCTGCCAAGAATTATCTTTCCCTTCACGACTTCCACAACATCTTGAAGGCTGTTGAACATTTTCATAAATAAACCATAATTTCAGAAAGATACAAGAAAGCAACTGCCATAATATTATTCCTGTCTTTTTACATCCTTCTTAGCATATCCCTGCTACATCTTTTGATAATACATGTGTGTATATAACAATAGAGGAGGGGGGATATGTGGATGATACACTTGTAGGAAGAGCTGAAATAATGGCAGTTCTTCTGTTTCAGAATTCATAATTGTTTCAAATAGGTTTACTATGAAAAATACATGCCAGTTTTGTAAGATGGCTGATAGAATTTAAGAATCCCATTTCCCATATTATTGTTCAAAATATAGAAGAGAACTTGATCCTGCTCCTTAATAGAGTGATGAACATCTATGTTTAGAGAATTTTATTTCACCACCTTTCAAGTGATAAGAACAGAGTCCAATGTTAGAATTTCTAAAGAGAAACAACATGCTATTATTGGATCATTTAAAATATATTAGTAGATTTTTAAAAAAATACATGTTAATCAATAGTATGTAAATAATTGTCTAATTCATAGGAAACCAGAGGTAGCTTTTCTTCTTATGTTTTAATTTGCATATAACTTAAATAGCCTAAATAGAGAGAGAAAGGGTTACAAGGAATAATTGCTAGGGTATGTCAGCATTGTAATATGGCTTATTCTGAGAATTAGAACATCCTGTGTTATAGAGAAGAACAACCTTGAAATTATTTGACCTTAAAATGTAGTTCTGTGCAACGCAAACTCTAGTCATAGCTGTTCTCAATATCAATTGCTGCAGCAGAATGTAAAATGGGTAAGCAGTGTAATCTCATTAAGTTGTGAAAGACACATAAGGGCAAAGTACAAAGGTGAAGTTAACTAAAATACCGACTATAGTCATGCAGTGACTAATTGGGCTGAAAGTTAAAAAGCTCTGTTAATGCATAAGAAACAGGTATGACTCCATTTTTAAGTACATTAGTAACCAAAAAGATTTAGAATGCCTTGTATTACCAACATAAATAAATGCTGCCTCCTCCCTGAAAATTTAAAGATGTGGCCACAAAACTTAATTTGCAAGCAAAGTTGAGAAAAGTGTGGAGAGCAGAAGCCAAGACAGAATTGTTGCTCACTTCTCAGACACTGGGGCATTGAGAATATATTGTGTCCAAGTGGACATTCAAAAGAGATTTGTAAATATTTATGGAGTTATACTGACTCTGGATTCCATGAAATAATTGCATCCATAAGACTGCAGTGAATTTTTATCGAAAATAGAATCTGCTTACTTTGACTAGCCTTGCTGTGCTTGCTCTCAAGCTGGTCCTTTGGGAGAAAAGCAGAATCTAATAACTAACATAATTCTGAGCTTCAGAAATGGGGAGAGGGGATTTCTTCATCACATAAGCTTCAGGATCCACATGAGCTTCAGGCCCTCTAAAACAGCTCAACTGTGGGAGCTGATTCTCACATTCTAAGGAAAGTAGAAAATTCATCCCTGTTACATTAGATTTGAAGGCATCCAAAAAGCAAATTTTAAGAAGAGTGAGCTTTGGATTCCTTCTACACGTACATAAATACAACCCCGCCAAAAGAAAGGAAGGAAGGAAGGAAGGAAGGAAGGAAGGAAGGAAGGAAGGAAGGAAGGAAGGAAGGAAGGAAGGAAGGAGAGAGAGAGAGAGAGAGAGAGAGAAAGAAAGAAAGAAAGAAAGAAAGAAAGAAAGAAAGAAAGAAAGAAAGAAAGAAAGAAAGAAAGAAAGAAAGAAAGAAAGAAAGAAAGAAAGAAAGAAAGAAAGAAAATTTTTGAGATATGCTACATTTACTATGCTGGTATACGACATTGCAACATTGGACAGAAAATTGATGTTGGACCATCTTGACGAAGCATATTTGTTCTGCCACTAGACAGCATGTTTCATGAGGGGTCTTTCTCAGAATTTTTACTCTTTTAGGCTCAGTAATCAGTATCTTGTGCCTTAAAACTATTTTGAAATTTCTGGGCTCATTTGGATGTTTAGGTTCCATTTCACACATTATCTCATGTATTTAGTGAAAGTGCAAAGAAGGGAGAAAGTTAGGCCCATAAGTCTTGTCCCATACAGATAAAACTTTAGGGGATCTCAAATACCTGGAAAATCCTTCACGTATATACAATTGTACACTCAATAAGGTCTCCTACATATCAAACATATGGGGGATAGGGTGGGTCAGCAGATACCCCTTCCCTTACCAGTACCCATGTCAACACACGTGTAAATTAAAGGTATCAGTGAGTCCACCCCAGTTTTTAAAACTTTTTTTCCACTTCCTGAATCCTTTTGCCAAGTCTTATTTTTCATGATTTACAATGATGAGTTGAAAGATGTATAAAATTAGTTTTCCCTCCAAATTAACATACAAATGTTAAGTTGTCATTTGTCAGCATGGGTGATTTATGACATGTGTAATTCATGACACCAAAGGAAACACAGTTGCCAAAGGGCAACGCTGACATTTGCAGCTAACTGAGCTGAAATTTCTCTGTATGGTTATGCTGACTAGTTTGGAGTTGCAGCAGTATTCCAAATGGCAAAAGAGAATCAAATTTGACTGTCTTATTCTGACTGATGAGTGCAAATGACAGAAGAATCTTTTCCAAAGATATTACAAAAAAAGTAGCGGACTGAAATAAAGCTTGTCTTAGTTCTCCAATCATGCAGTGTTTAAGTAAAGGAAGAGAGAAACAGAATACTGCTGACCATGCAGCCAGCTGAAGGTATGACGGGAGTCCAAGGACATACACAGCTGTTACAAAGCCCAGTCACCCAGGATTCCTGATGACATGGAAGACCCAGTGTCTATATATTCCCCTTTACAGCTGGAATGTGTGACAAGCAAGTCTGGGGCTAATGTAGCAATCACACTCTCCAGTTAGGAAATGACTAATATATATATGTGTGTGTGGGTGTGGAGAGGAGGTGAGGAGACAGTTTCCGTATTGGAATTTAAACTATACCACTAGTTCAAGTCTCCACACAGCCCTAGGTGACTTCAGGCCAATCACTATCTCGCAATGCCTCGAAGATGAGGTTTAAATAAAAGAAATAGCTTGACTTGCTTATTATTTTCTAAATGGTATTAGTCTTGTATGAGTATTTCAGCCTCAGCTACTTTACTGGGTGGAATTGATTATTAAATGGACCAGCTTTTTAACTAGAACTGCTTGGGAGATATGTGGAAAATGGTATAAAGCAAGGAGCAGTAATGCTGTGCTCTCCAGAAATGTTTGCCTTCTAACTGGAATTGATGAAAGCAACAGTCCAATCATATCTGAATGGCATCAGTCTTTGTTGTAGATAAACAAGTACATTGGATACTTTGTGAACACTCATTAGTTCTGCAGTTGGCAAGATCAGTTTTGTGCCATTTACTTCCTTAGTATTACTCCCTTACTTTGCTTTTTAGAAATAATATATTTTAGTGGTGTCACTTACATGCCTTGCCCCAGTTTGCTCTGTATTTTGAGTTGATTTCAACATTCTGGAGATCACCATGGCAACATTTAGTTATACATATGCTACAGATTTTAAGATTCCTTGCTGTTGTCCCTAGGAGAGTTCTTGATTACCTATAGGCTAATGGAGGTAGGAAAAAGGAAAAGGGGGCAAAAGATAAACTAAGTCTGGCTTGTGTATTTGCATGTAAATTTGGGAGTTCATTATAGTGCTGCTGCTGTTTTAAGAGGTAACCAGAAACTGCTAATGGTTTTTGGAAAGTTCTGTCATCACATTGTGAGTGTGAATGACATTTTAAGAACAATTTCCTTTTGCGTTTTGAGAAGATCCTGGTAGTAAATTCCTTCCAAAATAGTTAGTTATGAAAGACATTTTAAAAAATAATATATTCAGTGAAACAAAGTAAGAGTCAAAGCTTAACTCTGTCAAGTGCTGAATATTTAAATTCAAAAGTTAAGCAAATCGGAGTTCATTTGTGCTTTCAAAATAGAAGGAACAAGTTATGGCTTTAGTAAGTATATTATCACAGTCACCCCTGCAGTCCTAAACACATATATTCATACATACATCTTGTTGATTTTTCCTCTTTACCAAAAAGTCAAAGTTGCACAATTTGAACAAAGTATGAAAAGTTGACAACTTGAAACAAAACTTTTGTATCTCCATGAATTAGATTTTAGAGGTTATCTTAAGGGGAGAACTTTTTTGTTTTGGATTGGTTTGATTTTATGGTCTGAAATCTTTCTTTAGTCACAAAACAGAGGAACAGAGGTAAGGGTGGAGACTTTGTGGGACCTAGAAGCAATGATCGGTAACGAAAGTACAAAAATCGGGGGCAGGGGGGAAGTATCTTCCTCCAGCTATAATGTAAGTTTTGCATACTTCTCTAGTGTTATAGAAGTTTTGACTAAATCTAAAAAAGAGATATACAAACAATTTTGGAACAAGGAACCTTGGAATTTGTTCTCTGGTCTCATACTAGCCACTTCTAAACCTATTACTAACTGGTTTTTGGTGTTCATACCATGTGCTAAGCTCCAACACAGATCTGTTTCAATCACTAATCCTGACACAAGAGCAAATATTCTTTTGTGTCTCTTAATAATAAAGATGGAGCTCTGTTTTTTTCCTGGAAAAATGACTAAACAGCCTTTCCAGTGACTTAGTACTTTTACTAGCCTACATGCTGGTCTATGGAAAGATTAAATATATTTCTTTTGGAAGAGATAAGGATTGCCTGTGGTAACCCTACCAGAGCTATTTCAAATCCCTAAAAATCTATCTCAAATTTCTGAATTTCCTATAAAGGGAAATGTATATATTTTAAAAATCACCCAGAGATTACTTTTGTTTACATTGGTTTACTTCAGTATTAGCTTGGAGATTTCAGTATAAATCCCAAGATGCCACTTCCTCAAAATACCACTGTGGGGATGAGCTATGGGTATCACCAAGTCAGAAAGAATTTTATTTATTGATCCTGCCTCTCACAGAGAACAGCATTATAAAGAACCTGTTTCATTTTACAAAATACCCCTATCCAAGCTGTATGTTCCCATTGTCTCTCCTCCCCCCAAGATAGTTTATTCTACCATCTTGGCACCAATGATACAGAAACTTGGGAAGAATAAGCAAGTAGGCAATGTTTTTTAAGCACAATAAAAAGTAACTGGATATCCAACTGTGCAGAAAAAAGGCAGAGAAGGTAAAAGAAATATCTCCTCAAATTGGCCTTATTCACAGGGCTTTTATAGTACCACAATCACACATTTAAAAATAATTGTTTCATAATTGTGATTCATTTCAGCAGCATGAAATGTCAGATTCAACATGGCAAACCCATTTCCAGCCTCCTGTGTGAAAAGCAAAAGCTTAGGTACTGTTAGCAAACTGCTAAAAGTGAGATATCTTTCCAGAGAAGAAAATAGTGGTTGGATAAATACATAGATTAAAATGGGGAGGGAAGCAATTGTTGCTTAATCCAGAAGTTAAGGACAATTTTTTTAAGTTCAACAAGGAGTCTTTATTATGGCAAAAGGAATGAGAAATAGATTCCTGATTTTGTAGTAGTGTGTGGTAACTGCTAAGCAAGGATGTGAAGAAATTTACATCTTTTAAGTCTTTCTCTCTGCCCAAAATAGCTTAATAATAAATAGACAGAGGAAGTGTGAAATAATTACTAAGGGTGAGGAAGGAAGGCTCTAGGGCAGGGTTCCCCAACCTGGTCCCTTCCCAGTATGTTGGACTTCAGTTTCCATCAGCCATTATCTCTTGCTAAATAAACTGTGCAGTTTATTTCCTTTATTTTATTTTGGCTTGCTAGGAAGTTGATGAGAATGCAGATTCAGCCTTAGGATTTTGTAGAATCATATTAATTTGCTGCCTTGTTACAGTGATATATACACAACTATGGTTGTACAAAGCACATTTCATTAATGAAAATGATTACAAGCTAATTACCAAATAACTTTGCAGCAATTAAATAAGGAAATGGGTACACATCAGTTGGTACAACTAGTAGAATGCAGCATATTAGGGGATAAAGGTTTTGATGTTTCAGCTTTTACCCACTGCTAGATAATAAAGTCAAGTCTGCTACTAGGACCTGAAATCCTTATTATACAGTTGTTTCCCTGAACAGATTTTTTTTTTCTTTCTGTCATGAACTGATATGAATTAAGATGATTACTTTCCTGAGTTTTTCTCTTACATGATCATTGTGACCCCTCTACAAGGGGGTCAAAAATTCTAATGTTAAGCCTACAAATGCTGAGTTTGCTCATTTAAGGATGCTGCGCCTGCAAATCTCTTCCTGGAAACATTGGATCAAGGGTTTAGAGATGCAAGTGTTAGTTATATATCATTTGGACTCTTTTAACGGCCTCTGTAGGGGACTGCCTTTGGTAGACAGGTAAATGTATTGCGGTCTTCAACCAGTGGGTGTGTGTGCATATATGCACATATAGATACAGTTCTACATACATCATAAAATAACAATTAAAAGAAGCTAAAAGGCTTAAAAAGAAGGAAAGAAAAGGAGGGAGAGGAGGAAATGTTAAAGGTGTCCAAAAATGCAGTTTTATCAAACAGTCTTTCCTGCCTCACTCTCATAGCAGCGAGGCAAAATTTGGCTACATTACAGGTAATCACGGTCTTGTGATCTGCTGGAGGATAAAAGTGCCAGTCATCGTCTTTCCCTGGCAATTCCTTTACGAGCGGCCGAATTAGTTTATCCCGCAGGTTCAAGCAGAAACTACAGTGCAGCAAGACCTGCTGCACATCCTCTATGGTATGAGAATCACAGGGGCAAAGTCGGCCTTTAAAGTTGTTAAAAAATTCTGCTTTTTCCTAATATTAAGGCCAGTTTTGTGGAAGGCAGTGACTATCATGCTTAAATGTCATGCTTATGGATATTGGTCAGATCAGATCAATTTTATTATGGGCTTCAGCCATCGAATAAAACAGATCAAAAATGGGAGAAAAGAGAATCAAAATAGATAAACAAAAATAAACACATATAGCAATGCACCTTAAATCTTTACTTCGGATCCCCTACCAATATAGATAGAAAACAAAACTTCACAATATTGCATATTGGTCTATTTATGGACACAACTGAAAATGCTGTTTATTACCTAAAACCACTGTGCAGCTGGATCCTGGATTATCTAAAATTCATCCATTAGTTCTAATCCTGCTCCCAAACAACAGAAAACAAATGTGTTCCACTTCTCATAAAACCTTTCCAACAACTTTTACATGTCTACATATCCCTTTCTCCAGGCTAAGCATAAGTGATTGTATTATTGTCCTCACTGGCCTACCTCCTAGCCTTTCCTTTTCCTTCATTGGATAAGACTTTGTGCCCAGAATATTATGGGAGGTAACTGGGTATGGGGGCAAGAGAAAAGTGAGGGAGAGAGAGACATGATATTTTCTAGTAAACATGGTTTAAATAAAAATAAATTATTTTTATATGTAGTGTATCATAGGTTGGAACTCTGTAAATTGTCTGGATTCAAAAGACACATATCACACACAGTTCTGCTTAAACAAAGGATGATGAATAAAATGTGCCTCTTATCAGGCTATGAAACTCACCATGTATCATATATCCAATATACCCACATATTTATTCCACATAGATAGTATTCATTCCAACATCATTTTCTTAAAGCAATTTTGTTTCCTATTTTGTACTGGACTTAAGGTTATGAGTACCATATAGGATTCTAGATTATCCTCTACTAAAATGTGTGTTGTGAAAAACTAAGTGTTGCATTCTTAGATAACTTCAGTAACATTGGAGTTGGGATTTTGTGGTTATGGATTTTGGGAAAAATTGCCCATGGGGATGTAAGCATTCAAGGGAAACTGCTCTACTTTTTCAGAGTGAAGCAGGCTTGGTGGACACAGCCCAGGCTGCACATCCATTTCCATGAGGGAAAATGAGGCTAGGGTCAAAAACTTATTCAATGTATGCTTCTACCAGTTCAACAAGCTATGTTCTAATCCTAACCATAAAAACATTGGAGAGCCAAGGGAAAAATCACATATCTTATCTTACTTGAACCATTCTGTAAGCATTCCATTTATTCTCACGCATGTTTTGCTTGCATCACGTGCTGTTCGTACCTCATTAAATGACCAACTTCCAACTCCATACCCAGGCAAACCCTTCCATAATTCAAGCTTGTTACACTTTTTCTAAACAAGCAAACATACAACATTTCTCACATTCATGCATTTCTCAGTGACCTGCTTTAGAACAAAAATCTTCCCACAGTTTCTTCATGGTCACCTTTATGTCGCTTCAGTCAGAATTCTGCAAAATATCTTCCCAAACATATTTAGGAAGCTAATGTCCTGTAATTTTTGCTATCATTCTTAGTACCTTTTCCTTTGAATAGGGAACAGTATAATGACACATTTCCAGTTGTCAGGCATAGATGCAGTCTGCGCGTGCACACACACACACGCACTCACACTAAATAGGTTGCAGAAGCAAACCACACTCATATTTTAACATTTCTCCAGTTGCAACATTTACCCCTAAAGCCTTACCATGTTTCAGTTTTGCTTTGTTTCTCCTGACATACCCACCATGATGTGTTTCAGCTTCATCCTTTGCACCAGTCTGCTCTCAAAGATTTCTCTCAGAGACCCGTGGAGTCCTTGGGGTTCTCTGAGTTTGGTTGTTTTCTTGCAAATGTTTCATTACCTGGCTAGGTAGCATCTTCAGGGCACAAAGAACCCCAAGAGCTCCACAGTTCAACCCTGAGCTACACATTCGCTTCTGTTGCTCTCAGAGGGCCTTCCTTACTTGTATTTTGGAAGGCAGAAAATGGAGCTCTTTGGAGAGATTTAATTATGATTTAAAAACTTTTTCAGAAGATGAAAGTATAGACTAGGTTACCAGTTTAGTCATATCTATGCCACATGCACATACTTTGCTAATAGTGAGAACAGTGAAGAAAAAATAATCGGAAAAGAAACAATTGGAAAGCAGCTGTTTTTAATTTTAATAAAACATTTGTTTACCTTGCATGCCCCTTCGTTAACTATATTTATATCTTAGCATGGCTTCTAGTGAAAACTGCACCTTTTCAACAAGAAGATCCTGGAGATCTCTCTCTCTCTCTCTCTCTCTCTCTCTTTCTTTTCTAAGAGGAGAAACAAATTGTTCCTTTTGTTCTGGTAGCTTTTCCACTGTCAAGTAATTATTTTACAAAATGCAGGTGACCTTGTTTTTGGCCTCAGTGGTAATATATTTAATCAAAAGACTAACTGTATTTCATATTAAACCACACACTATTTATTTCAATATATTGTGTAACAAATGAAGCTTTGAAATCCACTCTCAAAAGCACACGTGTTTGTAGGGTGAGCCAGGTGAAATTCTAATAACTATTGTGCTATCTTAATCAATATGAAATTATTGCAAGATTTTAAAAAGCCACACAAACAATGTGAAGATGGTTTCTTATGGTTTTTATGTATAACAGGCAGTTCTGGACAGACATAATATCTTTGCCTTTTATTTTTGAACTGACAAACGTTGCAAATCAACTAAGCCTGGGTACTGTTTTTCTTTTTACAACTGTTCTGTGAACTGGCAGTACTCCTATCTTTGTTCTATTTTATCCAGCTCTCTGGTTCTCAATAGAGTACCTGAGTGTGCATTTTCTTCACCAGTGAAGGTAAAATCAGAGATACAAAGGGTTTCATTCAGTTAAGCTGGAAATAGAAGGATATTTTTATCTAACATACACTGAATTTTTAAAGACCTTATGATTTTTTCCTAGCGATATATAAGCAGGGAGTAGAGGAAATCCATAACTTTCTCATTTGGGGACATTGCATTGAAGCAAAATTCCTATGCTACATTGCTATTAGCTATTAGGAACAGTGTAAGTAAATGCAAACGAGTATAGTGTCAGTGTTTAGTTTTATGATGCAACATTATGCCACAGATGTAGAGGTTTTTTATGTGGAAAAGTGTTTGGCTTCTGTTGAAATATATAAACTGAACCCCATTAAGGCTTTATTACTTTTCAGTTGTTATATGCAGTCATTACTCTGTATAATCAAGGGTAAAGGTTCTTTACTGTTTTCTCCTTAACTCATTATTTATGCATTTGTTTCTTTATTATACTGACTTGTGGTAAGGGATATTCTTTACACAGCCTGCCTTAGGTTGGGAACCAAACATACATGTTGCTTTAGCAACTTTCCAAGCCTGATTCCCTCCCCTTAGCCCCATTGGTTAGAGGTGATGGGATTATACCATCTGGAGGGCACTGAGTTGGCACAGCACACATGGAATATTTATTTTGACTTATTAAGGAAGAGCTATTTAAAATACATACATTTGGTGTTATATTTGAGCTCTTCCATAATTCTATAAACATAATTTAAATTAATTGATTATGTGCCATCAAGTCAGCGTCATCTCTTAATGACCACATAGATTTTCAGCACAATCTGTCCCCAGTCTAATCCTTCAGGTCTTCCAACAGTGCACTGATTGCCGCCTTAATTGAATCCATCCACCTTGCTGCCAGGTGTCCCACCTGCACTTACCTTCCACCTTTCTCAGCATTATAGACTTCTCCAGAGAACTAGGTCTTCACATAATATGTCCAAAGTATGATAGTTTGAGTCTAGTCATTTGTGCCTCAATTGAGAACTCTGAGTTGATTTGTTCAATGATCCATTTGATGGTTTTTGGCAAATAATCTGGATAGCTATGTTTAATTGAATTACTGTTGACAGTTTGCCAGTTGAAAGTCTGTCTATGTGTTGTGAAATTAAGGAGTTTCTTTGATTATCTTGTATTATCAGGTCTTGGTCTTTTGAGGTTTTATTTATTTATTAGGTCATGCCATCTTACGGGGGGGGGGGGGAGAGAGCATTGACTATTCTTATTGTAAGCCACCCAGAGTTGCTTGAGTTGGATAGCACTATAAATTGGATAAAATAAATAAGTAAATAATTATTCAGAAACAAGTTATCCCTGTTTTGTATTTAAGAATTTAGAAACTGAGAGCCCAAGCTGAACTGCTTCAATTAGCAATGTATATCTATCATTTGATCACATCAACAGCATCAATGACAGGTTATAGTCTGAGTAAAATCTTGTTGATTACAGATGCTAATCCAGCACTAACATGTCTATCAAAGTACAGGTAGTGTCAGTTATTTGACATGGAATTTCAAGAGCTATTTGGTAGCAAATGTTTCAGGTTCACAGAAAATTGATTGATTGATTGATTGATTGATTGATTGATTGATTATGTGCCGTCAGGTTGGTGTCAGCTCTTAGCCACCACATAGACAGATTGAGTCATATATTTGGCAGAGAATATTTCTACAGTTAATCTGAATCATGTCTCTCTGCTTTCTTTTTTTCCTACCACTGTATACTTAAGATAGAGTAATTTTAAAAAATATTTTCTATAAAACTTCACTGTAATGCTCATTTTACTTTTTACTTTTTTTTTAGCATCCAGATCTAAGTTCAAGTTTGTCCTTGGAGAAAGAAATGTATTTCCCACTCTGGTTGGGAGTTAGGCAATTCAAATAAAATATAGTCTCAGAAGTGGACACATCACTTCTGCCTTGGTGTTCGTAGTTCTTTTCTGACTTGAGTTGAGTTGGCAACAGCAGTCTGTCTTGTGTCAAGGTATTTGCTGCAATGATAAAGCATACACTGAAATGTAAATCCATCTCTTGACTGGGCAAAAACTTAGATTCCAACTTCTTCAGGCAAGGCACTTCCTATCTAGAGAAATATTTCAGTTTTTATTAAGATCCTTGCACAGTTGTTCCTATGTATGATGTCAACAGTACTGTTTGACAAAAAATGAACTGCTAGTTGTATTCTGGTCATTGACCACAATACACTTTTGTGGCTTTGTCTGAACTGCAAATTGGTAATTTAGAATTACAAGTTGTACTCCAGAACTTAGACATATTAACAATGAAGGGAGTAGGAGGCAAAGCAATTTTTCTTAACTTAACCTATCAATGCAATCTGCTGGATTTTTGACATATCACATATTGAACATAATTCATGTTTCATAAGCACTAGACTTATCTAATCACAGAAATTTGCAGTTTTGGGTGTTGAACTCAATATTCTGAAAAATTATTGTACAACTTTTCTAAATAATGATGTACATAGCACTAGCAGGTTTTGAAACACATTTGCCAGTGCTTGGGAAAGCTTTCGGGTAAATGAAAGTAGAGGAGCTTAACAGTTTTGCATTTCTCAAGGAGCAGAACCACAGTGGTTTGCATAGCACTTAAGTCCTATTCAGGGCAAACAATAGCAGAATGTTAGGCAAAAATTAAAATACTTATAATTTTGTTTATTAATAATAGGATACCAAATCTGGTTTAACCATCATGGCACTATATTTTTCTGCATACTATAGAAACTCCTGTTTTAATGAAATTAATATATAATTTCAGTACTGGAAATAGCAAAAAATATGTGATTGTATGTAAGTGCATCCTCATTCACCTACCTTACTCAAAGACAAGTGAGAATGCATTCTTTGAACAAAATATAGGATAGACTATTTTATATATTTTTTAAAAATTTCAGAAAAATATGACATTTTCTATCCTTAAATAAAACAATTTGTAATCGCGCAAGAAAAAAAAAAATCAAGCATTGCCTTTCCAGAAAGGGGAGAAGGAGTTGAATTCAGTAATTGTTGAATTCAGTAATTCATTTTATTTTTTTCAGAACAATAAAAACAAAAGCAGAAAATGTATAAAATCTTGAAACATCCTTATTTGGAGTAGCTCCATCCTTTTTCTTCTGATTTTGAAGCTTATGCAAGGCCAGCTTTAGTTCACAATACATGAGTCCAGGTTGATTTGGCAGGTGCTGTAGTAAAATTAGATATCAGTAATCACATCTATGAATCTTTGGCCTCTTTCATTAAGAGATAAGGTAACAATCCCACCTGAAGTAAGGCACTCTGTTTACAGTAGTTAAATCTCTTTCATGTGTTTGATTAAAAGTCCCTTCACAACTGCAGTGGTGTCATTTTTTGCCACATTTTTATCACCAGCCTGGGCATCCCATATTTCCTACTTATAACTTGCCAATGTTGCTGAAGCCAAATAAGAAGTAGAATAGAGGAGTCTTAGCTGAATATGGGAAATGTTCTTTCTGTTCAATATGAGCTCCGTAGTTGGAAGAGGGACAAATATACTGTACATAGTAATTACCACCCATGCATAATATGATTATTGTTACTTTCTGAATCACGGGTGGAGAATCTAGGCCCTTCAGTTGTTGCTGAACTGTATCTTCCACCTTCCTGTCTCACTAACCATATTACTGGGTTTGCTGGAAGTTTGCTGCCGTTCAGCAACATCTGGAAAGTCCAAGATTCTCCATACTGTTATTCATTTTTATTACATTCAGTTTTCACAGAATCAGGTACAATATAGTTGGTTTGACCTTACTTTTTACTGGAAAATATGTTTTGTTTCAAATCTAGAATAAAGCATCAAGCTCCAGAAGTTCTGCCAAACCATTTTGGATCAGATGTGATTCAGCAGAAATATAATCCAGAATTGTCCCAGATTTCAGCCAAAGACATATTTGAAAGATCTTGGAAGAATGCTAGAGTGATTTTATGGGTAATTTGGGCAAGGCATGTATATCAGTTCCTCCCTCCTTTCCTCTGCGCTGCTCCCAGCACAGGATATCACATTGGTGCCTTACCTCCCCTGCTCCTCCACCAACATGGTCTTTGGCTTTTTCCTGATATACCCACCACCAACACCATTTCTGCCTGAACAGCCACATCCTGATCCACACCTGGAACAAAACAGCTCTTCTTCTTTCCACCTATATATCAAAACATCCAAAATAAATATGTTGTTGGCTCAGGCATGGGCCATCTAAAGCCAGGTATTCTATGTATATGGAATGATTCATGCACAAACATTTTGTATATCTCCACTGAAAAGGCACATCCTAAATTGATTGCTTTGTTGTAACTGATGCCATGTAGTTGAAGCATGCGTGGAGCCATCTGTGTTTTCATTTTCCGGAGATGAGAACAAGCTTCTTTTCTGTGTTCTATAAATGCAATCTATCAGCTAGGTTTCCATTTCTCCCATATTGTTCTAGCTATATTTTATGATTCAAGGTAGTGGCAGTAAAGCTAAACAACCCCCAATCACAGAGTTATAGCAGAGCCTCTAACCATGATTATATCAGAAATCCTGGGCCTTTTCATATTTCTTCTTTTACTAGGAACAGCTCAATTTGGCCAGGTTTTTACAATGTCTAGAAGTGGGTGATATTTAAAAACTCAAATGTTCTTCCAGTAGCAGAAAAAAACGTATGCCTGGTCTTTATGCAAAGTTCTTGTGTTAGCAACATTTCTTTGATGATACATAATGTGTGTAATTATAGGTTTCTTCAGGAGTTTCTGAGAATTTTTTGACATTGTTAGAATTTAGTCTAGCTCAAATGAAAACATTGCACACTGATAATTTGAAATAATTGAGGTGAACTATGGGATTCTTTTTTGTGTAATATGCACAAATTATTCAGCTTTATAGCAGTAGCAACAGTGCATACAAAATACCAATAAACTTTAATCACACTTATGAGTTTATATGTGTGCTGATTACATTCTTATGTATTTCTAAGGTTGCATATTGCAGTACAATAACTCTTCCTGATTTGATGAGGTTTGGAACTACAAACTGTTCTCCTCAAAACAGTGCCAGAACTAAACCAGAAAAGGGAAAAAAAATAAATATTTTTTTTTTCTTACCCTGAGGATCATAGTAGAAGCATTCAAGGATCTCAGAAGGCTGCTTACCAGAAATCTTTTGAAGATTTCTTTGCTAATTGGGCATGCAGTATAGAACTAGTCATGCAAATCAAGATAGATAGATATTCAACTGAAAGAAAATATAGTGTGCACTATGAACAACATGCCTAGTTTTATTAGCTTTGATGAATAAAATTATGATATGTAGACTATTGCATGAAAATCTTATTAATAGTTCTAAGTTGTCATAGAAGTGGTTAATATCCCACCCTGCAGTTGCCTAGCAACCCCAGAGGTTTTTATCCCCTCTGTTCCAGTAAAAAATGCCAGCGAGGAAGAGAAGCAAGCAGATGGTATACCATTTGCCTTATGAATCATCTATTCCTTCTCAAGAGCTTGCATTTGTACGTGACAAATAATAGACCCAAATGAATTCTGTACAGTGTACACACATTATATTACATACATTCATATCCATCATGTTATTCCCTTTGAGTTTAAGCAGGGCTGTGCAAAGTGCCAAGAGGGAATAAGAAATTGTCAGTCAAAGAAACTAAAGATGTGAAATAAGAAAAAAAAAAGGACATCTAGTTTATACCAGCAGCCTTCATTAAACCTTGCCATACCTCTCTATTGTTGTAAATTATTGTTTCTATTATACCCATATATTGCTTCATATATTGTCATCTGTTCTTTAAATTTCTCATTTCTTTCACTACTTGATACAACCACAATTTGCTTGATACTTCCCTTCTTAAGCTATTCTTTCTTTGTATATTTATTTTGCAGTTTGATCCACATTCCTTCTCTCTTTATGACCAAACAGTCTCAACGTACTGGTCACTCACATTTGTATTCAATGCACATTCATTCAGCAACCATTCATTCTTGACCTTCTCTCTTCTTGTTTTACTACAACAGTCTTTTAAGTACTCCATTCCCACAGCATTCAACTTTTTCTCGTGTTTCTCCTGTCATGCAATTCTCACTTCCATATAGAAGTATGTCTTATATACAGCTATTTTCACTTTTTTCAATAAATTTTCATCTTTACAACAGACCACATATCTAGTCCCTTTCTACTAGTACTTGCACATCATGAAATTTCTCCATAGGTGTCCCAATCTTTAATAAAGATTCTACTAAGGAACCAAATTGATCTAACTGATTTAGGTTTTAGGTCATTTATGTATAATTTGGTATTCATTTTCAAACATAACTACCTTGGCCTTCAAAAAACATGAATGCTCCTATTTGCATTATATAATCTGTCTAACATTCACTGCAAATTATCTGGTTTCTCAGCCAAACCCAGTATCAGCTGAAAAGGAAGTTACATATATGTTCATGCCCCCAACTAACACACCTTCACTACCACCACAGATTTATTAAAGATTTATTCATAAATTCATTAAAGAAACAAGTGAATAATATATATACTTCTCTTACTCTCTACTCTCTATGAAGCCATTTATTCCATTTATTTTCACACATTCTCTACTTCCATCAAATACCATACTTATGTTTAGCAATGAACCTTCATATCTATGCAAAATATTTGTATGGGTGGTAAGTAATATTTAGGGTTCAGTGAGAGTTAAATCCAAATTTAATGTTAAGTTTAGAAATAAGAATCGTTTATGTGGTTAGTGGTAGATTTAGGTTTATGTCTTGGGATTTACGGTTATGGTTAGGAAAATATTTGTGTTGGAACTAGGGTCTGAACTAGGGTTAAATTGAACTAGGGTTAAATTAGAGTTAATAGATTTTGGCTAAATTTAGAGTTAGGGTTAGTTTTTATGGCTAGTGATAATCTTACATTTGTGCTACAGATGAGATTTAGGGTAGTTAGGGTAGATATTTCTATTAGCATTAGTGTTAATTTAAGACTAGATTTAGGTTTGGGTTACAATAAGTTTCCATTCTCACATTCATCCATTGCTCAGAGACTTGCTGAAGATCATAAATCTGATTTATGCACAACCTGTCTGGCTTCCTTTTCATCAATGATTTATTGTATACAAACATTTATAGCAGTTATTTTCATTCTACTTTCCCATGTGCCACCTTTGTTCCTGTACCTCTAAAATTTTTCTAGCATTTCCTCATGTTAGTTTCATCCCAAATCATTTCATCACTTTTAAATTCCATTCATTGTGCTGGAAACTCCTTTTTTAAATTCTTCACCCACTTCCATAATAAATTTTTATTTCCATCAAAATGTCTTTGAATTTTCTTTACTTCTTTTAATCATAACCATTCCTTGCTCTCATTGTCTACGTTCTTTGCATTCTTTTCTATCTATACCAGTATTTTTCAAACTTGGCACTTTAAGATGAATGAACTTTAACACCCAGAATAACCCAGCCAGCTCTGGGAGTTGAAGTCCACTCATCTTAAAGTTGCCAAGTTTGAAATACACTGGTCTATACATATACGGTAATACAATGTTTCTCTTTTCCTCATTTTTGGAGCAATTATTCTCTTGCAATTATTTTTTCCTCATTTACAACTTCTTTTACTCATCTTTTTTCATTAGCATAATTCCCACACTTCGATGGCACTTCCATCCTCTTTCCTTTCCTCCCCTTTCCATTCATTCTGTTGGAAGATTCATCTTCCCTCTAATACTTTCTTGTATAAGACATACATTTTCTGTTCCTGCAGTCACTGTACTTTTGCTCTTGTTTCTTTCTCTTTGCTTTTTTTCCATGTCAGTTTTTTCCCCAAATCCACTGTTAACATTACTAAAAACTGAGAGTCCCACATCGAGAACCTTTCATCACCAATGCATCCTTCCCTAATTCTCTCAATCTTTCATCATAAACAATCCAATAACGCCTTTATATACATTCTTTGCAGTGAATTCATATGAACAGACTGATATTTAAGCCTTGTATTAAAAACAAGCAATTTTCTGAGCAGATACTCACCAGCCATCATTCTCGGGTCTCCACATGGCCTAATCCCTTTTTCTATATTCTCCCATCATGTCCCACACACCTGTTCATGACACCTAACAGAATATTTTTTTCCCTGCTTCTCATTCATTAAGAATGTTGCACTGTGTTTGCCAAAGCCATATTTCGTTCTTACATTATCACCATTCTTTGGATTGTTGTAGATATGAATTCCTGCTTTCATATAAATTTAGGACAATCTTTATGGCATCAATTCATACTTGAATAAATACATACATGTTAGCCCTTCCATTAGATATACATTTTAGTCCTTTCATTTATAATTAAACTTATACTTTTTTCCTCTGCATTTATTTATTAACTCTACTCCATATTAGACTACCTATTATACTTTTTCCTTTTCTCATTGTTTCACTGACGTACAATATAATTATTATTCTTTCTCTCATTTCATTCATGAATTCATTTTCTCTTTTTTTATTCCTCTTTACATTCCAACTCCCAATCTCCAATATGACAAGGTCATCATTACATGAGCCAAAATTACCAACCTCTGTCCCCCACCGTAGGGTTGATTAGTTAAGGTTTTCATATAATGCTTTTTAGTGAGATAGAGGAGGTTTTGACTGTCACCTGCCTTAATCATACCCATGCCAAATCAGCATTCTCTGCTCACAGTAAGGCAATACTGATCAGTTTAGGCACATTTGGACCAGTGTGCCACAAACACAGCCAAAGCCCAGTTCTGCCAAATTATGCTGACACTATGCTAGGCAAGCTAGGCTCTCTAATCTAGAGGCTTTCTTGGAAGCCAGCATATTGTTGTTTGCAAGCCAACATCTCACCAACTTGGAGGTATATGCACTAGATTGGCGCACACTCAGGATGCACCATACAATGTGATTTTACATTTTTGTTATGGCATTTTGCGACTAGAAAACCCTTACTTTATTCATTTTGCTATCAATAAATTGATAAACTAAATAAATTTGCTATTCCTCTTTCCTCTGTAATTTCATTAGAGTGGAAGAACAAAGAAAAAATGAAATTACCATCTAATGTTTCTTTTCTGATCCATGATAAAATATTCAAGGAAACATTTCACACTTTAAACTATAAATCTACAGATTTATATCAAAATGTGCATGAACATTAGTCCAAAATTACTGTAGATAGAAGTCCGATTTCAACTAGGATATTCATTTTAAAAAATAGCTAAGGCTAAAAAGAGAAGGAAAAAATTGAATAGAAGCTCACATGATTTTATCTCAAAGCTGGTTTTGTACATTTTGGCAAACAACATCAGAGCTTGGCCTATGTATTTTTCAGTTGATGCCATCAAGTATTTTGATCCAGATTTGCATTTGAGCTATCACGTTTTACCCTCTGTTTATGATGTAGAATGCAAATGCTAGACTGGGTATTGCTTAACCTGACCTGCTAATGTCTAGAGCTTTGCATTGTGCATGATTGTGTGTAAATAAATCTGAAGACAAAAGTAGTGGGGAGGTGGCTAATTTATTTTTCCCAAGAAGTTGGTGTAATGAAGCTCCCATTATCCTTGTAATTGGCTACTCTGACTAGAGCCGATGGGAATCAGAATTCAACAAAATCTGGAGACCCATGTGGTATTCATCCCTGGACTAAACTGTTGAACTATTAACTTGCTCTTCTAAATCCTTTTTCATGTTGTGCACAAGAATGATACATAGACAGGATTTGCAGCAATAGCTTGAGTTTTCAGTGTTCCTTCTGGTGTTTATATTTTTTTAAAATATCTTGTACCAGTTTTATAAAGCAGTAAACAGAGGCTGGGGAGCCTTCAACTCATAGTTAGCTCAGAATGCTTCTCCATATGGCCTGTCATCTTCTTGCTTCTCTCTATATGGAGAGAATGGCTGCCTTGAGGGGGTGGTTTTTCATTTAAAGCTAGAAAGGGGCTTTGTAAAGTTACTGCTAGGAAGTCTCCCGAGGGATGGTCAGACCCTTTAGCTGAAATAGGCTCGTACTTTTCTGATAGATAAATAATAATGTATTAACTAGCAATATTCTGTTTCAATTCAGAATACGCTGTATTTAATGAAAAGGGCAAAGATCAGGACATCACTAGGCAAGGTGAGAACCGCAGAACAAAAACAACTGAATTCACACAAACTAATTTATAAAGTAAGTATGAAAATTATTCCATGTTTTAATTTCTAATGGTTAAAATTTATAATAAAAAGTTTTGGGAGGGCTTAGAAATTTTCAACCCCCTCTCACCTCCTGCCAGTTCTAGAGGAACTGCACGTTAACACTTTGTCATTCTTGCGAAGAGAGTTTCTACTTACACTTTCTCTAAGAGATCATATTTCTGTTATGAATGTAGGTAATATAACCCCTAATCATAGGTAAGCTTCAGTAACATGCATACTTTTGCAATGCAAATAAATATTAATTTGACACTTGCTGCAGCCTCATTGTTCACATCGGGATCCCTTAGGCAAAAGGAACATGTTGAATGGTTAAAAAGAGGTGAGCGTATTGGTTACAGTGCTGTTGGATGTATTTGATGCCTCCAAGCAGATTGCTCAAAAGGTCATGTTTAGAATTCTTTCTCTCCAGGAGACCCTCCAGGAAAATGTTCCTAAATCAGCAAAAATGCACCTTGAGATATAAACATATTATATCCCACTCCCCAGAAAGAACATAAAATAAAAATGCTCTTATGACCAAAATCTTGGAGACGTTAGACATCTCTCCAAAAACAGAATAATTTTATGGCCACACTGTACATCCATAAAAAATTTATTATATAATGGCTGCACTGAAAGGCCATTAATTAGATGGGCAGGCTAGGTGCCGCTGTCTGATCTGTGCTAGTTATGCTTAACTGGCTATATAAATTTGGGTGAAAGAGGGAAACATAGAGGGAAAATGCATTCTGTTCCTGCACAGCTGGATTTAGATTAGTACACATTTTTGCCAATTTTTGGAGCAAGGGCACCCCATTCATTCCTTTTTCTTTTCAACAACTCTCCCTTGATCTTATGTTGGGAATAAGGAGGAGTAAATTAAATAAAGGTGGACATCCTAGAATCCAGATGTGATTTTCAACTCAGAACACCAACCTTATTAAATTTGATTTACGTATTTGGACTTTTCAGAGCTATATTTCTCTTGTACAGATGTTTTATTTTCTGGATCTTTGCTTAGGAAAGTAAGAGCTGCTATTTTGTTGCATTTTAATGAATGTGTACCTGCTGTGCCGTTTAAACATTACTTCCAAGGCCTTTTGGCCACATGATTGATTCTTTGTTTTTGTGTATTATTGCATGGACATGCGCACTCTGATAAAGATAATACTGTCTGTATTTGATGCCCGCAATAAGACTTTGATTCTTGGTGACACAGAACATACGCAATTGCCTAGAGAAGATACAAATGCTCTGTAGTAGAATCCTGGCTACTTTGATCATTAGTTGGACTGTGTTTTGCCTACCCTGCTCTGGTGGGGATGGCATGCTGGGCAGATTTTCTCGTGCCAGTTCTCTTCTGCCAAGCAGAGATAGTATGCCTGGGGGAAGGGTGATGGTTATATGTACATATTAGTCTGCTGAAGCTTAGAGGGGAAAGCCCTTTAAGGAAAGATGGAAAACAATGGGAGATTTGCAGTGGAAAACGATGCATAAGAAAGCCAGTAAATGAAACAAGGGGAAAATACAGGCAGACAAACAGAAAATGAAAACCCTAATGAATAACAAGCCAGACAAAAATGTGAGATATTTATAGAATAGGGAAGCAAAACAAACAAATCTATCCCAGTGTTATGTATTTAAGAGGCAAACATTTCACATTTGTAAACCTGAAACTATATTTTTTCCTTGTATGGGTAGACATATTTACATATGTGCAATGTTCAATGTAGATTCCAAATAGAGGAAAGACTTTTATTAAGTCTGCTGGTGGTTTACAAATTTTCAAAATTCCATGAACTTATAATCATATAAAACATTCAGAAAAGTAGAGCTTAGGGAGTTTGGGAATGAGTGGAGGTCAAGCCATATTTGCTCCCAGTTAGACTTAGATGGAATGTGGGTTTAATCTGCAGACACATAAACTGAATCCTGTGAAGTTCAAGGTGGTATGAATTTGCGCCAAGCATCTGTCTTATTTGCTGGAAAGAAAGAAGCAAATACATAGATGGATTTATAAAATACAACAAAACTGAAGTCCTTTCTCTTACATCACAGCACATCTTTGGCTCAATAATCCTTTGACTAGTCTTATAAAGGATACCTGCATATGTCCCCATTGTAGCTACAAGCCAAAGCTGAGGTCAAAATACAAAGGCTGCCTTGTGAACACCACTGAGGTTCTCAACTAACTCCCAACCCACACGGCTGACTTATGTCCTGTCCATAAAAATTCTTCAGGTACAGAAAGTGAAAATCAAAGTTGACATGTTTAATAGTAACAAAAGCATTCCAATTCAAGGAAAAGTTAAACAAAAAGAAAGAGGGCAGGATCGAATTCCAGGCTCCCAGTCCTGATACTGAGACAACTTTTGTGTTCTTCATAAATTTCATTTACTAGTTATAAATTTGCTCAGGGCTGAAGTGAAAAAGCTATACAGTATACAGATAAGACAATAAAGTCTGCAAACTGTGAACAGTGAAAACAACATGTGACAACTTGGAATCAGGTTTTGTATGTATATAGAGGTTTCTAAAGAAACAGTAAAATGTATGTTAGATTTATGTTAACTTTTGAGTTAATAAACATTCATCCCTTCCTTTCCATTCAAGATTAATAGGCCAAAATTATACATTTCTTTGGTACCAAATTATACCTAATGTGGAGTATAGAACTGCAGTAATGAGCATGAATAAAGACTCCCATGTTTTGAAAAATATGTACTTTCATTTGAAATAAGAGTGCAATGAAAGACATTTACTACAAAAGCAAATATTATTTTCTGATTTGGTGAACTTCAAGGCTCCTGAGTGCATTGCTTGTTTGAAAAATTGGTTCTAGTTTCAAAGTATGTGTTACTTTTTATAAATAGTTCGCTTGATAAAATCAGTATATATTTTCATTGCTTTTTATTAATGTGATAGATGAAAATCCTGGGAAATATACTTGTTTAGTGTTATTGTTACTTAAATAAATTATTGATGGACTAAAACTAGTCCTTTCTTTAGTAAATTTCTTGCTGAAATTCTTTTGTGTTATATAAAGTTATTCCTTATTTGTTTAGTCCAGGGACATTCCAAATGTAGTCCTTGAAAACAATCTTTGAATTATAAACAAACAAGTCTTCAGAGAAACATGGGACTAACAGCATACAGTCCATGTTATCTACTTTTGGAGAGAGGGGAGAGGGAGAGAGAATGAATGAATGAATGAATGAATGAATGAATGAATGAATGAATGAATGAATATGGGGCTTTTTCCCCCAATAAAAAGGCTGTTGCCACAGAGCACAAACCTGAACAGAAATATATGTGAAGGGCACTTACTTGTAAAATATCCACATTTTTAACAGTTTTCTGTGATTAGATGACTTATCATTTGAACTTGATAATATAACCCAAATTCTAAATTCAGAAATCCACTCTGCAACTGTTCCTGCTTAAATGATGGAAAGGACAGGCAGGTTAATATGTCGGTGAAACAAAAGTAACATTTATTTTTTCATTTAGCTTCCTACATTTCTGTTACACGCATCCTGTAATTATGATTATAGCTGTCCAATCCAATTAGACCATGATATCAATCCCATTTAAAAAATGCTGATATAAACAAATTGGGTACAATGAGGTGGTTTGCATTCTTTTGCACCCATTGCCTAGTTTTATTTCATTAAAAAATGAAGAAGGGGAAAAAATGAATTGGTTTATCAAGGGCAAGAGGGAAGTGAGTTTACACAACCCTACTTCTATGGAATGAGAATTTCTTGTCTGCAGAGCCTAAACCACCTAAACTAGTAACAAGGTATAAGTGTGACAGCTGCCTCATATTTCTTCCCTTCCCATAGTCCGTCTGCTTGCTTGCTTGGTCTGATGAAAAGTTCTTACGAAAGCAGAACCTTGCAAATTATTTTGATTGGGTTTACTTTAAAATTGAAGTAAAAAAAATTAAAGTAAGAAGAAGAAGAAGAAAATATAAGTTGGGTTAGTAACTGGGGGAAGAAAGTGAATTTGCATGAGGCAAAATTGCCTTAATATTTTATATTGCCTTAATAGCTTAATTTTGCACATTGAATAAGGAAGCTTCCGTGGGAAAGCTCATGTTGAAGGCAGTGCTGAATTTTGTTGGGATTAATAATTTGAATAAGTATTATACAAAAATATGAGAACTTAAGAAAAGCCCTGCTTGATTAAGATATCGACAGAGTGAGTCCGGTGTTTTGTGTCTCACAGTGGCCAACTGGTTGCAACTGGGAAGCTCACAAACCTAACTGGAAGATGATAACTGCCTTCCCTTATTGCTTGATAGTTTCTATAGGCACATTGCCTATGATTCAGAAGGTACTAAACAGTTATCAAAATCATTGATAGCCTGATCCTCCATGGAACTGTCTAATCCAAAATTGGCTGTCATTTCTACAACAGCTGACAGCAAATTCCACAGCCTCACTATGCACTGGGGGTGGGGGGGGTGTTATTCTGTTGCTTCTGAATCTTCCTGAACTTAGTCTCATGGATAACCTTGAGTTTTAAGATTGTTGGAGAGCCCCCATGTTATCTACGGATTTTCCATATAGAAGCCACCAAAAATACGTAACATACAGGATGAACTGTTTTTATAGATGTGACCCATAAAAATTGATTAGCTCTTGTCCTTAATTCCATGAAGATTTAAAGTGTATATTAAAGAAAGGCAAGAAAGCAAAGAAGAATTCTTGAAAAATAATTAGTTTTCCACTACGAAAACAGGAAAGTTTTTTCTTACTTGTCTTTATGCATTAGGACTAGAAACATTACAATATCAGGGTCTCTAATTCAAACATCAAATATAAAATAAAGAGCAAAACCAGGAAAGTGGACACACCATTGGGGGAGTACGAATCTTACCCAGCACAGCTATAATACATTTATGTTCCATATTATGGTACATAGCTTGTCATGAAACCTTATAAGATAATAATAGGCTTTAAAGTGCCACAAGACTCTCTATACTGCTTTAGCTGCAAAAGACTAGTTGTTCCCCCTCTCTGGAAATTAAACTTATTTTCTAAAAACGTGACCCTATGATTTGCAAAAAAAGTGCTTGTCAAGAAATCAGTCTCCCTAAAAGCCACTAAAAGTGATTGCTGATGATTCTTTAAAAAAGGTATTATTTGTGTATGCATGTCTCAAAAGTGTGGTAGCTAATATTAGGGTTGTTACTGAGCAGTAAGTCTGATCTCTCTCTGTGCTTTAATTCAACTTAGACACACTTCGTGCAAACAAGAAATTATCTTCTTTCTGACTTGATTGATTGATTCCGAATAAAGAATTGTTCATTTATTTTCTAATTAGGCTTCAAAGGACCGAAAGGTATCTAAAATTCCCTATTGCAACTACAAACAATTCATTAGAGCTTAGACTTTTGTTCCAGAGTTGTGCTGCTATGAATGATATCATAATAGCATTCAGAAGATATTATTAATCTACTGTATAATTTTGTTCCCTGCCTAATCATTAATGGTGTAAACTAAACAAACTATTTCATGTTTTGTTGAATAGCAGATAATATAAGTAGCAATATTTTCTTTCTTCCATTTCAGCCTTCTTTTAAAAAGTTCTAAATTCCTACTATTGTCTTATGTCAGAATACATGAATAGGAAATAAGGAAAGAGTTCACAAAGCCTTTTTTGGCTCAAAGTCCATTTAGTCAGATTCAAGAATTGAGGGAAGGGGTATATTTCTAGAGAGATGGAAAGAATTAATTAAATCCAAGAAGAAGAGCATATTACTTAAAGGCAATATCTGCCCATTCTTGAGAAAAGGGATTTTCCAGCCAGTGCTGGACCTGACTCAAATGTGCCCTTCTTAGCAAGCCTAATTAACAATGTCATAGCAAAGGAAGCACACCAAAGTGACACATTTCTTCTTCGGGTAGTCTTAATAAATATTTCAAGCTTAACCAAGAGCCTTCACAGTTTTAGCAGCATTGATACACAAGTTGAAAAGGAAAATACTCATTTTTAATACTTTTCAAATCCTCAGCAACTTTGAATAACACTATAGAAGACCAGGCCAGATATGTGTAGGACTGAATTGTTTCCCTCTCAGCAGCTCATTACTGGGGATTTTTGAGTTAACCAGCTGGAGACCGAAAACATATACGGAGCTCAGTTTTACCATAAATTCCATTTAATGTCAACATGAACTGCTGGCAGACATTCAGAGCTTTAGAGATGGACTTTATACATATGTGGGTAGTGCTCACCTTTATATTCAGAGGCAGTTATCAAGCACTGAAGCTTTAGTTATGATGCAGGATTCAAGTGGTTCAGTATGAATAGATTGAAAGAAATCCAGACTAGTTGGAATAATACCACCACTCAGGAGAGACTGGTCTCTCCTACAAAATATTTAGCTTCCTTGTCTGATTGATTTAGGATAGGTAGGTGTTAGAGGTGATCAGAAAAGGTTTTTATCTATTTCACCTGTTCTGCAGGATGTATCTGTTTTTTTGGGAAGTCTAGCCATTGGATATAGCCTATATAGCAATATGTAGTCTATATAATAGTGCCTTCTCTGGGTGCCCGAAGCATATAACAGTAAGTCTCAACTACAGGTAGTCCCAGGGTTAAGAATGTCCGGTTTAAGGAAGACCCGTAGTTAAGAACAGAGCCTATTGTAGCCAAATTCAAGTTAAATACACAATGATTTGAGTTAAATATACAGTGGTTTGAGTTAATTACACAATACTACTTATACAGTATTATATAATGATACTGTTCTGGCTTACATACAAATTCAACTTAAGGACAGACTGGGAACAGAACTTGTTCTAAAAACTGGGGGCTCCCTGTATCTAAGATCTCCACTCAGCAATTAAGAAAAATATAATCTCAGGAAAAAGATGAATACTTGCTCAGCTCTTATGCATTTGGGGGTGGGGGGTCTTCCAAAATGCATACCATGTTACAGCACCTGTTGATTTGCACCAGGAAACCAAAGTGGCTCCATATATATGATATGCCAGGAAATCAAGTGCAAATTGTAAAATGAAACAAGAAATATCTCATAAAAGAGATTTGCTTACCAAGATCTGGAAGTTAGTGGTCCTAATTTTTCAGAAAGTCTCATATGACTAAGTGCTAGTTGTTCATAAAAGTAGGATGATCATAGGACAAAGCCACTGTCTGGAATGGGTGATATGTGCAAATAACCTTCTGTTAGGGGACCCACCATTCAGGTCTGAAGCATGAATAATTGCAATTTGCTAGATGTGTTTTGGAGATGTGGAAGTCTTTTGAAGGATTGGTTTGTTTGACTGGGTACACCCACCTTCATGTGGAGACAGCCAGGAATAGCTTACAAAGTATTTGTGCAGGCATAGAAGAAGACAGTGCAAATTCAAATTCAATTCTAATTCAAAAAGAGGGCTTGGTATGTATGTCTGTGCATTATAAAGCAGGTCTTCTGAAGGATTTGCATGGTGCATGCACAGACACACAGAGACATACATTCCGTAGCATGTTTTTTTTCAGTTTATATCCTCCCCCAAGAAATATGGGAGATTATGTTTTTAAAAGGGTTTTAAGCCAATTTTCTTCTTTACTCTGTGGGGGAAAAAACCTTCAGGGATATAACACATTATTCTATTTTTCTTTCTCTAGACTTTATAAGGAATCTACATGCAGATTGGAGAATGTCCAAAACTTAGTCCTTTGTACCTTGCCTTTTGATTGAGTTTCATCCTTCCATTAATGCCTTTAAAATACCTGGTAAGGGTGACCTGTAGTTAATAGACAGCTTCAGAGAAGTTGACATAATATTATCACATGATAATATTACTGGTATGAATGGTATACTCATTACATAAATCATTAACAATATTTTTTGAAAAATACATATAGATAAATAATTGTGTTCAAAATCCTGTTAGGAAAGAATTAAGAAGGTTAGTTACTTCTTTCATAGGTTCAGAAATCTGACATATGTAGTATGATAAATCATACTTCAAATGTGGGTGTTTTGATTATTTCTCATAGCGGTTTGTCAGTACTGGGCTATTAATAAATAGTTAATATGACCTGAACAGACTTTTAATTTGATATTTAGTTTGATATTTGTTTTGTGATTCATTGCTTTTTGTTCTGTAATTCAGAGAGTTTGGGCTGTTTTATTTATTTTGTAATAATTAGTTGGTCAGAAACAGTGGTAGCAAAAGTGTCATATTTAAAAAAAAATCTGAAAGACTATTTAGGAAATATCAGTAAGTTATTAATCTAATATTGGAGATATAAGGTAAAGGTAGAATCTCCTTCAAGTTAACTTTGACTTATTGGAACTTCATAGACATATCCATATTGTATTCTTGATGACAGTTTAAAAATTGGTTTGCCATTGCTTTCTTCTAGTATATACTTACTTACTAATGTAACTACAGGTCGTCCTCAACTTACAATCACAATTGGGACTAGAACTTCCATCACTAAGTGATTAGGTTGGTAAGTGAGTTGGGCCTGATTTTACTACCGTTTTTGGCACTATTGTTAAGCGAATCACATGGTCATTAAGTGAATCCAGCTTCCCCCATTGACTTTGCTTGTTGGAATTCCCCTGGGAAGGTTGCAAATGGCAATTACATGACCCCAGGACTTTCCAACCATCATGAATATATTTATTATTTATTCATCATATTTATATAGCCGCCCATCTCACACAAAGTGACTCAGGGCAGATTATAACAATTAATGGGCAGCATACAACAATTAAATATAAGCCGGTTGCAAAGCACCCAAATTTTGATCACATGACCATGGGGACTCTGCAATGGTTGTAAGTGCAAGGACCGGTTGTAAGACACTTTTTTAGCACCGTCATAACATTGAACGGTCATTAAATGAATGGTTGTAAGTCAAGGACTACCTGTACTGTACAGCCTGTTGGATTTCATTTTGGTCTCCCATCGAAGCACTAATCAAATGCAACCTTGTTAAGCTTTTTGGAATGATCAGCCAAGTGCTGCTCCATGCTGTTCCAGTGGACATCTTAACTGCTTGTTTCATAAGAGAGAGTTAATGTTGGCTTTAAGTGGAAAATGGATTTCTTTTATTTAGGGCCCAGATTGCAATTTATAATTAAGGCTGACTTTATCAAACACTTCTCAGACAAAATTATAGCAGAGTCTATAACTGGGAAGTATTTTTCAACAGCTGTGGAAATCTGTGTTTTTCCTGTGTCTGTTTTTCCTATTAAATCTTTTTTACATCTCCATATCAACTAAGTGGCAGCACCTAGCTGACCTGGGCTGATCTCAAAAATATGCAATAAAAGAAATTACTTTTCCCTTTAAAGTCTGTTATATGGAGATACTGTCATGTTCTAGCATATGGTAATTCATCACTTCACACCTAATAAATCTTTATATGCAAGAGAAGTCGGTTGATATAACACTTCTCCCTTCCCATGACTCTTGGGAAAACATCAAAAGGTGCATTTGAAGATACAGAAAAGCCACAGGAAGTATTGATGGTTAAATGCTTTTGAACTATCAAGGATACTAGCTTCAAACCAGCAAATTTCTGATCTTGGATTATTTAAAATCAGTTGTCTTCCAGCTATGTTCAGTGGTGATTTTCTCCTGCCCTGCCCTGCCCCCCCCCCCAATGATAATAATTACTATCTGATTAAGCAAAGGGAAGAATAATTGTCCTCAGTATAATATTTTGCCCAGTGTGACTTGCTGGAGTTGATGGCTTATAGCCATTCCTTTTCAAATGGAAAATAATTGCCAGATTCTTGTGTTTGCTCTGACATGATGATTAGCTTCTTACGTTATAGTACAGGATTACACCCTGTTCATTTCAGTAAAGTCAGTGGATCCTGTATATTGCAAAGGGATAAAAACAAAAATATGCTGCTTGTATTGAAAAATAAGAAACAACTGTGCTCTGTGCTCCTACAAAATTATTGGATTACATCATTGCAATTCGACAGTGATTTCCCAATACCCATTTCTCCACAGAATCAATCGCATTGAAATAACCTGATCACAAAGCACTTATAATTTTCAGTCAGTTACTAACAATTCAATTTATACAGTTGTGGAATGATGGTTCTGTATTTAAGAAACTATATTTGTAATCATATTCTAGTATTTGCCCTGTCTTATATACAAGTGAGTTAAGGTATTCCTTAGAACAGAAGAGTAGCAACTAGCTGCACTTGATTGATTTCCCCCCTTCCGCTGCTGGGTGGGCAGTAGGAAGTATCAGAGTAATTGCCTAGACTGGCAAGTCAGAAAACATCCTGGAAGAGGATAGTGGCAAACTATTTGTTTATTACTATAAAGAATACTACATGGATATGTTCATGCAGCTACCAGGAGTCCTGCTCAACTCACAGGAGTCTTAACCTCCCAAGTGGAACGTCATAAAACAGAGTTCTCTTCATAAGGCATAAGGAGATGATGTGAAACTTCTCTGGAAAGATATATGTGTAAGAATCTTTGGAAGATTTCCAAAATCTTTCCTTTCAACAAATGAGCTAATAAGTCCTTCATCAAGAGAAGGAGGTATTTGTTTTCTTTACAAATAGCATTCAAGCTAAGGTAATCGGTACACAGTCTCAATGACCCATCCTTCTTTTCCCTAAACAAAACAGGCACCCCCAGGGTTGATTTTGCCGGTTGAATGAAATTCAACTGCTTCAAATTTTTATCCACAAAGTCCCACAAAGCCTGCAATTCTTTGGGGGTCATGGAATAAACTTTTGGCTTAGGAAGCTTTGCCCCGGGTTCAATTTCAATGGCACAGTCCATATCCCGGTGGGGTGGAAGCTGGTCCGAGTCCACCTCACTGAAAACTGCTTCCAAGTCTCTATAGGGCTCCGGGATAGGGCTGGAGTCAGTCCCCTTTTTCCCGGCTAATTCCAAGCCCGTCGCCACCATCCCTGGCCCCAAATCCTGATCAGCATTCCCCTTCAGTTGCTGAGTTGCATCCGTGTTAATCTCCACAGACCCAGTTTCCACCTTATTTCAGGATCCCATTGTTTCAGCCACAACAGTCCTAAAATAAGGGGGCCTGCAGTGGGAGCCACCAGCCACCTAAGAGTCTCCCTCTGAGTCCCAATCCTCATTTCTACAGGTTCCATGATCAACATCACTGGACCCCCTCCCGCAGGCGATCCATCCAACTGGGTGAAAACCACCAGTTGTTTTAAATTCCGCACCTTCAGTCCCAAGTCATCCACAATCTGTGGATCAATCAAACACCGGGTGCAACTAGAGTCAATTAATGCAGTCAGTTCTGCTTTATGATTAGTCCTTAACACCCTCCGTTTTACACCCACTGTCAAAGGACTCACCATGCCCTTACCACTTTCTGATTAACTTCCCGATGGCTGCCCATCCTCCTCGGAGGTCTTGCTGTCCCATGAAAACGGACCCTCCTCCGATCTCGCCACCACCATCCCCTTCTTTTTGGGCTTGTCACTCAGTTCATGACCCTTAGGCATCCTTTTCCCTACGGGTGGTTTCATGGCAGTTGATGAAGGGCGGTTTTTTGGGCAACTAGCGGCAAAATGCCCCTCTTCTCCACAGTTGAAGCACGTGCATTTCCCAGATCTCACCTCTCGGATTCCCTGTCTGGGTTCCCCAGCCGGCTTCCTCACTCCGGGTCTCATCTCTCCCATCAGGCGGCTGCTTTAGCCTCGAACCAACACCCAATCTGCTTCCACCCTTCCGGCTAAGGTAATCCACTTGTCTAGGGTCTCAGGATTGCCACGCACCAGAGCCCGTTCCAACAGCTCAGGTCTCAGCCCCTTCTGGAAATACTGCACCTTTAACTCCTCATTTCAATTCCGCAGTTTCTCTGCTAACCCCTTGAACTCCAGGGCGTATTCTGAAACTGTTTGGGGCCCTTGTTTCAAGTGCTTGATTGCCACCTTAGCTTTGATGGTTGCAAATGGGTCTTCAAACTGCTTGCGGAGGGCACTCATGAAGTCATCCAGGCTTCGTAGATCAACGGAGCCAGCTTCATGCGAGCGCATCACCCAGTCGGCTGCTTTGCCTTCCAGGGAGCCCGACACATAAGCAACTCGCTCTGCATCATTCCAGAACAGGTGGCCACATCCCTCCATGTAGATCCACACCTGGGCCACAAAACAACCCAGCCACTCAGGGTCTCCATTGCAAACCATCTTCAGACCCAGCTGCTGGAGAGGGTTCTTCTCTCCCCTCTCACGCCTAGGGAGGGTCCCCTTCATCATCATCTCCACTAGACTCTGGGGCCTCGTTCTCATCCCCACTCCTCCCCGATGAAATCGGAGAGCCAGATTAAGATGGAGGTAACGCTCCACCCCCTCCAGCTTGCTGCTGTTGGGACCCAGGTCCTAGCGATCTCTCCATCAGGTTCTTCATTGCATGAACATCGTCCCCCACAGCGAACAGCTGCACCTCTATCTTCTTCACCTTGCCTTCCAATTTCCCAATTCTTGACTCCGGCTCCTTCTTCTCCCTGGGGGTTTGAGCCACTTGGATGTCTCCCACCCCCAAGGACCACTGGGGTTTGACCTTCTTCCATGCAGGCTTAGCCAGCAGTTTCTCCTCTGTTTCCACAACCTCTTGGAAATGAGTTGTTTGGGTACCTGGTCACTGATCTCTCCTCCTCACCACCACCGTAAGTTCCAGCGGCTGTGAGGGTCCGGGCTGCGGCTGCCCGTCCAAAGCCCCGGCAGCTCCTCCGACCACTCTGGACTCTACTTCTATGGCATCATCAGCCATCCCGAGTAGCAGCAAAGTTCTGAACCTTCCTCGAAGAGCGTCTGCTCCGGGGAAGATTCACTAAGGGAGTCTTGGCAAAATGTAAGAATCTGCTAAACTCACTTCCCAATAAAAGTAAATCAGTGAATCTCAGTGAATCTTAGAATAAATTCAAAGAAGAATTTCTTTATTGAGAAGCAGTCTACAGTTCTAAGTTATTGCCAAGACTAAAAGCCCGCACGCACCCAAACCCCTTTTGTTTCCCTTGCATTCACCCCCCTTTTCCCAGTCCATCCCTTTCATGTTGATGATCTCAGCTCCTCTTGGTACAACCTTGGTTGTCTCTGGGAGCCCAATAACATTTCACTTGCGCCTAACAGTTCTTTCTGCCTCTCCCCCTTTTCCAAAATGGCAGAAATGAAGCAAGCAAGCTGATTAACTATTTAATTGATTGCGAGGCTTCTTACAATATGATTAATAAGAAGAAAGTATTTATAGATCTGACTTACTAGTTCCATAAATGTTGTTGCTTTTGTCCTAATATATGTCTTACATGGGATAGTTGTGCAGGACTATAGATGGAGATGCATCTCCAGATGCAAAGCAGATGAATGAAGTCATGGGTAGAGTAAGCATTTGGAGAACTATTTTATTTACTCCATTAGTTCCTAGTCAATAAAGTGTTCTGTGTGCCTACTTAGTCTGTAAAGTAATTCCATGTGCAGAGATTCTTATGCATAGCCAAATATGTCTGTGTGCGTGCACACACACATGCGCATACAGTATTGGGAGTATACGGACCCTATTTTTATTATTTAATTAAAATATTGCTGGGCTACCTTTATTAAAGATAGAAAATAAGCCTTAAGATACCTTACAAAAATATTGTTGCCTGCCATTAGGTGGGAGCATAACGTCCCTTTAATAGCCTTCCAAACCTGGTTTTCTCTCCTTAGCCCCTTCATCATGGCCATTGGCTGGAGGTGATGGTGTTATGCCAGCTAGAGGATACTGCACAGCACACATAGAATATTTACTTTGAATTATCAAGGAAGAGCAATTAAAATTACATACATTTGGTATTATAATCAACCTCTTCCATAATTTTATAAACATAATATAGATTAATTGGATTGATTGATTGATTGATTGATTGATTGATTATGTGCCATTAGGTTGGTAGATTATCTCCAGAACAACCATCCTCTTCTCTTTCCTTCCACCTTTCCCAGCATTATAGACTTTTTCAGAGATCTAGGTCTTTTTGCATAAAGTGTCCAAAGTAAGATAATTTGAGTCCAGTCATTCTTGCCTCAAGTGAGAACTCTGGGTTGATTGGTTAAATGATCCATTTGTTCATTTACTTGGTTACCCATGGTATTCTTAGGAGTCTTCTCCAACATCAAAGTTCAAAAGCATCACTATTCTTTCTGTTGTGCTTTTTCAAACAATAGAAGGTTACTATAAGAACCATACAATAGTAAAACAGCCAAGATTGTTAAAATCTATAGACCTAACAGTTAAATCCTCCTACTTATGCAAAAGAGAAATCAGAGCAAGGATAAAGCAGAATGACAAAACATTCCCCCTTGAAAATCCCCTTCAAGAATAAATGAAGAAGAAATTATATTTTCAGAGCTTTCCTAAATGTTGGCATAGGCCTGACAGACTGCCTTCCTGAGCATCTTCAGAAGCTGATGTACAAATATTGCATTACAGTAGCCCAGATGGATATAATTAAGGCAAGGTATGTCTTTTCCAGAGAAAGCCACAGATTATATACCAGATTCTATATATATAAAGAAATGAATAAGACATTAAAAAAACATTCCTGGCTACTACAGCTATCTGAGCTTTCCTGGTTATTTTAGAGTCCAGAAGGCCTCCCAGGCTCTACAGTTCTTGCCAACTGCTCAGACCAAGATGGTAATGAACTAAATAATAAACAAGGGTCCTGTCTTCCAAGTACTCATTTCCATTTCATCACATTGACGGTTTGTAGAACGTCCATAACAATGTGACTACATGTGTACTCAACCCATTCATCTCTAATTCTTCTCTGAAAGAATAAAGAATAAAGCTTGTTGTTGTTGTTTAGTCGTTAAGTCGTGTCCGACTCTTTGTGACCCCATGAACCATATTGCGCCAGGCCTTCCTGTCCTTCACTGCCTCCCTGAGTTTGCTCAGTTTCATGCTCATTGCTTCAGTGATGCTATCTAACCATCTCATCCTCTGCCGTCCTCTTCTCCTTTTGCCTTCAATCTTTCCCAGCATCAGGGTCTTCTCCAAAGAGATCTCTCTTCGCATTAGGTGACCAAAATATCTGAGCTTGAGCTTCATTATCGATCCTTCCAATGAGCAATCAGGGTTGATTTCCTTTAAGATTGACTGGTTTGACCTCCTAGCAGTCCAGGGGACTCTCAAGAGTCTTCTCCAGCACCACAGTTCAAAGGCATCAATTCTTCGGCGCTCGGCCTTTTTTATGGTCCAGCTCTCACAGCCATACATTACTACTGGAAAAACCATAGCTTTTCTTTTGACTAAGAATAAAGCTAAGTACCCACAATAAAATAACATTGGTTAAACCGTTCTAAATCAGGGGCTTCCTATTACACATTTGAATCTTTAAGATGTGCTTTTAGATCTAAGCCATGAAATACATATATTCCATTTACTGTACAATACATTTCAGATCAGCCAAAAAAAATACCAGATTTGATTTCTAGCAAGTGTTTGCATTAGAGTTTTTAGATAGAAGATACTGAAACAAAAAAGGGTAGTGTTCACATTTAAACTTAAAAGCAAGAGCTGCAGCTGTGGCTTATAATTGTTTTGGGCCACATTTGACTTAGGTTATATAACCATCACAAATTATTCTAGACAAGAACTTTTGTTGCTTTCACAAAGATTCTATGATTAAATAGAAGTTTTCTTATTTGTCATTGAGATAAAATACTATTTCAGACAAATTGCTGAACACTTGAATTCTAAGTTACTGTCTTAAGGTTCAAAAGAGAAACCATAAAAATTATTATGGTGTTTCTTGTTGCACAGAGAGGCTTACTAAAATAGATAATGCATCATGCAGATAAAAAAAAAAAGGAGTAAACAAATAGAATATGACTTGTCTTGGCTGTTTATATATGTATTACATTATTTCTCTGTGAAACGGGCCTGTCAGGGAAGGTTGAAGCTGCAGATAAACTGCTCTATTGTTTGGTAGGTCTTTGAAGACAAGAAAACAATGGAGGAATATCTATTATTGAGTGTACTTGAAAGGTTTAGAGCATTTGGAAGAGCAGTTCTCATAAACTAATGCAACAGACAATTTAATTAATGTGACATAAGTGGTTAAGCATGGACATCAATTAATTTGTATTCCATTGATAGCTAGATTTGGAATAAATGACCAGAAAAAAATCCAGATACCACAAACATTGTTTTGATTCTGGTATCTTTAAAATAGTGGTTAACAGTACTCTCTGAAGCCCAGATATCTAGACCTTTCTAATACTCTGAAGTCATTTTTTTCCCCTTTCTATTGTTTGAGCTCATAAGAGAACAATCTTCTATAAAATGCCATCTAGCTATTGAACTTGTTAATGAAAACATATAATCATGCTCTTGGATCTTAACATTGGTTCAGTCATAAAAAGAAAAGGGCCCCGTTATTTTGTCTTTTGAAAACAATTGTCTCATCTTAGAAGCCATTCTAAAGTTACAATTTATTGTCAATGAAACTGGTTCACTTAGTATGCAGCCTTTTATTCCTAAAGTTGAAAATGAACCTTTGCATAGGTGCCTGCAATACGATGGAAGCATTTGAAATAGTTTGCATGCAAATTGTATTTTACCTTCCCTAATAACAACCATTTTCTTCTTCTGTTATAGAAGAGACACCTGCAAAGTGCTATCCTTCTTGTATCCTACTTTGAAATGTTGGTTTTTTCAAAGTATTTTCTGCTTCTTGAATATATTTTACTCTGTAATACTCTGAATATTGCTCTTTATAATAAAGATTTATTGGTAATTTGAAGAATTTGCTTTCCATAAGAAGGATTTAACTTAAACTGAACTGTAAATAAGTAACCACAGCTCCTGGAGAGTGTGAATGGGTGGAGGAAGGGAACAGGTTTCTCAAAACAGAATGCTTTGCAATTCAATTAATCCCAACAGATGTACGGGGCAAATGAGGGGCCTTGACGGTTTTCGGAGGATGAAAAAAGAATGCACACAGCTTGAGATTGAAACTGAAAAGAACTGCATAACTAATAAGGTTCTGTGTCAAAGACTCTTTATACCTCACAGTTCTGTGAGATTTCTGAGAGCCGCCCTGAACTGGCACTGCTGTGGGATGGAGATTTAAATATGGATGGAGAAGAAAGATTGGGTTTAGGGCATCAGGGAGAGAAATAAAGGAACTTGGATTCCACTAGAAGTCTTAAAATATGTCCTTTGACAAATCTCATAGATCTATTTCTAGTATTTCATCTTAAATAATATGAGTTGCCGTCTTGAGACCTTCATTTGTGGAACTTGGGAGCACGCTTTATTATACTCTGTGAGGTCCTTCTTCACAGGAGCTCAGAGCCACTAAATAATCAGTACAGTGGCATACCGAGCTGAGCTTGGAAAGGAGAGACCAGATTCAGATCTTAATTTTATTGTGAAGCTCCTAAGGTGGTTTTGGCAAACTTGCATTCTTTATCTTTATACGTTTTATACATTTTAAAGTGAGAAAAAAATAGAAAATCAATCAGCGTGTGCATCCATATCCCATATTAATCATAACTGGAGTAAGCAGGGTATGTTCACAATACAGTACATGTTAATTTCTTTGTCTGAAATTTTGAACTCATTTTATGTCTTAGAATTTACTGGGTAGGCATTGAATAATTTGCAAAGCGTAACTGTGGTATAGTGGTTGAGAATTCAGAGCTCATCTAGGCAGATGAATTGTTCTTACATGTAATAGAGGAGGCAATACTTTATCTGGGCAATATTTACATGAATTGTGAAACAGAAAATTGAAAAGCTTTCTGAATTACCTCTCGCAGTAAAGGCAGCAGCTACAATAAACTTCTTTCACCTGAAATGAGGATTGCAGGGGCTAGAAGGAGGACTTTGTATATTGTTTCAGGGTTGCGGAATTATCTTCCTCTTGAGGTACATGAAAAATTTAAGCATCAGTTTTTCTTGCACCTCAAGAGAAAGATCACTCCAGTGAGCTAAGTAACTGAACCAGAAAAGCCACAGATAGCTTATATATGAAATCAATCATAAAAAATGTATTTAAAATTTGCAGCAGGTAGGCAAGGAATACAGCTAAATGTAGCGTGTGTGCGTGCATGCACGTCCGTATACACAAATCCACCAGCAATTGGAGAAACTGAAATAACATTTTTCATGAATGAATCTTGAAAATAACACAAATTAGGATATTAGCAACAGTAAAATACATGCAAGGATTATAAAACACCAAGTAAACTTATTTAATGCTTACTAAATCAAATTCAACAGGAATAATAAGATAAAACTTTGTATAACCTTGGAAAGCACTGAAAGAGCATTTTAATAAGAACTCACCTCTGGTTTTGGGCCACTTTTGACTCTATATTGATCACATTTATCCAAATTTCCCTGATAGTTTCTACCCTTCCCATCTGAACTCACTGTATCACATGCTCCAGGTACCCTCAGTAAAACAATATCACTTGGTAGCTCCCAGAAGGTTTGTTTCTCTTTCATGGTGCCTGCCCTCTAGAGCAACCTTCCTCTTGAGATACAGATGGCCCAACCTTATCATGGTACATCTTATTTATGATTACTGAAATTTACTCAGCCTGAGTTTGGTTTTTTGTGGGGTATTTTGGGGGTGGTTTCCTGGAATGTTTTGATTTTGTTTGCCACCCAGAGTTTCTTCAGATAGCTGAACTTTTTGTGTGTTCATGTATGTGTGCCTTCAAGTCAGTGTTGACTCTTGGTGACTGCCTGGACAAGTCCCTGCAGTTTTCTTGACAAGATTTCAGAAGTGGGTTGCCATTGCCTCCTTCCTAGGACTGAGAGAAAGTGAGTGGCTCAAAGAACCCAGCTGGAGTGGTGCCTGGCAGGACTAGAACTCATGGTCTCCTGGTTTCTAGCCTGATGCTAGAACCTAGTGTTTCCCAAACTTTTTCCTTCATTACCCAAAACCCTAACGGTCACTGAATGAATGGTCGTAACTTGAGGACTACCTGTATTATAAAAACTATTACTGAATGATCTTTACATCATTTCAACAAATTGCCATTTCATCAATTTTTATCTTAATAGGAATACTTTGGGAGATTTTCAAATATATTTTAGTACATGTGACAATATTTAAGTCAATTTAAATGTCCCTGTTGTGATTGTGTAATGGGTTCGTGTATCGTTACCCAAAGAAAAACCACTTTTACCCAATTTTGAGTAATTTATGCGGGTTTGGAAAGCACTGCCTTAACCACTACACCAAACTGGCTCTCTAGCCATATAAATTAGATAAGTAAATAAAAAATAAAGCTTGCTACATTCTCACAGGAATAGTATAAAAATTAAAGAGAGATATGTAATGAAAAGCATATTTGTGTATTCCAAGGAAAATTTATTATCAGCAAAGATTAAGTGCAGGATCCAATATAGGATCCAACAAATTTCTGAACCTAGTAGGTATGTCTCTTACTTCAGCTTTCCCTGAGTTTTCCAGAACTCTCTACATTGTGTCACCTGCACCTTGAAACTGCACTGTAAAAGAGAAAAATCAGTATAACCAGTTGTAAAACTCACCAAGCATTTACAGCCTTAAGATTACAGGGTATGACCAAGGCTGTAATTGAGGGTAGATATCAGCAAACTTTTGTTCAACAAAGAGTCTGCCCTTCTGGTCATTCTCAGATTGAAGATTTACCACATTATCTTTTATGTTGCCCATAATATTTATCTGGTCTGAAAGAAATAAATTGAAAAAAGGTGGACAATTCTCAGCTAAGTTCAGATGAAGAAAAAATATGCTTTCTTTTATCTGATTTTAATAAAGCCATATCAGAGAGTATAGCTCTATTTGCAGAAAAGAGTCAACCAAATCATGTGCAGCCAGTGGTGAATTAAGGTGTCTATTTATTCTTTTATTTTTAAAAAACTGTTTTACTTTTTGTAATGTTAATGAATGTAATAGCCAGCAGCTATACACATTTAATGAACAAAGTTGAACAACTTTCCATTTCCTATGGCTTCTCACTGAGTCTATGCCTCTTCCTTCCCCTATTATAACTGATCGCTCAACATTTTCTTTCTTCTGTTTTTAATATAGCACAGCTAGCTATGTGCCAGTCTTGCATATCTATTAAATTAGTGTTCCCTAATATCAGATGGAGTTTTGGTTGCTTCTGCAAGTTCTTTATTGTATGCTGTTGCTAGTGAGTTCACTAATCAAGCTTATTGATTGTTAATTAGAGCTCACTTAAAAAATAGCTGGGTTTCAAGTAATTATTGAGCTGAGAAGGCATTGGAACAATATAACCAGGCTTCCAAAAATTAGAATAACCAGTAAAAGATGAAGAGATCTGCAAGAAGACCAGGGTTGATAATGTGTAATTTTCAATTACATTTGTTTTAACCAAACTTATCACAGTGCTTTAATGTGCAATGTTTCACTACCCCCTTCCAAGTCAAGAATGTGGCTTTAAGAAGTTTCATTTAGTTAAACTCATTATGAATTAAAAATTAATGTCAGTATAAATAACACGTGTGACTCAAAATCCCAAACCAGTTATTCTGCCAAGTGTCATAGTCAACCAGGAGCTCACTCAATAAATTTCCTGGATGTTCCTGGAAACCTGAACATCAGTGAAAAATCAAGGATGTTGCCTTTTAAGCTATATACATGACTTCCAGGTATACTGCTTCCAATGTGTGTCCTTACATTCATGGTTCACTATTAGAATGTGTGAAATTCAAACATATCATATATATTCAAGTAACTCAGCAGATGATTGGTCTGGCAGAAATGATAGGAGTCAAGATGGGCTGGGCTACAGAGAAGGCAAATAATGGATTGCATAAGCTCATGTTCTAGTTAAAGGGGTCATTTGTTCTCAGCAATATTTATATCTTAGCTGTGACTAAAATTTGAATGTCAAATTATGCATATGTGAACCTTAGAAATTGAAGCAAAAGAAATACAAGATGGTCCAGTGCACATTTTCATGTGCCTTTGTCCTGTGGCCATTTCCTCTACATTACTTTGTCATATTGGACACTCATGTTGGTAAAGGCATTGAGAGAAAAGCAACTGGGGAGAGAAATTGCGGGAACATGTTCTTCTCACTGAGTGGTGCTTTTTTTTAATCTACTTGTGTGATCAGGGAAGATTCATGCTTAAATATGTATCTCCTGTCTAGTTTGCCCTAATTCTTAGCTCAGAAAAAGGCTGAAAAATGAAAAATTGCATGCCACCTTCATTTTATTTCTTTTAGGAATTAATTAAATAGCTATGAAAGCATTAACCTTTCATGACAGAATTTCTCAAACCACCTTTAAAAAGGAATAGCGTTAATGGATGCACTTTAATAGTCCAAGAAAAAAAAATTAAGTTCTATTTTAATTAAAGAGTGAGAAGATATGGTTTTCTCTAGTGGCCTCCATGATTAGTCACTAGATTAACTGAATGCCAATTATTCCAGAATTCATCGTTTTATTTTCTCTTAATAGGCAGTGTTTCCCACTTCCTTCTCTTTCAGTGGTTTTGCAAATAATCAGTTGGGCCTCCTCAGAGAGATGCAAGGAGTTGCTTGTTTTTCCTTTATGGAACCAGGAAGCGAATTAGCAACAATGAAATGCAGAATGCAAATGGCAGAACTGCACTTGCTAAAAACAAAGAATGATTGCCACTGATGGAAGCTCTGTGTCAAGGTTTTCCCCACTATAACGTTCTGCTAATTTTCCCTTCAGTGTTTTCTGTCAGTAATGGGAAAATGTCCAAAGTGATGACATTAGGTCACAGACTTAACTTTGCTATGTCTTAGAAGAGATGGGAACCTGGATGACATTTTCTGTGACGACCCTACCTTTTCAATATTTGGAGTCTTTCACCCTAAATAGGCCTAGGGTTTTGTTTTGTTTACAATGCTGTATGTATTATGAACGTACCTAAAAAGAATGTGAACAGAATGTGAGCAGAAAACTTATTTTTGTTTATTTCAGATTTTAGCTAAAAGTAACTTTATCAAGATTTTCTCAGAGTTTTTTTCCCTAATGAAAGCATATTCTGTTCTGCATTAGGATGACTTTTAAGCTATGGTTTTGGCACTATGAACAGCCTATACCAATAATAGTACCTCTTTTATCTCCCAGCCTTTATTTTTCCTGAGTTATTTTACACTGTTTTCAAAAGTTGGATTTGTTTCCATAGTTCTGAAGCTCTAAACCTCCACCAGGTTTGCATTAGACAAGCATATTACAAAGTTATCAATTAATCAAAATGGGCCGCCTGTTACTTGGAAGTAATTTTAAAAATCTCTGGGGTGAGAAAACAATATCTTGCTCTTGCCTCAGCTTTATTTGATTATGTACAGCTTTCATACAAAGTAACAGTGATTTGGTCTTTGCCCAACTGGGTAAGAAAATCTAAAAGTAGAACTAAGATTTAAGAAGTGGTGAATCTTGTGAACATGTCATGAAATGGCCACTGGGAACCTGGATAAGGTTTTGATAAATACGTTGATATGTCTTGCAGTTTAGATCTTTGATACTTTTCACATTTACAAATGAATCCTTTTCCAAAGTATGTTTTGTTTTATTTTAGGAATTCATAATTTTTTTCTTATTGTTTTTACTCATCAGGTACCACAGAGAAATGGCTATATGGATTTGGATATTAAGCATTCTGAGCTACTCTTGCATTTCTTGTGCATTAAGGTCTAAGAAATGGGATATGTACCAGAGTAAGACAGAACTCAGTCACCTAACAGTGAACTACGATACGGGAACAGTCTATTTAGGAGCAGTAAATGCCTTGCATCAACTCACAAAAGACTTGAAGCCCTCAATAGATGATGTATCTACTGGGCCACATCTGGATAACAAAAAGTGCACACCTCCTATTGAAGAAAGCCAGTGCTCTGACAAACAAATGACAGACAATTACAACAAATTACTGTTGGTGGACGTGCAAGAGAAAAGAATGGTAGTTTGTGGGAGTCTGTTTAGAGGCATATGCTCCATAAGAGAGCTTGAGAATATTTCAAACAGAACTTACTATGAGACTGGCAGTGGAGAAAAATCATTTGTTGCAAGTAATGATGAGAATGTAACCACTGTGGGGCTGATCACCTCTTTGAAAAAAGGCCGGATGATGTTTGTGGGGAAGGGAAATGGGGGAAACGACAATGGTGTAATCATCAGTACGCGACAGCTTTTTAATGGAGATGGGAGAGAGATTTTTGAATTGTATGCAGACCCTGCTGCTATTAAATCAGCTTATCCTTACTCGAGCTCACAACAGTTCCTGTATATCTTTGAAGACAATGAATTTGTTTATTTTATTTTCAATCAGAATGAGAGGCAGGCCACTATAAATAGGACGCTAATTGGGCGACTCTGCAAAGAAGATGAACATTATCATTCCTATTTTGAAATGGACTTGGAGTGTAAAGATGACACAGGCCCTTTTAACCAAAGCAATGCAATCTATGCTTCTGTCTATGGAGAACACCCAGTGCATACTATAGTATCATCAGGGCAAGCTTTTGATGCCTCCTCACAGGACAAGCTGCTCATCGGCCTCTTCAGGAGAATGGAAAAAGACTCCTTGGTGTCTGCCATGTGTATGTTTAATTTGAGTGATATCAATAAAAAAATGGAAGAAAACAGGGAGAAATGTTACACAAAGGATGAACGTAATGTATTTTACAAACCATTCAGAACTGAAAATGCCCCATGCAAAACTACATCACACCAGGTGAGATGAAATAATTATCTTTAAACTGCTGTGGAAGATGAGCATTCATCTAATGTTTCCAATCCATGAGATAAAACTACAAGACTCAAATTTCATTAGTAAACCCAAGTACCTTTTTTGGTTTTCACCATCCTGAGATATTCCTGCATAATATTTATAAATCCCTCTTTTCTCTAGGGCACTTTTGGATCTCTGTTTTATATGAAAGGCAAATATTTCAAATTGTAAAACATCCCATTTATGTTTTCATGCTGTCGGTTCAAGTATTTCAAATCGGCTCAATTCAGCCAAATTAACCATGTGCTTGAATATCTTTCATTGAAATAATTCCAATTTCGAAGTGCTTCCTGTTGGCTGGTTTATGCCTTCATGGTTTCTGTACAGTAGTTGCTGCTGTAAACAGTTTTTTTTATTGGGGAAAAACGGCTGGTTGTATTGATAGCAGTGTATCAGCAGCATTAAAGCATCTGAAGGAACATTACAGGTGTCACACAGGCGGCATAATTTTTTCTAGATGAAATTCTAATGTTGGACATATGCGGCTTTGTAATCTTTTGATACATTCAGAACTTACTGAGATGTCATAATATGGAACTTCTCTTTTTCCATTTTGCTGAAAAACTTAAACTTTCAGATCAGTCCTAGTTTCAGGGCTTAATGGTTAACATTTGTTTGAATTTATAATTCCTAATTCATGTTTCCTTTCATAGAATTCAAGTGTAACTTTTCCATGTGGCTCTGAACATTTACCATATCCTTTGGGAAGCAAAGAAGGAATTTCTGCAGAACCTGTGCTCAAAAAGGAAGGGATAAATTTAACAGCAGTTACCTTTGCTGTGGAAAATGAGAAGACTGTAGTATTCGTTGGAACATCAGATGGCAGAATTCTGAAGGTAATTTCTAATATATCTTAATGCTAAAAATTGGGTGAAATAGAATACCAAAATTCTGGCCATCATAAATTAGCTATAGATATTAAGGTTATCCCAAGGATTGCTCGACCTTTAAATAAAATAAATGAAACTAAAGGCGCTTGAAGATAACATCTGGTAAAGGCAACACTTTGTTCAAAGAATTATGATAGTGACATATAGCCCAAAAATTAGCTTCTCCCCACAAGGGAATTTAAAGTATTGATTGTGCTTAAAGATCATAAAATCACAATTTGAGAATAGGGAATCCTTGCTTAATGACCTTAATTGGGACTGGAATTTCCATCACTGTGTGAAGCGGTTGTTAGGTGACCACATGATGTGACCACATCACTTAGCAATGGTAGTTAGGCGAGGACCACGCCATTGTTAGGTGAGGACCTCACGGTTCTACCCTGCCGCACTCACCTCCGCTTCAACTCCTCTGTCTATCTCCCCCCATCTCTGCCCTTTTGGCTACCCTGCACTCTGATGCTGCCCCCTACCCCCACCACCCCTAGCTGACCTTTGGGAGGAAGAAGATGGTGAAGGTTAGCTGGGAGCAGTGGGGGCCAGCAGGGGTAGGCAGTAACAGAGTGCAGGATAGCCAAAAGGGCAGGAATGGGGGGAAATAGGCAGGTAGGGGGAGTTGAAGTGCACACTGCAGTCATAAATGTGGGCGGGCTGCTAAGTGCCCAAATTTTTATCACATGACTGTGGGGGCATTGCAACAGCTGTAACTTCGAGTATCAGCCATAACTACCATTCGTTTAGTGCTGTCGTAATGTCAAACAGTCACTGAACGAATGATTGTTAAGTGAGGACCACTTGTAATTGAAATATAGTCTTCAATCTAAAATCAATACAAACTCAACCTTTGAAGGTGATCTTCCCAAAGACCCAATGATTTATTAGTAAATATTTAAATTCAGTTGAACATAAGCTTGTGTGGCAGGTAGATACTTAACATGCTTATTTGTCACTGCAGAGTGGACATTACCAGAACTGGCAAGCCAAAATATTTGGTTATTTTTTGAAGTTTTTTTAAAAAAATATTGGGCTAAAGGGCACATCTTGGCTTTTTGGGGAAGGAATTGGGAAAGTTTAGACAGTTGAAATGGGTACTTTAAGCCTCTAGAAAACTTAAATTAGACATTGAGCCTTAAAACCTCCCTTAAATTAAAAAAGGGGGGGCATTACAACTTTTGGCCACTCTAGGAAATTTTGTGGAAGACATAAAAAGGTCACAGGGAGGCCATGTATTAACCAGGGATTGGATGTTGTCTCTTCATTTATGGATTAGTGGAGTGCATATATCAAACTAGTCATGGCTTAATTCAACAAACCCTGGTTAAATCAGGGCTTAATGCAATATGTGAATAAGATCTAAATCACAGGTCCTCGTTTTCTCTTCTCCCCTCAGTTTCTTGACAACTGTTCACTGGTATAGCCAATACAAGCAAACTAATTTACGTTAATTATATTTGGCCTATTAACCAGAATTAGAAATATGCTTAAATACGATTTCCATGTTAGTAGCTGTGTTTCCTGCAACAAAAACAGCCTTTTGGCATCTTAAAGACTACAACAGCTGTTATTGGGAAAGTGTTTGTAGATCATAGTGTTCAGTGATGGACAAAAATCAACAACAGATATCTACAGACAGTGTATTTTAACAAACAATTTTCTGGGGTGAAACAGAGACATTTTTGCCTTTATGATCTATTTCCATTTCAGGTTGGCAAGCAAAAAAATTGGTTTATCCCAGTTTGCTTATGAAAACAAAGTTTGTCTTGTAGTGATTAAGAAATGTGATGTGAGAAGAGGGAAGAAGTATGAGTCTAAAGTTCATACCCAGTTACCAGATTGCTTTTTACCAAACAAAATACTAATATTGCATTATATACACGTGTTTGAATAAAGGTTTGGGACCTCCGGCAGCTTCCTTTCCCTCCTCCCCCCTTATAGTTGAATGAGAGACTTGAAGTTTAGTTTCATTTTCAACTAGTCTTGATATGTCTTTATATAAGAACCAGAGAAGGGATTTTAATTTTATCTGTTCATGAAGATTTCAGTAGTAGCTTTGTTTAATGAACCATGGTTTGTTTAAATCTATGATTTTTTTTAATTCAGTAGGTTTTACAGGCAGATAAACTAATTTCTCTTCCTTTAAAGGGAGAGGATCATGACAGCTCAACATTTCAATCAGGTTCATTTAAGATTGTGCACATAAGGCTAAATCCTGGTTCTGGAATTACATGCCATAAACTCTCACATTGATAAAGTTGTCTGGTCCTAACACTTTAATAGATATATGCTATAAATAAAAAGGACCATAAATTCTATTGGGAAGTTGTTTGATAATATATTGACTTGCAATTTTAAATCTTGGACCATACTTGCTTCATAATACATCGAAGAAAATGGCAAATCAAACTGGTAAATTGAGCAAATCAAACTGGTAATTTGTTATGGAAACAAAAATATTTTAAATTACCAATACCATTTAAATAAAAACATCTTTTCCATTGCTTAAAAGTTATTTAATGAGATTATTTTAACTAATAAAAATGTATATCTAAACCAGTTTTAAGCGAACAATCATCATTTTAATTTAACTGGTAACAGCTAAAATAACATACTTAATCTGCATTTCAGGTAGCTTTGTCAAATCCTGCAAAGGAGTACGCTAGCATTCTTATTGAAAAAAACAAACCTATCAAAAAGGATCTTGTTCTTGATGCTTTCCATGAGAACTTGTATGTGATGACTACAGATAAGGTACAAAATCTTTGGCAGCAATAATGAGATCATAAAACTCTTGTTCAATGTGTATTTCTGCATCATAGGGCCTATCTGCAGGACTATTTAATGAGCCATCAACAAATTGCTGTGATGCTAAATGAAAATCACAGCAATTGCATGTTTACTTCCTTATTGGCAAGAGATGAAGGTGAGGTTTTCATTATTCTTGAATAAAGTCAATAAAGTCAGATATTTGGGGAAATTGATTAAGAACTTTACAGTAGAGAGAATATGGGTGTTATATTGAGAGAGAGAGAAACAGAGAAAAAAAATATCCTTATCTACATTTTGTTTCCACAACTAACATTAATTAATAGCTCTCGTTTTACATATACTCCCCCCACCTCCAAAAGCATCTGTTTCTAGCATAACATTTGGTCTGACCGTAATTCAAACCTACTATGAATACCACTGAACCACAAGGCTCAGTTGCCAATAATTGTAGTGATTTATTGTCTAACTGTAGCTGGGAAGTACCATTAGAAGATGGTATGCATCTTGGGACAGAGTAAAGGTAGCAACAGCAATGATGCAATATTTGGTGCAAAAAACCAAAAAAAAATATTAAGAATGAGCAGAAGGTTTGATACATCTACTGTATATAGGAAAAAGGACAATAGTGGTAGGAAGCCAGTTTGTATTATACAGAGAAAATGTCAGATGCTTTCTAGCTCCTGCTGTATCATTTCTGTTAATGTTGTCTTCTGGAAATCATTGAGCTGTGGGAAGCTTGGATCAACTTTCTTTTGAAGTTTATTCTTCTCTTAACCTATTCCCAGATATCATGTACTAATCAGGAAATACCCACACCATCAATTCCCACAATCTCTTATGTTTTTGTTTATCATGTTATTTAAGCAGATGTGGTTGCTCTCAAATGTAGTCTTCTAAATTAAAACAGCTCACACTAGTTATTATTGCTGCTGACTTGATGGCTCAGATTTCCTCCCTACTCCTACTTCTCCCAAACTCAAAACACTGTTAAGGATAATCAACAGAAGCTTGTTTGTGAAATAGTCATGATTGGTATAATCTACAGTGGAAAAGTCTATATTAATTTTTTTTAATCAATAAATTTAGGTATACGTTGTACTGAGTTATATATTCTGTAATTACTTGCTTCAAAAGTGCTGGAATTTTAAAATGAGTGCTTTTGTCATATGGCTTAAGAGCCATCTCTTTGATTTTAAATTGCTTGAAGAAAGATATTGCAGGAACTTAATATGACTAACAGTTATGAAATATGACATTCTAATTCTAAACACATTCACTTGAAATAAATCCTATTAGACTTCCAGACTAGTGTCTTTAATAGGGGTGTATATAGACCACAGTATTCATTTCTGATCATGACTGAGTGTTTGGAAAATGCTTCACTCACCTCCCAGACAAATTTGAAATAAGGTTCAAATATGTTAAGCCTCATATTCCTCGCTGATTATTTTGTAATTATTTTTTGAATAATATATTTTAATGTATTTTAAATTGTTTACAAAGTATTCTAAACTTTTTTTTTTTTTAATGAGGACTGAAGACAAAGTTTCTAGGGACTATGTGCAAACAATTTGAAGACTGTGGATAAATGTACTTGGGAGTAGGAGATAAAGAGGAATAATCCCAAGCCCATTGATCTTGCACATGAACAATGACAGTTTTTAAAACTGCAGGCAATATTTTGAGGGCTTGGGAGGAAGAGGGTTGGGGAAGTACTATTAATTTCAGTCACCCTGTGGTTGTATGAGCATCCAGTGAAACGCGTCCTGCATCCTACCTGTACTGACACTTTTGCGAAGGAAGTGATCATTGCCTTGACATGAAGGCATGCCATATAATCCTGCACTTTTAGTTCCAAGAGAGTGCTTGCTCCCCCCTCCCCCAAGCTCTCAATTATGCATTATAAAGGATAGAAATCTGGTTACTTACTGTGCTAATATTGCAGCTCAGTGGGCAGGGAATGCAGAAAGGATGGCTGTTTATTGCTGGCTAGGAGTTATTAAAACTAAATGGAACCCCATGTTTAAAAGCAGTTTATCACAGAAGATCAAATTGAGTGAGAATCATTTAAAAAAAACAACCTTACAGTGGTTTTCAGTACAGTACTACATCATATAAATATGTCATTAAGTGGGTATCGGCCAAAGAAATCCGTCATTGGATTTTCATTGGACGGCTCAGAAGATCCCATTAGACACATGATCTTCAGGCACTTATACTAGTACGTTGAAGAACTGTTGTTCCTGATAGTTTTTCAGTTGAATTATTCAAGGAGGATGCAGGACAAATTTTAGATAGGCTAGAAGTATAAAATACATTGTTAGAATATTATCTGTATGCAAACATCATTTTCCATGTTTTTGTCTTCAAAGTTACTGTGATTTTTGTTATTTATGTTAATTGGTTTCTTTACTAGGTATTTCGCTTGCCTGTCCAAGAATGTGTTAGTTACTCAACCTGTAACCTGTGCATCCAAGCCCGGGATCCTTACTGTGGTTGGTGTGTAACAGAAGGAAAGTAAGTGCTGTAGGCAGCAGCTAAGGGGGATATATCTTAATATGCAAGTTAATTCTTTTCACAAGATCATGGACACCGACTAATTTCTTCAAAGCATTTGTACTAGAACTGAAAAATCTTCATCACAAATTATCACAATATAAACATATAATGAGCAGCAGGGTAGAAACCAATTTACATATTTTTTCTGTATAGTTTGAATATAATTTGCATGAAAATGGTAGTTGCCAAGCCACAGCTGGTGAACATTTAGCATTTATCTAGTGATAGTCTTATTCTTGTATTTTAACCCTAAATGTTCCATAATATAGCTCTAAAAATGATGCTTAGAAATCATTAGAGGCAGAAGGGATAGAAGCCATGCCAAATTTTGCTTTCTTTTGTCTATATTTGTATTTCTATGTGTAAGGTTTTTCATGTTTGAAGGTAACAAAGCATTTTTTTTATTTTTTTATTTTTTTGCTACTGAAGGATAGACTAGAATTTGTAATGTTCAGAATGCTATGACAAAGACTTATCCAGGATTATGTCTGTGATGTGGTGGGTGCCAGTTTTTCAAATCCTTTACACTCTGCAGTTCCTTAGTGGTGACAATTTCCAGTTCTCAAAATTAGAATTCTGATTCCCCTGAAGCATATTCACTGTGAAACTGAGTTAAAAACGACAACAACAGAATTCTTGTTTTCTTCTTTGTCCATTTAAGCACAGACAGAACCACAGTGATTTCAAGCACATGTTGAAATAACTAGAAACTAGTTGGTAATTTACCAGAATTATAAATTGACTAATTTTGTGCTTTTCTTAGAAAACATATCCTTAGCTCATTGGTTTTGGTTTCATAGTTATGATTTCTTAGATTTATATCTAAGAATGGTATCTCTGTCCACTGGGAATTCAGGACCATTTATGTTGTTTAAGTTTGTGCAACACAAAGAGTACATTACATAAAACACAATTAAAATGTGTTGAACTACTGGAGCTTCTTTCAAACTATAGGAATCTGCTTTATATCATCAAATGGTAAATTCTACCAGATCAGTATTGTCTACACAATCTCCATTATTTCAGACAGGTCTTTTCTAGACTAATTGGAGATGCACAGGATTAAATTCTACTTCTTGAAAAACCTGTGCCATAATACCAAAGAGCTATTTCAGAGAGAGGCTCTCAGAATATCACAAATGATAAATCTCAGTAGATGTTGTGACAAACATAAAAATATAGCTGGTCTCAAATTGTTTTATATATGTAGGTTATGTGTAAAAGAAAACTTATTTTAATTTACAAATGTGAGTGGAGAGTTTTCAGGAAACCTTTAAACAAGGTTTTATTTCCAGTTGGAATAAGTTTTCCTTTTTTATACATTACCTTTCCAGTCTTTATCTTTTCCCCCTTTTATTATTATTTACAGTGTACTTGTATTGTTTGCAAATGCTTGGCTTTTTATTGTTTCTCAACTTGTTACATTTCCATATTTCGAGTCAATCAGATGAACTTTGCAAGCTTTTACATAGCAATTTTGAGGGGGAAAACATTATTCCATATTATTACTGTTACTAATACTACTACTAATTCTGCCAATTACTGAACAATCCATTTATCAGTTGACTGAAGATCAAGCATAGTAATTAAATTATATTTCAAAGTATGCTTAAAATTTGCTGAACCAAACTTTTTGAATGTCTCTAGGCTTATTTTTAATAAGTTACAGAAGGAGGTATGGGTCTAAACCCTGCTTCAAATTTACAAGTTAATTAACCCCATGGCAGAACCGAACGGGATTTTGTGATATGAAGTTCATAAAGCTGGCACACAGTTTGTTTAATTATAGGAAGGAGCTGGGTTTCAGGGATCTTGCTTCTTCTCTAAATATTTAGAAGACTTCAGTAAAATTACCAGAAAGCTTACTGTAGTGCAAAGCTAGTGCATGCAGAGTCTGAAATATTTATTCCCTTCAAATCATGAAATATGAATAAGATATTAATTACTTTTGAACTATGAAGGCATGGTCACATTTGGTGGAAAAATAGCTTTTCTTTTGGTGTCTCATGATGACTTTTGCTCTCATTATTTTGAAGAATCAAAGATCTGTGCAGGGAAATGTATGGTTTGATACATGTGGGAATACTGAAGTCAAATCTGTGAATGTCACTCCTTCTGTAGGAATAATATTAACAGCAACAACAATCCATCAAAGAGAGAGGTATCACCAGTCTTGAAGAAACTTAAAGGTTTAAAAAAGTATAGTAAACTTCATGGGATAAAATTAAGAAGAAACCACATCAGAACAATCCAGTAGCAACATAGTTTGCTCAGGGATATTTCAAGAATGCACTGGGAATTAGAACCCTAAACCAGAGCACACTGAACATACTGCTTATTTCTTGTAGCATTCGATTATATTATATTGGCTAAGATGGTGTAGTTAATACACTATGTGGAAAACCGGTAGCATTCCAGGTGCCATTGAACTGTAACTGCCAGCACTCCTCATAATTGGCCATGCTATAATTAGAATCTTGGACTAGGACCAGGATACCCAGATTCAGATTCTTAAGCAGTTATGAAGTTCACTTGATAAACCTAAAATGAAGGAAAAAATCCATCTCAAAGCAAAGGCCAGTTATAAAGGGGAAAAAATTAATGCAACCATACGCTTGACCATTGGAAAAAGCATAAGATGCAAATGTTAATAGTTAAATGTGAAATAAAGAAAGCTGAATGGAGATATGCTTACCTTTTTTAAAAAAAAATATATTGAGGAATATTGTGGCACATTACAAATTTCCTTACCTGCTCATCCCCGCTAGAGCCCTGCTTGTTGGGGATTTCATTTGCTGGAGATGCATTGCTCTTCGCAGTAGCACTGTGGTGCAACACAACATGTGGTATATACCCATTACTCTTAAAAGTATCAATAGTGATAATGACCTAATTGTAAGGAAATTGACATTGTATACTGCCAACATTTTATTTTAGTGCCCTATTTACATATTACCAGTTTACATGTGTCAGTTTCCTACCACTTAGCAGGATGATTCAAATTATTAAATTATTCATTTATTCATTCAATGTATATAACCATGCATCTCATATGTGACTCTGGGCAGCTCACACACTTAAAAACAGAAAACAATAGATAGTTACAAATAAACAACCAAAATGAAAACCATTAAAAACCAATTAAAACCATTAAAACTTAATTTATCCAGTGAAGAGAGAAGGCCCTATCCCCACATAGGATTGGCAGAAAATCTTGGAGGAAGCTCTAGAAAGCCACTATCAGTCTGGGTAGACATTACTGAACTTAAAAGCTTTAGCTTTTTCCAAAGGTATGTACCTGATAAAGTTTTCTGCAGTCCAGGAATATTTTCTTCCAATAAATCTGGGGTTTTTTAAAGGGCCCCATGACTCTGTTTGTGCAGAGGTGTTCAGAGTAAGATAGCTCAGTTTCTATTGTACTTTGATACATAATTAAAAGGCTACAGTTGAGATCCTGTATTAAGGATGAAATGCTTCACATTCATAGTCAGATGCATGAGGGATGGAGGATAATAAATATGTTAGAAAAAGACTGAAGACAATTAAACTAGAACATGCAATTCAGGAGAGGTGGATTTCAGGATCACTCGTGCTGAACTACAGAAAGAAAAGAAATTCTTGCCAAGTGTGCCATTCAGTGTGATTGAGGCTGATTACTAGTTGGGTCCTTATAATCTTGCATAATATTTTCGGTTGCCTAGATTCCCTGTGTCTATCTATGAAATTTAGGTCTGCCACTGCTGCTGGTTGGCCGTCCAGCTCAAAACGTTTGTATTAATGGAATCTATTCCTGTACAGTGCATATGCTTGTTTCATTGTATTTTTATTTTTATTTACATTTCATGAGTGTGTGCCAGTTAAGTATTTAGCCACCCGGAGTCCGCAGTAGATTTAGTTGTATTCTCCTGCATTCAGCTCTGTTTGGAGCTCTCGCTGCTATTCTATTCCTTAAAATTATTGACAAAACCTAAAAGTAGATCATATCTCAAGAACTTTGTTAAATTCATATTCCCTCCAGCAATGAAAAATAACCAGTTCCAAAGCCAGAAATGTTTGCTTTTTTCTCTGGCACAGTAAGAGCCCGCGGAGCAAAGCCTCAGGCTAAAAATAAAGAACTGATGACAAATTTGAAATGTGCTAAGGAATAATCAAAACAGTCCAGATTTATATACTTCATAAGCAGTTTAGCTTCTTAACCGCTAACGCTACTTTTCCATTATATGTTTCTTGAATATTAGATTAGATTTTCTAGTACTGTACAGTAAATTGTATTTAAGATAATTATTTGTACATTTACTGTTGTCATTTTAAAATGCTCATAGGTAATTATCTTGTCGCAAAGAACAATAAGTAAACTGAAAGAAAGAAAAATGAAATATTAAACATTTAATGTGTGCCATCTGTCATTTGTCAATTTGCATAGGTTTGAATGTCATTTCATTTTGACTGAGTGTTGAGTTAAAATTTTTAATTACTTTGGATAACATTAGGCTTTATTATTTATTCCAGATGCACAAGGAAAAAGGACTGTGTAAGATCAGCTAGGGAAAATAATTGGCTATGGAGTCCTAATGGCGTTTGTTTGAGTATTACAAGCGCTAACCCTCAGAATATGAGCCGGAAAGTTCTCAGCAAGGTAAATGCGTAATAAATTCATCATGAACATGGGGAAAAAATTATGTAAATATTTCAGTGGGTGGAGAATAATTGTGTGCACGTGTTGCATAGTTATACTTAGAATTCATTTAGATTATTTTAACTACTGTTATTCTTTTCAATACTTATTTAATGCTTTTTGTACTTATTTCTGAGACAAAGTTATTTTTATACAAAATCTTGCTGTTCTTTTTTTCTCTTCAAAACATCTGGATTTAAAAAATGTGAAATTTACTTATACCCTAGAAGTTTTCTGTTTAAACAGACATGTACAGAGCTATATTTTTGGGTAGTGAGAGGCATAGAGGTAGATTGACTTAAGGATTCCAAGCTTTGAGAATACAGGATTTTCATAATGCCTGTCTAGACACAGATTTGGCTCCAGTGTAATAAAACATGTAAGCAAACTGAGTTTGATCATCTCCTCTGGCTTCCCTGGTTTTTATGCCTTAATGTCTGAGGAAGGAGGCATGCCAGATTGGTTTGCAGGCTAACCTTCCAGTCAGAGCTTAAATCATAGCTAAACAAGTCAAAAATATTATGACCAACCTCAGCTATTATGAGAACAAACCTGTAAACTTAAAATTTTGAAATGAACCACCCAGAATTAAATATTGAAGCGGATCCCTACTTAGATATAATTTAGAATTAGATTTACAGGCTATTTCTAGAACACTCAGGAGATAGAAACATCTGGGACAGACATATCTTTAGTAACTATGCATTTTCCACAGAATGAAGAACAGAAAGAGAGAGATTTCCTGTTAGATAATTCAGTTGTTCAAATGGTGAATTAATGTTTGCAGTCCTTCACTATTAAGAAAGACCCATAAGCATGTTGCGGTGAGTTAACAACTGAAGACTTAGCTGTTTTGGCCATCAAAGCATCTTGCTGAGATTATCATTACTCTAAAGACAGAAAACTCTTGAATCATGAATTTAGTTTGCTTAGACAGATAGGATGTCCCCATTCCTTTTCGAGACAGAAGTATTATAGTTGAACAAAAAAAAAAAAAAAAGACCTACCATGAACAGGAACAATATTAGGTTGTGATTAATTTTAGTACAAAAGGATAGCATCTTTTCACTTTCTTGCTCATTCCCTGGCTGTATAATTACGTTCACCCATTCCTGTGGTTCATTTTTCTGGAAAAATGGAATCGTCTCATTCCTAAAGGCAAAATTCTCTCACTTGGGAAAGTAGGCCATGCAATTACTTAAGACACATAGTAGTTGAAGGTGATGGCAGGCAGAGTGGAACTGTGAAGTCTGAAGAGGTGGGGAGAATGTCAACGGTGTTCTTAAGCAACTAATCAAATCAGTGAACTTTTTAACCCACTCCACTTTTTCTCACCTTTTTTCTGGGATGCTTGTTTCTTTAAGTTATAGGAATAATTAAAGACTGGGGTGCTCAGTTGGCAGCATCTCATCTTGCAATGCTCGTGAAGCTACCAGGCATCCCACTTTGTCAGGAAACTTCTCATTTTTGTCCTTTAGCAAACAAAATGTTGTTTCAGTTCCATTTGGTGGGAAGCTTGCCTTTGTTGTCCTTCCAGAATAAGTGCCTTGATTATTTCCAGCCTGACTTGCAACTCCTGCTGTGTGTTCTGGCTTGTGCTGTTCTGTGGATAGTGTGCTTTAATTGTGCTGGAAAAGTTGAAACAACTTCTGTGTTGAATAGATGCTACATTTGGGGTGAAGTGAGAATTCAACAAAAGGCTTGTTGTATTCTGCGGAGACTTAAAAGTATGAAAACAATGGATTGTGTCTTATTTCAAAAATATTCAGGGCACGTTTGTAGGGGAAAATTCACCTTTGCAAAGTTACACAGAGAATTCTATCTAGAAGTTAAAAAAAGAAAAAATGAGAATTCATACAAACTGACTCAGATTATATTCTGCCCTGTTTTTCCTTTTACAACAGGAATAAGGCAGTTTCTAAGATTTATCAAACTACATTTAAGTATATTATGGAAATATGACAACAGAAGAGAGGATGGATGAAATCTAATCTATTCATTGTTTGGTTTGGTTTCCATAAAACCATCATCAAAAAAATATTATTCTTAAAATTAGGAAGGAGGTTTCAGTATAATAAGCACAAAATTTATCAGTGTATCAAGCTCCTAGAAATGGTTTAAAGTGTCAGTTGAAAGTCATTTTATTAGTCCTTGCTGAGGTACTGTCTTTGGAAATAGTTAACCAAATATATGAAGATGCCTTAGACAGTATCAGATGGTTGGTATAGAAAGTTACTGGATGCATTCCTAACGTCCATTGGTCTGTGTGACAGTAGCTGGAATCCATTAACATCAAGAGAACCATAATTGCCTATCCATGATCTAAACAATTACTATTTACTTTAACTAGCAAAGATCTTCTACTGAGATCTTTGCCACAAACTTTTCAAAATTTGTTCAGTGCCAAGTATTGAATCTTTAACCTTCTGCATAGAAAAATGTGGCTGCTTCCCAAAATTAACAGGGCTACAGTTAGTTATCCATTAAAATGCCACTATTGTTACATTAAACTTGTGCATTGATCAATTGTGGTTTATTTTTGTACTAGGATTTACTGCTATGGTTCTTCATCGCTTCTGTTGTTCCTAAGTATTGTTCCTTCTTATGATTCCAGGTAGAATTGACTATAAGCCCTTTGCCGGACTTAAATGAAGATGACCAGCTTTGGTGTCAGTTTGGTGAAATGAGGCAACAGGCAGAAAAAGAAGGTGATGCTGTTATTTGCCAACCTCCAAATGAAATTCCTCCAAAAACCAAAGGACAAGGTAAAGATACAGCAGAGCCTCATGGTCAATTTCCATATCCATGTCAAAAGTTTGAAGCTATTATTTTAGCAGCCACTTGGAAGCTACAAATGCTGTGGGTTTGGGGGGGGGGGTTGTTTTGTTTTGTTTTTTCACTTTTCTTTGCATTGGCCTAAGACTGGTATCATTTACAGTTTCCTTCTGGAAAACATTAATAGCAACTTCTCTGTTAATTCTGTTTCATGTATACCAGGGACATTTGCCTCACTTACACATATATTTAGTGTTCTAAAAAGTGAAGGATATGGATGAACTGCTAAATAGGCAGAATCCTAGGTGATTTAGTCCAATTACAATTGAACTAAAGCCTTCCACAACTGAGCTATTCATTGCCAGTAAACATCAGGGCATTTCTTTAATATCAATACCAGTAGTTATTCTTGATAGGATAGTGCTCTTCCCAAAGGAGATGGTGCATAATCTGAGGATCCTTCTGGACTCATGGCTCCTGTTGAGGTAGCAGGTGGAAGCCCTGGCCAGGAGGACATTTGTTCAGCTTCAGTTGCTGCACTGGTTGTGTCCCTTACCTTGAACAGGATGCCCTGGCAATGGTGACTCTTGTTCTGATCACCACATAGTCAGATTACTGTAATACTCTATATGTCAGGCTACCTTTGGAGATGACTTATAAACCATATCTGGTTCAAAATGCAGTGACAAGGCTCCTGATGGGAACAACCTGTCAGAGTAGAAATACAGCTGGCTGACTTCTGGGCCCAATTCAAAATGCTATTCGCCACTTTTAAAGCATTGGGTTATACCAGGCAATGCCTTGTCAAGTTAGAATCTGCCCAGCCAATACAAACTTGCAGAGAGGACCTGTTGAGCCTCCCCCATCCCAGTCCATGAGGTTCATAGGCTGTTGATCAGATGATAGGCCTTCACAGTGGTGGCACCTATTCTTTGAAATAACCCACCTCCAGAAGTGAGGATGGCCCCTTCCATCCTTGTATTTAGGAGGCAAGTTCAAACTGAGTTATTGCAGTGGGCATTCAGCCCCTACTTTGCCCTGGTCATTCTGTTATATTTACATTTTATTTTTATTTGGTTGAACTTCTTATTTTGTTTCTGGGTATGCTGATTGTGTTGTCTGCTGCCCAGAATCCTAGTTGACTGGGGCAGGTTATAAATGTAGTAAATAAATTAGCAGACAGTAAAGACAAAGACTATACTGTCTTGTCTTCTCAAATTTGCATTCCAGTACCTCTCCAGGACAGCAGGTTAAAAAAGTTGCCTTCAATGCCACATCACATGCTAAGAACACTGATTGATAAAGCCAGAGTTAATAGTTGACCTACATGCTGTGGTAGAATGATATATAAACGTCCATCACAACTTCCAAGATAAAATAAGTCCCTTACACTATTTGTCCCAAAGAAAAATGCATTTTAGGTTATTTTTCACTTTAGACTGTACTTGGTAGGTCAAGTAGTGGCTGCTTCATAATTATTGAACGTAAGATAATTTCTGTTTGTGCATTTTTTCTAGCAAGTTAATAGAGCATGCCTTCTTATATGATGCCATTTCTTGCAGATTGTTGCATATGAGAATTAGTGGTTTCCTGGGGAATGTAAAAAATGCTTCCAATCACATCCATTTCTCCTAAGAAGTTTTGATCAATGCAAATGAACTATGCCATATAATAAATTTGTTGTGAAAGAGACAACTCTGAATTAACTGACACCTTTAAAAATATATTCAGTTTCCAGTTGACCTCTGAAAGAATGGCCTAAAGTGAAAAACATCCTAAAAATTTCACTGTAATTTTTCATGAAGTGAGCTTAAATCTAAGCTGTCACCACACTTTCCAAAAGCTGTTAGAGGAAAGCAGAGTTTGAAGTTGCTCAATAGCTTGTGAAATAGCTTGTCAGAGGATTTAATGATTTCCATAAGAGGAATAGCTAGGAGTCTCATTGAGGAAGCCCCAATTTCTATAGATCTTCATTCTTAATATTGTAATAATTCAGATTAGAAATGTATTAATAGAGGAATATGTGCAATATACTGTCTTTCCAAAGTGCTAGACTTAAATTATTATTTTCAAAATATATTTGCTATTGAGAAGCATCAGTTTTATTTATAAATGGTGTAAACAACATATACTTTCCACATACAATGTTTGTGTGTATGAATGCATTTATTTTTGTATCCAAATATCTTATTAAAAATAATAGGAGGGTACCCTCTTTAGAAATTACTCAGAAGTCTGAGTATGAGCACAGCACCTTTGCTATTCATTACAAGCATCCTGAATTTCTTTAGGCTTCCACACAAACTTGACGAAAAGAAGCTGCTGCTTTAAAAGTCACATTAACTTAAATCATCATTTTTGCAGACTTGTATAGAAGTCTGAAAAAAGTTGGGCTACTTTAATAAAGAGCAAAGAGATGCTGTACTCACACAAGGTTCAAAATACTTCTCCCTAATCATTTTTGAAGCATTAACATCATTAAGAATCTAAAAACAAAGATTCTTTCATTAATAGATTTATTCATGCATTTTACTTCCTATGTGTGGTGTTTCTGCTTTTGCTTTTTATCTGACTGCATTTTTCAATAATAGGATATTTATCCCTTTCAAAGAGGCATTTGTACACTGTTAAAGCCTGGGACTGTAAAATATTTTAACATACTATTATCATCAGGTTTAATTTTATGTGCTATTCAGAATGAGATGAAGATTCATGCTCTAACCTCACGAGTTCAATAAATGCTTCAGTAGGCTATATTATTGGAATGGACATTAAATTGAACCAAGTTATATAAATTGTAAAACATCTTCAAATTTATCTTTAATATTTTTTGGTAGACTCTGTCCTGGTTCTGCTAAATCTGACCTTTGGAGATAATATATTTTTTGCATCGGGTACATACCCTTTTTATGACTGTGAAGAAGCTATAAATCGTATTGAAAATGAGCCGTAAGTATTTAGCTACTTAACTTCATTATACCTCCCATTCCCATGCCATTTGCACTCAAATATTATAATAATTAATGCCTTTGATTTTGCAGTCAGGTTGTTCAAAGAAGAAGACCTTCATATGGAGTATCAGCAAAGCTGATGCAAACTATACCTTGACTTTTCCTACAGCTCAGATTTTCTATATCTTGAGTAAAAGGAAGAGTTTTTACATGGTGGGGGAAAAGATCCCATTTCACTTGCTTTCCTTGAAGCATTTTTGGCCCACCGTATCTGACCTTCACTACTCAGGCATCTAAGATCAACCTAAGTTCTCTCCTTTGCTTTGTCAGTTAAGTAGTTGGGAAAGATATAAATAATTATCTTGATGTGTTAAGTAACAGTTGGTGAAGACAAAGCTTGGAAGTCCTTGATAAGTCCAATAGCCTGATACAACACTTGATTTCTAATATCATGATTGCCTGTCATGGTAACAAACCATCGTTCCAGCCCTTGAGTCCTTTGTCCTGGTGGAAAGGCTGCAGGGGTAGCCAACTGTGTTTCAATAATGTCTCATATGCCACAGCAGCAAGATTTCTGAATTTTGAACCTTTGTGGCTTCATTAGCTGTTTTTTAAGTCCTTATGTCAAAGCATTTATCTATGTATCTGGAAGTTTGGGGAGACATCCTTGTTGAACTGTTGTATCAACTGTCCATTATGGCTTTGGGATGTAAGGCAAAGCATGCTTTGGAGCGTATGGGGATGTCTGTAGTGCTCCTGTTTTCAACTCCATAAATCAGATAGTCTTTTCCTAAGATCCTATTTCAGCTGCAGAATGATCCTGATGAAAGAAACAGCTGGTTTAAAGAGAGCATATAGGTGATAAATGAGCACCCTCTAACCCTCCAAAGGACCTTTTTGTCTTTGCAAGCCCTTGGATATTTATTAATATACAAAATGAAATTGTAAGTTATTATTAGAAAGAATCCTACGAGCATCAAACTAAAAGCATTTCTCATTTATTCATGTAGGTGCTATTCCTGTGCAAGCAGTAGATGGAATTGCCAGTGGGACTGGAAGAATCATGTTTGTGAAGATGCTTCTCTAGAGCAAGATGTGATTAAACAGAATATGGTGAATGTTCTAAAATGGATGAAATCTTATTAAAAGACTTAGGGAGGCTGAACATGGTTAAGATAAAATGAGATAATGCTTAGTATGGTCAACAACCCAGCTTAAAACTCAAATAAAATATAAGTACTGTACAGAACTATATTAAAAAAACTCAATGGTAATATTTCACAGTCCAGTGAGCAGTGAATGGCACATAAACAGGAATAAAATTTAGCAGTTTTGCAGGTAATGTTGGGATAGCAATCAGCTAATAAATCAATAGTATATCAGGCAATACAGCAGGGGTATAAATGCTGCAAAACAGCTACATTATGAAACCTGTCTAATAACATTGCGGAGGGCCAAAGTCAGAGTTTGGTGATGCTTCAGAACAAAAAGATATTGACCTGTTTTTAAAATCCCCATGATTCAAAGCATATTCTGATTTTTTGTTATTCAGAATTTCTGTCTTAATATGTATGTATGAAATCTTTATCTTCTAGGAAGAAGAATGTCCACACTTTCTAAATCCCAGTCCTGAAATAATGCCAGTGGAGGTCCCAACAAAAGTATATTTTGAAGGAAAGAATCTAGATAATTATCAGGTAAAATTAAATAAATGCTAATATGTACTTAAAGATATAAAACTTGGTAGTTAGTAATTCCCTTGTTTAAAAATTACATGTCATATGTTACAAGGAGCCTTTTAGAATGGAAAGAATACATAATTTATTGTGTAATTTTTAAAGATTGTTTTGATGGATAATTTAAAAATATCTTTATTAGATGAAAGTTATACATCACCACAGTGAAAAGTTTCAGTGTGGTATAACACACTGTTGGGTTTCTCTGTACATGAATTTCATTAGCAGATGAATCTGTACATATAACGAGGGATACATATAAAGAGCTGCTTTGCATGTTAATGAACACTCTTCTATAAGCTTGGAAATCACTGTATTGGAGCTCAAGATTCATTAGAAATTGGTCTGTCTGTAGATATTATTAGAATCCACTCCTATGCTTTAGGATGATCCAGACAAAACATCTCATGGCAAATCATTTTTAAATTAAATCTGTTTTTAATGGACATGTACTAAGTTCTGGTGGTTTTTCTCTGTAGAGTATTCATAATTTTATTGCTTTGGCTAATATTGAGAAATAAAGCATAACAATAACCCTCAGTGTGTATTATGTACACTATAGAAGGTATGAGGAAACAATTCACAGTGTGGATGCTCCTGAATTTTTTGGTTTACTTTCAGTATTTATTCTACCAGAGCTAACACTGCAATGAACAAACATACTGTCTATCTTTTGTTTAGGTGTTTGTTTATTTCATAGATTGGTTCCTAAATAAATGGTTTTCAAATTTAGTTCTTGCTGTTATAGTTTTTCTATCTTTTGCTTTCTTATAGCCAGAATAAGAAGCAGCTGGGATTTATTTGGTCTTCTCCTTATTTGATGATGATTACCTGCCATCAAGTCATTGTCAATTCTTAGCGACCACATACATAGTTTTTCTCCATGATGATCTATCCCTAACCTGACCCTTCAGCATTTCCAATAGTGCATTCATTGCCACTGTAACTGAGTCTATCCACTTTGCTGCTGACCATCCTCTTCTTCTCTTTCCTTCCCCTTTTTGCTTAAGGCCACTTAAGTAGGATAGGAAAAGTTGTCATGAAACAGTAGTGGGGGAGAGTTATTCAGATACAGAATCTTAACCAACGGGATGAATTCCCCAGCAATTGTAATTCTTCTCTTTCTTGAACTTGCTCTCATCCATTGATTCTGCAGAATTTTGCCATTTTTGTTTGCTTCCATATTCCTCGGTGGCTGTTTCTAAACTGTGTTTTCTTTGCATTTGAAAAGCTACTCTAACTATAATAATCCTGAAAGTTTGGGCATCTCCTCTATTATTCAATTTAAGAATTATCATGAGACTTTTATGTGTATACAGATTATTTTGCCAAGTCTCGTTAAGCACAAATTTACTCCTTCCTTAAAAGTTTCTTGGATCAGTTGCCTTGAGAGGTTAGTGTTCTTTGCCCAATAGGTACTGTTCTAAGTGAAATTCAAGACTTCCTCTATTTCAGTTTGGACATAAAAATTAATCTTCGTGGGGCTTGAAATGCAATAGGAAAAAATGAAATGGGTGAATGTAATGCAGCTGCATCATGGTATAAACAGGAATTATGTTTTTTGTAAGTCACCCAGAGTCCCCTATTGTAGGGGGGATGGGCAGGGGAGAAATCCAACAAATAAATAATACACACACACACACACACACACACGTGAGTCATGTGAAAAAAGAAAGTACATCCTCTTGGAGGTCTATGGTTTTACGTATCAGGACATAATACAAATCATCTGGTCCTCAGCAGTTCTCAGAAGTAGGTAAATATAACCTCAGATGAACAAAAACGTATGACATATTACACCATCCTTTATTTTACAAAAAGAAAGCCAAAATGGAGAAGCCATGTGTGAAAAATTAAGTACACCTTATGATTCAATAGCCTGTAGAACCACTTTTAGCAGCAATAACTTGAAGTAATTGTTTTCTGTATGACTTTATCAGTCTCTCACATCGTTGTGGAGGAATTTTGGCCCACTCTTCTTTACAACATTGCTTCAGTTCATGGAGGTTTGTGGGCATTTGTTTATGCAAGGCTCTCTTGAGGTCCTCTCACAGCATTTCAGTCGGGTTGAGGTCTGGACTTTGACTGGGCCATTGCAACTCCTTGATTCTTTTCTTTTTCAGCCTTTCTGTTGTAGATTTGCTGGTGTGCTTGGGATCATTGTCCTGTTGCATGACCCAATGTCGGCCAAGCTTTAGCTGTCAAACAGATGGCCTCACATTTGACTCTAGAATACTTTGGTATACAGAGGAGTTCATGGTCGACTCAATAACTGCAAGGTGCCCAGGTCCTGTGGCTGCAAAACAAGCCCAAATCATCACCCCTCCACCACCGTGCTTGACGATTGATATGAGATGTTTGTGCTGATATGCTGTGCTTGGTTTTCACCAAATGTGGCGCTGTGCATTATGGCCAAACATCTCCACTTTGGTCTCGTCTGTCCAAAGGACAATGTTCCAGAAGTCGTGTGATTTGTTCAGATGCAACTTTGCAAACCTAAGCTATGCTGGCATTTTCTTTTTAGAAAGGAGAGGCTTTTTCCTGGCAACCCTTCCAAATAAACCATGCTTGTTCAGTCTTTTTCTAATTATACTGTCATGAACTTTAACATTTAACATGCTAACTGAGGCCTGTAGAGTTTGAGATGTAACTCTTGGATTTTTTGCAATTTCTCTGAGCATTGCATGGTCTGACCTTGGGATGAATTTGCTGGGACATCCACTCCTGGGAAGATTGGCAACCGTCTTGAATGTTTTCCACTTGTGAATCATCTTCCTCACTGTAGAATGATGGACTTTAAATTGTTTGGAAATGTCCTTATAACCCTTCCCAGATTAATAGGCAGCAACAATTGCTTCTCTAAGATCATTGCTGATGTCTTTACCCTTTGGCATTGTGTTACATACACCTCAATGCTCAAGACCAGCAGACTCCTCAAACTTTGGCATTTATAGAGATAGTCACACTTGCTGATCAATTGATCAAGGGCATTTGATTAGCAGCACCTGGCTGCTACTTAGCCTCTTCATACCTATGGAAGCAGTAAGGGTGTACTTAGTTTTTCACACGTGACTTCTCCTCCAGAACTCAAAGAGAGTGTACTTTCTTTTTCACACGAACACTCAAAGGAATGTTGCTAAGAACAATTTGCTTTTACTTGTATGTTGTATGAAAAGCAGTATATTTAGCACTAGCATGAAATGCTTTAACTATATAGCGCTATGTCAGCCCTCCCAGGTAAACCAGGCAGGAAGCACGACCAGATAGCTACTTCTACTTTACTGATAGGCTACATTAACAGAATCTTGCAAGCCTGAAAGTACAAATCTCCCGCCGTCCCTATTTACCACCTGGTCAGTTAGGGTGGGTTCTTTCTAAGTTTCTTTCTCTGTTACTCAGTTGGGGACTCCTCCCCCTTTTATCAGATCATTCTCTAGGCAGCATCTATCCCCCCATTTTCCAAGGTCATTCACACATTCCATTACCCCTATGCCTATACTGCATAGTACATAAATTTGCAAAGAGCATCTGTTAAATAATGTTAAATAATGGCACAATTATTTTTCCATTACCAGAACACGCTGATGGTTCAGATATCACGATGAATACATATTATCTGAATAATGGTGGAACTTCTTACTTATTTTTGTGCTGTTGACATAGTTATATGCAAGGAGTTATCTTAGGATCAAACTACAAGGATTCTCCGAATTTACAGAAGAGAGGTGCCCTACTGATGTTATTTAAGTTAGAAAAAGTGTGAACACACAAATCAGATTGAGGGGTCTGTGTATCACAAACGTGATTTCTTTTCAGGAGCAAGAATTTAAAAACTGAAATTCCTTTGGGTTCAAAATGAAGAGAGAGAAAGAATGCCTCTACTATACTCCAATTACCTTGGATTTATTCAACTTTCAAATACCATTTCCTTCTGTCTGTCTGTCTGTCTCTCTTTATGTAAAATCTTGCTTTAGGTGAAGCTACTCCATAATGTGGAGTTTCATTTTCCTTTTTAGTATTTTACACTGGAACTAAAGCCAGGCTTGGCTGATCAGAAAGTTTGTCATACTGTCTCTACAATTTTCAAGTCTAGACAGAAAGAGTCAGTTTGATATAGAAGTTTGAAAGTTAGACCAAAGCAAGGAGGATATGGTTAAATCTCCACTTATATGTAAAGCTCAGTAGATGACCTTAACTCCTAGCCTATTTTACCTCCCGGGGTGGTTTTGGAGGGATGTGAAGAATAATCATGTCTGCTACTCATAATTGTGTGGAGAAGGGTTAATCAGTATTTAATAAATATGATTATTTTACTTGGTGTTTGGTAAAATTACAAGAGCTATGAAATGTGACATCAACAAAGAATACTTGGAGCTCAAGCCAGGATTACATAGAACATAATCCCTTAAGAATTCCCAAGCAGGAAGTCATTGTGATCTTGCTACATTTTGACCCATAATTATCTGTTCAAAGGAAGTGTCCCCATCAACGTTTTTCGTGTTCTGTTCAATGTTACAACAAAATGTTCATAGCCACCAAATTTTCCTATGTACCCAACTACTAGTTCTGTGTCAGCCCACTAGGTAGATCAAACCATGAAATCAACTCCCCAGGGAGGTTAAAACTATTTTTATTGAGATTGGCTATAGTAATAGAACCTTGCATGTCTGGTTGTGCTGTTCACAACCTGATTCTTTTTGTTCCTGTGAATTAGGGAGGTGTCTCTCCCTAATTCCTGATCCTTATTGTTTCCTGATTTTTCCTGATTCTTATTGTTCAGTGAATTAGGGAGGTGTCTCTCTGAGCCACCTCCAAACCTTATCTGGACATTCTGGACTTCAAAAATGCTTTTGCCTAGGCAACAGTTTCTGCATATCTCCATCAAGGTCATCTTCCGTACTGTTTACATTCTGCATGATTAGCAATTAGGTTTGTGCCTGTGTGAACATTTGTTTTTAAAGGCAATTGACTCATCCTCAGTCTTACCAAAAATCTTTGCACTTATGGAATTTTCTTGAAAAAGGGATTCTGGCAGTCACCAGCCCATCTTTGTCAAACTCTGGGTTTCAGATTCAATCAGGCTTGTCTCACATATGGCTTACCAGGTCTTCATTATCTTATTCAAAATTCCTTGAATTTTAAAAACAAAATCTATATATCCCTCTTTCAGTTGTCAAATTTGCACTTCCAATTTCTTTCCCAAACCCCTTCTTTTGAGAAAGATCAGCTCCTGAGAAATATAAAAAGAAAACAAAGACTGAGTATTGAAGAATGTAGGGGATTAGATGCCATCCCTTTGTAAACACAGTCAGAAAAAACTAGGAGAACCATTAACTACTAGCTGAGGTTGGGACATGTCAACCGTTCCTGACAAAACCTCAGCTAGCAACCTTTTTTTTTTTTATGTTTGTAAACATACAGTAGTTGCAATTTTGAGAAATGTGGGAATTCCTCATTTTCCACGTGCTAAGTTTTTTATTTGGGAGTGTTATTATTCATACATGAAATGTAGGTTTAATGAGACCATATACAATTTCTCCATCTGCTGTAACATGTAGGTCATTTTGGGGGCTGTTCTGGAATTGTGTTATTGCTTTATAGTTAAGTTTTCTAATGTGCTCCATATTTCTTTACAAATTCTACCATGCAATGAGAAGAAAATCCTGCTGTATTGTAAATCATTGTAACATCTTCCTAATGTTCAGCCTTATCACTCTTTCCAAATTATATGTGTAAATCAGCAGAACGTAAGGAAGATATTTCTATTAATCTTCCAAAGGATTAGGCTATCATTTGAAACAAACTGGTGGCGCAGAGACTTAAATTATTATTTCTGTAACAGTGTTTTGTTTTGTTTATCTTCATGTTTTTCTTTGTAAACTAAAAAGTTATCACTCAGTTTGCACATATCATAATTGTTTCCTGGAAGTATACATGCAAGCCCCCAAGGGTGTCTCTGTTGAAATACCTCTAAAGATTTTCAAGCTTCCTCATAAATAGGAAATAGTCACCTGAATGTATTTACAACATCCCTCCTCACCCACAGCCCTTAGCACTCAGTGGCTTGGCTTACACTTCACTCTCAAAAAGGCCATTTAAACAGCTAGTAGCTGTATTCACATAACATAATACGCTTGGTTAGCTGTAACTTTCTTAACATGTAGTGCAAACCCAACTTGTTGGCAACTTGAATGAACCCAACCAGAGTGTGATCACCTGCAAAGGATCAGGGCACATGTGAATATTGTGTTTAGGTATCACTAATTATTGATTTTAGAAATTACATTTATTTTTACAACACTTGTTCTTCCTATGAACTGAGTTGAGATTTTTAACCATCTATTCATGTTGACTTTGATCTGAGATTTTTAAAAAAGGTACATTTAGAGCCACAACTTTAAAATAATTTGAAAGTATTCAAGAAACAGTTGAAACCCCAATTATTACTGGTTTCTATGTAGACATTAAAACCTACAGGAGGTATATGACACTCCTGTTCTATAAATAACTTGATAAATTAACAAACTGTATTTTAGTATACAAAATATATCACTATCAAAGAGACATATCATCAGCATATTATAACAGTTAATATTCAAGTCCAGCCATTCTTATACTCAAAATGCCCTCCATTTTAGTGATGTAACAGGCTAATGGTTCCTATATCAAATTAAGATCAAGATGAGATAAAGGACATTCTTGATGATTTCCACAAGACGTCTTGATAAATGAAGAGATAACTTAATTTGTAGTACATTAGCTAAAGAAATAGAGTACCATATTTTTATCTAATTAGTAAACAAGTAGGAAATTTGTATCTTAGAAAAGCCTTCTGTACCATATCAGAGGTCTTTTCACATTCAGGAGGTCGGGAAACCCCCACTCTGATTTCACTTTTTCTGAATGTATACCCAGATTGTTCAGGATGGATTATCAAAGATTTTATTGTCCATATTCTATGAGCCAAGGTCATTATTAAAGTAAAGTAAAAACCCTTTGCTTTTATTATATAATGCCTGGGAAAGAGAAGAGACCCAAAATGCTGTCATAGATAGTGTCTGACTTAGACTGAGTTCCTCTTTGTTTAATTAAGGAATTAAGAGGCTGTAAGTAAAACCCATCCTGACCTACTGCACACAATTGTGACAATAAATAAAAGAGCAAGTTTTTTTTTTAATGTATCAAACAAAAGCCTGTCTGCCTTAGTGCTAATAATATTTTAATATTTTATACTTTCTTTCCCAGCCAGTCTTGTATAATTTCCTTCATACTTGTACTTGATTCAAAATGAGTTTAATGGGGTAAAACCTTAAAGTTACCTTAAAGTATATATTTTAATGGATGTGAAGAAAACACGCTTTGCACATTTTCCATAATTTTTGAGGGCAGATTGTTAGAGTAGGCTTGACCATGGCCTATTTTAGAGAATAGATTATTCTCATCAAAGGGATCTTTGTCAAATATAAGTATTTAGTATACAGGCAAAATACTGTAAGAGAACAGGGGCTTTGAAACTGCCCTTACACAGTTAGAACACAGTTAGACAGAAGAAGCATAGAAGTCACTTGGACACAGTCTTCATCACTGTACCAAATTGTTTATAGTAATTATTTCTAAGTGTGCATTTGTAGATATACATTAATATATGCAAATTTAATGGAAATTTTGCCCTCTTTTTGGGGAGTCAGCCAATTCTGTAAACTTCTTTTCCAGGCACACACAGAACCCTTCATAAATACTGGTCACAAATCTATTTCCCCCACCCCACCCCCAGAAGTGGAATTTATATTGCTCAATAAAACTCCTTTGATTTAATGATGAAATAAATATTATAAGTCAAATATTTGTCTTTCACAGGATAGCACTTTCAAAATTGGAAATAATCAGTTTGGATTTGAGACCACTGTGGAACAAACAGAAGATGGAAGATATTTCTTTCAAAGCTCAGAGGTAAATATTTTGTTTTTTAAGAATAATTTACTGTCCGTCGGTCTCTTTCTCTCTTTTTCTCTCTCTGCATCGTTAAACAATAATTAATTATGTCTTGCTTAAATGGGAGTGTAGTCACAATTAGGCTGATTAAGAGGGGAGTAGATTCACAATGAAGTTGATTTCATGTAATATTAGGAAAGTCCTATTTTTCACCTGTCACCTATAATTGGTATAATATTGGCCATGTTCAGATAGCTGTTGACAGTATTTTTGTGTGGAGAGAAAATGGCATTGATTTCCTGTTGGTGTGTTCATAAGCAGACTATTTATGGATGCTCCTTTTGATCTCATGTGGCAGGAAATCTGTCATCTTTCATATAACATATATGCTTGCTGCTATGGATATAAGAAACTGGAAAAGGTTTGGTATTGAAGACCTATTTGATAAAAATGATAAACTTGGCTTTTGATGCCATTCAAATTTTCTATGTCAGCTAAAATGTACTTACGCTAGTCATTTATGTGATAAAACAGATGGTTCTGGAAATTCTCACTCAATGAGCTTTGTATGGGAAGAAGATATATAGTAATGGTGTATACTTACAGAATGCAAAGTATATTTTTGTCTGCTTAATTCATATTTTTCTTAGTTCTTTGAAAGACACATTTCTAAAACAAGGAAACAAAACTACTTATGGATTTTTTTTTCCTTTATAGCATAGCTGAGTATACACTTTGCTTCCATTTTATGTGATCCAAGAGTTAGTAAGTGAAGCTAAATGTGAGAGTCAAGAAACATAGGAGTGCTTTTTTCATATTATTTGTGGTTAATTTATAGAATGCATTACCACAAAATGGATAATTAGAGGGATAGAAAAAGTTTATGGTGCTATGATGACTCCACTGCCAGAGGCAGTATATTTCTCAATATTAATTCCTGAAGAATGGAACTAGTGCATTCCAGAGATAGTTGGCTGGCTATTGTGATAACAAAATACTGAACTACATAAGCCTTTTGATCTGCTTTAGCATAGCTCTTCTCTGTTCCTGTAACAGAGTAACATTTTCTGGTGCATTTATTGGTTTTCTGTTGCACAATTCTTGTTGTTATTCCTGTTAGAATAATATGAGTATGATATAACTGCTTAGGTGACTATTATTGCAGTAGTAGTAAGTCATTTTGCTTGGGATATATGGCTTAAAACATTGGGTAATTTTTGAATTAAATTATTATTATTATTATTATTATTATTATTATTATTATTATTATTATTTTCAGATTACCAGTATTGAAAATGAAACTCTACCATTGAGTTTATACATTAAAACGGATAAAGATAAAATAGATAGCAAGTTAATTGGTAAGTATATAGCAACCCAAAAATGGAGAAGAGAAATAAAAATAAATGGGAAATATTTTCTTTATTTCTCTAAAAGCAGTACGTTTTCAAAGTTGTCAGTTATTTAATCAGTGAATGTAAACTTATCAAAAGGATCAGGAAGCAGTCATTTGTATTAAATCAGGATAGGTCAAAATTACTATAATTATTCTTATATATCAAGAGGAGATTTAAGCAATTGTTAAACATTCTCTTACCATTTGCCAGTAGGGTGAGAAAATTAAAAAAAAAAAATTTTTAAGTCTAATAGTTTTTGCAGTTTTATGAGAGAATCATCTAATTCCTTCCAAGTTCTGATAGATCTCCCCTGAGTCTAGACTGGCCCAAGTTGTTGTTGAAACTAATTCTATGTATAAAAGGCCACACTTTCCTTTCTTTTCTCATTTCAGACATGCCACTCTGTAGAGAATAAATCAAGATTTTTGCTTCTCTGTGATACTGTTACTACTGCTGTCTCTGCTTTAGATCAGTAGGCATGGGGATGTTTCTGATTACAATCTACAAGTATTTTTGTCAAAGCATAAAACCAGCCAAGTATATTTCCTGGTTGGGCAGGAGGGTCGATTGCAATGAGTAATTAAGCTTGGCAGAATCAAAGCGTAACTTTCCAAAGCCATTTTAGTAATCCTTTTGCTGGGATTCAGTGTCGTGTATATCTGATATATCCATATTAGTAATAAATCTTACAATCTCTAGGTATAGTTGTGATCAATAGAAATCCTTTTTAGTGGGTGTAATAATTTTTAAATAACTATATTCTGTTTTAAAGCATTAATAACTCCTCAACCCAAGCATACTTTACCTTCTTTTATTTGAACATAATGAACCATTGATGGAATGTAACCACCTTAAAAAAAATCTAGTGTATGTTCTGTTAAGCATTTCCAGGAAAAATATGGCAGGTGTGGGTCGCATGACATTCAGCACAAAAATGGATGAATTTCACTAATGCATTTCTTATTTTCAAATTAAAAGTAGGAATGGGAGCAGGGATTCACCTCATCCTTAATCCCCCCCAAACTCTGAAAATGACCTGAAATCAATGGCTATTTGTGGTCATTTTGGAGTTTTTCAGGCTTATGATTAGACTTGTTTGTGTCCCAGAACTTCCCAATCCTTAAACTCTGAAAAAAGAAAATAAAATGGAACAGAAAAAATCAAGTCCACCCTTTCCAATCACATCATTAGAAGGCCAGTGCCCCTACAGAAACTCAGCAGGCTGAATTGCAACCACTAATGATTCGAACATTGCCTACCACCTACCATATTAGTATAGAATATTCTGCCCTTACATAGCATACTGGCCATGTTTTTGGTGACCATGCTCAGAAAAAAATAATTCATCCAAGAATAATTGCAAACAATAATACTCAGTTCCTAAGCTGAAAAACCTTTCAGTTTAGTCCCTTTCAATTTAGTAAATACTGTGTTATAATCCCAAAGGAATATTTTAGAAATTCTAATTTCTGTATATGCTCCTACTTTTATCTTTTTAAAAATCAATTGGAAATAACAGGAAATAACAAACTGCCCTCAGTTTGAAATACCTTATCAAGCTTAGAAAAGCATAAAAGGAAATGAGAAACAAAGATGGAAAGGATGTTTTTTTATCATTACAATCAGGTTTTCACATGTGTGTATGTGTGTGTGAGTATGTGTGTGTATTATCACTAGCCTTAGTAGCTGAATTTAATTACATCATTAAACCAATCACATTGGTTGTTTGTTTATCTTTATTTTGCATATTTTTATTTTGCCCAGCTCCCAAGACTACTAGTTACTCACTTAGAAGAGAAGCAATTATTGTATTTCCAACTCTAAGTGAATTCTTTCTTTCTATAACCTATCTAGAGTACGCCAAGTAACATTGGTATCTAATATCTCTTTATAGCCACTGGAGACTTTGAACAATGTTAAATTCAATATATCCCTTTTATCCTTTGTCCTGTTTTATCAATGGTTTCCCAGCTAGAATCTAAAAACGATGGATGTGGGCTAGAATCTAAATGTCAGGCTTGCTGCTGATACATTTAACGAGCTGATCAGTAACAAAACTTATTAACATTTTGAGCTCTGTATCTGTATTATATATAGCTGTGAGAGCCTTCAATACATTGCAGGTCTAATTTGGAGATGGTTTGAAGGCTGGCTTTTGCAGACACAGGAGTCATTCTCATTTCTGCATGCACAGATGAAATATATATTGAATCAGTTGGTTAGATATGGAGGGCTTGCAGGCAGATTTCTGAAATACAGACTTTTGAAATGGAGTTCTATCAGCCTCTGTCATGACTCCTATCAGTGCTCCATTCAAATGGTTAGATGTACACATCCAAGTCAGAAGCTGAAATCAAAACTCCAAAAATGATTTCCATTAAAAGCATACGTGTTCTGTCAGACTGAAGTCCATACTTATGCATATCTATCTTAGGAGTTCAGTATCAATCCTAAGACGTTATAGGGATTGTTTTATCACCAAATCTGACTATTAATCATACAGCTAGCTTGCCTGTTCATAGATTTTAGTGACCCAGTAGATCAAGTTCATATCAATTAATGACCCAGTGACAGGGAGCATTTTAGCTACTTAGAAAAGCTAAACAGTAAGTTAACGTAGCTTACACATAGTGCTCAGAGCTGTAGTCTAGCCAGGAAGAAAAATCAGAAGGCACCTGATAGCACTTTTTCAGATTAACAAATTTTATAAACAGGGATAGACTTTTATGAAAGTTTATGAAAGCTTATGCTTTTTAAGGAAATTTGTTAGTGTGAAAAGGAGCTACCAAACTCCTCCTGATTTTTGGTTACAATAAACTACCATGGCTCTCCTCCTACAATATCCAGGAATAAGGTAATGAAAAACAATTTCCTTACTTGATTCCAAGAAAACTAGAATGATGTTGTATCCATGAAATCACCAGGAGTTGAGCTTAAATCAAAGGAACTTCCTTTTAATGGAGAAAACAATCTACAAGTCTTGTAACAGGCATAGCAAATTGAGGAGATTCTCCATAAAGATAAGGGTAATGCCTTGGACCTGAAAATGTAGGTGAATGTAAAAGGCCATCATTTAAATGCAAGATACATGATTGGAATAGGAGATAAGATATGGGAGGAAAATTCAGAAAGGCTTAGCCTGCTATCTTTCAGATGGCAGGAAGAATATGGGGAGAGAAATGTATAATTTTTTAATAGAAGACCTCCCACACTATTGTATCATGCTGTCTGGTATTGCTGATAGTAAGAATTATATCCAAAAATCTAGAAGTTACCTGTTTGGGGGAAGACTGCCAGAAATTCTCAGATTCCTATGAGCTTGGAAGCCTTCTCTGCTGCCCATCATACAGTCTAAGGAATGTTGGATGAACATTAGGAAAATCCAAGTTCAAGTCCACCCTCAAAGATGAAAGCTCACTGAATGACTTTAGGCTAGTCACAGTGTCAGCCCAGCCTACCTCCCTTTTATCTTCATGGATGGATAAACAAAGTATTTTTAAAGTACCATATGTTTGATACTCACATACTATATGGGGAGAAACAGATATAAATTGTGCTTACGTATTCCAGTTATTTTAGCAGTTATACACAGTGTGTAGTTTCAGATTGATGATCTCTGGTAACAATGCTTCACTTTATGCCTGTTCATAAGGCTATTAAGCAACTTTGGAGTAGTTCATCCTCTAAGAGGAAGTATGATTAAATATGCTACTAATCATTTTATTATTTTGAAAAAAATAATTAAGTTCTAAAGTGGAAGTTTTTAAATATGCATTTAAACAAGTATTTCTTGAAAATAAATAACCTGGTAAGTGGGCAGCCATATTAAATAAATAAATAAGCAAACAAACAAATAAAATGCTGTCTTAACTCAAAACTCAGTAAAAGAATGAGAAACATTATTTTCAGAATTCATCTGATAAGAAAAAGGGAGGGGGAAGGATTTTTCTCTTTTAGTGCTCTTTTATTCTCTTTTATTTTATCCAACCAAATGAAAGTGACAGCTTTGTGTAAAATGAATTGGAATGTGTGAGGATATCTTTGTTTGATTTCCACCACTTTATTTTTCTTGATTAATTTTGTAAATTTAATTTCCCAACTGCAGTATACAAACTTTGTTTAATCAAGATAAGCTCTTAGTGCTCATTTAGTAGTGTCAAGTCACTGATCATTAAAATAATCTTGGTCAATATCACGTGTGTAGCCATAATAGTTTGAGTTTATCAGGATGGGAATGAAGACCCATGTTCTGTAAACAAAAGGAAATAAATTCAAAATTGTCCTATTCCCAGGAAAAATGAACTTTTACAAAACCATTCAAGCTACACTATTTTGAACAAACTAGTTCCAAATCTCCAAAGGAATGCAATAAAATAGATCTTTGAGCAATGTGCCAGTTACTGTTGGTATTTATTTTAATTGTGTGTACCACCCAGAGTCACATATATGAGATGGGCAGCTTTATAAAGTTAATAAATAAAAAAATGTTCTGAAGACTGATTCACCACTACCACCAACACCACCTCTCTATGCCAAGTATTAAGCGTAGCGGTATCTTCACTGAGTCTCTCCCTAAGGGCATCTGCCTGTCCTACCAGATCAGATAGGGTGGCCACGCTTCTAGTTCCTCCCCTTAAATGTTGCCATCTTAAGGGACCTAGGAAGCATGTATTTTCCATGCCTGCACTATGGAACACCCTTCCCCCTGAAGTTCGGCCAGCCCCGACCCTTTTAACCTTCCAAAAAGCCCTCAAGACCTGGCTTTTCCCCCAAGCACAGGGATAGGTGAGCTAAGTTTAGTTACGGTGCCAGGTTTTTTGGTTTTCATATCTTTGGTTTTAATATTTTTATTGTACATAGATGTGGTTTTATCTCTTGGTTGTGAGCCACCTAGAGTTTGACACAAGATGGGTGGCAATATAAATGTTTTAAATAAATAAAAAGAAATACTCAGGACGTTTTTCCTTTTGTTAAGCTTGTTTTACATGAAGTGTTTACTCAGAACTAAAATGTTGTTAGTTTTGAGTAAATGTCATTGTTAATTAGTCCAATTAAGATGATGATAATCTGAATTTTTATGAAAGTATTCTGAATTACCCTGGTATTGTTGCTTTTACATTCCTGGACTAGTTCACAGCTCTGACCCGTAGAGCTGTGCATGCTTTAAATGTGATTTGAAAGCATTCGGGTGCTTGAGTGCAGCACCTCTTTTAAGCAGCAGTGTCTTTTTTTAGGTTATAAGCATATGTCAGCTCATTATAGGTTTTTTGTTTTTGTGCCTTGGTGACTTCCTGGACTCTAGTCTCTGCAGTTTTCTTGGCGAGGTTTTTCAGAAGTGGTTTGCCATTGCCTCCTTCCTCATTATAGTAGATATATCTTTAATGTGACTGATTGAAGCAGCTATCAGGTTTTTTTTTCAGGCTTATGCAGAAGCCTGAAAAAGATGCAGCTGCTTTAAAGAGATTGTGTGTTCACAGTTTGGAAGAACCTCCTCCAGATAATTTTCAAACATGCACAGGCCTGATATAATCATTTAACATCCTGGATTTACTGAATATATCCCAGTAATAGAGGGCAATGCCCTTCTGTTGTGTCTGGAATGTTACGTTATTGCAACATGCTTTCCCATGCTGTAAATTCAGCTCCAGTTAACTTTACCCATCCACAAACACAAAACTGTTATGGGCTTAAGAGACACTCTGTCTTTCTCTATGATTCATGATCATGAAAACCAGAAGTGGCAGGGCATTTTTTATCGAGATTTCAGTGCTCTGCAATGTCCTCCTACCCATGGTCTCTGACCTTATCTGTCAACCTCAGAGCATGCTAGAGAACTATTTGGATTCCCTTGACCTTAGAGTTAAGTGTAAAGTGGTGGAGAAATAGATTGAACTATATTGGTATACCAAAATACTAAGTGAAAGTTCTCTTACACTGTTTGAATTCTGATTATAAGTACACATCTTCCTACTGATTAAAGGAATTTTGGAAACTTTAATCTGATTTTCGGGAACTATCTGGGCTTTTTTCTGTGAATATGTTGTATTAATTAAAAAGTAGGAATTGTATTAATAGTAGGGAGCCTCTATAGAATGGAACGCAAGTATGAAGAAAATAAAAGAAAAATGTATTTTATTTGGGAAAAAATATGAATCGAAACCACCATATCTGACAATAGAGTTTTGGCTTTAAATGTTTTCAGTATCCCATCCCGTAGAGTTAGTCCATAACTCTGTATGTTTTGTCACATCTATGTTATCCTTCACTTTCAGTTTTTCTCAGAACCTATATTTTTTGCACGGTCTCCTTGATATTTATTTATTCCTTATTTGTTCCAAACAGATAAGTCCTCTTGTTCCAGCTTGCCTCATTCATTTCACTACTTTTTTGCACTGGTGTTTCTCAACAAAACTTTCTTCTCCTTCTCTTCTTTATCTCTACTGGCCTGCAATTATCATGAGTTGTCTGAGGGATCCTGGGCCTGATCCCAGTATGGTCTAGCTTTAGCATGCCAGAGCTTCCAAACATATCAACCATTTGAGAACTGATAGAGAAGGTGATATAGTCCATCTCCATAGGTCAGCCTATGATGTGTCAATCTGAATAAAAAAGCCTGTAGAGCAAATGATCAGTAGATTACTGAAGCGCAGTAGTCAACACTGCACTACATAGGATGTAGAACAATAGCAACAAATCCTCCTTTTGTCCGTTCCCTGCATGATCCAGGAATCATTCTTTCCCAATCTTAGATGACTAAGCATAGTTAGTCCACTGAACCTTAAAAGAAAAGAACATTGAGGCAGCATTATATTTCACCTAATTGCTTTGCTTTGCCTCTTATCCTGATCCCTGCTTTCATTACAAGTTGTTTTTGTGGCTCTGAATTGTGGACTAGCAACTGATACTAGGCAAAACCTATTTGCAATCTTTGTAGTGACTTTATACAGCTGTTCCTATGGTCGGGATGACTGCAGCTTATGTCTTGCGGCTGATCCTCAGTACCAGTGTGTCTGGTGTGAAGTCAGTGACAGATGTGTTTTCACAAAACTTTGCTCATCTTCTACAACTACCTGCCCTGCTCCAGTTATTACTCAGGTAATGAATTTCACATCATTTCATGATGATGTTCTGATTGTTATACCTTCAATTTGCAAAGCAGTGCTGGTAGCAGCTAGCAAAGTAGGTCACGTCCCATAATAAATCTCTGTATTTTCTCAACGACATTACCATCAAAATGTAAAGTGATAAATAGTAAGGAGTTTGATCACATGGCTTAGGAAGGAAAACAGCTCATAAAAGGAAGAATAGGCCTTATGCAGGGCCATGGAAGGTGTTAGAACAGAATGAACAAATTCTCTTGTTCTCCAGAAGCTGCTGAATTGCAGTTTCCATCATCCCTCAGCATTGCCATTTTGGTTAGCGTACGCTTGAAGTGAAGAACCCCTGGAGGACAAGGTGTTGTCCATTCGTATGTTACAGCACCTAAATAATCGCTATGATTTTCTGATGTAGAAGGATTCACATGACTTAGAAAGATTAATCAAAATATGCCAACAGTGCCAAAGACAATGGCTCTTTTTAAAACTTGCATTAAAACCAAGTTAAGTTTAGGTAGTATATCATTGCTGGAAGTTTAGCTGTTGAAATGGCAGAGCTTACATGTCCTCTACATTTGCTGCAATCAAAATATTGATGTTTTTGGTGTCTCTGGTTTAGAATTCAAGTACCCTGGATCTGTTTCTTTTTTTCCTTCCAGCTCGGGAACCTACTGTTTTAAAATAATTCAGTTGCTACTATGAAATTTCATATATGTTTGTTAACCGCTTAGGGTTTTTTAATATAATATGGGTGGCGATGATGATGATGATGTTTTCTGATGTTTAGATTGAACCAAAGAACGGACCTCTAAGTGGTGGAATTTTGTTGACAATAAGAGGATCTAACTTGGGCATAAAAGCTGAAGATGTCAAAAATATAATGGTAGCCAACACTGAATGTAAATTTAGAAAAGAATTCTACTCTGTTTCTACCAAGTAAGTAAATGTCAAATATCTGACTATCCAAAAAGTAAAAAAAAAGTCTATATACCAGTGACTGCATAAATGTAAAATAAAGTAGCTTTAAATATAATGAATATAATAGTGTTTGGCATATGCAGTTTATAACTATTTTAATATATTTTGAAGATTTTTTTCAATTATTATTTTGCTGTTGTTCATATTGAAAAGATACACAATAACAGCCATCTGTTTTTATAATAGGGCTACAATTCAATTTGTTCCCTGCTTATTTCATCAGCTAATATATCCAATGATATCGAAGAAAGATTTGTGTCCTTCCACACAAATTGAAAGATTTCACTTGTTCAAATAAATGATATAATTATTTGTAATTGTTTGTTTATCATAAGGCCTCTAGGATAATTAGACCACATACCTACACATATATCAAGGAATAAACTCAGTTTAAAGTTCCAACTTGTTTCTAATCAGAAATGCATATGATTAATTTTTCATGGTCTGAGAAGCAATTTTTATTAGATTCATTTTTTTACATTTCTTGGTTTTTATGCTAATAATCTAAACGTGTGTGTGTGGGTTTGTATGCATGTAGTTTAAGAACAGACTAGTAGGAAATATACATTGTTAAGCCTTTATGTACACTTTTGTCTTTTTATAAACAGGATTGTATGTGAAGTTGGGCAAGTATCAATGGAAAAAACAGGTGAAATTGAAGTTGATATAAATGGACAAAAAGGCACGTCCACAAATGAAGTGCAATTTACATATCAGGTGAGTGTGTATATGTATTCTGTGTGTGTGTGTGTGTGTGTGTGTTTAAGTATGTGTGCATGAGATATCTTATTCCTTTTTTATTTACTGGATATTTGCTCATCTGATCTGATATTCAGGAACACTGAGGATCATCTCAAAAGAGAATCAATAAACCTACTGAATATCATACTGAGAAACCTTATTACATCTATAGTGGAAAGGGAAAAAAAAGATATAGCTTACTCCATAAAGTATAGGAGTCCCTTGTGCATCTGGAATACTTCAAATGATTCTTCTGGAACCAGTGTAGAAATGCAAGGTGTCCTTGGGCTGCAATTCCATTTCTTTATGCAATAAAAATAATGCCATCTTTGGAAAGTATATCAATTTGTAGCTAATACAGAACTCTAATGAAAACCAGAGTGCCCTGGAATTTTTCAGATAATGCAGAGAACATAATTTTCTTTCAGAAAATACTGGGTTTGTAATCTAATCCTGTGTGTTATTGGAAAAAAATGTAATCTGTGTACTTTTTACCAGCAGATGGACCACCTGATAAAATGTTCAATCTTAATTGGAGTCTTCCTCTTGACTCTCTCTCTTCTTGAAGGTGAAATGTGTTTTGCCAGAGAAGGAATAGTAGCAAATGAAAGTTGAGAGTGCAAGGAGAGAGGGCATGCATATCTTGATTCTGCCTACAATAATTTAAGCAGAAGTGGTTATGTTGTAGAACTGAAATTTTCACCTACCCCTAAGGAAAGATTCAGCTCTGAAACAAGCTTCAGTTTCAGGAAGCAGTTCATAATTCCTTCCTGAACCAATAAACTTAATCTCAAAAATTAATGCATAATTATTGAAGAATAACTAAAGAAATTTTAAATAAAACCCAAAATTCTTATTTAAGAAAAAGCTTTGCATAAATATAAGCATTAAAGAAAAGGTACGATTATATAACCATGAATAATAATATAAAATAGTATAATATTATATACAATCAAAGGACAGTCATCTGAAACAACATAATAGAAAAATAAGATAAATGTGTCACAATCCACCCAGGAAAATGCACAATAATAAAATATAAACTAAAAGGTAGCCCAATAAAGTCAACTGTTGCTGCATTTTCACTGCAATCAGACAGTATTTGGTTATTCTTGTTATCTCTTGATTGGTATTTGATTAAAGAGGTTTAGTATAAAACTCATCTGTTCTCCCTGGAAATCACTGGAAGACAGGTACTAAATAAAATTCACAAGTATCTCTATAAAAATTGTAGCACATGCTAGACAATTTTAACCTCTCTAGAATCACCAGGGTAGATATGCTCAGGTAGAAGGTTTTTATTAAATCTACCGCTTAAAAAGCGTAAGGGTAAGACATTATGCCTGACAGAAAAAATCTTTACATAAACTGGAGGAGATGAATGTGCTCAGATAGTTTGCAGGTTTCCATGCATTCCTAATAATGAGTATTCTAAAACTCCCTGTTAAGAAGCCAATTTCACTTTGATGTTCTTTCATGTCCTCCAACTTTTGATAAATAATACTTGAGCCTGATCATAGCCAGAAGAAAGAAGAAAATCTTTGGTTAATATAATAGAATTTATTTTGTTTTCTGCTGATGTAGCCCATAGTGAAGTATAGACATCTGCTACAGCTAGCAGAGTAATAGAAAAAAATAATAATTTCAGCCAGTACGGCAGTACTATCCTCCAAGCCCTATATTCAGTCGTAGACATGCCTGCCTGTCAGCCCCACTAGGTAGGCCAGACCATGGAATCAATTCCACAGTACGGCTAAAACTACTTTTATTGAGATTGGCTGTAATAACAGAATCTTGCAAGTCTGATGGTGCTGTAGTTCCTCTTCCTTCTTACAGTTCAGTGAATTAGGAAGATGTCTGAGTCACTTCTGAATGTTATCTGGCCACTTTGGACTTTAAATATGTTTTACCCCTTGTAAAGCTTGCATATCTTCATCAAGGACATCCTACTCTTTACACTGCCTCAAATCTGAAAGCTGCATTAGGGATGCTTTTTGAAGCAGACAGGGTAGACCTGAGAAATTTAGTTTGTATGACCTCTAAGAGACTGTTGTTAAAGAACAGCACAACCTGTACCCCATACAAAAATCTGAATGATTTATGCAAGCCATGGCTATTGTTAAAAATTTAGCAACCTTATTGGAAATAGCTGAAGTTTGATTGCCAAGGAGAAAAATGGCAATGCGCTGCTCAGAGAAGCAATTACAATTTTTCACAAGTGGTGTTATGATTCTGTCCTCCATTGATTGTATAGAGGGCACTCTAGCAGATTCAACTTCTAACGTATACAGGTGGTATTTTCATACTGCTGTAACTGCTGCAATTTGCCAGTTTGGGCCAAGATGAAGAGTCTCATACAGTATGTGAAATATGTGAAATGTTATAAAAGTATCTGGGAACGGAGCAGGGAAAGATGATAAGTGAGCTGTAATGGAAATGGGGAACTCTGATTCTAACTGTTTGGAGATCTAGGTCCCTGTAGAGAACCAGGGAGATGACATTGAGGGAAATAGGCATGAACCATTTTATAAGCAAAGAGGGCTGAAACATTCCTTAAATCATGGGAAGCAAGGTAGTACTCAGAAGAGACTCAGGCAAACTCATCCCTGATTCATTGGGATATAAAAGGGAGGAGAGGTAAAGAACAGTGAGGCTTTGGGGCAGAGCTGATCAGGAAACAAACTCTATGGGAAGAATTGAATTACACTTTGAGACAGGCTAAAATAACAGAATCATGCAAGCCTGATGGTGCTTTAGCTCCCCTTCTTCTTATACTGTATACCAATGATTATTGATTGTTGACAAGGACATTTAATATTTAATAATTGCAAAGGATGCTTTTGGGGCTCTTATCAATCAATCAATCTTTGCTTGATTGATCCAATGAGTAGACCTAGTCTTCACATAATGTATGATAATTTGAGCTTGGTCATTTGTGCTTTCAGTAAAAACTCTGGGTTGATCTGTTCAATGATACATTTGTTTGTTTTCTTGGCTATTCATGGTAATTTCAGGGGTCTTCTCCAACACCAAATTTCAAAAGCATCAATACTCTTTCTGCTTCTTCAAAACCCTGCTTCCTCAAAATCCAACTTTCACTTCCATAGAGCATCATGTGGAAAGCCATTGCCTGCATGATTCTGATATTTGTAAGTGTATCTTTTCCAAGGCTTTCATGGCTACTCTACCAAGTTCTCATTTATGGCATATTTCTTGACTACTGGTTCCTTTACTGTTGATAGTTAATCCTAAAAGGCACCATTTCAGTATCTTCATTATAAATTCTAAGGCTGGTTGCAGTACATGTTGTTTGATCTTCTTTATATTTAATCTTCATACTATTTTTCACTGTACTCTTTGACTTTCATTACTAGAGTTTGCAGATCATTTGCATTTTCAGCTATCAAATATATTTATACACAACTTTTGAGTTAGAAATATCAGATGTCTATCAATATTAGTGTTTTGTAGTTTTACCCATAATAGGGTTCAAGATGGATATCTCCCCCAGAGATCTATGTAGCTCCTATCTGATGGTATTCTGTAAGTCTTTAAAAACCTGGCTGTTCTTCCAGGCCTTGGAGTAGGGTGTTAGTGGGGCCCCGTTAGTGATGTTTTTTTGTTAGAAGGAGTATGTCGTCCAGACACTTGGATTTTTATTGTTTTCTTTTTATTCTTATTTTTAGTGTAAGCCACACAAAGTAATTTTGGAGTCAGGCAGCCTCTAAATCTCATAAATAAATCAAATGTTGATATAAAATCAAGGAGGCCATATATAAAGAAGATTGAATTGTCTAGATATATTTTCTATCAAGTGGTACAACACAAAAATGTGGTCCAGCGGCAAGTGCCCCATTTGAAATCCTGCCTATTCCAGTTCAGTTATTCCATCCAGCCACTTGTGCCAATTATAGTTCAGATGTCTAACATAAAATGTGCTTATTATACTCAAAAGGCTAATAGATTAGATGGATCCCCTTTAGGCATACCAATCACCTTCCTCTAGTCTTTGGGGATATTTCCTGTTTGGAAATAAATAAAGAAGCAAGAAGTGCCCATGAGAATGCATCTTAAGAAACTCTGGTGAGATACAAGTGTACCCTGGGGCCTAAGAAATTCTATAAGTTTAATAACTTCTGAAAGGGAGACTAGTAGCCAAGAGTTTAACATGGTAAAGAAGGTGATGTAACCATGAAGCTAGTCATAGTCATATCATTTCAAGATAGCTTGAAATTCCTTTGGGATGAATAGGGTAGATTCCTATAACATAGGAATAAGTAATCTAGTGCCCACCAAGTATTTTAGGTTTCAGTTCCATTAGCCTCAGCCAATATAATCAGAGATAATATTGTCCCTGCTTAATGCCTTAAGTTCTTACTGAATAGCCCTCTGAAGTATACATTGACTCCTATTATTGATGCATGAAGAATTGTGTTGTCATTTTTTAAAGTTTAAGATAAAATTCATGAAATATATCTTGTTATAGAAAGTCAAAGTTAGGTTATTCTGTTGAACGTTTCTTTTTCTGCTTGTGCAAATTCAAAGCCACAGAGAGAAAATGAATATGTTTAGTCACAAGAACAAGGACATCTAATCAATATAGAATATTAAGCTAAAATTAGAAAAGATATATACTGAAATTGTGTTGTCATTCTCTATAGCAATGATAGGACACTTGTTACGCTTGGATCCTTTATTGTGACATTTGAATTCTCATGAACATCATTATGCTTCCATTTTAAACTTTGTGATTACAGGGTTACATATAAATCTACAGTAACAAAAATTCTAATGTAGTTTATTTAACTGCATTAAATACATTGCACATTTCTTCCAAGCGGCTGAGATTGACATCAGAGACTATTTTTCCTTTTGCTTTTCATTTTCATAAAAATTAGCTGAGGCAGATTAGAATTAAATACCTTGAGCCTAAGATCTGCTTCTGAGTTTATATGGATTTAAAATCACATCTGCTTGGTCAAGGTCAGGACTCTAAGCCAAGACCCTGTAGAATTTCGGACAGCATGTAATAGGATATGGTCCAAGGAAGAATTCCATGATATCCCATTGTAATTTTTTTTTTTAAAAAAAGGATTGAAGTTACTGCCTTGGTAGGCTCCTTGTAGAATTACATTAAACAGACATATCCAGATATATGATGTGAACTTTGACTTTATTGTATTGCATTTTATTTGTGAAATTTATACATCGCCTCAATCCTGCATAGCAGTTGATGTTCAAACCAAAGAAGCTGGTCTGCGTGTATTGTTTTAATTGCTTTTATCCCTGAAATAGCCTGTGGCTGCTATTTGTAGGTAATTTATCCTCCAGAAGATTTATTCTTTTTCATTTAGAAATCAGCTTTGATCTTAAATAGCTTATTGCCATCGAGTTTTGCTTTGGGTTTTTTTTGTTGGTTTTTTTTGGCAGTTGGAATGAAATTGTTCCCTGAAATACTCCCTTTTTAAAGAAAATATAAAAAAGAACTCTAAGGCCACTTTAGAAACAATAGTTGAAGGACCCTATTCCCTGAACTTTTTTGGGACCACTAAAATATTTTCCATTTTTGAAATAACAGTTAACAATATTTAAAATGTTATTACTTCATTATTTCAGTATTTTTAAAATCTGCCCTTACTGGCCTAGTTTGCTGCATTTCTGCAAGTTACTTACATTACCTCTTTATTTTCCATTTCAATTGTAGTCTGAAGCATTTCAAAGTAAAGCACCTTTGACTTCCTTACTCTGCTGTACCACGTCCTCATGTGAATATTCTGGGGCAATCCATCTCCCTAGGTTCCCTGATACTCTTAGGTAATAAAGAGAAGGAGGTGTGGAAGAAGGTGGAGAGGAGGGTAATGGGAGATGATTGATTTTTGGGACAATTTGTGATAAGGAAGAGGCTTGAGGATGGGTAAAGGATGGGTGAAGGATATGGGTGATATATGAGAAGACTAGAAGGGAGTCTTCTAGAAGAGGACTTGAAGAGAAAGCTGGTGCTGAGATAGCAGCAACTGGGATGCAAATACTATAGAAACTAAGGGCAGGGTATATTTGATATATAAGAATAATGCCTTACAGGCAGCAATGGGGAGTCTAAGAGCAATGGCTGGAGGGTGGATGTACAGTACGTGACTTATCCCCCTATAGTTTAAAGTGTCCCCTTATCTCCCCCCCCCCCAACTTTTGCTCAGGAATGTTGTGACGGCCATCGGATCTGATAACATGTACAAGTACATACAAGGATCAGAATATTTTCTCTGTATTTATTTGCCAGTGCACATTTGAAACTTTGATTCAACAGTACTCCTTCCAAATAGAGGACTGAAGTTCCAAAAGGCATTCTAACTGAGCCTCAGCCTAGTGAACCTCCTGTGAAGAGGTGTGTACGTCTTTCCTGTGCACTCCGCCCACAGAAATTAATAGCACAAACTCACCCACTAGCCTTACAGCATGCAGTGAGATAAAACTTAATCTTACTTGGAATAAGGAAATGGAGCTTCACTGACACAGGTCACCTCCTGAGAAACGAGTTTATTTCTTGTTTTGAACTCCTCCTTGGTGATAGATGTTTAGTGTATATTGTAGGTGCAATTAATTTATTAGGAATATCATTTTAGAGCATTATGGTTTTGTCATGTTCATAGTGCTTGAAGTTATATAAAATTTATATCATATTATATCAGTGTTGTGATCATGGGGTTGGTATGGCAACATCTCTAATTGTTTACTAATTGTTCAATATATGCCTTGGAAGGGAAGAGGAAGAGGTGGAGGAGGAATTAAAGTTGTCATAAGTCTGTATGGAACAATACAGGGCTGTTCTATAATGCCACTTCAAAATAATACAATTACCTGATAGGTTTATGAACTTAAGCTTGATTTGTCTTCATTTTTTCCATAAAAAGAAACATTCACTCACTTGGAATAACTCCAGATGAGCAGGGTGGGAGTTTTTTCTGGTGAAAATCACGCCATGCTTCTGTAAGGTGTAGCTTAAGTTGGTTTTAATTTTTTACTAGGGTTAGTGTATGGTAGAGGGGGGAACCTTGAATTTTGCGTTTGATTTCCAAGACTTAAGCAGTTAAATTGGAATCTTATATACCAGCAACTGCATTACAGTTTGATGATGAGGATAATGTCTTTTCTTCGTACCCAATAAACATTGCTTCATGTGTTCAGATTTTACTTTTTATATCTTTTTAAATAGGGTGTGCATTTCCACAAAGAAAAGTCCAATATTTGGTATGTTCTAAGGCTTAAAATTATGAAGGGTTTGATGTAGAAAAACCCTTCTCAGTTATTGTGTTTGAAAGAATACTATAAACCCATTTCCAGTCACAATAATTATTAATTTACTAGTCAGTACATGCATTATTTATAAAGATTTCCCATCTCTCTTCCTCTCCCCACCACCATATCACTGAGCTAGACTGCATTATTGCAAAGTTACATCCTCTCCTAAATTAATCTGTGAAACCTCATTATAACTATACTTACTGTTCTTCCAGTAAACAAAGCAAGATTTCCTAAAACAGCTTTTCAAATGTAAATTGCATTTCAAATGTTTTGGTTGCTCTTAGAAAATTAATTACAACTGCACCTGAAATAACATCATATTTCTACACTAATAAATATTTGGGAGGAGTACAATCAAAGTTGTTTAACCAGCTGCACCATATATTTCTTTTACATCACAACTAAAAGAGAGATCAGCAACCTTTCTTGATTTTCAGGAGATTCCTGATAAGTTACAACTTACAGTATGTATAGTTTACATGGTATAGGGACAGGTTATTTGAGGGGCCACCTACCTCCCATGGTTTCTGCCTGCTCAATACATGCCAGCAGAGTTGGCATGCTCTGAGTTCCTTTAATTAAAAATCTTTCGGGACCCAGAAAGTATGTCTTTCCTGTTGCCTTCTGGAATGATATGCCCCCTGGAATCCGCATGGGTTCCACCTTGTTGGCATTCTGTAAGGTCTTGAAGATCTGGTTGTGGGTTTGGGTTCACATGGATGGAGACTCTTTTGGGATATGTTTTTGTCTGTATTTTTTATACAGCAACCAGATTGTTCTATTTTGTACTGTGTTTTTATGGTTTATTGTATTGTGAACTGCTCAGAGTTGGTTTGGAATCAGGCAACACTTAAATTGAATTAAATAAACAAATAATTTGCACCCAAAGCAATGAATGGAAATGCATGCTTACAATCATACCAAGGAAGTAAAATCTTAATTTAAATAAGCCCAGGACCAGTTCTTGTGTTAAAAGTTGTGTTTACTTGCCCGATGTACTCTATAGGCCTTGAAAGCACATTCTGAAGACAACCTGACACAGAAAATCATGTTGATCTATATATATTTTATAGCAAAAAGTACCACCGGGGCTTGGAGCATATTTCCATCCTGAATTACATGGCCTGTACAAAAATGATTGGCATATTATCCATTTTTGGAACTTTCCTCTGCAAGTTCCATATTTAATTGTGGTATGCCACCTTCCAGGTCATCACAACTTTCCGTCCCTGCACATATCCTTTAAAAAGGATAGCTGTAAGTTTCAGAAGATAGATCTTTAAAACTGTTATTAAGTGTGAGATCAATTTATATTTCATTCAGAATACATGGTATACAGTAAAATATATGCCATAATGTAAACATTCAGCAATATTGCTCAGTAAAGACAGCAGTAGCAGAGTTTCTTGAAGTATATGACCATACTCAAAATATTGTTCTCCTGTCCCCCTTATACACCCCTGATGGGGAAGAATGAAAGAGAAAACAAGGGAGATGTTCTGTCTGCATGAGTTTTGGTTATAGGTGACTTAAGAGGAATTAGGAATGGGAGAAAGGAATGAGAGTGAGTGAATACTTATATATTTGTATACTTATATATTTTACTTATATATTTTGTATAGCTGCCTACCTCACATAGTGACTCTGGGCGGCATACATAATAAGACAATGAAAATACATAAAAACCATTAAAATATCCAGTTTAAATTAAAAAGATAAAAACAAAATTAAAAAAAAACAGAAGAGTGGTAAAATATACAAAGAGTACATTCAGTTATTGTTAGTTTGTTTATGGTGCCTTCATGTCAATCTTAACTCCTGGCAACTGCCTGGAAAAGTTCCTGCAGTTTTCTTGGCAAGATGTTTGGAACTGGTTTGCCACTGTCTTTTTTCTAGAGCTAGATGAATGAGTAACCCCAGGTCACCCAGCTGGATTCATGCCTAAGGCAGGACTAGAACTCACGGTCTCCTGGTTTCTAACCTGGTGCCTTAACCACTACACCAAACTGGCTCTGATAGAGGCAAATAGATCCATTGTTTCAGAGAGTTCAGGATGAGCCTAAGCCACAGAAAGATGTGCAATTTCAATGAAGTGGGGCTATTACCTGTCTCTTATCATCACCACAATCAAAACTGAGAAATTCTAAGTCTCACACACAAACCTGCTGTGCACACCTTGATTCTAAAAAGAGCCTTTCATTAAATTTATAGCACTAAAAAGCTTTATGGCTTGCTTTATTGGCCTATTAAGAAAAACATTAGGTGCACTGAGGCAGCTTTGTTGAGCACCAGATGATTATATTAAAAGTACAAGAAAGTACATGTCCCATTTTCTGTTATAAGGAAGCGTCTTCAAAATTAAAAATTATGTGTGTGACCTTTATCATCTCTTTTTTTGTTACTATGCACATAGGTTTCAGCTTGCATGCTAAAATGCAAAACACAGAAACAAAAAAGAGCAAAATAAAGATAAGAAAAAGTCAATTAGTTTAACTCTCATTGATTTTAGGAGTAGAATTACAGATATGTTCAGTTTCTTCCACTGAAATCAATGAGACCTTGCTGTGCTGTGCTGTTGATACATTGAATAGGATGTTGAGCAAAGACTGAAGGGACCTGATTTCAGATCGCAATACAGTCATGAAGCTGGCTGGGTAATTTGGACCAGTTACTGTCACTCCACAAAACCTATTTCACATGGGGTTTGTATAGACAAAATGTGCTTTGTAGGAAAGTTGTGTTCAATTACAGTTGCCCATGAGCATTTAAACTTCCAATATCAGACTTTCAGTTAACAGGTGCTGCTGTGGCTTTCTGGTCTGCTGTTATATTACTATATTGTTTGTCCCATTTGAGAAATAATGCTTCAGTTATTTAGGATTTTAGTTCTTTTGAAGAGATGACACTGAATTATTGTTTTTGTTTAAACTTTTTTAAACTTACTGAATTATATTTTTTGCCTTGATTCTTTTTAATCATTGTTTTTTAAATCATTGTTTAAACTTTTTTTTAAACAATTATAAATTTGGCTTTTCTTTTTAATGAGCTGTACACCACTTGATTTCTGTATTTATATGCAAGTAGTTACAGATACTCTGCTTGGCTCAGTAGTTTTTAGAGGCTAGATCTCTAAAATAGGTTCTATTGAGCAAGGCACGAAACAATTTATCACATTTCCATACCATTGTATCTATGCACAAATCAAGAAATTGTGATTGTACAGTACACATCAAAGCTTTCTTTTTTAGGATTAGAGCTGTATTTTCCTTACAGAGCAATGCCTCCCCAAGGGTATTCCAACCCTATAGAAAATATCCCAGCTGTGTTTTTCAGCATCAGTCTTCATATTCTATGTATGACATACTGTTTATTTAATGCAATATCAGTAATTATGTGCACAATGCATTTTCCTTCTCTCAGTTATAAGTTGAGAGTGTTGGCTTGGTACAGCTTCTATTCCTTTCAATAGGATTGATACAAGAGACATTCCCATAGCTTATGGTTTTACACATTCCTTGGTTATCAGGGGGCAGTTTGAACTGGAGTTTGAACCACGTTAGACTTATGCTAATTATAATGGATTTGTGTACCTGATGAGTCCCAGTAAGGATGAGACTGTCATATACTGCCTCCTGGTGATTAAATAATGTGTAAAACTGAAATAGTCCTTTCCCCCCCAGGGTGGTAGAGTCATGAAACATCCAGTATGAGAGCATGACATAATAACAGCTCTTTCTTTCTAGTCTGAAAGTTCATATAAAGGAAAGTGTATACTACTGTACCCATAGAATATACTATAGTTTGCTTCTCAAAATATTCTCCAGTATTGCCATTTTTATTCCAGGAGCTCTTAGAAAAAAAGGAGATGACAAAAACATGCCATAGAAATACATATTTTTAAAGCCTTGCACAATGCTGCTATCTCATGTGTGAGTAAATACCATACGACATACAATTAATATTTTAAAATACTTTGTAAGAGTATTGTACTCTTCAGTAGCAAAGCAAATGACTGATCACCACAGTTTACCCGGTACTGCATTGACTTACATTCTAGAAGAAACCTGCTAAATATGAAATATATTCCTCTTAGCAGGTTGTTTCCCACAATACCTGCAAAAGTAACATTCACAGGAATAAGGAAAAATGACCACATAGTTATCTGTGTTCTTGTTCTTGTGGGTCTCAAGGTTGATCCAAAATCATATGGGCCATTTCTTCCTCTTCTTGCATGAGAGACAAGAATAGTTCCCAGCAAACTCCTACGCTAAGCCTGTCCTATACAAAAACCACATGGTTAAACATAGCCAAACAAGCAAACATCAGCTGTTGTGAGCCAGTAGGAGTCACCTGTAACTTTTAGGCAGCCATCGATGCTGTTAGCATCCATCTCCTTTCCCATAAACCTCTTTTTTTGTAGCTGAATCTGCATTTGCTATTAAACGTCTACAGGCTGACCCCAGAGCTGCCTGTCTTCCCCCCAGCACTTCCCAAAGTTGCTACCTAATTGTATTTTCTTTTCACCATGACAGAGTAATCCAGAAAAGTGACATTGACAATATTCAATTAATTTAAGTTAGTTAATTTAAAATCAAATTCCATCTGTCCCTCCCCATCCACTTCTTGTCCCCCACATACCCTTCCAGTTTTCAGCCCTATGCAGTTGTACAGCAGAGTTGCTCTAAAGGGTCTGGGTTTCAACAGCCAATTTCAGTTCTAAATTAAGAGGAAATAAACATGTGGCAATAAATTGCTATGCTGTAAAGCTCCCAAGGCAGGCTTCATAAGAATATCTTTTTGTGCACTCATTAAGGCTTTGGTAGCTAGGGCTACTTTTAATATCTATTTATGTAAGACAGCAATAGGCAGTTGCACTTGGCTTCACTGTGTATAATGAATATACTCAAAGTGCTGATAGATACCAAGTCTAGGCTTACAAAACTTGTTTTATGTGTTGTAAAATCAGGCCCGGTCCATTAAGTTTTGTTAAGAAAAATCCATCTAAACCATCTATTACTAAGCTTTCATTTGTATAGTTCCTGAGCTGATACAGTCCATAGAGGGTATGCCTGTTTTGAAGATGAATTGACATTATTACCATGTAAGAAGTTCATTCCAGTACAGAAAGAGAAGATTCATGATTGGGGGGAAAAGGGGACAAGTAATTGAGCAGTAAGACATAACAGGGTATCTATAATAGACCAAATTTAAACAGAACAAGTTAGCAGGAGCGAGGCCAGAAATAGGACATATTTCCCATTGCTGGCTCTTGCTTTGGTTGGGTCATCTCCGTTTTTGTGTGCATTATAGCTTATTGATATGTTGCTTTTTAAATAAAGTACAATGGAAACATTTCTGGTACCTTTAAGCATGCTTTGGAACAAAATGTTTAAAGTATTTTGCTGTTAAATAATTTGGATTTTTTTCTTACAGCAACTGAGAGGGTGTTTTTCTGTCTTCTTCCAGAATGTTTTTTGACTTCCTAGTCTAGTTCCCTTTCTTGTACTAAAACTGGTTTAATCCATTTTAGCTTTTTAATATCAAAGCCAGACATGCCCTACCACTTAACTGAGCTTTCCGATTATAACTACACAAAAGTGAAACCTGAAACAAAATGCAGTATGTTTTCATGTACTGGGAATGTTCTTGGTTCCATCTCTTCATAGAACAATTGAAGATAGGTTAGCTTTGTAACACTCCTGTGTGAAGCTGATGGAAGATCACTAAGTAAGCATTTGGGATCTGAACCCTAGTTTTTATAATATAAACATACATACCATATAAAAGATAAAATCACTTGCAGTTGCTCAGGTTTAAATACCACTTAGGCAGAGTCTTTGAAAGTGATCTGTGTTTCTTTTGAGCTTATAGACATCTGGGAAGTAGATAGGGTTCTCTACAGTATGGAGTCTCCAACCATGGGAAGGACCCATGCCTCTCTCGGCTCCTTGCCCCATGTTATTCAATATCTGCATGAAACTGCTGTGCAAGGTCATCTGTCACTATCTTGATGACACTTAATTAACATTGCCACTCCAGACTAAGCCGGAGATGTTGCTGAGGTCTTGACCAACATACAGAAGTCCTGAAGGACTGGTGGATTAAAATAAGCTCACATTAAATCTATGCAAGGTAGAGAAGCTAGTTGTACCAACAGAAGAGAATATATGTAGCTCAGGGTTGAACTGTGGAGTCCTTGGGGTTCTCTGAGCTTGGTTGTTTTCTTGCAAACGTTTCATTACCTGAAGAATGAAATGTTTGCAAGAAAACAACCAAGCTCAGAGAACCCCAAGCTGGTTGTAGTTGGTTGATCTGGATTACACCTGGCAACAATTTCCACTCTGGATGAGGTCACATTTCCCCAGAAGGAGCAGGTCTGCAACTTGGAGGTTCTCCTGGATTCATTGCTTCTGCTCACAGATGGATGCTGTGGCCAAAGAGGGTTTGGTTGGTTGCAGTCCTTTGGCTTCAGTTGCAAGCCTTTCAGGGACTGGGAAGCTGTTAATATTTGTGTCTCATGATCTCATTGTCTTACATTTGGACTACTGCAACGCACTTAATATGGTGTGCTCTTGTTAACATTGGTTGCTGTATGGGGCTGCTAGTGGTCTAAATTTTAAAGATTATACATTCTCCCAGTGTGTCATGGAAAGACTTTCATATACCTGGAAAATACCTGGAATTACAGAAAGTCTTATTATATTTCTGTTCTGCCCTGAACCAGCAAAACTATAAAATGTGAAAGAAACACCAGAGAAAATTGTATACTTACTGTTTCTTTCTGATGGCAGCAAAATTTTCAATGATATTTTGGCACAAGATGTTTTCATTCAGACACAGGACATGTGTAGGTTACAGTTTTAAAAAAACTGTTGGTAGATCAGCTTACGGCAAATTCAGCAAGGTCACAGAACCTCATTATTTGTTTAAGAAATAATTAGTTTTGTACTGCATTTCTCGGCAGGAAGTTTTTATCAAGCTGGGGAGAGGCTATATCTGGTTCAGGAAGTCACAAGTTATGCTGTGCAGGCCTGCTTTTAAGGTGCACATCTAAATGCTGCTTCCCAGTCAGCATATGTTCTGATTTGAGATAGGTGGGCATGGTTTCCTTATTACAAATGATAAAATTATCTGCTGCTTTTGCAGTTCCTTTCAAATGATGGGCTTTGCTGTTCATGCCATTGATGTGATTATATCCAAGAATGTGCTGTAAGAAGCATTACAACCAAGTCTGAAAAAAGTGTGCTCTAAAGGAAATTTCCAAGAAATGAATGGGCAGCTTACCCAATAATTATTGCTAGGAACTTGATATCAGTAGCAGCTTATAATGGTTTAACCTTCTGGAATGAGTTATTCATAATAGCCTTCATTTTTTTCTTAACTGATCTGTTTTCCCCCACCCCCCACCCCTTTATCTATATTATAGGATCCTATACCTACAGGAATAAATCCTCAGAAAGGTCCCCAAGCAGGAGGAACGGTTCTAACTATCAGCGGCACAAACTTAGCCACAGGTTCTATACAAGATGTTAGTGTTTACCTTGGTGAAGAACCCTGTAGAGTGTAAGTATAAGATCCATACTAGCATGACTACTTCTTAATATTCCCCCCAATCTGTTGCCTTATGTACTGTTGTGCCATTTATATCATGTATTCTGACATACTGTCAATAGAACAATTGGTTAACTTGATAATGACATTTTGCTGTTAAGAATTCTTTAATTTTATGATATTAGTTCTTCAGTATTTTATACTATTCAGCATTTAAGACAGGGCATGTCTAACTATTGGCCATTGATGAGAGTAATAAGCTAGGCATGTGAACAAAACAGATTACAAGTCTAGAAAGCACCAACTGAATGAAAATATCATACAGGTAGTGCTGGTTTAACAGCCACTCATACAGTGACCGTTGGAAGTTTCAGCGGTGCTGAATGGGGAGACTTATGGCCAGTCCTCATAATTGCGGCCATCACAGCGTCCATGCAGTCATGTGAGTGCAATTCAGGTGCTTTGCAACTGGTGGGCATTTAAGACTGTTACAGCGCACCGCAGTCACATGATCACCATTTGCAACCTTCACTGCCTGCTTCTGACAAGCAAAGTCGGTGGGGAAATCGGCAAGAGGTCACAAATGGTGATCATGTGACATTATGCCTAACAACTGCATGGGATTCACTTAACGATGGCAACCAGAACTGCTGCAAGTGCCGTCGTAAGTCGTTATGATCACATGATGTCACGCTTTATGACTGCATCACTTAGCAACAGAGTTGCCAGTACCAATTACTGTTGTTAAGCAAGGACTACCTGTATTTATTAAAAAGCCAACGTGAAAAGGAATAGGAGTATAACACCCTCAAAACAAGGGCATCTGGAGTAGAAGGTATTAAAATGTGCAAGATGGCAGGTGTGGCAGCGTGATCCCAACCTCATCCTTTTGGTTGTTGCATATACAGAAGGGGCAGGATTTGGATCATGATGCTGTGGCACCATTTTGATTCCTCTGAGGATGCTGCTGCTCAAAAGTAACAGATCAAAATGCCTAATCCTTTATATTTGGGCATGCTGTTTCCTAGTTGCTTATAGGTCCACCATTGAATCTATAAAATTTTTTCAGGCAACAGCAAGACTGAAAACAAAGTAGTTTTAAAGTGCAACCCTTGCCTCATTTTTATAGAGTGAGTTTCTGAAAAGTGGCAGTGGTGATAATCAGTGACAGCAAACAAAGCCACTTGACAGTGAGGTGAATACACAGGGTTAATAAAAGATAGAAGTTACAGTTAATTATTTCTAATAGGTGTTAAATAGGGGAGATAGACTTTTTCTGTTGACGCTTCCATGGGAAATTAAAGGTGGAAAATATATTATCTACATCACTTTCAACAGTACAAAAATATGAGGTATTTTGGGTTGACTGAGAGAGTTCAATAATAAATTGGTATTATCCACTTCAGAGAGTCCAATTTGATGGAGGGGAACAGAACTGCTTTGGTTAATATGTCATGCTCTGCCTGTTGAATATTTGAATTGCCCTTCATTGAAAATTAGTTGGTTTGTATTGCTGCAAGTAATGTGGTAATTAAACATGTGCTTCAGCCTTAATTAAGGAATATTTTTGATATGAGTGAATCAAGCTTTATCACATTTGTATTCCATATTGAGGAAGCAGGAGCAGCATATTTAAGTTCTTCCATTCTCTACTTCTTAGATAGCAATCTTGATACACATTGCCATTGCATGCTTGATTTTATCAAGGCCCGTACACTCTCTGTCTAGTAATTTTTCTGAAATGCACATTTCTGAAGTGCTAATATTGTTGCATTATTAGAACACCCTCAAAAACTATAATTGAAAACACAGCATGGGTTATGTTAGCAGATGTTAATGCTGACATTGAAGACATACACATCATGTTGCAGTATTATAATCAAAAGAACTATAGAAATGATTTCAATTTGGAAAGATAACTTTAAATGCTATTAGAATGAGCATTTATAAAGTATATTATGCACACACATACATGCTCACAACATTTGCATGGAAGTGAGAATGTTGTCAGCAAGCATGTATACTCTGTTGTATTGATGTCTTAAGTGAGGTTTTACAATGTATGGGTTTGCTTTGACTCAAGGATATGGCTGGTCAGTTTTGAGCAGTGTTTCTCAACCTTGGGAACTTTAAGTTGTGTGGATTTCAACTTCCAGAATTCCTTAGCCAGCCATGCTGGCTGGGGAATTCTGGGAGTTGAAGTCCACACATCTTAAAGTTCCCAAGGTTGAGAAACACTGGTTTAGACACAAATTTACACTTATTTTCTGTGCAGAAAGGACACCAGATCACATTGGCTAAGTAGTACAGTATAGCTTATGTAGTGTCATGTAGTGTAGTATATTATAGATATAGTACAAAACAGACAACTTCCCATGAAACACTTAAAGGACCATAGTTAGGGCAATTCTCAGGCATCTAATGCCTGATAAGATTGGAGATAAGATTGGAGATAAGATTGGAGCAGTTGAGAAAAAATGCAAATTAATGAATGAAAGTGTTAAACCATGTAAAAGGCTATGCTGAAACTGGACAAAATGTATGTTGAAATGGCTTCTATCTATGATACTGGCATTTTCTAATATATATAATATTTATTTATTTATTTATACACACACACACATACACAGAGTATATCCCAGTATTGTTCAACAGCTTGTCTTCTGATAGTAGAATCATAAGTCACTTCTTTAGGCATTTGTAAGGAAGGTGGTTTAGATATGAAAAAATCAGAGTAGAAACATACATGTGTCATTAATGCACACCCTTTCTTAATTGTGAATATCGTTTCGTAACTGAAAAAGAAGCATTTTTTAAAATCTTCTCCCTTTCACACTGAGCAAGATTACTATTATCTAATAGTAAGGCTAAATCCCAGGCTAAATTGGAGTGAACCAAATATCCAGAAACAGAAGTAAGTTGAGTACTGCCCTGTGTTCTTCCTCCACAATAGGGTTCCTGTTTTGATGATGAAGATGATTTCTCAGATGCAACTGATGTTCCTAATTCACTGTTTCTTTTTGAAACTCCCACTTTCTTTTATATAAATGTGAGACCAAAAATGGCGATGTCTTATGTCTTGATAAAATAAGTTGTATGGTGATAGTATCACTGGTTTTTTTCCCCCCTTTTTCCTTCCTTAAATAGTATCACATTTGGGCAAGAAATAGTTTGTGTTACTGGACCAAACAACAGGAAAGGGCCTGTTTCTGTAACTTTACAACATGGAAACACCAAAAAAGAAATAGAAAATGTACAATTTACCTATAGTGAAAACCCTACTGTTAGCAAGATCACCCCTGAAGTCAGCATTCGCAGGTAATAAAATGTTTCTGTTATAAAGATTTGTTCGGGTTTAATGAGATGAGATTATAGAGTTTTTTTCCCAGGGTAATTATTAGATAACTACTACCTTAGGTCTCAGCAATCACAGTAAATGTAACATAATTGTATCTTTCTTCTAAAATAAAAGTCATCAACTTCAGGGAAGGTAAATGTTTTCATCCGTTTAAGAATTAATGAAAAATTTATCAGACACTCATGTGACTACTTACTTCATCTGAAAAAAGAAAAATTACTGATTTACCAAATTAAACCAAAATGTTCAATATTATCTTTAACATAGGGAGCTCTTTAAACTGCATTAACATTGGCCAATATAGTTCAGTTCTGTTTACACTAGACAGCAGTGCTTCCCCAACACTTTAGCTTAGAGTTTTTACCAATTCTGTCTGGAGATAGAACCTAGAAATATGGGTGATCATCAGAAGAATAGTTGAGGTTAATTTATTTGTGTTGCAACTAGAAAAATACCTTGTCCAGGTTTGCCTGGCTGTTTTAAATTCTCTGCTTCATAGTTTTAAGTTTGTTTTTCTGATTAGTGAGAGCCAGATTTGTTGCTGGAGAGCATAATAACCACAAAACAACTCTATGCAGGCCAGGAGCAGGGATACAGTTGGATACATTCTTCACCAACCACAGACCATAGTTAATATGTCATACTAGCTTGTTCCCAATTAGGTGGACTCCAGCTACACCATACCTTTATAGCCAAGTAGCTTTTTGGCTTATTGAAGGAATATCTGCTCCTTTTACCAATGGTGATATACAGTGACGCAAGCAATCAGTAACATAGTAAACCAGGTTATGATATCATACACAGGGGGAAAGACTCATAATTTGTTTTTTAGCTATATTATGTTACTGAGTTTCTGTCACAGGAAAAAGAGCAAAAAGCTGGCATACCATTATTTTGAAAACTTCATTATTATTTTTCTTTGATGGTGCAGATTTAAAAAAAGAAAGAAAGTTGCGTGATAAAATAACATAGCTAAAAACTAAAAAGGGGGGGATTTAGAAAGTACATTTCATGAGTCTCTTCTGTCATCTACACACAAGATTCAGTTTAGAATAAAAGCAAGGTAGACATTTTCATATAAAACTGTCTAAAAACAGAAAGCATACATAATGTGGTTTTTGATTTTGTATATTTTAGTGGAGGACGAAATATTACTGTACTTGGTGCTGGTTTTAATATCATTCAGAAGTTCTCTGTAGAAGTTAAGTTCAAGCCTTTTGCAGATATATCATCAAGGAGGAGGAGGAGGAGACAAACAGAGAGACAGCAAAAGGTATGACTTATCCTTTGTTTCAAAATACAGTCTGGCTCTGGGATGGGCAGCTTGGGGTCCTCCTGATGTTTTGAACCATGCATCCATTATTTAGAGCTAGTGGCAAACGGTCAGGTATTTCGAGGATTATAATCAAAAGAATCTAGAATTGGTTATTCCTACTCCAACCACCCTGAAATATGATTAATCTTACCCCATGTTTCCTGCATTCAAGATAAATTTTAATTAATTTTCAGTGAATGTGACAAACACTTTTATTAATGATGAACATTTATCAAAGCTTTTAATTTTAGATATGCATAATGTCCAGTGAGAAACCCCAATATTCATATATTGAGAAAATGAAATACTTGGAACACTACAGTTATTTATGTAATTAAAATATTCCACCTTTCTGCCCAGAAGGCCCTCAAGGTGATTACACCAGGGTAGATGAAATAATGTTATTTCACTTCCTGTTGACAGCAACCAAAATAAAACAGTCATAAATTATCAAGTCATTGAAAGATAACTATATTACAAATAAGAAATATTAAAATAACATTTAAAATAACAAAATAATAGAAATTGTATGTCCTAATGTTTCAACTATTTCATAAAGTTCATGCTAGTATATTTATGTTATTGTCTTGCACATAGTTTTTTTTCCTTAATGAATTTTTATGGAATCACATTTTGTCACATCCTAAAGAAATTTAGCTTTCAATAGATATCCAGTCCATGGTAAACCCATATATCAGTTTATTTCTTTCATTGTTTGGGAAAAGCAGTGACTTAGCAGGAATATCTCATCAAAAATAATTTATAAAATTCATACACTGTACTCTGTACAAGATGGTGAAAACTATATCCATTTTAATTCTGTTTGCATCATTGTATGCATTTATCATCTACTCTAAAACATTCTGAAGGTATTGCACACTTTTACCAACTACAATAAAAATACCCTAAAATTTATGAGATTATTTGGCATACAGTTCTGGTTTCCTTTTAAGATAGAAACAATGATAATTTTTAAATAGTAGTGAACAATATTCTTTTCCTTTTGTTTTTCTTTAGTTTGAAGGAAAGACTATCTCAAAAATAAATGACACTGCATTAGTCTTCCTATCTCCGCCAGTACTGGAGGATCCAGAACATTATCAAATTTTTATACTTATTAAAATGGATGGTCATGTGGTGGAGCGTCAAGACTTTCAATACGTTGCTGATCCAACTTTTGAAAACTTTACTGATGGAGTCAAAAAACAAGTCAACAAACTTATTCATGCAAAGGTATTACGAAGATTACTGATTTCTATGTTATGTGCTTGATTTTTCTATTTTGACCTAGGAAGTTTTTCTATAAATTTATCCTGATACTTTTTGTTAATCTCTTGGTCCTATAAGAGTAGCTTAGTAAGCAAGACAATAGATTATAAACAAGATCCAGCTTAGTCAACAAGACTCTAGTATGTCAACTGCATTGAATATCTTATCTTCATATAGTTATCAAACCAGCTCTTCTCTTTTATGATAGAAGTGTGATAGATTAATGTAGATTAATGTGTTGTTCTTGAAATTTCTGTTTTCCCTTGCCCCATGCACCCATAAACCCTACTTTGAAATAGTCTTAAATAAGCTAATAGCTAAAGTGGCTCATTTTGCCTTTCTATCTAGGGTAGTAATCTGAACAAAGCTATGACAATGGATGAGGCTCGTGCATTTGTAGGAGAAGAACCCTGCAACATAACAACTCTAACTGAGAAGGATTTATACTGTGAACCACCTGAAGAACAACCTCCACCCAAGCAGAGGCAAAAAAGAGATACAGTTAATAACCTGCCAGAATTCATTGTACGTCATTTTTCTATATTTTTTTTAACAATGTGATATAGAATGTAATACAGAAACTTGCCCTTACCAATAATTTGGGTTTCTCTTAAAGTGGCCACCAGTGATCTGCTATGATACAAGAAGAATTAAATTTGGCAGTGCAACAATCTGGCTGGGTTCATTTATAGCATTAAGCATAGTGTGACCTGTCCAGTGTTGGCACAGTATGCTTATGCTGCCATTGTGATTTATAAACTATGGTTCTGCTTGGTGTGTGTGGTAATTAGTCCAGTATGGTATGTTCAACAAACCATGATTTCTCTTAAACAAGAGCCCCAATTCCATTTGCTATTATTACTTGTTTTCAGCAACATACAAGGAAACTGTTGCCTGGGAGTTCTGGAGGGTGTCAGTTGGGGCAAGGTTTCTATAGGCTGAACCTTTGGCTTCCATTCATTAACAGAGTTGTCACCTCAGTGAAACAGGCATTCCAGGAACCTTCAGTCATATAACTAAGTGTCAAGTCCTCTTTAGTGTGAATTTAGCGTGTATCTTCAGTCATATAGCAAATCATGTGAAGCCAAGTTGAAAAATGGTGGCCACCAGTGATCTGCTATGATACAAGAAGAATTAAATTTGGCAGTGCAACAATCTGGCTGGGTTCATTTATAGCATTAAGCATAGTGTGACCTGTCCAGTGTTGGCACAGTATGCTTATGCTGCCATTGTGATTTATAAACTATGGTTCTGCTCGGTGTGTGTGGTAATTAGTCCAGTATGATATGTTCAACAAACCATGATTAAAACCAAATACAGTTTACCATTTATATATTACAAACGGGGTCATCAGTTAACTTTCTGGGGGACCATCTTCTCTATGTGAACTTGCCTGTCGAAGTGCTATGTATATGGACATGTTCCTTGTCCCATCATCTGCACGGTTCTGGCAGTCCACTTTCAGAAGTTATTCTCAAAGTTTCTTGCTTTTTTGGTTTAGAATATGGAACAAGACTTTTTAAATTTGTCATGCTCTTAAACTCCCCATAATTTTTAATTATTCATTTATTTATAAAACTTACATACTGCTTCATTCACAATACACTCCTTGTGGTTTACATATTTTGTGTAAATGTAAACAGATCTGTTTTAAATTCCTTGACATTGTTTTAGCTGATTTAATGTTCTTGTTAGTTTGTTCTTGTTTTCATCTGGAAACTGTTTTAAGTGCCCTGTAAGGGCTGAAAGTAGGACTGAAATGTGTAAGATACTCTGATGCTAACGATGGATGTTATTATCATTTTTAATACCATTATGATTTGGACTAAATTCAACCTGTGTTTCTATATTCCTTATATATGGGTCATACCTTATTCTGACACTTTCCTTTCTTATAATGAGTGTAACAAATGTTTTTCCAGATTACCTTTCCACAACTGGTGCATTCCAGATGTGTTGGGAATGTTTCTCCCAAACTGTTGACTATGCCAGTTGGCAATTCTGAAGGTATAGTCCCATTACATCTGGAATATGAATTGAATACACCCATGAGCTGGTATTACAGTGGTGCCTCTACTTACGAACGCCCCTACTTACGAATTTTTCAAGATACGACCAGCTCCGGCCCCAAAAATTTACCTCAACTTGCAAACTCACCTTGACTTACGAACCAGATCCGCGGCCATTTTCCGCCCGTTCCACATGGTCCGCGGCCATTTTCCGCCCGTTCCACGTGGTCCGCGGCCATTTTTCCGCCCGTGCCATGTGGTCCGTGGCCGTTTTTACGCTCGTTCCACATGGTCCGCGGCCGTTTTCCCGCCCGTTCCACGTGGTCCGCGGCCGTTTTCCGCCCATGCCACGTGGTCCACGGCCATTTTCCGCCCGTTCCACGTGGTCGGCGGCCATTTTCCGCCCGTTCCACATGGTCCGCGGCCATTTTCTGCCCGTGCCACATGGTCTGCGGCCATTTTTCTGCCCGTGCCATGTGGTCCGCGGCCATTTTCCGCCCGTTCCATGTGGTTTGCAGCCATTTTCCTGCCCTGCCGCGTGGTCCGTGGCCATTTTCCGCCCCGGACACATGGTATGCGTCCATTTTTCCGCCCCTGACACATGGTCCGCGGCCATTTTTCCGCCCCTGACGCGTGGTCCGCAGACGCCGGAACAAATTAACGGTAATTACATTGAACCTTATGGGAAAATTTGCCTCGTGTTGCGACCAATTCGAGTTGCAACCAGAGTCACGGAACGGATTAAATTCGTAACTCAAGGTTCCACTGTATTTTGATTCTTTTAAATTGACCAAACAGCATACAGTATAAATAAACATCATAATGCTTAGCAAAATTTGTTATCTTTAAAGTTTTTAATTATTTACCTAGGTAAAATTTGGCTTCAAAGAATGGGTCCTAGGAAGAGTAGAGTATGCTCAAGTCAGTGATGTGCCATTGAGCCTGATCTTGCCACTGGTCATCATCCCCATGGTGGCCATTATCATCATCTCAGTCTTTTGCTACAGGTAAGTTCTTATTTTTACCAGCTTATTTGTTGGTCTTACTTGTTGGGCAAATACTAAAGGCAAAACTGATTTTGAGAAAAATGTGGGAGGAATCTATACAAACAAGACTTTCTTTCTCCCCCAAACTCTTCATGCTGCTGCAGAATTTATTCTAAGGATTTAAGGGACTATCCAAAGTAGATATGGGAGCTTTTCTTACTGTCCATTGTCTGAACATATTACACTAAATTGTGTGGGAGGGAGCAAGATAACCTCTTGTTATATATCTTTGCAAGGCAGCTGGTTTTCATTCACATGACACTAAAAATAATGAAAGGCCAGCTTTGGTAGATATTCTCCTTCAAGGAACAACTCCATAAAAGAAAATGTATAACATATTACTTGGAAGATATATGTGAATTTTGTAGTTAGGATATTAGGTTCATCTGCTCTTATTCTCAGAGATCTTTCCTAGAAACATCTGTATTGATTTTTGTTCCTTGAATGTGTTTATTTCCATGAATAAAAAATATTTTAGGCATCACGATTCTTGGGTATTAATCATACTGCAGACATTTTCATGATTTCATTGTACACAAGTATACCCTATGGGTTACTTCCAAAGTATCTTTTCCATATCATAATTTTTAATACCCATGTGCTAAACATTGTAATGTTTTCCCTCTGATGTCAATAGATTTGTAGAAAAAATATATATTCAGAAAAAAAGATGATGAAAACTTGAAATGGTATTTGCATCTGCCTATGTATTAAAAAGTTGAATTAATCTATTTATTGAGACCCATACTGATAAAAGAAAATCACTCTAAATATAGATTAATCTAAATTCATAAACAAGTGTGGTAAAAGCTAGTAGTGATTATACCTCAAACTCACAACAGTAATGTACTTTTGAGTAATTATAATATTAAACACTTGCTTACTTTAGTTCTCTGAGTTGATTTTATAGCTTGATTCTTAACACAGTAAAATCAAGGAGCTGTGTTAATTTTAAGCTACATTAAATTTTCAACCTTTTATTTTTCCTTTCCTTTTTCAGCTTTAAAAGAGTAAGAAAATATAACCCTGTACTTCTAAAGAACCCTCTAACTGTTGTAAAATGATTTATTTTTACAGTTTGTAACCTTTCTGTACTTCTTCTCTATTCCTTATAGACGAAAAAGCCAACAAGCAGAACGAGAATACGAAAAAATTAAATCACAACTTGAAGGCTTGGAGGAAAGCGTCAGAGACCGGTGCAAAAAGGAATTTACAGGTAGGACTGATGCCTGATTTCTTAGGGTCTCCAGAGAATTCACAAGATGTACTGAATCTCTACTACTGTCTGCCTTAAACTGTCTTTTGAGAACACGCAGGAGGCAAAAACATCTTTGATTACTATGTTAACTTAAGTATGGCTTACTCTTCTGGCAAGTGATCCAAAAGCTATCCATAAAAAGAGAATGTATTTTTAAAAATTAACTGCTTGTTAAAGTAGAAGTAAAATAATACATATTGGGAACTAAATCATTGATAAGAAAATCCTCAAGATGTTTCTCTTAGGAGTTAGTAAATCAGTTTATACTCCAACAGAAAATGGATTAATATTTGAAAGTTATGCTGCAGTTGACTAAAGGTGAAAAGGTAAAGTCTCTGCTGAAGCAAGCTCAGTTACTAGTGATTTTATGGACCCGTCCAAGTAGGTCTTTGCAACAATGAAGGTTTGTCACTGCTGCCTTCTGAGTTTTCTTTCAGTGTTTCAGTCTATGAACTGCCATAGTATTTCCTGGTCATCTTCCATGCAAGTACTAACAAGGTCTGTCCCTGCTTAGCCTTTTGAGGCCAGACAAGGTTGATCAAGTACCATCTCACAGTTAGCCTCACAGATGGATAGAGGGTTCCAAATATAATTTAATTTGTAGACATTTATTGAAGTTATGGATTGCCCCCCCCAAAATCTGATAAAATAGAACCAATGATAGAAATTATTTCCTTGCCATTATTAGAGGAGAAGGCATCACCTTCCCCAATATATCTTATGTTAATAAAGAATAAAAAAACATATTTGTATATCTAAGATAGCAATCAAAATAGAAATATACTGTCAATCCAGTTTTCAACAGGATTTAAGGAATGTGACTGTAAGACTGCAGTCTGAGTCACTTCACGCATATGGTGTTCGTGTCAAAGCATACATAACGCTTCACAATCTGGAAGTGACTTATCTGAAAACTTCCATTTGTATGTTTTTTAGACATAACAATTTCACAGTTATGGAATTCAATATCTCTCTTGAATCTATTATGCTCATTAAACATTCAAACTGGCATATTTTAAAACAGGCAAGAAATTCTCACCTCTTTGACTCATGACACTATCTATGATATTCATGTGCCAGTTCTTTGCTGATAATAGTTCAAACTCATTTTTGTGAGTTTGGGAAAATCATACTGTTGATTTAATTTGGCACTATATTGCACACTTAGCAATGACTTCAGCCTACCTAAAGCCATAAAATGTTCATAGGCCTTGTAAGATCATTTTTGGCTTCAGAGCGTATTAACCCTCAATCATTTGGGGAGCTGGCTAGAAGCTGTGCTTAAGTACCAAAGCCCAGTTTGATTTATCACACAAGTAAGGCCAAAAAGCATGTCGTATGCATTGTACTGAAGCCTGATTTTGTTTAGCATAAGGTGCAAACATACCTTTTTGCCTAACTCAGAGCATGCCTATATGTTGCTTTTAATCCTTGCTAGTTTTGTCTAGTTCCCGCTCTCTTTTTTTTGTCTAGTTCCCGCTCTCTTACTTTTCTGCTTTGATCTTTTTCCTTTGCGCTGACCATTCAGTTCTACTATCTACCTCTTTGTCAATAGAGTAACCAGATTTGGACTTCTACCAGCCAGGAAATATCAGAATCTCCGTACATGCTAGGTTGCCCACTGAATAGTCAATTTCTTAATTTTTTTATTGCTATAGTCAACAGTAATTTCTGAGGTGGCAGGCTATTAGATTAATTAACTTGAAGATCTTGTCAGCAATGCAGACATCTTCTAGAATAAATGGTTTTGTAAGGTGACAAAGTAATTGTCCCCTCTGTCAAATTTAAAAGAATTTGGATTGACCTAATGTGTTTTCTCTGATTTCTGTTAAACCATAGATATCAGTCTTAGCTCTGCTGACCATTGAAATACATATAATTTATACTAAAAAAAATAACATATTAATACAACAGATTTATAGAAACAGCACCTATGCCCCTAGACTTTTCTTGTGTTGTCTTCTTTCAGTTATCTGCAATATTTCAGGGAAGAAGTGTGTTTGCTTGTGAGAAGAGAGATGGAAAGAGAATTCACCCTTGGATTCTAATTACTTCTTTTCCTACAATAGCTCCAAACTAATATTTACAATAAATAGAATTTGAGTCACATATCACAGTTCTGAAACAAGAATTTGAAAATTCTTTATAACCACTATATTGCATAACACCCTGTGTATGTTTGTTGTAGAAAAGTCAAATAATTTTCCTTGGTTTCTCATAATGTTAGGTTTTTCTGTCCTATTTCCATATATATAACACAGGCATATGAACCTTTTCTGTAATCTTACCATATACATACATTTTGAAATTACTGTTCCATCAAGAATCTCAAAAGGTGACTTCGCTGAACTTGAAACTTAGCAGGTTTGGTCTAGTTAGTACTTGGGTGAGGCATAACATGGGAATCTCAGGATTGTTCGAATGAGTGTCCAGGAATCTAGTTCAGTTTGATGACAAGCTTCATTTTACTTATTTAAATTCTTCTCTATTCATTCAGTGACTTGCAAGAAATAAACAGATATACTTACAGTACATATACCCATCATGCTGTTATTTTCAGGATAAGCTATGTTATGCAAAGTATTGGGGCGGGGAGCCAAAAGAGTTAAAGTTATGAGTTTTATGGTGGAGAACATAAACTAAATCTAGTTAACATCAATGCCAGACATTATACCTCTCCAGACCTTTATGTTATTGAAAACCATCCTTGTTACTACTGCATGCAAACCCAATATCCTACTTTACTTCTCTGACTTTTTAGAATGTTACCAAACCACAAATTTCTTCCTCTTCCCCTCAACCCATTCATATATCTGTTTTGCACTTTATCTTTATTCTAGCTGTACAGCCAAACCTCTTCAGTGTACAGGCCACTTATTTTTATATACAATTCAGCAACCATTCACGATTGACCATTTCTTCTTGTTTTACCACACACACTTTTAAGTACCTCATCACTGCATTCAATTTACTTATTTCCTGACATGCCCAGTTCATTTCTGTGTGACAAAGTGAACAGAAATATACTCTTATTTACAGCAATTTTCACTTCTTTCGACAAACATTCTTCACAAAAGACCGCATATTACCCACTTTCTACCAGCATTTGCTCATCTTAAAAGTTCTCCATCCACTTCCATCTTTAGTAAACATTCTATCAAGGTACACAACTTCAATCTACTTGCTCTATTTTTTTCCATTTATATATAACTTTGAATCACTCTCTTCATTTTGCCTGGACTTTGGCCCTTGATATATACATTTTCAGATCCATACTCTTCCTTGCATCATATAGTCTATTTACTTGGGTTCTCAGTCAACACCATGGCATCATGCACACAAAAGTGCATATACATTAATGTCACCAACCAGTACCTCTCTAATGTCATCACATAATTTCTTCTATGTTTATACAGCAATACATTAAACAACAAAGAAGAAATCACAAAACCTTGTCTTACTCCCTGCTCAATTTTGAACTATTACCTTAAACTTTCTAATTATTCTCATGCATGCTTTAGTTCATTGGTTCTCAACGGGGGCGGTACCGCCCCCCGGGGGGCAGTGGGAGGATGCTGAGGGGCGGTAAACTTGTTTTGGGCGGTAGGGGGGCGGTGGGCATGTTTTGGGCGGTAGAGGGGCGATGAGCATGTTTTGGCATTCGAACTTAATTTTAAAACTCCCAAAAAAAATTATTAAATTGATTATCCGGTTTACACCATTTGTACCAGCAATAAAACGAACTTACGCGACGGCTGCCCTCACGCACTTCTAAGAATGGTGAGACGAATTTGTATTCTAGGTAGGATGACCTTGAAGAACTCAACACTACAATTCTTCTCCGATCCCAACCAGCACAGCGCATGCGTCAGCTGTTTTCCCACGCGATTAATCGCAGCGCGTGCATCAGCTGTCTTCCCGCGCGATTAATTGCAGTGCGTGCGTTGAGCATCCTTTCAATATGAATGTTTGATTTGACCCGTGTTTCTTGAGTTGCTTTTCGTTGGCTTCATTTCTGTTTTTTCCCCTCAGTTTCAATTTACTTTCATTGTTTATTTGGCCAGTCGGCTAGGTAAGTGCACTTATTAGTTCGTGGTCATGAATTATTAATTTTGAGAAACTAATGAAACTTTGAAAGCCAGCTTCCAGAATGGTGATCGTCTCACAGAATTTTGGCTTCAAAGTAACATCAATCGCCTCTACCCAGGGCTGTGGACTATCATCAAAAAAATTTTAATTGCCTTCCCTTCCTCCTACCTTGTCAAGTGAGGATTCAGTGCTGTGACTGATCTAATTACAAAAAAGAGAAGTCGACTCCAAATCATGGAAAGAGGGGACTTGTGCCTTCATCTCTCTAACAATATTGAACCGAACGTTCAGAAACTGGCTGTGACCATCAAGCACAACCATCCCACTGACATAATCAAGCATGTTTCATTGATATTACTCTTTTAGCGTATTTTTTTTGCTGTTTTTTTAATTATCTAATTAAGAATAAAGAATTTTTAAACATTAAAAAAGCATTTACAAAAACAATTAAAAAAATAAAATTAAAAATTAAAAAAAATTTAAAAACGAGCATCAAAAAAATAAATAAACGTATTTACAGCATTTTGAAATAAACGTATTTACATAAAAGAGCATTTAAGCATTTTTTTTTGCATTAGTCATTTTAATTTTAATAAAAGGAATGCAATTACCTTCCAGGGCAAAAGTATCAAGTTAAATCGAACAAATTTGGTGTGTAAGTCTACTGAAAAAAATTACTTAAAATTTTTGCCTTTTATAATTCAGTAACTCCCCCCCCCATACCTTAAATTACAGGATTTTCACAAAGGGTGGCGCTGGAAAATTTTCCGCTCCTTAGGGGGGCGGCAGCTTCAAAAAGGTTGAGAATCACTGCTTTAGTTTTATCATATCCCTTTCAGCGTAATCTTAAGTCCATAGTTGTACACAACATTCCATAATTCAGGTCTGTATACTTTATCTTATACTTTCTCTAATCTACAAATGTACAGTGAACTTACTGTCATACATTCATACATTTCTCAGTGACCTGCTGAAGAGCAAAAATGGGATACCTTGTTAAGGATTTTTTTTTCCTTCTGCACTAACATTTATAGCATTCAATTTGGTTCCACCCTTTGAGATATCACTGTCATTCCCAGATAAATGCCTAAAATATTTCTTCCAACATTCCGTCACATCAGCTTCATTCCAAATCTTTTCATAATTTTTATTTTTAATTTGTTTTGCTATGTTGGAGTCTACTTGTTTAGCCCTCTTCACCTACTTCCAAAAGTTTTTTTTTTTATTTCCATCAAAATCATTCTACATTTTATCTGCCTCTTTTAGTCTTAACTGTTCCTTGATCTTTGTCTACATTCTTTGCAACTCTTTTATACAATATCTTTCTCTCATACTCATTTGCAGCAAACTTTTCTTATATCCATTTTTCTCATCTATTGCCCCTTTCACTTTATTATTCCACCAAGCATCCTTTTTCATATGTCTCACTAGCATAACTTTGTGGGCTTTACAACACACTTATTTTCATTCTATTCCAAGCAACCTCCACATGCTCTTTCATTATGTTCACTTTCCATTCATATGGCCATAGGGCGATACATAGTGCATCTCTGCTGGAAATTATATGCAGAAAAGCATCGAAGAATGATCCTTAAGAGACTTAAACCATTTCTCTCTTTAAAAATCAATCCCAGATCTTTGAATGGAACAGTAGTCACTCAAAATGAGCTAAGCCATAGATTCAGTAGTTTTCTAAACAACTTCAAAAAGGTCCATGTAAGCCAATAGTAACTTAAATCCCTTAAAGCTGGTGTTTTTGGGTAGGAATTTTTTGCAGTGGTTTTGAAGCAATGTTACTAATTTTTTCCAAACCCCCATTTGTCACATTTTGTCACAGTCTAATACAAGCTGGGAGACAAGCTACCTGTTTTTTAAAAAGTTTAGTTTAATATGTTTAGCATGTAGTGTGAAACCGGTTTTTCTTTTCTTTTTTATTAGTTCATTTAATGGTGGACCCATTCTGAGACTTACAATGCATTTGAAGAAAATTTAATCCTTCTCCCCCAAGGCCTGTTTTAGAAAATTCATCTACTGAATATATACGCCTTTAACATTTCATTAGTGCCAATTAAGTTTTATTTAAAAAAAAAATGAAGAAATAACAACAATACACACAAAAGAAGGTGTATATGTTTCCCAAACAAGAGAAAAAGGATTTAATTCCCTTACTCCCATGGTAATTTCAGTTTCAGGTTGGCATTCATGCACTGTTTTGTTTTTTAATGAAGAGTAACTATGTATCTAACATATTGAGTAGTTCATCCCTCTCCCAAAGCAAGAGTGAGGAAAAGCATGCTTGACTTTTATTGTCACACTGTTACGTGTATGTGGAAGCGGGATCAGTTCAATGTCCTTGATGATGGATGCCCTCCCTTTTCAGTAGCTGGGTACAGTGAGCAGTGTTTTGAACGCAGTTCAAGAGTTCACTGATTCCCGTGAAAAGGACAGTGCTAGCATGTTCCATTCCTCTTCCAATTCCATCTCCAAAGCCATAGCAAAAGAATCAGAAGAAGCAAGAATTCCTCCCTGCCTATCTCTGGAATGATGTAATAGAGGCGGGCCAAGCTGAAACAGCAGGATGAGTTCAGCTGATAGCTATAGCAGTTGCCTTCTTATAGACAAATAAAAGTTCAAGGACCTTTTGTTGGTAGATTATAATTAAGAACCAGTTTCACTTTGTGGATAGAGAATGTGACCTGGGAGATTTGGATTCATTCTAATCTAATTAGCACAACAGTATCCTAGTCTCAGTGGGCTGTGTGTGTGTGAATGCAGAGCTGTACAAACTGAAGCTCTTTGTCCTCTCTCCCACTCCTGAAAAATCTTGTTTACAGCCTTCAGATACCACTAAAGGTTTGCACCAAATTATAATTTCCATGTGACAGATGGTGAAAATTATTAAATACATGAACTGGAGATTAATCAAATTAGCTACATTTAATTTCAATTACATTTACATATCAGTATAATGAAATCAATTTTTGTCCTTGCCCTACACATTATTTTTGCAATGCAGCCCTCAGGATAGCACTCAAAGCCCAAAGTGTGGCCCAGGAAACAAGTTGAGCCCTACTAAGAAAAGAGATTTTTCTCTTCCAGTGATTTCAGTCTAAGATTAGAATGTTGAATACATTTATTCAAAAGTAATTGTAATCGAAGTCAGTCATTCACAAATGTGTTTAAACTCTTAGTTTGTTGTTCAAAGACAGAAACAAAGTGAGTTACTGATTGGATGTAAGTATTGTTGTAAAATCCAAATTCTGATTAATAAAAATAGAAAGAAAAAATTAAAGGGATGTGTTAATGAAAGCATTTGAATACTTTATTCAGTGTAGCAATAATTGAGTCAATAATATTATTTTCTACTAAAGCTTTAAAATTGTTGCATGTTGCAGATCTAATGATAGAAATGGAGGATCAGACAAATGACATCAATGAAGCAAGAATCCCAGTGCTGGACTACAAAACCTATACAGACAGAGTCTTCTTTCTGCCCTCTAAAGATGGAGAAAAAGATGTAATGATCACCGGGAAACTGGACATTCCCGAAGCTAGACGGCCAACTGTAGAACAGGCATTGAATCAGTTCTCCAATCTGCTCAACAGTAAATCATTCCTTATTAATGTGAGTAGAAAATAAAGGTCACCTTTTATGTTGCCAAAAAGCATTTTCATTTGATACCTCTATTTATAACAATAATAAAATTAATCTGCATATTTTGTGTCCTGAACATCTTGTAAAGCTGTGTATGTGATGTATAATAGCATCTTACATAATTTTGTTCCTGTACTTGTCATCTGTGAAAGAATGGTATTCACCAGAAATACTATTAGCTGGTACCCATTACATACAATATATAGTTATGCCAACCGTGAAATGCAGTTAGATCCCACCTATTACATACCTATGCAGGGGTATCCATGAGAGGTCAACAGGATCAACATGGTGGAAGCAAGTGGACAATTGAAGCCTCACCACCCCTTTTAAAGGTGCCCCGCGCACATGTCAAAAGAGGCATCAGGCAAGACTTCAGTTGTGCTGCCGTTTTGATGATGCTGACCCTCCCTGTTGACACCCCTGTTTGACATATGCCAGAGATCAAATTAACCAAAATTGAAGCATAAAATGGAGTCCTGGACATGTACACTAAATTGTTGGAAATGATAAACTGAATGTCAAAGAGGCCCGTTAAACAAATTCCTCAGTTTACCTGGCCAGAACCACAAGAACTATATTCAATACTTGTGGAATGTATTGTGTCCCAGTTTTTATCTCATTATACTATATTTCCAGAATGAAGAATAAAAAGAATAAGCCTCAATTGCTTCAATCATATACCTGTTTTTTTGTTGTTGTTGTTGTTTCTGTTTAGTTCATTCACACGTTGGAAAACCAAAAGGAATTTTCTGCCCGTGCAAAAGTATATTTTGCATCTCTTTTGACCGTGGCTTTGCATGGGAAGCTAGAGTACTATACTGACATCATGAGGACATTGTTTTTGGAGCTTATGGAGCAGTATGTTGTGGCCAAAAATCCTAAACTGATGCTCCGAAGGTAGGGAAGGTTTCTTCAGTAATCTAGTACAATGGAAGTTGCCCCTGAAAATTCTCTCATTTCTTTGGGTTTTTTTCTTTTTCTCTTCACATACATCAGTGAGTATGTAGAGCTACCCAAGACATTGCAAAGGCTTGCTTTTATACATTACAACAAGAGGTCCAATATGTTTTTTGTTGCTTGAGATAAGATAAATAGCCTGCCATCCCACCCACTTCATTCTTCTTATGGAGGAGCCAAGTAATTACCAGTTGTCTTGCTTCAGTTGTGATGATGAGATGCAGCCACCATTTCATTTCAGGGCAGTAAGTTAGCTTAGGAAGCACAGGGCAAGCTCTGTAAAAACAGATTTCTGTCTTCCCAAAGAAGCAGGCCATTGGCTCTGATACCACTGCCCTCCCATCACCTTTTGCTTGACACAATTGCAAAAATCAGGCCATCGGTCATTGATTAGAATTTAAAGAGTAACAACATTTAGTTAGGAAAGTAAGCCCTCTGACTCTTTACAAATGTCATATTGTGGAATCTTGTCTTTTAAAAATTTATTTTAATGAAATGCCATATTGAACAGGTATATATAGTTTATTTACTTTTATATGATTTACCTATTATGTAAGGTCTACCATCTTTCCCACCTGTTTGGTCAAGCAGTTGTGTTCTTCTGTTTCCTGCCAAGTTCAGCATTTCTCTCTCTAGTTTGCTGTGAATTCAGTGTTCCAGAGTATGATGTTCTTTATCTCTCTCTCTCTCTCTCTCTCTCTCTCTGTAATTCACATGTTTTGTTACATTTTGTGCTTTTGCTCTCCATAGTATAGGACAAAATCAGTAGATTCAGACATGCAGCTCTCCTTAATTTAGAAATTAGGTGAATATTTCTTTATGCCAATAATGAAAGGCAAGCATCTTGGTCAGCACTAAATTAACTGCTGAACTAAGTGTACCACTGGAAAAAAAAACTCGAATCTGTGCTCTGGTATAATTATTTGAGAAGAACACGCATGACAGCATGTTTATCTTACTGACAGTTTTAGCATTTCCCATAGCTCACAACATGGGTTGTTCCTATATTGTATGACAGGAGAAAAGTCAGCACATTCTTCACTGAGATAATGTTTTATTTACTGTATTACTACTATTGATTTTTCCTGCACTGCCTCAGGAGAAGCTCACATATATAAGGTTCTTCTCCCATGTTATCCTCCCAGTGACCTTCAGAGAGAGGTTAAATAAGAGATGGTGACTGGCCCAAAGTGACCCAGAAAGATTTGTGGCTAAATGAGAATTTCAACCTGATCCTTTTAGTTCTAGTCATATAATAACCCTGCTTCACTGCAACAGCAACACAGAGCAATTACCTGTTTTTGAGAGTTATGCAAATCATTTCAAAAACTTACTTTGGAAAGTGCAAGAGCACATATGAAGCACCTCTTTCCTAATCATTAAAGCAGCCATGTCTTTTTCCAAACTCACACAACTGCTATAAAGAGTAAAGAAGAAGATCTTGATGGAGATATGTAGGCACTGTTGTCTAGGCAAAAGGAGCTGAAATATTTCTTAAAGTCCAGAACGGCCAGATAACATTTGGAAGTGACAAAGACTTGTTATACAGAGTGCAGCTATAACCACAGTTCTTGCCAAAAATACACACCAGCATTAGAGAGATTTAAAGAATGCAATATCCTTATCTTGTTCTCCAAAGAAATCCAGCCAGAAGTTATAGAAAATATCTGGTTGTTTATTGAGAAAAATAAAAACTACACAAAATACAAGTTTCATGCAAAACATAGAAAAAATCACTTCTTCTCATATATGTGGCATCCAAGACTTATCCACTACACAAGTTTAACAAAGTCTCTAGCCAAAAACTCTCAGAGAAGAGGTACACTACTTGGTTATTAGTTACTACTACATAACCCATAAAACTGATTACATGATGGCTAAAATTCTACTGAGCAGTGAGACATGTCATCCTCACACTTTATTAACACTATGCACCACCCCTTGAGTAACTAGCATATAGGTGCCAATAGGTGGCAGTAAATAGCAGTATACGTGCACACTAACAAAAATAACTGCAGATGGCCTGTTTATGTAGTCTAAGCAATGTTTGGAGATAGCGAGGTGCATTTCTTCCCATGAGAAAATCCTAACAAGACTAACATCTCCCTAAACTACTGGACTGTAAGGAAGAGGTAGAGATACAGCACAATCAGACTTACAAATTTCTGTTACAATAGCCAATCTCAATAGAAGTAGTTTTAGCCTTCTTGTGGAACTGATTTCCTGGTCTGGTTTGCCTAGTGGGGTTGACAATTGCTTCAGAAGCTGCCTATGAGCATCCCCAGTTGCTTCATCAGCAAAGTAGGGACAGTTTTCAAAGCCAAACCCTTTTTTGAAGGATTTGCATAGCCGTCATATTTTGCAAAGTTATTAGTTTGAATACATTGGATATAGAGAAATGGAGAGAAACAAGTAATGCATTTTTTAGTTCTTGACAGATTCATGTACAATTGCTAGCCATGCACCTCAACACAAGTTCTTTTATTTTAGATCTGAAACCGTTGTGGAAAGAATGCTTTCTAATTGGATGTCAATTTGTCTGTATCAGTACCTCAAGGTAAAATCTAAAATGCAGTCACACTTTACATTTATTCTGAGCATAATATCACACTGTAGACTGAAATTAAGAATAAGCTTTAGATGATTGTGCCTTCTTCTGAGTACATGCCAATATTAATAGCTTCTGATCTAAACATGCCACAGTTTGGTCTGCAGCCTTGGTCTGAAGGCAGTCACAAATGATAGTTTAAATACTATGGAAAAATATACTTTGCCGAAATAATGGTCTTAGGAAGGTATTAATTTTCAGCTAAGTGATGGGATGCTAATTCTCCATCCCAAAGTAGCCATTGCCTGTTCTCACTTTTTTTTTTCCTCTTTCATCAACTTGATCAGGATAATGCTGGAGAGCCTCTTTATAAATTGTTCAAAGCTATCAAACATCAAGTGGAGAAAGGACCAGTGGACGCTGTGCAAATGAAAGCCAAATACACATTGAATGACACTGGTTTGTTGGGAGATGATGTAGAGTATTCACAATTGGTATGTAGCTTTTATTAATGTTTGTTTCAGAATATTCAAAAAATGGAATGCTTCTGAAATATGTCCTATTATTTTTTACCATTTATGTATTACATAATGTAATGTAATTATGTAACATGGATGATAGAAAAGTATTATTATTATCAGCCAAATCAATCCACTGAAAGATGAAGACCTCTTCATTGAAGATTATGGACCATAAGTACCGCACTGGTTCAGTGTGGGTTGGTAGAAGTACATTTTTCATCTTCCTTATCTACTGCTGAGAGAGAGTGACTGGCCAAGCCAGCTTCCACACCCAAGGAAGGACTAGAATCTGTGTTTCCCCACTCCTGGTCAAGCACCTTAACTGCTACGTGTGTGTACACATGCACACACAGGTGCATACATGCACACACATACAGTGAGGTAAAGCTCTAAGACTTTAATGTAATGATTTGTTATGAAGTTTGGTGTTTTACTTAACTATGTCAACTGAATATGTAATGTTTGGGTACACAAAGCCAGTTTCCCTAAAAATGCCCACATGTGAATTAGAAAAAAAAAAATTCCTTCTTTTCAAAGATAAGAAGTTAGGATGGCCATTGAAGGTCCAAAAATAGCTTTGGACAGATATAATAGATATCAGTGCATATTAATAACTTTATCTCTTGAAAAATACTTATAAATACAGGTGCTATGAACAAACAACAGGGTTTATGTTTTAGCTTTTCTGAAAATACTGAGTTGTCCATTTTTAAATCATGTATTAGATGGACCTTTGCTGTGATCTAATTATGGAAGATTACTTCAAGTTTTTGATCTGCCTATTTATTTGACATGGAGTTGGTCATTCCCCAGTCTCACAGTCTCCTGCTAATTTTGTATCCATGTCAGAATTCCTTCAGAGGCCAGTCCCTCGGTAACCAACATATTTTGCTCAAGTCTCTCTGACATTAAGCAAGCATCATATCATAAATGTTTAAGCCCTTGCCTGCTGGCACCCTGTGAAGTTTGCTGGGTATGATCACGTGGGTATGATTACGTCAAACAGGCTGGGTATGAATACATCAAACAGACTATTCGTTGGAGGCAAAACTGAAGAACCAAACTAGATGTTGCATTTACTACGTCTGTGCGGAGATATTAATGTGTGTGTGTGTGTATGTGTTGGTTTATTTTTTGTTTAAAAAGCAAATTGCATCAATCAGCAAGCTGCAGATTAGGTTACCAAAGACATTAGGTGATGTTGCTATTTGCTTTGGAGAGAAACTCCCAAAATTTCCTCTGCTTCATTCAGAATCAGCTTCTGAGGAAGGATTTTTTCAGGATTTCAGGAGGGGAAGAAAATGTTAAGATCCTTTCCCAATCCTATAGTAGCAACTCTGGGCTGAACCAAATGACCATCTCTATAACTGGTGGAGTTTGCTTTCAATTGCTGATCATCAGTAGGATTGCCAGATTGTTATTTCCAAAGTTTATATGGGGAACCCATCAAGAACTTTTGGTCTTCTTAAACAATCCAGTTGATGCTGAGTTCTCTCTTAGTGTTTAATTTCTTCTTGATTTAATGTCCACGAGTAAATTGAAGCAAACTACATCAGTGGATGAATGCTGATTTTGTTGTAAGATAATAGATTATTAGAATTATATGCTTTTTTTCAGTCCATTCTGAAAATGTAAACTTAATTGCAGGAAAGTAATTAGCGACAAAGTTAATTACTAACATTAATCCACTATACTCAGTTAAATCAAGCATCTGTAAATGCTACTTTACCTGCCAGTGTGATAAGCAGCACATTATAGGTTCAAACTCATTATTTGGGATCTCTTCCTAGGCAAGTACCTTCTAGTCAATTGTAAATATATATCATGTTTAATTGCCAAACCAAAACTATGGGTGTAATTTGTAATAAACCTTATACAGTGAAATTACAGTAACCCTCATTTGGTGGACTTGGGCTGCAACACATCCACAGAATGGTGAATCAGACAGCCTAAATATCTTTGTAATAAAAAATATTTTTTTTAAAAAAACTGTCCAGATACTCCTGAAATAATGAACAAGTGTTCTTGATGAGGCAATTAAATTGAGGTTAACTATACATTAAAGTTACATAATGTAAGGCAATTGGCATCATTTGCATACAGAAATGATATAATTTTCTGCAAATGGCATAATTTATGATTTAATGGATAACTACTCCTCTTCCCCAATTGGTCCATGAAAGCAAGGTTTTACTGTATATATGTATGTAGAAAAATGTTTACCAAAATACGTCTTGAATGTCATGTGTATTATATGGCCTTTTACTGAAATGTACTTGCTTGCCAGCTATGATAAGCCTTCTTAGACTACACTTGCCCCTTGTAATTTAAGAGTTCGAGTCTATTTCAGTCAAAACTGATATTTGGGGATTACAGTAGGCATTAAATGTCTGTGAAGCTGTACCTATCTGGAAATTGCTTTCTCTGCTGTTTTGACAGGGGGAGGGAGTCTCTAATAAATTGAGGCCCTTCCTGTAAGGTTAATGGACTAATCTAAGCATGTACAAACAGTAGCTAGTCCACTAGTTTGATGATATGTCTCAGTTTTAAAAGGTTTTTTACAAAAAAAAAAAAAGCCCTCAAAATCCAATTGTGATGATACAGAAATATTCTGAAGGATATTTATAATATATCCTTCTATATATTTTCAGTAGATTCAAAGTAATGAATTGATGGATTCTCATAGAAATCTCAGTACGACCCCATTTCCATCAAAAATATAGAAAAAGGTATGAAATGGCAACATGAACTGTACCACTTATCTAAATGACTATAAATAGACAACTTTATAGCAGCATTGACTTTTCTTGACTGATTTTAATAACCCTGAAATTTCTAACCCTCCAGACTGTAAATGTGATTGTTCAAGATGAAGGCACAGAATCCGTACCTGTAAAAGTGCTCAACTGCGATACGATTTCTCAAGTAAAAGAAAAGATCATAGACCAAGTATATCGAAATCTTCCTTACTCACAGTGGCCAAAGCCTGACAGTGTTGTTCTTGGTAGGTGTCTGTTTTAAATGTGTTTAATAGTTACCATATTGCTGTCAAAATCCAAATGTTTGCAAAAAAAAAGATTGACTTAGTAACTCCGTCTGAATCCATGCAAAGATCCAAATGTGGAAAGAAAAGTGTTTTACCCAATAAACTCTACCCTAACTTTTCTCCAATTTCAATACATTCAGATGTTGTCATTTACTTGAACAGCACACACACTCTGTCTGATAAGGAGCCTAAAGTACACCTTGTGATTTCCTACCTGAACAGGTAGTTTGGAGAGAAACAAGGGCAACAACTTTCTACCCCTCACTTTGCCTCTCTCTGTGTTATGGTCAGTACCTGAATATGGCTTGTAGGTTTTTGGTATTAATATTTCCTTAGTTATAACAATTTACTGAACTATTTTCCATATAGAAATATTACATTTGATGTAAAATCTATTCATCATGTTTCAAGCAATGTAATAATTTATAATTCAGCTGAGCTGTAAGTAGAAGAAATACCTGTTAAGTAGTAAGAATAATAATAATGTTTTTTTAAAAAAAAATAATTTAAAACCTGTAAGATTGAAAAACAAAACAGAACATGTATTAATCCACTCCAGCCAACAGGATTAGGCCACCTGGAGATCTATAACATCCTTCCCCATTTAAATTTCATAGACATACAATGGATCTATTTCTGTTCCTTTCCTTTCATTTGTTAATTCCTGTTCCTTACATTTATTGTCCTTAACATTTCAAATCATAATCTTCCTTATGCCATGGACATTATCTGATATGACAGTAGGTTCTGCAGCTTTGGTCAATCAAAGGTTTTACATAATGCTCCTTAGTAATGCAGAGAAGGTATAAACTAGGTTAATAATCTTAGTCATACTTGTGTTACATGCAGAATTCCCTGGTAATGGTAAAGACATATTTTTTGGCCAGTATCCCACAACCACAATGAAAGCATGCTTGCACTATGCAAGCTGGGATCTTTACTTTGAGATATACTGATTCTTGTTTTCCAAGAAAAAAGACTTAAATGCAATATATTGATACAATCAAAATCATTTAAAGGAACTAAATTTTTATGAATGTTTTATGCTTCTAAAAATCTAAATTCTTAAATGGATTTTCCTCCTCCAATGGTGATTTTGATTTTTTTTTTTAAACAAAAATGAAGCATCTGGCATATTGCTACTTATAGACTACAATCATATCCCCATAATCTGAGAATAAACTGGGTTTTAAATAGATGTGCAATTTACACCAATAAAGGCTTACAACAATACACCCTTACAGACGAGTGTAGGCCTTCCTCGAGTCTAGCATCAGGGAGCAGCAAATCTCTTTCGACCTATCATCAAATCAAGAGATTCTTCTGGAGGACCTCCCTAAGACTAACCGTCTGTATCCATCATGAGATCTTTAGCAAGCACCATCCAAGGTGTTGCATGATTCAGCCATAGAGAATATTATGTGGAAAGTGGTGTTTTTGGTAGTCATAACCTTGGCTAGGCAGGTATCAGAAATAGAGCTGTTAGAAAGAAGATCTGCATTTATGCAGCCAGATACCATCACTTGGCACCAAGACTCAGCTTTCATGATTAATGTGAATTTGGTCTTCCAACAGGGCCAAGAAAACTTCACTTCTTTCTGTTCCTATCCCAAGGCCCACTGGATGGGTGGGTGGGTGTCAGGATCCACGTGAGCAGAACAGAGGAAATCAGACAGCCACATAATCTTCTTCCAACATTTTCACCAGGCCATAAAGCTTTACCAATAATGACCTCTAGGTGTATCAGCCAGCATCAAACTAGCCTGAAAAATTCCTGTGGAGCTATGGCCCACTCCCTAGCAGTATAGCCACCTGGGAGACATCTGTATGGCTATCACATGGTCCTCTCTAAGATTATTTCATACAGCTCAGCTGAATACTCCTTTATCAACAGAATGCTACAGAGAACAGTTTCTTCTAATGTTTATGTAAAATACCATCCCTAGAGGGAGTTCCAATACATCCTACTTCAGAATACCCTAGCACAACTCTTATGAAATCAGTGCGTTGTGATAATTCTTCTACAGCAGAGACAGGGCACACAGCCCATCCCATGTATTGTCAGCAAAAGACATATGAGAAACTTCATCATTTTCAGCAACCAGTTGTACATAGTTTCATATCTATCCATAAATCCATCCATTCTTTATTGTTATTTTTTTCAAGTATGCTTCCTTTGAACTGAACTTTTGGTTTGTCGCTCTTATTGGGAACAGACCCATCCCATCTCCAGGAAAGCAGCAGTAGCAGAATCTTCTAGCCTTGCTTCCTGAGTATGTGGGAGGGAAGGAGATACCCCACTGTAGAACGCCTTGTCTCTATTATAGGAAAATAACTTTTATACTAAGTGTAATTTACCATTTTTTAAAACAGGATTGTTTGGGGTGGGTGGGTCCAGAGAAGAGAGAGCAGAATTCTGCAACGCTTCAGTAATTTGCTAGATGGAAGCCTCTTTTATATGCAGGTTATTTTTAGGCGCACACCTGTAAAATGTTTTTCTTCTTGCAATTGCTCCTCAGAGTGGCGTCCAGGTTCTACTGCACAGATACTCTCAGATTTGGATTTAACATCACAAAGAGATGGCAGGTGGAAGCGCATCAATACCCTGATGCACTATAACGTAAGAAAGCATTTTGGAAGTGTTGCATCTCTGGGTGGCTTTTTAGTAATGCATGGCTTTTCATTAAAAGCGATTGGGCTCAAAACTGTTCACTTTCCTTCCTATCAAATCTAATATCTTTTTTTTTTTTTTTTTTACAAAGCCTAGCCTTGGAATCTGAAATTATATTGCTATGCTACAAGCGGGCAATTACTGAACACAGCCTCTTTGGAAACCCTGGCAGATTCTGTATTAGGGATAAAAGTTATCTTTGTTTAAAGCCAGTACAGAAACTTGTTATCAATTATGCCTCTGGCAAGAAGTGCTTCTAGTAAGGCTTAAACTTAAAGAACGCAGTACGTCTTTTCTAGTCATAGTGAATGTCAATTTTCTACTCTCAAAAAGAATTTGAGGACCTGAATATCAGATTGGCTCATAGAAAATACCTTTCACTAATGGGCAAGAACTCTAGGTAGAAATGCCAATGATACTTCCTTCCCAAATGACTTCAAAAGTGGGCATAGCTTCATGCACAAATGAGTATGTAGTTGGAAAGGCCACTAAAATGGAGGACTAAGCTTTTTTTGTCTGTTTCAGTGGCATACGTACATCAAAAAGAATAGTTGAATGCACTGTAAAGAAAGAGTGGCCAAGAAAGGTGAATTTATTCTTATACTGCATACAATGCTTACATAGGATTAGAAACTGCATGGGAATAAAATATGTATTTTTGCTGTTCTCACCGATTTGTTGCATGTATGTTCTTGAAGGTAAGAGATGGTGCTACACTCATCTTGTCAAAAATGGGGATTTCTCAACAGCCAGAGGACCACCAACAAGACATGCCAGAGGAAAGTAAGTATAGCATGTTAGTCTTTTAGCCAGGTTCTATTTTGTGATAGAAAACAAGCTGGATACTGTAATTTTACATATATAATCACAGTATCTAGTATCTATTTGTAGATATATGCTACAAAACAATCTAGTGAGTTGCCAAGATAGAGCCTTCTACATCTTTTCAATCACATAGAAAATAGCTTACAGAGAAATTGTGGAACGCTATCGTTTCATATGTATCTAAGTCAGTTTATCCGGAAAGCTGTAAACATTAGAAAACCAGGCGAAACTGCAGCCTTCGCTGACAATGACTTGGGGTGTTCTTTGTTGCATAATAAGATACAGTGTTTTCCACTGAAAAGGAGATTGACTGAAAAACTCTTGCCAGTTTTACAAAAATAGTGGCTTGAAAAGGATTGCTTTGGATTGACTCCTTTAGGTTTGGATTAACTCCTTTTTTAAAATCATTTGGGTAAAACTAGATACTGTTCAAAATTGGTTTGTATTAAATAATAGATAAAAGAAAACAGGTTTACAGCGCACTAAAAAAAATGAAACAATGTTCAAATTATTTAGTAGCTGATGTTTTACCAGAGGATAATGCAGTAGCTAATTATAGAACTTTTTTGGGGGGGGGATAAGTGCAATAACATTTCACATTTCTAAATAAAATGACTGCAGTTGCACAAATGGGGCACTCCATTCATTTCAGTGGGATTTTTTAAGTAGAAAAATTGGTTTGAAAAACTTCCTTTTTTTCTGTAGTTCAGTAGTGATTTTTTGCTAGCGTCTCACAGATGTTGCATTTATAGAAAATCATTTATTGTAGGTTTTCTTTGTTCTTCTAATAATAACATAAATATTTTATTTTAACTCACATTCTTTCTCTTTATCCCAGTAGGTTAATATATCTCTGTAAGGCATCTCTGCTTATATTGACAATGTTCAGTGCTATTTCATAAGTTTGTAGTTGAGATAAGATCTGAATCAGATACTTTCCAGCTTACAGTCTTGGTCTTTCTACAATACTGTTTCACCTATACATTCCAGCATCATATGTGACACATAATTGAATAGTAACAAGTTATTTGGAAATAGGATGCAGTCATGGTGACCTCCATCTGTTAGTAATCTGATTATCTGTAGAGTTTTTTCCAATCTTAAAATGTTAAAACTGGAGTGGGGAACATGAGTTCTTTGTCTCCTTATTGACAAGTAAATCTAGAGAAGGATCAGTGCAGTTCTGCAAATCTCTCCGCTCTGAATTAAGATACTAATTCTTATCTGCAAAATTCCAGATCATTACTAGGTTACACAGTTAGAGCTTTCTGTATCTCTTAGCTGCCATCTAGTGGTTGTTGGGATGTTTGCAGCTGGTAGCTGGTAGACCTCCTTGATTTTTCTTCTGGATCAACAGCCATCATGATTAGGAAAAATGTTCCCTATGGTATTTTCAGGCTTCATTTTTAAAGACTTGAAACATCCAAATACCATCTATCTATATACTACTAAAACTCTCATGTCTGTAACCTTTAATTGGGTGAAACAGTGCATCATAGGGCAACAATTTTTGAACCAAGGAACCTCAAATGGGCTAACTTACAGAATGTGTCCAAAATCCAGGACCCATTACTCCAATGGGATTGAAATTTGGGAAATCTGTTGTTGCTTCAGCACTGCTGTGCCACTGTGGCCAGCCAGGTCACATGATCACCATGGGCACATCCCTGACTTCTTTGCTGATTCCCTGTGTCCCCTGCACCCAATCAGATGGCAGCAAGGCCTGACTGGGGAGATGCAATTAGCTGCTTTGGAAATAAGGCAGAAATTTGAAAACTCTTAGCAATGGTTGGCATTGAGGAAAGGAGGAGGGAGTGACTTGGATGCCTGCTGGCAAGGTAGGGCTGGCTGGGGGGGTGCCAGTGATCGAGGGGTGAGCCCTCTTCCTTCCTCGAGAGAGGAGGCCCTTAGGGACATGCCAGAATGGGAAGCGGGGGTGCAGTTTTCCTCACAGTCCATGGCTCCCTTTGTTCCAACTCCCCCTAGCAAAGTGGCAGGCAATCAGCAGGTCAGCTGAGGAGGAGGAGGAGGAGACTTCACTGCGGTTCTCCTGAGGTGAGGAGAGGGCAAACGGTGCAAGCCTATATATGTGGAAAGGGAGGGAGGCAGGCAGGCAGGTAGGAAGGAAGGAAGGTAGGTTGGTTGATGCTCCCTGCCAGCTTCCCACAACAAAGTCAGTGGGGAAGCCAGCAGCAAGTTGTAAGTTGTTCACACTCCCACTGCTTTTTTGCCCTTGGTCATTTTGTTTCTCTGTTTAGGTAAGGAAATATCTCTGAAACGATGACCCAGCAGTTCACACGTTGTCCAGATATACCATTAAACATTTTAAAGTTCCACAGAATTAGACTTTGCATTTTTTCAGATTATTGGTTTTTTGAAATCAATAGTTTGCAAAATGGGAGGTATTTATTACTTTTTGGCCTTGAAACTATCAGTCTTACCCAAAGGAAGAACAATGCACTGTAGTGGCCCTTTTTCTAATTGCTAAAAAATCATGATGCTGCTGGAAACTGAATAAAAACAATACAATTCAGAATAGTTAGAGATGTCATTTTGATCATATTATTTATGCTTTGACCTTTTTGACATACATGCACTATGAGTGAACTATGACTGTAATTAATTGTTTGCCATTACTGTACATTTATTCAGCTTCATAGATCAAAAGTTTTATATTTAATGTGCAGACTTGTAATTGCTTGAACCTTTATATCATTCATGGTGCCCATTTTGCTGTGAACTGTACAATATAATTAAACAGATGGAGTGTATGTTCTTCAAGAGATCTGGTATGGAAAGTAGCTTTGTTTTAAGGTCACCTGTTCCCATACCATTCTTTTAAAAACCCTTGTAAGAATGATTTACAATCTTTGTTTAGGAAAAAAACCAAACTAAATTGAGATGAATGTATAAATAGGCCAATAAACTGAATTACACATTCATTCATGGTTTTCAAAATCACAGAATCCTATTACAAAACTGTATCTGATTTCAAAATCAGACTTGTTGAAATATATCTTTCATAAACGAACAGATTATGGTATCTTCAGACATGTAGTCTATGAGACATTTCTAAAAAGTCATAGGCATTCAGGACTGTTAGAAACCAACTATTCTGGAGTTGATTCAGCCAGGGACTTCATCATTTCCATAATTGCCTAAGAATGTTCCAAACCCAAACCTTTATTATAAATATAGGAAAATAAATAGGAAATCTGTGTTCATTTGGGTATTTGTAAGTGGTTTGAGATCCTGCAGAGATGTGATAAGCTTTGGGTTGCCAGGGGTCTACTAAATAGTTGTGAGGATCTGTGAACCACAAATAGGTGAAGCCACATCACAAAATGGGCATAGCTGGCTATGGGGGCAGAATTTGGGGAATTTATGTGTGAGGGCTTACTTTATTGCTTTTGTGCTTTTCCCACCTCAGACTGATATTGTCAACCATGGCTCAGTCAGTGGATTTCATTTCATTTGTTGATTGCTTTGAAATGTTATGGTTTATTCAGGACATGCTTTACTGGAAGAAGAAAATAAGATCTGGCATCTAGTTCGACCAGTAGATGAAGTTGATGAAGGTAAATCAAAAAGAGGGAGTATGAAAGAGAAGGAAAGGACCAAAGCTATCACCGAAATCTACCTGACAAGGCTACTCTCTGTGAAGGTAAAATTGACTGCCAAGAGTCAGGTTTTACTATATTAAATAGATGCAGGTAGTCCTCGCTTAATGCCTGTTTGTTTAACAATGGTTCTAAGTTACGACAGCCTCGGGAAAAGTGCTTTACAACCTGTACTCACACTTACAACCATTGCAAACCTTCACACCACCACCCCACAGTCACATGATTGCAATTTTCAACCTTTTACGATGGTCATTAAGTGAGTCACCATGGTCATTAAGTGAATCACATTGTCGTTAAGCAAATTCTGGCAAAAAATGTCCATTGGAGAAGCTGGATTAACAACTTAATGACCACCCTGCTTAACAACTAATTTTCCTGTCCCTATTGTGGTCATTGAGGACTACCTGTAATGAGTTAAGATGTAGAATTTTCCTTTAGGGCTAAGATTTAGATTCAGAGCCATTGGCTGGATTCAGGTACAGTCATACGTAGAGTAGATTCATTGAAATTAACAGGTCTCAATTAAGTCTCATTGTTGTTAATGCGACTCAAGTCTTTTCATCTTTGTTTATGAGCCTATGGTTTGACAACTTTAGAAACAATACACCATGTGACCATTAGAAAACAAAGAATCCCAAGAGATAAGAGATGAACATTTCAGCATTTTCATTTTCTCAAAAGGGCATAATGTTGATCAGTGTGTGTAACAATATTTGAACTAATCTGACCCAATAGAGTACCAACTGATTTAATGTGACCTGAGTTTTATTTCTGTTGTTGTTGTTGTTGTTAGTGTATTTTCATTTAGCATTTTGAAAAAAGGGGGAAAAGTAGATAAAAGAAGAGACAGTAAAAAATACAGAAAGATTAAAAAATGATATGAATAAAGAGGGAATTTACAAGCATCATCAAATTAGGTTAGAATTTTCAATATTTAATTAACTAGTTTTAAGTAATTGAATATATTATATTGAAAACTACAGATTGCTGTTAAAATCCAAGCAATATATAAATATCAATATATATCAACAGCAGTAGTCAGCACTAGACAGCACAGTGTAAGTCATAAAATAAGATTAAAAGTTTAATTGTGTCCAAGCCACTGAAAATCTGTTCTGATTTTATAGATCCTTTGGAGATCCTTTGGAGGTAGAATATTAAGACCTTATGTTAAGAAAAGTTCAAATTTTGGATATGATATAAGGCAATACATACTGACTTTCCAAAGAATTAAAACCTTTACATTTTCCTCTTCCCTTTCCCTACCTCTGCTATGACCATGTCAGATGTTTTGCTGGGGTCTCCTTAAATGCAAACCATAACAATATTCTTCCTCTAGTAGTTTGAAAGGCTAATTTTATATAGTCTTGGACCAGGTTCTCCAACGTGGCATTTTGGGGTTTGAATGTACCTGCAGACATCTCTCTTGTATCTTACCATGTTTCCTACTTCTTCTGACATTGTTCTTTAAAAGGGGAGGGGGGCTTCAAAATAAAGATCAGCCTCCAATATTATTATTATTTCCAAGAATGAACCTTAGCTGTAGGCCTCTTAAGCTTAAGAAATAAAAATTAAATGGGGGACTACAGTTTGGAAGAATGCCCATCTAGGCCCAAAAGCAGGGAAGCAGGAGAAAAAAAGGAGAAAGGAGGAAAAAAAATCTTGAAGGAGAACAACTAGATGATGTGGTAAGGAGAATCCTGATAAATTGGTATCATAGGTTATTGTCACCCATGCCAGCCATTTTTTGAAATTATACTCACTCCCAGGAGCCACAACAAAGACTCAATTCTAAATGTTTACACTAGCCCCCAAAAGGTTCTGATATTGACTTAACACTGTTGCTTCAGTGCTGAAAACATCTGATTGAGGAAGAGAAATGTATTTATTTATTTACTAGATATATATACCTCTATATTCTTGGAGTCCCAATAATAAAAATAAAAAATTCCACAAAAATGTAGTATAGCAATGATTAAACAAATAGGAGCAACCAAAAACGGAAAACACTAACTCATTTGTTTCCCCAGACATTCTCCAAAAAAGTTCCATTTTAATCTATTTCTAAATGCTGTTCCTTATCTATTTCAAAGAAACCAAATCCAGTTTAAACTTCAACAAAAAAGCCCCATAATATTGCAAGTCAGATATAAGCTTATCCTTCCAATACAGTTATTTGGGCTGTGTTGATAAATTCTAAATACTTGAGTTACCTATAAGTAGGTATTGATAAATTTGGAAAATAGCATGGTAGAGTTCATGGTCCTATAAGCTAAATACCCTTGCAGGCTTTGCATGAATAGCACCAATTTCTGCAAAAAAGTCTGGGTGTACAGCATAGGTTTCTGGATTATGGGGTAGTCTGTATACCCAAGCAATTTCCCTCTGCAGAGGTTCATGCTGTATATGCAGATGACTGCACAAGGGGTACATGACATGACTGATCTGTGGCAACACCCAGCAGGTTTGTTCATCTACTGTAAGTGGAAAGTTACATGCCTAAATAGGGCTTAGAATAGTTTAAAGCCCAGAAACAATTCTTCATGAGGCCCTCTTGTGTAATTTCATTGTAGACTATATTGAAGTTCATCTGTGAGCTGTTTATTGATGCATACAGATAGCTTAACAGTATCTGCAGAAAATGTGACATGCCAGAACAGACAGGCCCAGCTCAAATTCATCAGGCCAGACTGATTTTCTGTGGAAATCTTTGGCTTATTAGCAAGGTGTCTGATTGGATTGCATAAGTCTTGTTGTGTTTATGTATCCCAATTAAATACTGAATTATTTTCCAAAAGCATCTTCCTCAAGCAATACCCCCATCCCAGTCCTCAGAATTCATGACTGTTGTTGGAATATATCCAGAAAGCATAATTGTAAGTGCATTGCTCTTCCACCAATTCCCTCCATTGGTTGCCCATTTATTTCAGAGTAGTCTTCTGTTCTCCCTGAGCCACAATGTTGAAATCCCCACCTCTTTCATCGGAGCAGAGAATTATTTTTCCTGAAGTCTCTGATCATTTCTTATGGCTGTTTATTTTATGTTCATAAGAGCATTTACTACCCATTTATAGTTGAAAAATGCAGCACTTAGAGCCATTGTGATTCCTTGGCCATTTGGGATAAAGTTTTGTACAGATGACTATAAATCAATTTCAAAAGCATTCTTGCAAATTTGAAAGGAACTACTGGAAAATGTTACGCTTAACACCATAACCTGAATTTTTAATGTTTGTACTGTGTGTGTGTCTGTGTGTGTTTTCCCCCTTTAGGGTACACTTCAGCAATTTGTAGATAACGTTTTCCATAGTGTACTTGATTCAAACCATGTTGTTCCGCCAGCTGTGAAATATTTCTTTGACTTTCTTGATGAGCAAGCAGAGAAGCATGATATCAAAGATGAGGATACCATCCACATCTGGAAAACAAACAGGTAGCTGGGGAGAAAAATAGTATATATATTAACTAGCAAGATGTTTCTTTTCTTTTTTTAATTTGTTTTTACTGTACCTAAAAATAGCTATTAAGTAAGCTTTATCTTAAGCATCACCTGGGAGCTTCCAGAGAAGGGTTCAACAGTTTTTCAGGTGGTACGCCATCTTCTGCACATTTTTAATTTAAAAAAAAAATGTAAAGGATCATAATTTCATGGGATCTTACATGAGAACATAGAGTTGGCTATCTTGTAATAAATATTTTAGAGGTTCAGTGGCATCACAGTGTTTGTCAGACTCTGGGACATTTGCCTAAAATGCAAATGATTCTTTTCCAAGTGCAATTCTCACACAGACTCTTTAGCAAGATTTATTGAGGGATGGGGTTACAATAATTCCAGAACTGAACTATTGCCTATCTAAAACCAATATGTCCCATTGTACTTTAAGGCAAAGACTTCTTTGTTTTCTTTCTAACTGTGAACTAGTGAGCCTCTTCACTGAGGAAAGAAAGTCTTCTCCCTGGCCTTTTATACAACTGTCTGTTGAATCTTTATCAGCCCAAGAATCCACCATCACATGACCTCCATTCTAAGGTTAGGGAAATTGCCATGTACCTAGTAATAGAAAATCCATGCATATACATGGTTCGGTGGTCACAGTCTGTTTCCAACAGATGTATTTTACCTATTTACTATTTGTTTATTAAATTTGTTTCCCACCTTTCCTTCAGTTGTTCAAGGTAGCAAGCACAGGGTTCTCCCTTAATTTTATCTCCACAGCAACAACTCTGAGTTGAGCTCAGAGAGAATGACCACTATCATTCAGTAAGTGTCCTGGGCTAAAGATGGGCTGATTCTGAGTCTTTCCATTCTAGTCCAGTATTTTAAGCACTACATCACACTGACTATTTTGGGTGCTCACATTCCTCAACTGCAAACCCTGAAAATGCAGGCCAGGAACCTCAAGATTCAATGTAATTTAATGTATTAAATTTGTAAAGCTGCCCAGTTCAGAATGACTGGGTGGCACAGAGTATTGAAAGCAGATAAAAAAACAATTACTAAAAGATGAAGTGACCCAGAAGATTTGGCAAAATGAGAGAGAAATCAATAGGAATATGTTTAACAAAACATTAAAGGAGAATTATGGAAACATTAAAACAGAAGCAGATTGGAATTTTCTCTAAAAGACAGCAGCCTTTTTCAGTTGTTACAAAGGAGTATACAACTCACCGTGCACTTAATGGTGAGTGGTCCCTCCTTCTATAGAATCTTGTGAAAAGCCAATATTCACAAATTATAGACAGTGGTCTGCACAAGAAACCCTAATGCTGCAGGTCACAGTAGGGTCATAGCGAAGGATTTGTGCATCGAGTTCTCCAGCTGTTCACTGAAATCACTAGCACAATTTTACCAACGAGAAGGGCTATCACGTCTGTTGCTGTTGTAAGTTTGCAACACCTGAAAAGCTCCAGAGGTGGCACAGAATATGTGGCAGCCCAGATTCTTACTCTTTTCACTTTTGCCTATCAACATTGGAGCTCAATTTGAAAGCCTTTATCTTTATTCTTTCTGTAGCTGGACTTTCCTTTGGAATCAGTATGTATCAGCAATGTGAACACTCAGGTTCTATATTTTGACTGAGTACTCAGAGCCTTACAGCTGCATACAAATCATTGTTACAGAGCTATCAAGTTTTTGCTGAATAAGCCTGCTTCTCTTCTTTGGATCATGGAGCTTTTTGACATATAGCCAATCAAATTGCCATTAGTGGCAGTTAATCATTTAAATTCTTTTTAGTATAAGCAGCGCATTCTGGAAGCTATTTTACTGAGCTTGTTAATATGATATATTAAGGTAGAAATCTTCTGGGTTACTCAGAATAAGCCATCTTATTGGTGCATTCTGCCTTATTTCTTCCACTTGGTGCCTCCTCCTTAAATAAACCAGGAAAATTCTACCTGAGATTTGCTTAGCATTTCATGAAAATCACACTCTGGTTTGTTGCTCTCCAAAAAATCCAAATCAGAGGCAACAAGTCCATGAGTAGAACTTTGAGTAGAATAGCAAACAAACCAGCCTTGGATGGTTTAGTTAATTATTTGTGTTGCCAAGAGAAGCAAAGCAGAAATAATAAGGTAGAATGCATCAGCGTACACGCTTGATTCTATTAATCCAAATGTCTGAAGAATTCCTATTTTTGATGACATGCAAAGAAGCCTACTTAGTACCTACGTAGTAGGTAGAATCATTTAGTAATAACAACACTTTTTGCTTGTCAGGATTAGTTTTCTACTTTTTAATTTCCTCCTGAATACTGGTTTCAGTTATTTCTTGTTTTCTTTCCAGCTTGCCTCTTAGGTTCTGGGTAAACATACTGAAGAATCCCCATTTCATCTTTGATGTTCACGTTCACGAAGTAGTAGATGCTTCCTTGTCAGTCATCGCACAAACTTTCATGGATGCTTGCACAAGAACAGAGCACAAGCTAAGCAGGGTAAGGCTTTATCTTAAGTTCTGTGTCTCTGATCAACACAGCAGTAATCACACCTTCCTCAATCCTATTGCATTGGAATCCAGCTATAATAATTATAGAGGACACCAGGTTGGGAAGACTGATAGAGAAAAGCCTTTATGAAAGGCATTAATTCATTTTTCCATTGGCTGTAAGGGATATTTATGCTGCTTCATAGAGGCAGGGATGTTTATTTCCTGCAGCCTCTAAAATACATCTCATGATACAATATTTTTAGTTACTTGAAAATAATGATGTCACCATTCCTGACTAACTGGTACTTGCCCCTTCTGTCGCCAAAATTGCTAGAGAACGGCTTGTGGCCAGGGTTGATGAGGTCTAGGACAACATGTTGTGAGAGAGGATAGCTAGAAAGAGAGATGGTACTGGAGTAGGTAGAGGGCAGAGAAAGAATCACAAGTTACTATTACATCTGAATAGATTCCTATTGCATTGGAATCCAGCTATAATAATTATAGAGGACACCAGGTTGGGAAGACTGATAGAGAAAAGCCTTTATGAAAGGCATTAATTCACATTAACACATCCACAGGATCCTTTTTTAGATAGCAATAAAGAAAATGTAATTCCAAGGTCTCAGAATACAGAGGCTCAAGGAGTGTTGATCTGCTCTTCAGAAATCAGGTGCTCTGCAGATGCTTACACTGCCTGCTAAGCCTACCTCCTGAAGAAGACTTGTATGGTTCTTTCCCATAACAGCAGATATGTGTGTGTGTGGGGGGGGGGGGGTTCTCTCTCTCTCTCTCTCTCTCTTTCATGCTTTGAAAGGGAAAGAACTTTTTAACATGCCACGGGCTTTCTTCATACTGCTTGATGGAACACACCAAATTTCTGTTTTCCAAATGGAATGCAGCAGCAGGCACAAAGGAAGGAAAATGTACAAGATGGCGGTCTCAGCATCACAGTCAAAGCTTCACCCCTGCAAAAGGGGTAGAGCTTCAGTCATGATGCTGCACCTGCCATCTTGCAGATTTTGACACACACACACACACACACACACCTTGTTACCCATGATGTTCTCGCATACACCTTATTGAAAGGAATGGATTTTCCACCACCCCAAATCTCTGCAACCGTAGATAAAATCAAAAATATGAGTTTCAAACACCATATTTCACTGCCTTCTTTTTTTCAGGATTCTCCAAGTAACAAGTTACTCTATGCAAAAGAGATCTCTACATATAAGAAAATGGTGGAAGAGTAAGTAGAGAGAGCCACAGATTTGTTATTTCATATTCTCAGTGACAAAACTCTTTTTGCTTTTCTCACGTGACATTCCTACTTAGTGGCAAGTTGGTTCTAAATATGCCCTGAATACAAATTATCAAGATAAAAATAATTTCACCAGGAGGTTTATCATGTGAAAAGTGACATGGAAATTAGGCAAAATAATGATAAACTCAAATAATATAACAATCGTATATTCATTTTCAAAATAGATAGCAATTTAACAGTACCAAATGAAACTGAATTAATGTGTAGAATTATTTTTCAATATTCGAATATGCTCATCATTTTTAAAAATGTCTCGGCTTTTGCCTTTGTATTTTGCTCCAGTATTTCACTGTGATTGCTTTCTCTTTTTAAATATATGGTGCAGGCATGTGTGTTTATAGTATGGATTTAGAAAATAAGTTACTTACTTTAATTCCCTGTCCAAGAAATACTTTCAGAAGTGAAAAAAGTATGACAACAAATCTGTCAGGAAGCAAAAGTTTATAGTATCATAAAAATTTAAAGAATTTCATGTGACATGAATTTTTGTAAGGTAGCATCTATCCTGAGATGAAGTTTTCCCAGTTAAGTCACTAAGGCTGCCTGCCTTTGCTCTAAAGAAGAGGAAGTCACTGCATGGAAAATCAGAAAAAGTAACAGAAAACATTTGGGGCTGTCACTGAAACATAGAGTGAGAAGTTTGGGCAGGTGGGCACCTATTGCTCTACTGTCCCTTTTGATTTCTTGACCCTCAAAATGAGGCTATGGGTGTAGCAAATACTCAGATGAGCCACATCCTTGCTGCAGTATCTCTACTGATGCATCTGTTTGGGAACCACAATGAAGCATCATGGTAGATAGCTCTTCCGGAAAGTGACGTTGACTATAGTGGCTTTAAGAGTAGCCATCCACTGAAATGCTTAAGTTCAGGCCAAGGAATTAGAAGGGAATGAGTGTGCGAGAAGCTCTGGTGACCGGAAAACTCTACAGAAAGTCACTTATGTCTATGTCTTGTTTTCCGAGCACCCTTTGGTTTGCTTATCAGTCTGGGGTGCTGTCCCCAAACTGTTAGAATGGGAGAAGGGCTGGCAGGGACTTTGGCCCTAATCTATCAGATAGATGGCTTATTGGCCATAAGCAGATCCCTAACAACCCACATGTATTCAACGGTCCACTTTGCTGCTGAATTCAACCAGAATTCAGCAGCAAGGTGGACAGTTTTGGTGGTCTGTTTTTTCATGTGTTTTTTCCAAAGTTGAAAATGGTGATGAGAATTAGAGGTCTCCCATCCTCATGCTTAACCTCCCAACCCAAAAATGTCTCAAATGTCATTTTCCAGAGATTAGGGAGTTAAGAATAAGAATGGAGACATTTTTTCCCCTAAAATGGCATCTTCCCATGCCATTACCAGACAGCTGCTTGTGGCCTGCTGCTATAATATTGCTAATCTCTGGCCTATGGTAATGTTTTCATTCTGCATCATGAGAAGGACAACCTTGCTATTTTAATTCATTTTAACAGTCAAGAATTGCATTACAATCTCTAAAAACCTGCAAAATCCAGCATGGAGTAAACTTCAGGTCCTGACATTAATCTAAAAGAAGGAGATCAGATCATTTTTTTATAAAAATGTCAAAGATTAAAATCAGCAAGCATCCCTTAAAAGTTCTAGTTCAGTAATGTCTGTTAAGAAAATGTCAGAAATTCAATACAAAGTGTTAAAGTATTTTTAAAAGGTTATTACTTCAGCTAAAACATTTTTTTCCAGTTATTATAGAGGTATTCGCCAGATGGTACAAGTGAGTGATCAAGACATGAATACACATTTAGCAGAGATTTCTCGAGTAAGTACAAAATTGGAAACAAACCCTGAAATATGGATAAAAGTAGAACTGCTAGGTTATTTGTCTTGTCTTGTCTTGGGTTATTTTTGCCATATTTCCCATCTTGTGTCAGTCCTCTGGAGTTCTTTTCACTTTTTTTTTTCCAAGGTTTTGGCATTCCTCATAGTTCAATTCAGTGGTTGACCATGCTTGAGATCCATGGGGAACCTTCAGTAGTTTCAAATCAGTTTTATTTATGTAATCCCCTGGGTCAAGTTATCCAGCTCAGATTGATTGATCCATCTATATTTTATATGTTATTCAATCCAACAAGGCTCAAAGCAGCTTTAAATAAGAAATAAAGAGCAGTGAAACAAAGCAGCAGTATTCTGACAAACAGCTACAACATCCAAATCCACAGCAACAGGTTTCTCAACAGTGTGTTCCCAAGACCCTCAGGAAAGGTTTTTATGGTGTGACCCAACCAAAAATTCTTGCAGTGTCTTGTTTAATTTAAGCACTTTAAATTGCCCCCAAATCAAACTCGTCACTAGACACCTCTTGTGGTAAAGGTGGTATATGGGAAAATCTAGCAGTTCCCATCATTATGTAAGCCATTGCATTCTGGACCAGATGAAGCTTCCGGGTGGTCTTCAAGGGCAGCCCCATGTAAAGTGCATTGAACTAGTCTACACATGATGCATCAGTATAAGTCACTGTGAGCAGGGCATCCTAGAAAAGTCTATAACTGGTGTACTAGATGAAATTGGGCAAAGCCTTTCCTAGCTACCTATTCTTCAAGCAGCAGCTATGAGTCTAAAAGGACCCCTAAGTTACAAACTAATTCTACATAGGACAGAACTAAAGAAAACCAAAGATGGAACATCTCTGGTATCAGAAGGCTTCTGAACCCATAACTACTCTGTTGTGCCGGGATTAAGCTTGAACCTCTTCATCCTTACCCTAACAGCCTCCAGACCCAGGATAAGACCACTACATGACCTGTTTGGCCTGGGATTGAGATATACAGTACTGTGCAAAAGTTTTAGGCAGTTGTGAAAAAGTGCTGTAAAGTAAGAATGCTTTCAAAAATATATATTGTAACTGTTTATGTTGATCAATTTACAAAATACAAAGTGAGTGAACAGAAGAAAAACCCAAATCAAATCAATATTTGGTGTGACCACCCTTTGCCTTCAAAACAGCATCAATTCTTCTAGGTACACTTGCACACAGTTTTTGAAGGAACCCGGCAGGTAGGTTGTTCCAAACATCTTGGAGAACTAGCCACAGATCTCCCGTGGATGTAGGCTGCCTCAGATCCTTCTGTCTCTTCATGTAATCCCAGACAGACTCGATGATGTTGAGATCAGGGCTCTGTGGGGGCCAAACCTGGAATCATTTCTAGAACTCCTTGTTCTTCTTTAAGCTAAAGATAGTTCTTAATGACATTGGCTATATGTTTGGGGCCGTTGTGCTGCTGCAGAATAAATTTGAGGCCAATCGCACACCTCCCTGATGGTATGGCATGATGGATAAGGATCTGCCTGTATTTCTCAGCATTGAGGACACCATTGATCCTGACCAAATCTCCAACTCCATTTGCAGAAATGCAGCCCCAAACTTGCAAGGAACCTTCACCATGCTTCACGGTTGCCTGCAGACACTCATTATTGTACCGCTCTCCAGCCCTTCAGCAAACAAACTGCCTCCTGCTACAGCCGAATATTTCAAATTTTGACTCATCAGTCCAGAGCACCTGCTGCCATTTTTCTGCACCCCAGTTCCTGCATAGTTGAGTCACTTAGCCTTGTTTCCACATCAGAGGTATGGCTTTTTGGCCACTGTTCTTCCAGGAAGGCCACTTCTGGCCAGACCTCTTCAGACAGTAAATGGTTGTACCTGGGACCCACTGGTTTCCACCAGTTCTGTGCAGATGGCACTGCTGGACATCTTCCAGTGTCAAAGGGAAGTAAGCACAATGTGTCTTTCATCTGCTGCATTAAGTTTCCTTGGCCAACCACTGCATCTGTGGTCCTCAGCATTGCCCATTTCTTTGTGCTTCTTCAAAAGAGCTTGAACAGCACATCTTGAAACCCCAGTCTGCTTTGAAAATTTTGCCTGGGAGAGACCTTGCTGATGCAGTCTAACTACCTTGTGTCTTGTTGCTGTGCTCAGTCTTGCCATGGTGTATGGCCTGCAACATGAACTGTCTTCCACAACCTCATCTTACTAGCAGAGTTTGGCTGTTCCTCACCCAGTTTTAAGCCTCCTACACAGCTGTTTCTGTTTCAGTTAATGCCTGTGTTTCAACCTACACATGAAATTGATGATCATTAGTACCTGCTTGGTATAATTGGTTAATCATACACCTGACTCTAATCCTACAAGATCCCTGACTTTGTGTGCAAGTGTACAAAGTGTGCAAGTGTAAGAATTGATGCTGTTTTGAAGCCAAAGGGTGGTCATACCAACACAAAAAGATTTGATTTAGATTTTTCTTCTGTTTGCTCACTTTGCAATTTGTAAATTGATAAACATAAACAATTACAATATATATTTTTGAAAGCATTCTTACTTTACAGCATTTTTTCACACCTGCCTAAAACTTTTGCACAGTACTGTACAATTGAGTATCATCCCCAAATTGATGATATATAACAACATGCTAATAGATAGCCTCACCCAGTAGTTTCATATGGATGTTAAGTAGGAGACTATTGGCTCCCTTCCCACTACCACTGAATAGAACCCCCCTTTAAGGAAAAAAGAATCCCACAGGAAAATAATACTGCAAAGGCAGTCCAGTAAGATACCTTGATTGATGGTATCAAAAGCCCATGAGAGGACAAGCAAAACCTGGGGAGCTGCATTTTCATTGTCCTGATCTCATCCTAGTTTGTGCACAAGAGCGATCAGTGCAATCTTAATACCATGCCCAGACCTGAAACCTGCTGTAAGAGATCCAAATAATACATTTCCTCCTGGGCTCTTTGCAGTTATAGACCTACTACCTTCTCCACAACCTTCCTTAAAATGGGTAGATTAGATTTAGGACAGTAATTATCCAATATCCAAAACTCAGGTAATTTTTACTGCTTGCTTCCTTATCTCTGATATATGTAGTGGTAACAAATGAAAAGATTCCAGGTGGAGCTACTCTAAACCTCTGTTTATATTTTTATTGGTTTAGATTATATTAACAGGGGGTTGGACACGAAGGACGTATGTTTCCTCCAGAAGCAGAGTGGGCATGTTACTATTATTAGTATCACTTCAAATCAAATAATAATTTTTAAAAAAATAATGACCCAAGGTTTACAAATTAACCAAATTTCCCAAGGTGTCAATATTCTCGCACAAGATCTTGTGATATTTCAGCCAGTTTTTTAGATGATGGTGATAATGATGATGGTGATGATGATGATGATGATGATGATGATTGACACCCATGTTATGATGCAAGTTCGCATGTCACCATTCTGCACTTGAAAAGTCTGCTGACCTCTACTCCAAGTATCTGATTGGCCTCATGAGAAACAGCATAGATTTCTACCCTGATTCACTAGGAGCTGTTTTTAGAATTTAACCAGATAAGTTTTATGCTGTTAGAGATCTTGCCAATACAGCTAGTGAATATGTCTGCAGTGTTAGTTTCTGCTTGATGTTTACTCTATTTCCTATGGTGGAGTAAATAGTATAGGGGCTACAACAAATCAGCAAGCAAACTTGATGTGAGGTCTCTGATAAAAATCAGCTCCACTTCCTTACCAACCTGAACAGCTTTTAAATTCTGGGGTATAGATAAAGGAACAGTATTACATCTGGTGCACCTATTTATGTTCCATGAAAGTTCTTGTGTAGCCAGCTCTATGCTTGACGCGCTGTTTTTCTTCTTGTTTAATTTAATAGGCCCACACAGACTCATTAAACACCCTTGTGGCTTTACACCAGCTCTACCAATATACTAACAAGTACTATGATGAGGTAAGCTTCCACCACTGAGATTGCTTTGTTATTATTCTGTAAAAAGTCATGAGACAGGCAAAAGATCTAACAAGCTGATTTGCCTCCAAGCTGGTAATTTCCTGCCTTACCTGATGCTTGGCTTTGACCAAGATACTGTAATTCTGATATATTGGGAGAAATATACATCTTTAAAGCATGTACAGAAGAATCCCATGTGTAAATATAGGTGTATGCATTATGGGATTTTATATCCCAAATACAGCAGATTTTCTGGCCACGTTAGACAAGAATAATGAAGTGTTGCTTATTAACAAAATATCCAGGAGGCCCCAAATGTCACAAGCCTGGCTTACCCACCTTGAAGTAGATGATGAAATAAATTTTGCCATTCACTTGATAGTAGGTTTTTCTCTAACATTTTGAAAATCCCATTGTCTGCTGTCTGCTCGCAATGAGGAAAATAGCTTTGCAAGATTTGTAATACCAGATAAGGTTCTTTCTGGTTAATAGATAGCATACTTTAAAACCCCTGGACACGTCTCTCCAGAAATACTTATAGGATCATGTTGTAATATCTTGACTTGAATCTTATATGTTTTTTTTTTTAGATCATAAATGCACTAGAAGAAGACCCAGCTGCACAAAAAATGCAGCTTGCTATTCGATTACAGCAAATAGCAGCTGCTTTAGAGCATAAAGTGACTGACCTTTGATTTGAAAGCTGCAATAAAAAAGTCTGATATGAAGATGTGTAAATTCATTCTCCCTAATAAGAAAATAGTGTTCTATTTTTTAATGTGTAATTACAATTTTAAATGAAAAAACAAAAGGCTCCTTTTTATATAGAACAACTGTAATGTAAAGAGTTTTTACTGTAAATTATGCTTCTAATTAAAATCTTGTGTGGTGTATAAATGAATTTCCAGAGGGAAATGCGGGAGGTCCATAGGGGGTGGGGTAGGGTGGGGGAAGTTATACTCATTTAATCAAATAGTACAATCTTTGAAACATCAGCATTTTTAGACGTCATTATGCTAGTAAAATCACTACCTATAATTTCTTTATACTTTAAGCAATATTTGTACTAGAAAAATGATAGCATATTGGAAAAATAAATGCAATATCCCCTTTTAATTTTAATAACTGGAAATAGCTTTTTTCCCTCTTTTTTTGAAAATCCAGTCATCAATCTTCTGCTTAGGAGGAGGATATAAACAACTTATTTGTGATAATTTTCCTTTTTAGGAGATTGCAATGGATTTGGGTACCATATTTCTTTTACATTCATGTGAACTTAAGTGCTAGAACACTTGGTTGTGACCGCTGTCCCCAAACCCGCCTTTTCACATTCAAAGCCGATGATGCTGTAGATCTATTGTGATGGTTTGCTTCTTTATCTTGGAAGGTGTCCACAAGTCTGAGAACATCACCTTGAATCCTGTGTACCAGCTTCAACATAGTATACAAATACTAGAACTCTGGAAGACATTTATATTCCTCAATAGGAAATTGGATGAGATCCCTAGGTACTTCGACAGAGCCAAAGTTGATCCAGTGTGCCATCAGCACAAAGGGAACCAGGAGATACAGCTCTTTTTCTCTGAGTTTTAGGAAAGCGATGGTTACACGTGTCAACGTACTGTTGCCATTTGGAATCTGAATTATGCACCACAGGCGCTATACCCTTGGGGCATAGTTTTAGCTAGATAGTGCAGGCTGCTTTTCTGAGGTAGCAAGTATCCAAAGTTCAGAAATACCTGGTTCTGGATCTGGATTCGGCTCTTCTTATCCTCAGACCATTCCTTAAGATCCCTGGTAAAAAGTACAGACAGCAAATTCTACTTGTTCAAACGTTTTTTCAAATCAAACTGGCCTTTCTTTTTGTTCTTTTTTAATTGTTAATTATTATATATGCTAATGTGCCTTACTTGTACTAATTATGTGGATCTGAATGGTTTTGTAAAGAGAATCATATCAAAAATATTTATGTGTGGTTTGATGACTTTTGTGAGAAAATTTGACCAGCAGAATGCCTGTAATTAGCTTTTGCCAATAATGCACAGTTTGACCCGATTCAAATATGTGTATCTTTTGTTGGAATGGTTCATAGGATTTTTTTTTTTAATGAATTTTCACGTTATCCTGGGAAGATTGCTATTTGATTGTTTTAAAACACAAGCTGAAACAAAACACACTCTGTGTTTGAAATATAAAATACTCTTTGTAAGGAAATCCCATGCCTTGTCTAGGATGAACACCACCTGAGCCTTGGAAAACTGCAATGAATGGAATTATCATCATTGCCTTTGCAGTAGAAATTAAAGTACCTGATTGAAGACGTAATGTGTGTGAACAGTACTGGCTTACAGACAAGCTTATAAAACTTGATATGTAATCTCAAAATGCTACATTGCACGTGCATATGCACACACAAGCAATCTTAATTACATTTATTTTTCACAATAAGGTGGGTTGTTTTGGTCAATTCAGTAGCATTTTCCAGGTAGCACTGTCCTTTGGTACCATAAATTTGCTTGGCTCTTAACATGATAACAATTTTATTTGCTACCTCTCTCTGTATTGGAGTTAATCTCAACTTTTGTCTTGATGTCAGTTTTAAAATGTATTTTAATTAATCTCTTTTTGATTTCTGTAGAGTGGGTTACAGGCAATATAGGCTGATGACAACGTTCATTGCCTACTGTAGGGGAATTGCAGAATCATGGCGTACTACTTCCCTTGTTTTTCTTTTGTTTTCTTAAGTTGTATGCACACTTTAGCATATGGAACTATGAATTGTTTGGATCAGGTTACCTAAGAATTCTGGGTCAAACTAAGCTTCTTTTACTTGCCTTCTGACTGATCAACAAACATGCTTATCTGCTTTGTTTTGTCATCATTTGTAAATCCTGTTAATTGTAAATCAAATACAAGGTTTTTTTTTTCCACAAAGCGTTTTCCTTGAATTTTTAATGTTTCTTCTTAATTCTTTTTTAAAAATAGATCTTTGAGTTGGCTTTTCAATAAGATTCCTCTGTAACTGTGATTGCATATTAGGTCACAAGTTGATGCCTCAGAAAAATGTCCTCTAGTTATTGAGAAGTTGGGGAAGAGCTTCAAAGTGGCAATGCAGAGTCTTCAAAAAGATATGGCACCTCAAATCCTCGAGGTTGAGTAGGTTTAAGCGGGAGCTGAGTTGCTTCCCAAAATACTTCTTCAAATGTTAGTGGCAACAGCAATATTCAATGTGCTGAGTCATTAATGTGTGTGTGTCTTTTCTAAATCATCAGTCATGTTAGCATATAAGCTTTTTGTGGTAAATTCCAGCAAAAGTTGTAAGATTTTGGCTCAATATTTTCTGTTTACATCTTGCATCATTTAACACAGTTAAACCAGAACTCTGCACAAACTCTGCAATCCCAAAACTTCCCCAGGATTTCAAAGGGGTCAGATAATATCTCTTATGTTCAGTCCAAAGAACGGCTGAATTCTGAAATCCCTTGTTCCAGGCAGTGACTGAAAGTAGGTTACATTTGGAAACCTAAATCCATCTTTCTCATTAGGTAATTGTAATTTACACAAGGAAAAACTCACAGGAAGTTGGTGCTGATACTGAGTACTCTTTAAAGTTACGTATTTCACACCTGTGAAGAATTGAAAATCACGATTAGCAGCAGCAGCAGCCCACAAACTGGTATAAAATTTCTGATTATTACTTACAATGAAAAGGAATCCTTTTCTAAACTAAAAAACAGGAAGGGAAGATTGAGAGAGAAACAAACATCTCTTCTTCTTTGCACCCTCCCTGCTTTGAGTTTGTTGGTGGCCCACAAGACAGTGCATTTTAATGGAGCAATATATTTGCTTTGTCCACTGATGAAAAAAGGAAGGCAGAACTCTTGCATGCAACGGACAGTTTGGCTTCAAAATGATGAGGGATTTGTAGTACTGAGGCCATCATGGAACAAGCTGCTTCTGCTTTTTAATAGTGACCAGGAGCAAAATAAACAGGAAAGGAAGGGACAAGCTTTCTTTCAGGCGTTTGAGGAAGCATCACAACTGCTCAGACGAGAGGTCTAGCAATCCTATTTTTATTGATCAGATTATGAAACCCAATTAAATGATCCAGATTGGGGGTTTGAGGGGAAATGGATGCAAAGAGTTTGGGATAATTTCCAATTTTAGGCTATCAACATTATTTTGGATCAAAATGCTGATAGCCTAAAGCGAGCTGGTTAGTGCTCCAGTTTTAAAATGCTGTTTTTAAAGTGATGTTTTACCTAAAATTATGAAGTATACCTGAAGAAACAGAAATAAATAACTCTTCCTTGCTTTTCATTCTTATCAGTCTTGCCTACTAAAATATATAGTGATTAAAGATTTAAAATAAAAGAGTTAAGGGTAACCTTAAAAAACTCAACAGAGTAACAGAATTAAATGATCCAACTAACATTCTATACAATCTGTGGTATGAATTGCTTTTTGAATCAGAAAAGTGTAGTTTTTTTAAAAAAAAACCTTTAAAGTATTTATCAGAAGACAGGGGAAAAAATGATTCATTGGTTGGGTAGAGCACAATAATAGCTCCTTTTTCAAGTTTTCTATAGCCTGGTTTTGAAGAGGAAAAATACCACCAAGTCACATGCTGTGTTTCTAAAATCGCCTTTTCGCTCTTCTAATTCTGAACAATGTTTGGGGCTAATTTAATTCTCTTCAAAATTGAACGTTGAGTGAAATGGTTATTTTCCCCCTCCCCTTTTAATCCTGCATGTTACAAGAAAGAAATGAAAGGGGGGAAGTATCCCTTTGATACGCTTAATCTTTTCTATCCTGTAGCTTGGACCTATTCAGCGCGAGATCACACTTGCTGGTTACGTGGCCTGAGTGCCAGTCCCCGAGATATTAAAAAATATGTTTGCTGCAGCTGAGCCTAGGTTTGCGATGGCCCTGCCAATTGTAAAGCTGCTGCAAGGGTTTTCTCGGAACCTTATTCTAATGGGTCTTGATCAGTTTCATTGTTTTCCCCCTGCTGTTCTATTCTGCTCTGCTTCGCACCTTTATAATTCTGTAAAAACCTGCTTAAAACTGCATTCTCATTTTCTAGCAAATTTCATGAACAAGACCACCTCCCATCATAGGTGGGGCAATGTTCGGTGTAGGAGGGAGAAAAGACCAGTTCCATTGGTGGTTTGGTTTGGTTTGGTTTGGTTTGGTTTGGTTTTTTAAGACATGAACATGGAATTGTATTACAATGAGCAGGGTGAAATATCCCAATTACTTTGTCTTTCAAATAGGTTTAAAATGTCAGTGAGAAATTACTGATTTAAGGTGGGCTTCCTTAATACCCTTGGAGGACAGTCCAATATTTTTGGTGTTTTCCAAGACCTAGAAAATAAAATAATCCAGGAGAAGGAGGTTATTGACAGAAATAAGCATCAAGATCAATATGGAACCAGGGAATCCACTTGCGTTGATCAGATTAATCTTGTCCCAGTTTGTCTACCCAACCTACCCTACTGAAGTATGCATGTAGCCAATCATGCTGATTACAATGAGCGAAGCAGAGTCCTAGAACCTGAATGGGATATCATCAGATAATTAAAAAAGCAAAATAATAGAAGACAATGGCAAACTACTTCCATACTTGAAGGTACCCATGCAATTGCCAGGAGTCAAGATCAAGGGTGCCTTCTCCCCACCACACCACACCACACCAATTTCTTATTCTTGTAGAGGATATAGCAGGCTAATTTGATTGATACACCTGGGACATGTCCTTTTGAAATCTAATATCACACATGCGGGTATTTGGGGAAAACATTGGTGCTTTTTTTCTTTAAACATATACATATTTTAGGATATAATGTACAGTTTTCATCAGTTTCTCTGTGGCAGGAAATTGTTTTGTGAGTTTAGCTCTGTCACCAAAAGGAATTTTAAGAGCCACCAAAACGGGAGTAGAGGAGTGCAAATGGCCACTTCTGATGTAAGCTTTGAATGGGGACTAAGAGGGGAGCTGTCAGGGTCCTTGGTTATCTTTAAGGAGCATAGCCATGGAAAGCCATGACCCAATTTGCTGGATGGTGCAGGGCACTGAGCCAAGGTGGAATGGGTGGTTCTTCTATCTTCTCCAGTAATCAATTTCCTCCAGCATAATGTCTGCAAACATGAGTTTATTAGTTGCTTCCTCTTATGTTAGCAAATAAAGTTGTGGCCTTTCTCTGCAATTAACCATTTTATGTCCTCATTCGGGAATGGACAGAAAGCTGATATGAAATCACACAGGAAGAATGGGCAGAGTTCGGGCCATGCTGCAACCTTCTAGATGCCAAATGTTTCTCCATTGGAAGCCACCAAAACCAATGAGAATTTTCAAGCCATAATGGTCCAAGTTTGAGGGTCAGGTACAAGCAGTTACAAGTAGTTGTAACGAAGATATTTCAACCCTTGTTCTTGTTGGTTCCAGATTTTCTTTCAAACACTATCTTGTAGGGACCCCTAATGGTCAGGCTGCAAGATTCATGGACTTTCTGCATGTCCACCATAAAATATGCTGCTTCTTAGAAATCTGTTTTAGATGATAAAAATAACTGTTTTGTTTTCCTTAGATTTTATTCCTCACTGCTGTCTATTTGGCTTGCATTTCCAAAGGTCAGTAATCCTACTCTGTTATATTTGGCAAGTCAAGGGCTATGGTTGAATCCTCCATTCTCTCTAAAGCTTTTATCTCAGTGTTACAGAAATGACTGCTTAATAGTGACAAGCGACTGTGTACTGACCCTCTCTTCTGCATTTAACAGGAAGTGCATTCGCCTGTGATTCTTCTCTCTGTTTAGTGAGTTCCATGCTTTGTTCTAATGAGTAGATTAGATGTAGCAGTGTCCAATCATTATTAACTGCTATTGCAGCCTTCTACCAAGGTTGTAGCTTTATGTATACAAAAGAATAATAGCCTTGCAAAGCTATGAATGAAACATTATGAGCACTTCACCTTTCTGAGACTCATTGAAATTAATGGAAATGGAAGGATATTGGCTGTTGGAAGATGGGTTTGCAGGATTTGTAGCTTCTATGTGGAATATTTCACTCTATTTCAGAAGTGTTAATAAAAAGAGAAGTAAGCCTGCTTGCTGTGATTAGAGAACAGGCACCCATTGGTTTTTTGTTTATGTGTGTTATTTGTGCAAAAACAAAACGCATCAACATGTTCAGTGTTTAGCTCTGTTTCTATTTGCAGAAAGCAAATGATATAGCAGGTAAACCTTAGATCACACCTAATTTACCTAATTTGATTTCATTGTTGGGTTTTCCAGAAACGCCCCCACCCAGTGACAGAATACAGCCATATTTTATATGCAAAAGGCTTTCAGTTATGTCCTTGGCTGCTCCAGCTAGTGCATGGGAAAGTGCTATCTGAAAATGTGGAGCATCACCATCAGTTGTCTACGCCAGGGATGGGCCATTTGTCACAGATTGACGTGCATTTGCTTGTGTGGGGTTGGTCCTCTGAGAAGAACTGCTGTGGCAGAACCATAACCCAAAGTAAGTGTGGATGACCAAGCAAAAAGAACCTTTCAAAATGCAGGATTAAAAAAGAACAAAAAACTTTCCTCCCTGTATACATTTCATATAACAGTAAAATACACAGTTCAGCAGTTAATTGGAAGTTTATTGCATGAACTTCACTCAGAAGGATTCTGGGGTTGTACAGAACATTGTGCCGACAATTTTTAGAGTCAATGGACCAATGATCTGGTTCAATATAAGGCAGATTTCTATGTTCCTGAGATCTGAATCCAGGTGTAAATGTGGATCTGCTAAAAAAAAGTATCCATGGATTGGCTTTCCATATTTATCATCATTATAAACTCACATCATCCCTTTCTACATTGTTTCTCCCTCTGCTCTACCTCAAGGGTTGCTGTTACTGGAAAACTCAAAAGATGTCATTGATAAATACTCTAGCCTCTGTTTCCCTGATCGTGAACAGTTACTGAAGAGCGAGAATACATTTGCCCATTGTAGAAGTACATTTGTCAAAATTGGGCTTCATCTGAATGAGGAAAGTCAAATACTTATCCGCAGGATCCATATCTTAGAAAAGCGGAAAGAAAATCTAAAGGAATTCTAGTTAAACAATATCAGATAAATGAGAAAGGATCGGTTTCAATTTAAAAGTGACCTAAGAGTCTGGATAAAAGGAGGAAAACAAAAACTATGATAATGAATATGTGGGCTCTGTGTATATAACAACTTGCACAGGGAGTGACTGAAAAAACACAGATGTTTTAAAGTGATTCTTCTGAGATTAAAATTGCCGGGAAGCTGCACGTAAAGCCCTTTATGCAGTTTGTAATTAGGTCTGAACATCGCACGTTCAGTTTGGTGTTTTGTCCACTGAGAATTATTAGTAGTTCTCAGACTTCTTTCCTGGGAGGAATCACCAACAGTCCGTTCTTTGTTTAAGCACCTACCTGGCTGCCAGCCTTGTTGACCCGGACATTTTCTGTTATTAGATCCTTGTAACCTTGTGACTTTATCATCTAATCGCTTGAAAGAAGAGAAAGGCTGGGAATGCTGCTGCCTTTTTGCCACACAAAAATAAAACAAGCAAACCGCTGAACGTGGGTTTATATTCTACAGCAACCCAGGGAAGGAGGACAATTATCTGAAACATCTGTGATGCGCCTTTCGATTAGGAGGATGAGAAAATGGGTACCGTTGCAGCAATGAAAAGGCTATGATGATTTATAATGGCTTCCCTAGCTGGGCCCCCTCCTTCCCCCCCCCCCCCCATTGTCAGACTACAGCTTCCAACTTCGCAGAAGGCTGATATTCATTATCTCTCCGTCACTCTGTCCTGTATGTCATTATCCTGCCTGGTAATAATGCAGATACAGAGAGGTCACTTTATGGAACAACTGGAAGGAATCTGCCTACGTCCACAAGGTGACATGCCATAAAGGTTTATTGCCTTTAAAATATTATTTGGAAAAAAAATCTGGGCTGAAGCTATAGGTGGCAAGCTGCGTGCTTGCCAGAAGACAAAGCGGAGAATGAGATGAAGCTGTTTAGGCGTGTGATGACCTGGGTGGGAGACGGCGTAGTAAGGGTAGTATTTCCAATATTTCCAAACCGAAGCAGAAGTTAAGCTGGGCGCAGTGGCTCCTTTGTTGTGCCTCTAGGCCGCATCTAGGGTACCTGCTTCAATAATTACTCTTAGCATCCTTTTCAATCTCTTTACAAAAATAAACTTTTATCAGTCAGCTTTCAAATATATTCCTTTTTCTTTTTGCTTCGATGTCATTTCTTTCGGATCATAGAAAGCAATGGAACAAGAGTTTTCCTTGAAAGATTATCAGGTTTTACAAGCACTACAAATTATATAGAGATTATTTATTTATATTACACACACACACAGAGAAACACGTGTGTGTGTGTGTGTGTGTGTGTATCAGAGTGAAGAAGAAAATTACAAGCAATAGATCATCACTTATAAATCCGCATGTCTCCCCTGTTTCTAAATTCTATTTTGAACAGGAAAGAAACAAGACACAATTAAAAGTATTCTAGGGCAGTGTTCCTGAACCTCAGCAACTTTGAGATGTTTCACTTAAATTCCTGGCTGGGGAATTCTGGGAGTTGAAGCCCACACATCTTCAAGTGGCTGAGGTTGAGAAAGCTGCTCTCGGTATGTAAGGAGCTGGGCAATCTCCTTTATTCCTATTCTGCTGGGCTTTTCGTTGGAGGTTAAGTGATTGCCACCTCCTCAATTCACAGAGGTAGGGAGGCTAGCTGAGCACTTCTGTCTTCAAACCGCCAACTATTCCAAGAGGTTGAAGAAATTGTTGGCTATGCTACTGGCATCGTTTTGCAGGTTGATCAGCTGCTATGACTGAGGTTTTCTATTCTCAGTCTCAGAAGCATTTTTAAGTCATTTTCTCATATATATCTTAGAGATATATGCACTTTTGTTTTGTTTTTTCATGTATGTGTAACTTGCTATGCATTTTTTCCTGTTAACATAACTACTTTAGTCTTCAGTACATTCATGCTGAGATTAGTTGACAGATGATAGATAGATAGATAGATAGATAGATAGATAGATAGATAGATAGATAGATAGATAGATATAGATCAATCTGTAAATCATTTGAGGACATGACATCATTTGCTTACAATAGTACATGTACATTCATGTCCCCAAACAACACATCTCTAATGTCACCATAAGCATCCCTTATACGATTATCCATAAATACATTAAAAAATGAAGGAGAGATCAAATAACTTTACTTGCTCATGGCTCACTGTTGATTCATTCTCGTGCATGATTTACTTCCATCATATGCCACTCTTATCACATTCAGTAACCAATCTTCAAGTCTATATTCATACAAAATATTCCACAGCTCAAGCCTTTATCAGGTACTTTCTCTAAATCAACAAACTTGCCATAATTTTTCATTTCTACAACCTGTTGAACCGCAAAAATATCTGCCTCCTGCATATGCATTCTTTCTACCCAGGATCAGCTTTAGGAACTCTTTGCATCAGCAGGAGGTGGCACCATCAGTCAATGTGGCCTAGGGGCACCATATACCCCAAGGCCAGCACCGTTGCTGCTTTTCCTATTATATGAGGCAGTGTTTCTCAACCTTGGCAACTCTAAGATGTGTGGACTTCAACTCCCAGAATTCCCCAGCCAGCATGGAACATTCTTCTAATTGTTGGGCATGGATGCAGTCTTCACACAGACATGAAACAAGTATCACAGCCACTCCATAAATCAACCACAGCCATATTTTCATATTTCTCCAGTTAAGCCATCAATATCTCCAGCCTTAATACTTTTCAACATTCTAACAGCATTAGACATTAGTATTTAAAGCATCTGTTTCAGCACTAATCTGACATATCACTATCATTCCCATACAATCTTCCAGCACTCTAATTTCTTCTCAGATAATTTCATTTCTATATTTTTCATTCCACTCATTAGCCCTTTTTACCCCTGCCCAAATGTATTATTTCCAACAAAATCGCTTTACATTTTCTCTGCCTCTTTTAACTGTTCTTTGCACTCTTGACTACATTTTTTAATCTTATCTTTTTCTCTCTATCCATGGATCTTTCTCTCATCCTAATTTTTCCCAATGATCCTTCTCTTATGTACTTTTTTCTTCATCCACAATACTATCATTTAATCAAGTATTTTTTTCATTTTTTATTTTTTTTTTGTCTGCGCTCAGTCATTGCTGACCCTGCAGTGACTGCTTGGACGAGTCCTTGCAGTTTTCAAGGCAATTGTTTTTCGGAAGTGGTTTGCCAGAGCCTCCTTCCTAGGGCAGAGCCCAGCTGGCGAGCGCAGGAGGCGGGGTTTCTGTTGCTTTGCGCCCTTTTCGGGCGCGCGCGGTTTTTCACGCTTACCGGCAACTGCTCCCAACTCCTTTTGCAAGGCGCCACCAGCATTTTTCCTCCCACCGGAGTGAGAGTACCCATTTATCTACTCACGTAAGTTTTCAAACTGTTGGGTTGACAGGAACTGGGGAGGAAACAGGAGCTCACCCTGCTAACGTGAAGGCTGGACTCGAACTGCTGAAGCGTCGACCATTTCTGGCCGGCAACTTTCATTTACACATAACTGTGACAGTCTGTAATACAGTTCCCTTCATTCTGTTCCAAGCAGCTCTTTTCTTATATCCAATATTCTATTCATTCTGTAGGAATATTCATCTAATTTTAATAGTTTCTCATAGAGGATTTATAATTTCTATTTTACTTTCTTTCTCTCTCATGTATGTTTTCCCCAAATTTACTCTTGATGGTATCAAATACTGATTTGTCCTACATTCAGAACCTCTCATCACCCTTGCATTCTTTATTACTCTTTTAGTCTTCCATCATAAAAAAAAATCAGATCAATCATGCTTCTTTGTTCATTCCTTTTCCATGTATATGTATGAATAGGCTTATGCTTAAACTATATATTCAAAACAAGCAGACTTGTTTTTAAGTCAATGGTCACCAAACAATCCTATTGTCATTCATTCTTGGCCTCCAAATGGCCCAATCACTTTTTCTGTATTCACTCATCTCATTCCACTCATCCATTTATGCCACTTAACAAGTATATCACATTACATTCATAAAACTCCACAATTTTTTCCACAATTCATACCAAGATTCTTCCATTATCTCATTTGCTGGAGCATAACATGCAAGTATTGCCAGCTTTTGTATTTCTGCTTTTGTATGCACCCAATCTTGATTACCGCAATTCATACTTTCTGGCATACATTTAAGTACTTTCATTCATAATTAAATCTACACCTTCACTTCCTTGCATGTATTCATCAACTCCATTTCACAAGACCTCCACCTTTGTCACGTCTACTATATCCTTCCCCTTTCTCTTACTTTCACAAACAATAAACCTTTCCTTCCTTCCATTAGTACATATTTTTCACCTTATAATCCTCTTACATTTTAGTCATGGTCATGGTTACCAAATGAGTCCTTATTTATTGAGCTGTGCCAACAACTAACTAAAAAAATCAAATCCAACTTACACAACTTAGCAATTAAGAGACTGAAGGGAACTTAATCTGGATGATAAAGACTGTGAAAGTGAAAACAATTTTGGAGAATAGTTTTGAGTCTGAGAAGAGAAAATCAATACATATTTTTTAAACTCAATATTCAGTTAATATTTTTCTAATAAGGCAATTCAGTTTTTCTAATGTAATTACATAATCAGGTAATATGAACAAAGATTAGCTCCATTTTCTTAGCTTCTTCTGCAAAAAGAAGTGTTTCATTCCTGGGAAGGGAAGAATAAGTGGGAAAAGGACAGGGTGAGTGATTTGGAGATGGCCTTGACATCCCTAAGTAAGACACTGTTAAAATGTAGCAAGAAGAAGAAGAAGAAGAAGAAGAAGAAGAAGAAGAAGAAGAAGAAGAAGAAGAAGAAGAAGAAGAAGAAGAAGAAGAAGAGGAGGAGGAGGAGGAGGAGGAGGAGGAGGAGGGGGGAAGGGAAAGGGAAAGGGAAAGGGAAAGGGAAAAAAGGAGCCAAATTAATAGATTTCTTGGTGGGAAAAAAACCCAAACCCTTCTATATTCCTTAAAAGAACTGAGAAGGTTATCTCTCTTGAGTCATTCTTCATTCCTTAGATTGCAAGAATACATAGATAAGCACTTCTCCCACAGAAGAGGCAAATTTTATGGAGGACAAGGATTCCAAAGAGACTAAGGTCTCAAACCATTTAGAAAGATGAAGTTCAAAGCCAGGTCCTATCCTGACTGGTTTGCTTGAAAAAGAATCAGAGTACTTGCTCTAATCTCCTGTTTCCTGTGAGAATTATAATAGCTCTTTCTCAAGTTTCTGGACAGGTTTCAACTTTAAGAAAAAGTACTGCACTTACTGTAAACCAGCCTGGAAAGAACCATGGTGGGGATGTCTAATGTTAAGGCTTGATTTCTGGCAAAGGTAACAAATGGAGGTGGCAAATGAAATCTAGAAGAACTGCTGAATTAGAATTTTCTAAAGCAATAGACCTGCAATATTAAGGAATTCAATTCATGTTGTGTATAATATTGGATCCCCTCATTATAGCCTGTTTAGGGTTGTTGTTCCCCCCCCCCCCCCGCTCCTTTCAGCTGCAAAAGATTAATCTAAGATGAAACATGCTAATCTTTAAAATTAGCTATACGGCTCTGCTTCTCAACAAATGTTAGTTGAAGTGTTCATGATTAAGATCTCTTTGCTGCAAACAGTATTTATTGCAGTACAGCTGTAAGAAACATACAATCTGATGATTGAAATGTAGGAATGCTCTATTAAGTACACAATCATTTCTGGCAGAGCTTTAATCTGCTTTCTAATGAAATGTTGATATCCAGAGATGGGGGACATGGGTTTTCATTCAAAATATTATTAGCCAGAATTCAATTCAGAATCATTGTGATAATATAAGTTGATGTCCTGTCTAATGCAAACCATTGATGGGTAGCATAAGAAACCGTAATTACAGGACAAACCAATAGAGCCAATGTAGAACTGTGGTTAAGGTCTTGAACTAGGGCCAGGAAGATCTAGGTTCAAGTTCACCTCGGTTATGGGGAACATTGGGCCAGTCACTCTCTCAGATCTATCTATCTCACGGTTTGATGTTGTGGAGAAAATTGGAAGATAGAGTACATACCACCACCTTGAGCTTCTGAAGGAAAGGATATATAGATAAATAATAATACAGAGTTGCTTACCATTATCAGTTTTAGTCCTCCATGATTTAACTTCCCTCATTTCTCAATAGAAATTATCTTTCAAGATAGCCATGCATGTTTCTGTCCAAAGCCTGTCCAGAAACCAAATTAATTGCAAAATTATACCATAATACATGTCACAAAACATCTTGTTCTCATTAATTGATGTACAAATATTTTCAGGCCAAAGATTGTGGTCAATGTCTAATAAATGAATGGTTGATCTCTCCCACTGGTGAAATTGGGTTGTGACCATAGCTTCCCACATGCCAGAGCCACATGTCATTGAATGAGCAAAGTCAGCATTTACAGTACTTTGCCAAGGGAGTTCAATGGGAGGAACAGAATAAAATGATTCGAGAATGTTCTGATGGATTGTGTGCTGAGCTACGAAGGGTGAAAAGGTCACTTTATGAATAACTGTTGGTTGCAGGGAATGTGTCCTGTTGATTGGCCATTGTGGATGAGCAAGCAGAGATTTTATGAGAAATATAAGATGGCCAGGCTCTAGAAAGCAAGCCCACTAAGGGAACAGGAAAACCTTAACAGGACATTGCCAGGAGAGTTCAACAGGGGAGTTGGTGTCAGGAAAGCAAAAGCTCAGAATGAGCCTGGCAGACTGCAAAAAAGGCTAAGAGTAACAAAAAGAGTTTTTAGATTTTTTTTTTTTTTCAAAATAAAATTAATACAGCAAAATGATGAAGGCAGAGTAGTTAATTCCTATTTTGATTTGAATACAAAAGCATGTACTCCAACAGGATATTGTGGTAGATTGAAACTTGTAGCTGATAGAAACATGGTCAGGGGATACCTCTTTGCTTTAAATTCCAAGATCAATTGAATTTCATCCAAGGGTATTGAAGGAACCAACTGCTGATCTGGCTGTACCCTTCTCTGAGAAATCCTGGGGAAGTGAAGTGTCAGACAGCCAGAGGAGATGCAATTTCCTTATCTTCAAAAAGGGGGAAATGAAAGATTCAGCAAAGTACAGTCTGAACATTCTGGAGTAAATTATAAAGATACCAGATTATAAGTACCCAGAAAACAGCAAGAGTTACCAAACTAACCTCTTCTCTCTCTCTCTCTCATTGATTAACTTCCTTCACAGAGTATGGGACATAATCTGTAGAGATATATCTTGACTTCATCAAAGCTTGTGCACCCTAACCCAGGAAAGGCTGTTTAAGAAGCTATTTAAGTGGGGACTGGGTGGCATGAAAATTAAGTGGATATATAACTGGCTCAAAAATTGCTCAAAGAATGTTCATTGATTATTCCTTGTCAGACTGAAACAAGGGATTCAGTGGAGTGCCAATTGTTTACTATTGGCCCTTGACTCTTCAGTATTTTGATTAATGATTTGGATGAACAGGTGAAGGGAATGCTTATCAAATTTTCAGGAGACTCAAAATGAGTTGGATAAAGAATACAGAAAGAAAATTGAAAATGATCTTGATAGGTTAGAAAATGGCCTAAAAGTAACAGAATGAAATTTAACAGAAAGGAAGGCAAACATTTTCATTCAGGGATCAAAAATCAAACATGTTTTTATAAGATAGGGGATGCCTGACTTGTTAATGTGTCATGTATTTGGGTTTAAATTGTGTATTATGGCTTTAAGGGGCTTGAATGGGTGTGGCAATGAACTGTTTGGGTTGGAATATGCATACTTTGTGACAAGAAATCAGCTTCTGATAAACAGTTGGTAAAGCTTTTGTAACTGTCCTGAGCACAAAACATATCAGTGACAAAAGTGGGATGGGTTACTTTTCAATAACTCCACCAGCTTCTTTTCTTCAGAGCCCAGGTGAGCACATTATATTTTCTGTTAAGATTCTGGTGCTTGAGAACTATTTACTGGCAGTTAATGATGAAGAGATTTTGGAAGCAAGAAGATGTGCTTGGGAATGGGACCATCCATGGATGGGGGCGGGGGGAGACAAAAATGTCAATATGAAAGCTGAATCCATGCGATCACAGCCCCCCCTTTTTTAAAAAAACGTGTCACATGTAAACAAAAAAAAAGTGTGGTACTTCTATTGTGTGGTTGTGGCCACCATTTTTTACTTTTTTGGACACTGCCCCAGACACCCCTGGGAAGGACATTGAATGTTCTATACTTGCCTTGCATAGATAATAAATATGATGACTGCACTGCAGAAAATTTTTGCTTCCAAAGTGAGTGCAGGACCTAATTGTTAGAAATTCCATCAGCAGGACAAGAAAGATGGAGAATCCATACTACGGTATGCTGCTACTTTTGAGAGATTTAATGAGACCATGAGATGTTGGAATAATGGTGGGTGAAATGATTAGAGACCAACTGGTTGAGAAAACACCTAATTCTCACATTCAAGAGTGCTTGTTATTAGAGACAGATATTTTGGAGAAAGCTGTGCCAATTGTCACTCAAACTGAATCAGTTGTGGTGGAAGCCAAGAGTCTACAGAGAGTGAAGTACTGTGTGGATACAATCTATGGGAGTTCTGTGTTGAAGCCACATGGAAGTTGTGAGGGAAAAAGAAAAGGATTGGTTCCACAAAGTCAAGAAGGGGAAGAGCCTCTTTTTGTTCTGAGTCAAGACAGCATGTAGAAAGTTATAAAGGGATGCCCAGTGTAAAAGGATCAGACACTATGCTAAAAGATGTTGTAGTAATCAATATAATCAGCAGGTACATGTAAATTAATATTTATCAGAATGGTATATACAGTCCACCTTCCCTTAAAATATCAGAGAGAGGGGGAGAAAGAGAGGAATATATATGTCATGCCCCCATGTATGAGGTTTTACATGACTTGCATCCCCCCACCACCTCTGAAAGCTTAAGGGAAGGTGGACTGTATATAGCATTCGGATGTATTTTATACAGGTAGTTCTCACTTAACGTCCATAATTGGGACTGGAAACTCATTGCTAAGCAGCACAGTTGTCATGCACAATGTAACATGACCACGCTGCTTAGCAATGGCAGTTCCAGCAGTCCCACTTGTCATCGTTAAGTGAGGACTGCACAGGTCATTAAACAAGGGCCTCATGTGACTGTGACTGTTGACTTCCTGCCAGCTTCCCCATTGACTTTGCTTGTGGGAAGCCAGCAGAGAAGTTCGCAAATGGTGATCATATGACTGCAGGACACTGCGACAGTTGGAAGTGCAGGCCTGATTATGATCACATGACCACGGGGCACTGCAATAGTAACAGGTACGAGAACCAGTCATAAGTACCGCTCGTTCAGCACTGTCATAAGTTCAAACGGTTGCTGAATTAATGGCCATTAAACAAGGACTACCTGCATATCCCTTCCTACAGCACCACCAAGTGCCAGGTCCTGGATAGCTTCTAAAGCTGATAGACTATATATAGTAGGGTTTGAACCCCATAGAATAAAAACTACCTAAGTATGTCTGATGATTCCCAATCAGCTTGAAACCAATTACAAACCCAGATGTTACTATTTTGAAGGTGGACAATACTGGCTTTAACACCCCCCCCCCCAAAGAAAATTACGTGCAGCATAAAGGTTCCAGCTGGGGAATGTCAAAAGAAATCAAATTGCTGTTGAATCAGTAGCTTTTATGTTGCCAGAATCAGTTTGTATAAAAAATGTTGGGGATGTGCCCCTTACCAAACTCAGATTACATTTAACATATTATTTCAAAAATCAAATTCCAGTGAAAGGATATTTATCTGTAAAAAACTTTTGGGTTATTTGGCACAGTGGCAGAGTTTTATGCTGTATCTAGTTGTATCTCTGTTCTTGGGAACAAGCAATTTCCACCATAAACATGGGAAAGTAGGTGGCGAGGTAGGCCCTCCCCGTTCAAAAACTGTTGCAAGAGAAACACCAGTTGCAACAGTAACAAAAGAGTAGGATAGAGGGATAAGAGTGAAGTATGGTTTGCTCAAAGGTTTGTCCAGAAACTTGAAGTAAAGCAGAACATGGTATCTGTACACCTAAAGTGACGGTGATGATTGTTTAAGCTTAGAGATGCGGTATCAGAGGACCTTAAGGGTTGGTGGCAAAGGACGTGACTGAAGAGCATGTTTCCAGAATCGGGTTCACCTATAAAAGTGGCAAAGAAGAAACACAGTAGTAGTTGTCTTTGTGTGGATTTGAAAGAGCCAAAAAGGGTTGTTGTGGTTGATAAACATACGTACCCTTCCTCATATAGAGAAAGAGGAGAAGGCAGATGTCTTCAAGTCTTGATTTGCAAAGTGCACCCCATCAGGTTTCACTATATGAGATAGTAGAGATATTACAGCATCTGTTACACATGATATGTGACAAGGAAGCTGCTTCTAATACAGAGTTGGGTGAGCATTTTATTATTGCCTGGCGGATGCAGTATAATGGTGCTTTTGAAAAAGAGGAAAGAGAAGTTGGTTGTAAACTGAATTTAAGCCAGCAGTGTGATAAGGCTGCAAAAAGACAAAAGTAATATTAGTGAAATTTAAGTTCCAAATCACAGGATGCAATCATCCTATTTTGTTCTGTTTTGGTCATACCTCAGCTTCAACCACTTGTTCAGCAACTGTTCAAACTTACGATGGTGCTGAATGAGTGTGTGTTACAACCAGTCCTCAGTTCTGGCTGTTGCAGTGTCCCCACGGTCATGTGGTCACCATTTGCAACCTTCTTTGCAGGCTTCCTACAAGTAAAGTCAATGGGGAAGCCAGCAGGAGGTTGCAAATAGCAACCACATGACCTCCTTGCTTAACAACGGTGAGCTCCTTACTTAATGATGGCAACTGCAAAGTGCTGGAACTGCCATTGCTAAGCAATATGGTCATGTGACATTGCGCTTTATGACCACATTGCTTAGCAACAGAAATTCTGGTCCCAATGGCCATTGTTAACCAAGGATTGCCTATACTGTACTTAAGAGTCAGGAAAATGGAAATGGGTTCAAAAGGGCACTGAGGATGATCAGGACGATCCAGGAATTAGAAACTGGCAATGAAAATAATCAAGGGCAGTATTCCCAGGGCAATCAAAGCCCCGCCCCTTTCCCCATGCATGCAGTGTGTGCCACTCACATTAAAAGGGGGCGGGGCTTAAATCACCCAACTGGGCCTGCCATTTTGATGTCACACTGAATGCCTCTGTGGACCCTCAGTCATAGGACTGAAAGCCATCCATTCTACATCTTGCTGTGACAGCTTCTAGCAGCTAAAACAGGGAAGGGGAGAGGAACTAGGGTGGTGCAAAGTTCAACAGTAGTGTAATTGTATATAAGCATCTCTTCAAAGCTGCACTGTGGGCCACCCCTATTTCTAAAAGCAACACACACACCACAACTGCTTTGCTTTGCTTTGCCTCACTCCAAGGTTTCACCCATCGTTTCCAGAAAGGGGTTCTGCACACGCAGAGGGCAGGCATTCAGAGGTCTTTGAGGTGTAACATGGCCACCTTGCACATCTCTAACCACCACCACCCAAGGAGCTTTCTGGAAGAGGAAGGATGGGCCCAGCGCTATTTCCATTATGGACTGAAAGCAAGATAAGGCTACCACTATGAGACCCCAAGAAGCTGAAGTTGTCAGGGCGGTTGGTGCCAATATGAGTGGCAGGTGAGGAATGAATCTGTCAGATAGCACAACCTTCCTTGTTGTTTTAGCTGCAGCAGATTAAAATGACTATCCTGGTGAAATTTCGGTTTTTCGCATTTGCATTTCAGATCAGTTTAAGCTTGTCATATATAAACACCCCAAATGGATTGTTTCCATGCATAACAACTGGCATTCTGCACAATCATAGCTAAACGCCATAAACAGTTGCACTGGGCTGGGCCATTGTTTTATACACTAAAGTGATTGATTTGTGAGCCTACAAAACCAAAACCAAAAAATAAATAAAATCCAAGTACTGGAATGGAATACTGCACTGTGCTACTGCTGCTCTTTCAGTCCCATTTATTTTCATAAAAGTGAGAATGTTTTCCAAGCCATCAGTTTGGTGCTTTTGCTGAGCATTAAATTCATGTTCCCAATGTGAAGTAACAATATTAAATCAGTAGTCACCTGGTAGAGATTTCCAAACCACCGAAGAGCTATAGATGAATTTCATTATTGGGGGAAAATTAGATTTCTCTAGAACTTAAATGAATTGAAGCCACTCTAGGATCTGAAACAAACAGCTTTAGCCTCTTATTACATTAGCTTAGCAGGCAGCATATGAATAGCTAGTTTAAAGAACCTGAACTTGGGTCCAGACAACATGACGACATTTTGCTCCAGAAGTAATATCGTGAAAAGACACTCAGGTTTAAAAAAATGATGGTCCCTAAAGCACATGGATGTGTGTTTTACTTTTATCCCTTCAAAATCACTCTTTCTACGTTCCATAAATATTCAGTAGAATTTCAGTGGGTTTTGAGCATGGCAGCCCTTTCAACAGGATCAAGCGTTTGGTAAATGTAATGTAGACCCTAACCAGCTTTTTATAACTTCAGGTATTCATTGATTGCCTTCCCATTTTTAAAAAAAGAAACCCAGATGGGTGCAAAAGGATTCTCAATGGTTGCTCAACCTTGAGCTCAGTGCCTTAGATTTGCAAACGTTTTGGGGGTGTGGCATTAAATATACATTTAGAAAGGCATTTGAGGGAACAAGTCCACCTCCATGGGTAATTTAGGGATTTGGGTGTTTGGAAAGGGAAATGGAAAGATGCAGTTTACACCGGTTGGTATAAAACAGAAAGTTCTGTTCTGATCAAAGGTTGGGGAGAGTGAGAAATGAATGCTGTATTGATATAATTGGATCAAATAGTATATGACAGCACCTAGCCAACCTGGGCTGCTTTCCAAAAAAAAAAAGGGACAAACCTAGTTAGTACTTAGATGGGAGACCAAGAGGAAATCCCAAGTAGTAAACTTGATTGGGAGGTTGAAAAAATTGTGACATGTGTACAAAAGGATGGGGTTTCAATCGCATGGCTGCAGCTGCCATCTTGACTTTTTTGACTGCATTCCTGTAGGCCCCCTATAAGACTTGTTGCCCTCAGCACCCCCTAGGCTACTTTGCTACCCTGAGCACCCATCATGAAGAAAATTCACCTCCGGTGCCTACTGATCTCTCTTTAACTTCACTTCAGGCAACAGAGCATTCTAAGCAGGCCAGACATCCTCACGACTTCACCTGCTTGCCCCTTTTCTCGTGGTTTTTTAAAAAAAACTTCGCTGCTGTTTATCTGAGGCACATTTTGAAAGGCATAACCTGAATGAACTTTCCAGCAAAGCCAGTTTCATGCTCAAGGGTTGAAATAAAATGAACCCCCCACCCCCAATTAAACCAGTCTAATTTTTGAGCTTAAATAGAGACAAGCAAATCTTTCGTCCTTTGTCCTCTGCATTTTTTTTTTCAATGTAGCACTTCGATTATCCTTGTGGCTGTAACCTAGGCTACTTCCAGACCAAGAGCTCCTTGCCTTACCAATAAAAAGATGTTACAGACAGGCTCGTTTTTTTTTCTTCCTGGTCAGCAAAAAAGATGGAAACAGCAGTAAGAAAGCACTGGATCGGTATTGATTTTATTAAAAGCGTTTCTCTAAAATGCATCAATATAAAATACACAAAAGCAGAAGATATATATTATAACAGCAGCAATCCAAGATCTTCAAGATGTTAGAGGTTTAATAACTCTCATTAACAGATGCTCAAAATTCATGATGGAACAAGAAATAAGTGATCCAGAAAGTGTTTAATTTTAAATGGTGATTAAATGTTTTAATGAACATAGGGTGTTTATTAATATTTTGTTAGACCTACTAAAGTTATTCCAGATATATTTCATAGACATTTTCAAATAGTTTTTGGCTATGAATCAAATAATTTAGCTGAATATCTTCTATCAAATTTTATTGAGATTCTTCATTAGATCATAATGCCACCCCACATAAGCCTGGTTCTAATATATGGAAAGTATTGCAAGCTTATCTGTCAGACTTTAAATTGTGGATACATGGCAAATTTTAAATCCTTTGCAATAAGGATATACTGTATTGCCAGCATCAAATGAATGAATCTATGAATGCAATATAAGAACTATTGCAGGAAAGGGAATTCTGGGAGTTGAAGTCCACACATCTTAAAGTTGTTCAGGTTGAGAAACACTGCTATAGCCTATCATACTGTAGTATTTTTCTTTTATTGCCCATGTATAATACAGGTAGTCCTCACCTAACTACCACAATTGAGACCAGCAACTCCATTGCTAAGCAACATGGTAATTAAGTGAGATATCACATGACTGCAATGGACTTACAACCTCACTTCTGCCACAGTCGTTAAGTGAATCACCCACAATCATTAAGAGATATATCACGTGTCTGCAACTTGTGATTTTAATGCCAGCTTCTCCATTGACTCTGCTTGTCGGAAGCTGGTTGTGAAACGCTCAAATTTTGATCATGTGACCACGTGGGCACTGCAATGGTCGTAAGTGCAAGGAACAGTCGTAAAGTTACTTTTTCAGCACCGTTGTAACTTTGAACTGTCGCTAAACAGGGCAGTTGTTAAGTGAGGACATCTGTACTGAATCAAATGCAAGCAAAGAAAAAAAAAATTTTTTTAATCTAATGAGGCTCCCCCAAGATTCCTCAGTGATCAAGCTACATAGTTAGATGCACATTTATCTCTTTAAGAAATAATACATAACATTACATCTATGGAAAAACAAAAAGCTCCTGGTTCAGAGGTTTGTTGTACTGATCGGCATAACACATATATTGAGTCCATTGGAGATGGGTGGCCAATAAATTTAAATAAATAAATAAATAAATAAATAAATAAATAATCACGTTTTTTAACCCCAATATTATTGGAAGCCTATAATTATCCCTTTTTAAATAATTTTTTTTTCCAAAATCCTTCAGTCAGGCATCTTTTGAAGGCCTGTAAAGAGTCTCCTGATAGTTAAATGTTGATGCAAAAATATTGGCCGTGACCTTGACACATAGATTACATATATTATCTTCAATGGTCCATTTTGCACAATCTGGTTTTATAAAAGATTGCTAAGCATCTAATAATATTAGATTAGATCAACATTCTGGATGTACTTTCAGAAAATTTGAATTTAGGAATGAGGGTCTTGTTTCAGCTGCACAAAAGGCCTTTGATCGTGTGTAGTGGAAATTTTTGAAAAATAGTTTATAAATATGGATTCTTTTTTCTGAATTGGATTAATATGTGGCACTCTCTGTAAGTCTTATTACAACTGGAATTATCTCTTCAACTTTCAAGATGTTTCCTAGGTATTGTTTCAGCAATACTTTATCTTCTCTCAATATTGGAGTGATTGGTCTTCCTCTGTGGGCAAATGGAAGATATTTTGGATCTAACAATGGCTGAAATTAAACACAAACAATTATATGCCAATGATATGTTATGTCCAATTGATAATAATGACTTTTCTAGACCAGCACAGTTCAGTAATTTATCAAATTATTCAGTGAACTGGAATAAATGTTCTTCCTATAGAATGGAAATTTGAAAATATTCAGATGTTATTTGTCATTGGAACTCTTAAGTATCTGGGAATAATTATTTCAAGGCAATTTTCTTCATTTACTGTATAAATATATCATTTAAAAAAAAATCTCAGATAGATGGTTAAAATCCCACTGAGATGATGGGAAAAGATGAATGTTGTAAAATGAATATTACTTTGACTGATATATTTGCTTAGGGGTATTCCAATGCGAATGCATTTACATTATTTTAACCAGACTGATAAGCTAGTAAGATATATTTTATGGGAAGGACAAACCCCTAGATCTTTATTATCTAAATTAAGGTTATTTTATGATAGGGTTTTAACTTTCCTGACTTTCAGCTTTGTCACTGGACATCTACTTTGACTTCAGTAAGTGACTATATGACCTTCTAGACATCATGGCAGGAACTTGGTTCTGCTTTTAACAATAGTTCTATTGTATTTCCTGCACTGAAATCTGCAAGGCACATTTGAAAAATGTTTGGATGGAAATATAATTTTGACCCCAATTCACTTGACAAATTTATACTGTGGGACAATCCCAGTTTGAAAAATGCAGGTAAACATTTTTAACAAAAGAAATCATGAGAAAATAGGGTTATTAATACTGTAGATCAGTGTATTGAATCAAGTTTTTAAACCCCATTTGAGTTAGGATTATCTTGAGTTGCAAGATAAATTTGGTTTACCTAAAATTGTTAAATGGCGGTGTATTCAATTAAAATCCCTTGATTTCATGATTTAGTTCAGGTACATTAGCCAATAAGATTAATTCAATAAAAGATTTTTGGTCATGTTTACTGGACACTTCAGAGAACGTTTTAAAATGTTGATCTGTTAACCTCATCATACTAAAAGTATAAAATGAAGAAGGGGATACTTACATGATATGGGCTTACTCCATAATTGTCCTATTTTGGCTTAATATCCATATGTCCTATTTATGTACTTATTTGATTACTATCCTACCTTTACTTTATACAAATCAAAGTAGCATACATGATGCTCCTTCCTCTTATTTTCCACACAACTCTGTGAGGTGGGTTGGGCTGAGAGAGAATGACTGACCCAAAGTCACCCAGCTGGCTCTCATGCCTAAGGTGGGGGCTAAAACTCATGGTCTACCAGTTTCTAGTCCAGTACCTGAACCATCTACACCAAAGATCCATGTGGCTTAAAGGTGAGAATGTACTTTTGAATTATATATCAAACATTTAGTATTTATCCATAAAACACTATGGACCTACCAAGTGTGGTGCAGGGCAAAAAAGATTATTTTTAAACATTGGAAAACCAAATTCAGATGGATTGATGGTATGGTTTTCTGTCTATGAAATAACTGTCTACCAAAGTAATTGAAAGACTGGTTACAGGTAGTCGTCGCTTAGCAACCACTTAACTTGGTTAAGTGAAGTAGTTACTAAGTGAAACCGTGACTGTGCTTATGATCTTACTTCAGCTTTCCTTTGCTTTACAGTCTTGAGGAGGACTGTAAATAAATGTGAGGATTGGTCGCAGAGTTACTTTTTCATCACCATCGTAACTGCAAATGGTCACTGTACAAGGCAGTCACTAAGCGAGGACTACCTGTAATATTATTCCAACTAGTCAAGGTTTAAATATGTTTTGTTTAAAAAACTAGGCTGAATTACTTTCTTCCTATGCAGTGTAATAAGTTTCTGTTGCTTCTTTTTGTCTGTGGATGAGAAAGTGGGTGGGATTTTTAGTACTGTGCTTTTTGTTTTCCTTTTTCATTTTTTTTCATTTTTTTTGTATATTAACACATATTTTTAATAATTTTCAAAATACTAAGAACCATGTTTGATTTTTTAAAAAGCAAATTAATTGTATACTGAAAGCCTTTTTGAAAACAAACTTTGTCACCAACTTCCAGGCGGTTGTTAATGAGAAAATGAGATGGACCTCCCTTGAAAAGGACTTTCAGAGTATAGACAAATGCTGTTTGAAGACCCCTTCGAGACCCCTGTCTCAAATGCACAGATTACATATTATTGTTGGGACATGCAGGAAAACTTCAAAATATTATTAAAGCATATGGGCAAGTTTTTGTGACCCTAAATCCTTCAAGACATCAGAGATGATCATTAAAACTTGGACCTGGAACCCAGTGCAGCTCAGGAAGTTGCATGGTGTCTATACTCAGCCTCTAGTTAACTAGCTGCACCAGTGTAATTTCCAAATACTCTTCAAAGGCAGCCTTGTGTAAAATGCATCATAACATTCTAGATGTGATGTAACTCAGGTATGGATCAACCTAGTAAGATCAAAATTCTCAGATGAGCAAAAAGACCTCAGGCCACTGCTGACAACTGAGCCTCCAGATCAAGTCTAGATCAAAAGAACCTTCATCTTATTTTCAACAAAAGTTCTACTCTGTTCAATGCATGCTAAACCCACATTCCTGGACTGAGTAACAGCATTGCTGTCATGTTTAGATTCAAACTTAATTTGTTAGCTTTCACACAAACCATTCTTCTCCCCACTGGTTCAGAAGCCCAAACCTCTGCTTGGAATGTGATGCCAAAGGAGTTGAAGCTGATGTCATCAATATATTGGTGGTACTGAACCTGCAAACTCCAAATGTCTTTTCTCCACAGTTTCATGGTGAGGTTAAATGGCATTAAGGACAAAGGTACAACTCTGTAGTTATTAATAGAAAATGTCAGCTGGACTCCCCATAAAATAAGAGAGAACAAATGAATTATCATATCTGGTCTCTAAACACCCCAGTTCCATGAATGAAAGAAGTGACTGAAATTGTGATATTTTAAATCTAAGATTTCTGGAAGATAGTCCCTGCACACCTATAAGCTAATATAATGGACAGTCTGATCAATATAATATTTTGTGGCTTGGGAATCTGGTGAATAGAAAAGATAATCTTCTTTCTAAGACATGGGTTAGAAACAGACCAGTTCTTTACATGTACGTTTGCCAACTGCATGAATATGCTCAATATTCCAAAATTACACCTTTGAAGCTAGTAGGTCCTTATGGATCATCTGAGTCTGTCAATACAAGTTACCATTTCTTGGGACTTAGAGAAATATGACCCAGCCAAGTAAGCCAAAGGGGAAAAGGTTTTACTGCAGAAGCTAGATTATCACTGTGCTCCTTGAAAGAACTCGCTTGGTTTTCAGACTGAAATCAATAGAAACTGCTTCACAGTTAGATCAATTTCTCTGAAAAGTCTTTCAAAACGAAAAAAGAAATAAGTGGAACCTGAAACAAATATTGCAAGATGGAGCCTTTCCCAAAGTCAGTTGTAATTGTTGGAGTTCCCTCACTTTAGCCCCTTTTATCCCTAAACATGTAATGGAGTTCTCCTGGTTCAACCCTCTTATACAAAGGATGTTTGGCAACTGAAGAAAAGAACATCAGAAATAAGGGGAGCAAATGGGGATCATAACAGATTGGAACCCTCCTTCAATGGCCCTTTTCTGGGTCAGCCATTTTCCATTTTTCCCCTGCAATACTCAACTGAACGGAACACAATTTTTCTCCCAGTTTTGCTGATCACAGGTTTCGAGAGAAAGTGACAATCAGACAGAGACTGAGATACAAAGACCTAAGGAGAGTGTGTGTGTGTGTGTGTGTGTGTATGTGTAAAAACAGCTGCCTCATCTCCTCCCCAGGACTTCCACAATCAATATAACAGCATTTCCCCTAAAAAACAAACTTACCAGGCAACTGGTTAACACCATGAACTACACTGCAGGGTTGCTTCATGCTATTCTTTAATAAAAATAGCAAATTGAATAACATGGGTCTTTTTAGGGAGGGAATGCCAGAGACTGAGGGATGTCATTGGGAGCAATATTGACACAAGAGGCATATTTTATTTAGGAGTAATCCTATTAAATTCAAAAGAAGCCCTCCTGAATGACCATGTTAGGCAGGCAATACTGGTTGAGGTGCTACAACATAATGTATTTTCTCTCTAATGTGAGGAGTTTTAAATTTTTCCATTGTAAAAGGTTTTTTGGCACTCTGCACACCAAGTTTCACTTCTTGTAATCCACCAACTGTATATTTTGAGGAACCTGACAATTTCCTTTTCCCAGTCTGAGAAGAGCAAAAAGATTTTAAAAATGGTTGCTTTATCAAGAATCTTATTGGCCTCCCTCTACACATGGTGTTTGGTCTATGTTTGCAACAGCCTGATTCTCATTGTTTTTCAGAGGGATGCCTCGCTCATTCATTCAGTTGCTTCCACTCTTCATAATCAATAAACATCATTTAGGCAGGATTATCTGTTAGCAACTGCTTCTTGTAAGCATATGTTGACAACATCAGGGACCGTATCCAGCCTCCTCATGTTCCCTCGGCCTCTTTTTCAATTGCCTTCAATTTTTCCAAGCATCACGGTCTTCTCCAATAGTTCTGAGTCCAATTCTCCTGGTTGCAACTGTCCATTTGGTTTTGCGAGTAGGGGCAGAATACTGAAGTGGGTTGCCATTTCCTTTTCCAACCCATATTTCTTCTGATCTCTCATCTATGATCTGCCTGTCATGAGTGACACTCTAAACAGTAAACTGGTAGCTTCTTCCCTGAACTTCTCCATTTCATCCCCCATTTCCTGATTCCTGATTCCTTGTCTGTTAACCCTTTGGTCAGGCAGCTCCTGCTAATGACCGAAGGGTGCAATTATAGGTGGCTTGGATGCTAGAGAGAGGGCTGCCTTCAACACTGGCATCAAGTACTGTACCTCCAGCTGCGATTTCTGCATAAATAATAGCAGCTGCAGCTGTATCGGGTTCCTACTGTGAATTCACCCTTTTAGCCAGGCCTGAGGTCCCTATAGGCAGGCTGCAGGAAGTTATGTTTCCGATAATTCATTTCCAGGTATGCTTACTTAATAAATTAGGATTCCTTTTCCATAGGAAAGTTTTTGGCTCATTCCAGAGGAGAGGAAAAGACTGTTTACCTAAAGACAAAAATGTATAATTTTCATTCTGTAACAATCTCGTCTACCCTAAGTGACATCTACCAGGAGAGAGAGGATCTATAGATACACATCCAAACTGGAATATTGCCACTGAGTTAATATTTAAATATGCCTAAGGGAGGATTTCAGATTTTTATGACAGTTTCAGTAACGAAGAAACCATTCACTGATGAGATTACAAGGAAATTTTACTCATTCCCAGCAAGGATTCCCTCCCAACCCCAAGGAATATCTATTCAGCTGAGAGAAAATGGAAAAGAAACCTCAAGGACATCTAGGAATTGGACAATTTAAAAGCATTCAACAAGATGAGTCCAGAATGATAAAGGGAAATGGAACTACTTTCAGCTAAGGAGTTATGTAAATTGTTCAAAGCAAGTTTCATCAGACAGAATCAAAACAGGTTAGACAAAAATTACACTTTCTAATTAAAATCAGATGAAAATTATTTCTTAAAAATACATGTCTTTTTAATAAAAATATATTGTGACATTTAAAAATAGTGTAGTTATTCAAGTACAAACCAACATTTACAGTCATTAAAATAAATTAATGACTATCACATGCAGTTAGGTTGGGTTCATCCCTTGAACTAAACTGGAATGTAATTTAATTTTGTTTAACATATGGGGGTCTTCTGAATTATAAGCCATGTTTTATGGCTCATTGTTAAATGTGAACCAAGTCACTGTGGTTGGCTTAAGCTATTGTTAAAACAAATAGCAGCTTAACATAAGGTGTTACCTATAAGTCTGTCTAGTCTCCTTGTTGTTATAAATCAGCATTTATTTTGTGATCAGATTTGTGCCATTGTTTTAACACATATAGAAAGAACACTCTTGATTTAAATCAATGATTTAAATCAAAGTTTCCTTTTGGTGATTTAAATTGCCTTGATTTAAATTAATCTACCCTTGAATTACCGTAATAGGATGTTACAGCTGTTCTATCCTCTTACACAGAACAAAGTCCAATGTCTATACATTACACCTAGGTCTTGTGTAATACTTCGTCCTCTTCTTTGCTATTTATTGTCATCGTACATTCACTAGCCCCTCTTTCTGTAGTAAGTGAAATAGGAACTGATGTTTTATAACAAATGGGTGGAGTTACTGTTCATTCCTGACTACTAAAAGCAGCAATATTAAGTCTTAGCAATGAGTCTCCATCAAGTGCTGACCACCACCACTATCTGATGGCAGTCCTACTTTGGATGCGATAGGACAGAAGTTCAATGCTACAGAAAAATGACAGGTGACAGATCATTTCCTGGTGAGTCTCCTGTTCTCTGGTGCCACTCTCCTTCGCAGGGAGGCGGAGCCTATTAGATCAGCCCACCCCAGGTGACTGATGGACCCACCTGGGTTCCAGAGGGAGCTTGAGGTTGTTCCAGAAAGTCTGATGCATGGTCCAACCAAAGCCTTGATGGCTTCATGGAACATGAGAACGACCACAGCTTTAGATTGAATCGCGCCTGAACGGCCTCTCCCATAGCTCTCTGTGGTATACGGAAGAGCCAAGGAGCTTAAGAGGGCTAAGAGACGCTTAGAGTGGTGCTGGCAGAAGACGGGGAGCGAAGACAATCGAACATGAGCTAGAGCCGCAATTAGAGTCTACCTCATGGTGGTAAGGGCAGCGGAACATAATTATTTCTCCTCCCTTATTGCATCTCCACCGGTCCTGTTTCAGGTGCCCTGGACCCACCTCAGAGGGAGTAATTTGGGGATCTACCTTCAGGGCTGTTTTGAGGAATATGCTGAGCATCTGGCAGGTAAAATCGCTCACATCCACTGTGTTGAATTCCAGCCTTGATGAAAGGCCAGTGGGAGCTACGGGGGCTGAGTCTTGCATGGTTATCTGGGAGGAGTTCGAGCCCATTGAACCTGAAGAAGTGGACAGGATTCTCATAGCTGTTAGCCCCTCTGTCTGGTCAAGGCTGCCCCGGAAAGGATGCGTAACTGGGTCTGGCCAGTGGTTAATTCCTCTTTGAGGGAGGGGGTGGTCCCACTGGCTCTTAAGGAGGCAGTGGTACACCCCCTTCTCAAGGGGCCATTGCTTGACCCAGTCTGGATAGTTTTTGTCCAGTCTCCAACCTCCCTTTTTTAGGGAAGGTTGTTGAGAAAGTGGTCACATGGCAGCTTCAAAGGGCTCTGGATGAAGCGGATTATCTGGACCCCTTTCGGTCATGATTCAGGCCGGGATATGGGACTGAGACAGCATTGATCATGCTCTTGGATGACCTCTGGTGGGAGCAGGATGGGGGCAGTGCTTCCATCCTTGCTCTTCTTGACCTCTCAGCAACCTTCAATGCCATCGAACATGGTATCCTTTTGGACCAGCTTTGGGAGTTGGGGGTGGGCAGCACTGTGTTGTGCTGGTTCTCCTCCTTCCTCTGGGGTCAGTTCCAGTCAGTGTTGGTAGGAGGGGAGAGGTCCAGTCCACGGCCCCTACTGTGTGGGGTGCCACAGGGCTCAGTTCTTTCACCCCTTTTATTTAACATCTACATGAGGCCGCTGGGTGAGATGATCCAACAGTTCGGGGTGAGGTATCATCAGTATGCTGATGATACCCAGCTTAATATCTCCTCCCTGGGCTGTCTGAGTGATGCCGTGGATGTCCTATCTCAGTGCCTGGAGGCTGTAGGGGCTTGGATGGGGTGCAGTGGGCTTCGGCTCAACCCAAGCAGTTGAGTGGCTTTGGGTGTTTGGGCCTCCCATTACCAAGGTTTTTCCATCTTTGGTTCTGGATGGGGTGGTTCTGCCCCAGATGGACCTGGTACACAATCTGGGGGTCCTCTTGGACTCATGGCTCCTGCTGGAAGAGCAGGTGGCAGCCTTGGCTAAGAGCGTCTTTGCACACCTTCAGGTTGTGCATCAGTTATGCTCATTCCTGGACCAGGAGGCTCTGCTCACTGTCACTCATGCCCTCGTGACCTCCCATTTGGACTATTGCAACACGCTCTATGGGGGCTGCCCTTGAAGAGCATTCGGAAACTTCAGCTGGTACAGAATGCAGCTGCCCGGATTGTAAATAGTGTTGGCTATTTGGTGCATGTACCACCACTGCTTCTGGAGCTGCACTGGTTGCGGTGTGTTTCCGGGTGCAATTCAAGGTGCTGGTTGTCACCTATAAAGCCCTTCATGGCTTGGGACCGGGTTGCCTTAGGGACCATCTTTTCCCAGTTGTTTCTACCCGTCTAATCCAGTCTGGCAGATTGGGCATGCTCCAGGTCCTGTCAGCCAAGGAATGTTGGCTGGTGGGGACCAGGAGATGTGCCTTTTCTACTGTGGTGCCTACCCTCTGGAACATCCTCCCTCCTGAGATTAAGATGGCCCCAACCTTTTTGCCAGGCATTGAAGACCTGGCTTTATGCCCAGGCCTGGAGCCCCAAGTGTGTGAAGGGCCTCATTTCATGGTTGTGCTGATACTGATGGTTTTTAAAGATCTCTTGGCTGCATTTACATTTATATTTAATTTTTTTTGTACTGTTTTAAATGTTGGCTGTTTTTATTGTTGTTAGCTGTCCAAAGTCACTGGCTTGAGATGGGTGGCTATATAAATTGAATAAATAAATAAATTCAGTATTACTCTTTTATTATTAGTGCTCTTGCCATTTGGATGGATTTACCAAAAGCAGCATCCCCAGCCGGTTGTCCTTCAGGTGTATTTGACTACAGCTCCAAGCATCTCCAACCCCCTGCAATCAGTTTTAGTCCAAAGCATCTGACAGATAAACTAATCTAAGTTCTGAGCATGGGGACACCCGACGTGTTTACAAGCATGAGATCTCTTCATGTGATTGGCAAACTAGTATTTGGCCAAGTCTTTAACAGTTCATCAAGTGGTATATACACAAACTCTTTTCTTACGTTTTGGGTCAGAACCTGGAGTTTAGTGAGTTGGGACAATGCTCGCTCCTGGACCTGCTTCTTCCTTCCTTTGTGGTTTTTGGGGAATTTAAAGGAAATGCAAAGCACGGTGTTGGCATTATGAAAGATCTGCTTTGACTTACCCCACTACTTACTGAAGTATTTAGAATTTTTTAAACAGGCAACACACACAAATACAGGAAAATGAATTGAGTTGTAATGCAACTTTGCCTTTCCTTTGGCTAGGAGGCATCGCCCTCTGGCGGCAATCCCATGTTGCTCATATTTTTTCAGCCTGCATTTTCTTTTTTCTTCCAGAGTGCTTATAATAATCACATTCTGGGGGTATCTCTTTATTCTGCAATTATACAAAAGTGTATATTTTAAAAGACAAATTGTTTAGCAAATTAAGCAATTGTTCTTGTAAAATCTTATAAGATAATCCTTTGACTAGTTTTACAATACTAATCTAGCCTAGTGTGCAAATGGCTAATTATTATGAATGATATACAACCCATCCCTGAATCCTGGAGATGAGCTTCGGTGGGACTGGAGACAAAGTATAGGATTAATAATTCTACTAAACTGAATGGTATGTCCTTTCTGTATTTAGGTTTATAGTAAGTAAATAATAAAAGCTGACCTATGACTGACTAAATTATAGCCTTGTTTTATTCTGGATGATGATTTTTGTCTAATCACTTCAGATTAGAACCCTGGCTATATTTTTTTAAAAAGTCATACCGAACAGCTCTGATTCTATAAAGTACTTTCTGAGTCCTTTTGGTGAAGAAAAACCAAGGAAGACTTGAACCTCAAGAGGCTGAGTTCTCAAGTTCTTTGAATGGTAGGGCTTCCTCAAGGACATTGAAACAAATTTTGTATATTTAAATGTCTTAGAAATCAGAATTGTCTGACCTTCAAATAAATTGTTCATAAACTAAATTACAACGTTCTTGTTTAAGATCTGCTGCTTCCACCAGTCAATGCTTTAACTCTTCTTTCCATTCTACCCTAATCCATTTGTACTGCCAGGATTAAGGTTACCAGAGCTGGTGATATATTGGACAACTTTTCCAGAGGATGGGAGTGCAGCTAGGTCATGCTCTTCCTTTTGTTGTGGAGCACACCATTAACGTTTTGTTCTCCAGATGTACTGCTGTGCTGTATTTTATATTCCTAGACATGCTAGAAAAAATTTTGATTGCTGGGGGTTGCACCTAAAATCTTATGGTAGTTCCAGGGGTCATAGTGACCAAGTGAATGGAGCTCTGTTTCAGATATTGACAGCAGAGAGATTTCCCCATTTTCTCGTGTTATGGATGAGTTTCTTTTTCTTTTCAAGTTCTTAAGGCTATTATAGGGTTTATTCTACACTTTATGGACTTTCTTGACTCAAGATGGCAGGCAATCATAACAATGACTTTTGTCATTGTCTGATGAAATTCAGCTGATTTCTGCCTTTATTCTATGGCCTTTGAACTTGTGAGGTCCTATATACCTGTCATTCTCATTTGCACTTAATTTCTGGAAAATAACGTGCAGCAATCTAGAAATGTTTTTTTGCAGTATGCAAAATGACATTAAACTCCACAGCCCTCTTTTAGCATTCATCAAAAGAGAACATGAAGAGCAACACATGCTGGTCCTTTCCCCCTCAGATCTGACATTTCTTTTTTGATAGACATACAGGAATGTAGACTTACATATGGAAGTGGTTACTCCCTTACCGCAGATCTTCCCCATCAACTTTGGAAGATCAAGGATGTAGAGGCACGGCTGTTGACCTGCAGGCATTCTCTTTCCAAGCACAAGTTAGAGAAGCAGTTCTAAATCAATGCTTGTGGAAAATGAAAAGATGTGAGCAAAACAAAATAAAGTTTCATCTACTGTTGTTTTGGAGAAAATAAAGGTGTAGGATTTCAAGTGATTTTGGAAGGGGTTACTCTCATAAAAAAACAGGTTCACAATTTGAGTGATGGACCTGGCCGACATGGTTGTAGTACTTTTTTCTGAATTTTTAGCCACATCCACTGTTGATGTCCACCTTTGATTCCTATAATGCACTATGGAAACCTGGGTCTGTCTTTGAAAATTGTTTGGAAGTATCCGTTAATCCACAAAGTAGCAATATTCAAGAGTCATTACTCAAACTTAATGTAGGGAGATACATCTCTGCCCTATTGTCCATCTCATTGTTGATTGCTTCTGAGCTATGACTGGCTTGAGCTCAACATACTTGAAAGATGTCTCTGTCTCATAAAATGTACCAGATAGGAGGACTTGTTCCACAATTGCCCCTAAAGCTTTCATGCAAATTGAATGCAATTTTTTCTGCATGGTGTAGAAGTAGCAAATGTATTATCTTCAAGAGTTTTTTTCCCCAGTGTTTTCTTCACTGACAATTTGTAGTCCAAATTTGTAGTCCAAATCCTGTAATGCAAAGATTGGTCTCTTTGGCACAATCCAATTTCAGTCACTTGTAGAAAACAAAACAAGTAAAATTTATTCTTAGAAATGTTTCATTAGTCTATATTTTCAGCTCCATTTTTCTAGGTAAACTACTCTAATGTTGTGAGTTTCTCATTTATCTTGGGTCCACAGAGATAAAGCCACAAATATATTTGTATGTTCAGCAGAATTATAATCAGTCAATCAGAACATGCTGTTTAAATCAGTTACTTTATACTCTGCCCAGATGTAATAATAATAGTATTAAAAAAACACTGAGGCACTAATAACGTGATGGAGATATTGGAAGCTATTCTTTCTCTGAAAGAAAAAACAGCAACACAAAATTCAGTTTACGTGATCATAGCATCATGAAATCATAATGCTGGAAGGATTTATTTATTTAATTTGTATACCAGTGAGTTCAACTCTGTGTCCAATCTTCTGTTCATTGTAAGAATCCAAATCTCCCAAATATGGCTGTTTAGCCTTTGCTTGCATATCTGGAATGAAGGAGACTCCATTCTCCTTCATGACCTCCTTCCATCATTTATTTCAATGTCAAACACTTTGCTGATAAAGAGTTGTTTTGTAACATTCAAACAGAAACTGCCTTCCAGTAGTCTGAATTCATTATTCCATGTCCTGAAACGACAGTGAAAGGTTTTGGTCTACTCCTGTGTGACATCCTTTCTGGTAATTGAAGTGCTGTCATATCCACCTTTAGTTTTCTCTTCTCAAAGCTAACATTGCCAATTCCTTTGATCTGTTTTCATATGACTCAGTTTCTAGTCTCTGATCTTCTTGTTTTCTGTTCCTGAAACTGTTCCAGTTTATCTAGATCTTTCAGATAAAGAGATGAAGAAAGATTTTTATAAAACTCTCAGCATAATGGACAAAATATGGCACTCAAACATGAAGGAAGGACTTCCACTTCTTAGACAAGTTTAAAAGTGCTCAAATCACCATTGATAAACTCCAAACTCCTAGTTCAAAGATATTATTGATACATCTGCAAATGCTACAAACAGTTGTCCAAAGATGAAACTCAAGGGTTGAAAGAAGATCCTGTGTTCCTTACTTTACAAAAAAGGACAAGAAAGAAAAAAGAGAGGAATATTTTAAACATTTTTATTTTGTCAAGCATTTACAAAGTATTCAACATTTTATACAATACTACCAGCTACTTGGTAGTTGAATCAACATTGTGATTCAAACAATGCTTTCTTAACATTAAGCTAACTTTGTTAGCTGCTTTGGATTTGTAGAAGAAACAAAGTAACTGGTTTATTATAAATATAAAAGAGATAGTGATGCTAGAAAAACAAGCAGCATTAACTGCAAACACTACCTTTACCAGGTCTCCATATACCAGGGATCTTTCTTATGTCCCATTTTCCCCATGCTGAAATAGATAGAACACTGCTGCTTCACATCATCTACTATTTGTGATCGCTGGCTCATTCTGCCTAATGGTAGGAATTCATGAGGAATTCAATTTTATTATATCAATTTTAACTATTAAAATAATTCATCATTATATGTGTAATGGTCATCAGGCCTATACTCTCATTCATAATACACAAAGTGTATGATGGTCAATGTATTTTAATAGACCAAGCAAGAAGATTGAATTTGCCATTATCTTCATGACATAGCATTGTGTCTCATGAGAATAATGGTAATTTATGACCTCTTTAAAAATAATAATAAATTGTCCCTTGACAGTAAAATGTATTCAGTCAAACTTGGAATAAGGAATTGTTAGCCCTCTGGACATTATTAGACTATAATTCTTAATATTCTTTGTCTTTGGCTATGCTGGCTGGGGCTGCTGGGACTTGTAGTTCAGCAATCTCTGGGGGGGTCTACTTACCCTCTCTTGGTTGGGATTAAATGTATATTTTCAAAAAGGAAGAGTTCATCTGTATGAGAAGTACGTAACTTTTAAAAAACATGATGCACAATTGGTTTCTTTTGTTCATCTATGCAGCCCTCTTACAGCAATTCCATAATGATTTCCATAAATGGGAACATCATTAAAATTCACTTAGAATGCAGAAAGATGGTGTAGCTCCCATTCAACATATGGACTGTTACTGTGTGTGAGATGAGGGAGGGGAAAGGAGAAATATTAAGAAGGGTGCAGAAGTACAAAAATGAAATAGGCATCATTTCCACCTAACTTTGCATGAACGAAACAAGCTCCAACCCTATATTTTTCATGAAAAAACAGTAACTTTTCTTCTTTAGTTAGCTGTAGATTTGGCAAAGCTTTCTCAACAGGTTTGGGCAAGGACCTTCAGGATGGAGCGGGATGCAGTATGGAAATATTTGTAAAGGAAAACAGCTTGGATAAAAAGCTAGTGGCCCTGGCAAAAGACAGATGGTGTCACTAATAAGACACAAGTAGATAGAGAAATTGTTTTTAGAAGGCTCCATCAATTAAAACCAAGATCTAGCTTTTGCGGTCTATAACAACTATTTTGCAGTTTTCTAGACAAAACTGGCTTAATCAAAGTAAACATTAGCTTTATTCAAAGCCTGCTAATGTTTCCATATTGTATACCGAGTTGCATTTCTGGCTATAAACTTTATCTACATTTTAAACATATTATGCTGATCCTGCTTGCTATTTTTTATATAAATCTTTCTTTGTTCTGCTTTCCCTTTGATATGCTGGCAGGGATCTTGAAAATTATAGTCTAAAACATATGGAGTTTAAACAAATTGTGGAAGGCCCCAGATGTGGTGGACTTCAATGCCATTTTCCATCACATCTGGATGGAGAAGTGTTGGAGAAAGCGAGAATTATTGCTGTGTGAGGCAGGCAGGATTTGCTTTGACTTTCTGCTTTGGATTCAACACATTCTGCCTCATTAGTAGCACGGGGTGGTGCGTTTCTCTTCGCTGAAGTCTATCACATTGGGTGAGGCGCCTGATCTGGCTCTTCAGCTAACTAGAAATGGTCTTCTGCACACATGCTGTAAATGCACAGAAGCTCATTTTGTTGGCTAACAGATGTCTTTAAACAATAGAAAGAATACATGGATACCAGAACATTATAGTTAGAAATTTTATAATAAAGTCTTCTTTATGCTAGGCGCCTATTTAGGAAATAATGTAATGATAGCAAAGCTTCAGTTACTCAACTGAGAGCCTGTAATGTGTTCTCCACCGTTATGAAGAAAGAGCGAGTTAAGTAAGAATCTGAACTTCACATGTCAGAGGTAGAAAAGAAAAAGAGAATGAAATGGGACAGAAAGGAACTGAGGAAAGCCCTGGGAATCTCACCAGTAGAAAGCATGTTACATAAATACATGCAAAGAAGAACTTTTAGACAAGGAAATGAGAGAGAACTGCTAAGTTCCCCTGCTAACTATATCTATTGTGCCTAGGGGCAATAAGGTCCAGAAAACAGTGCATGCAGATTTGAATTCCAGCTCCATTCCACTGTTTAGAAGTCCCCATATTGTCTTGCAAAGGTGCTTCACACAATTCTTCCTCAAATCAAAGCCCTCCTTTGAAGTGTTATAGTGCTCTAGGCATACTAAACTGTTCTTGTGGGGAAAAGTGTGGAATCTCATAATGGAATTTCTCTGGCAACTTTATTCTAAACCTAATGGTGGTGTAATTCTTGTAATAATATTTTCCAGAAATAGAAACAAGTTCCTCCCATGAATGGAAGGATCAAAATGTCAAAAATTATGAAACTGGAATTATGCAGGGAAACATGAGTTACTAAAGATATTGATACGAGCACTACCGGACTCATTTTGCTAGAAATTATGCCACAATACGCACCTCTGTGAGAAACAAAATGTCACACTTTGTTGATACTACCCTCCTTTCCTAATATGAAAATGACAAAATGTTGAAACTGGAGCTCCTTTTCCTGATTTCCCCAACACGAAGGGAATACTTAAATCTTTACTTTCGAGTAAAGTTCCAACATTCCATATGTAAAGATAATAAGAGTCACTGCCCCTATTTCAATGGAAGGTTCATATATGCTAATTTTCTGGCAAAACCCTTTTCTCCCCATGCTCTGTGAAACTGAAGTGGAAGAGAATCTGTAGTCCTTGTGTACAAGAAATTGTTAGAACTGGTTGGAAATTCTTTCATGCTTAGGGCAGCTTGATGAAAACATGCATTCTAGTCTGCCTAAAGATCTATACATGCATTTATCTAGGTCAGAGAAGGGCAATGTGCAATTCCTAGCTGAGCTCTTTAAAATCATAGAGCCAATTGGATCTGCATTTCAAAGAGAATTCTTGCTTGGCAAACAGCGTAGTCTGAGCTGAGCAGGGGAAAAAGTTCTGGAAAGTGCTGATCTGGTGGTATCCAAGATTTTAAAGTTTGCATCTAAGAGACAGAGAGAACAAAGGGGGGCTTGGGGAAAGAGATGGATTGCATGTAAGTGAGAAAGTGAGAAAGAAATGTCTGTGTGTGTCTGTGTGTGTGAATGAATTTACATACCTAGATTTCAGACAGGCTCTCTCTAAAATAAACTGACTATTTGCACCATATGATGGCCAAGTTAGATACAATATAGCATGAATGCAATTAACATGCAGATTTTTAACTAATACATTGAGACAGCAAGGAGTAAGGAAGGGTGTTTAAACCACTTCCTTCTTCATCACAGCCTTCTCAGATAACTTCAGCCAAGAAAAAGGAAAAAGAACACAAATTGTACCAAGCACCAAGCAACCTCAGTTTGGGGAAATCATGGCAGGAGAAAGTTTCATGGCTCTTGACTCTGTACCCAGGAGAGGTATCAGCTGGTGAGAATGTCAGTGATGCCACATTGAGAATCAATGGACAAAGAAGTGCCATGTTGCTTAGACCTATGCAGGCATACGGTTGCTGCTCCTGAGGAGCACAATTAATTCAAACAGCTCAGGCTAAAGGCAGATTGCTTCTAGGGTAAAAGTCTCTTCCTAGGGAGTAGTACAGTGGTGAAGCAACAACCAAGATAATTTTCTGTGCCTTGACTGCAAACCTTACCTGAATCAGAAGTCACCTGTCACCTTAACTGCCAGCATGGAAATATGTGTACTCTAGGGTTTTGGGTTAGATTGTGATTACAATTCTACCATGAGTGCCTCTACTAATACACTACACTTCTTGCTTTACTTGATTACTCTTGGTGACCAAGGGTGGGAAAAATTTGAGGGATCAGGAACCACAATTCCAACTCACAATCTTCTGGAAGCTGACAGGGGGCAATCCATATGTGATATCCATGCAAGCCATGGAATTGAAATTGTTGTCTGCTCTTTGCTTTGGGGAGGAGGGAGATGAGTTAAAGGTAGAAATATGAGGTCTCTGGGAAGGAAATCACTCACATTCCAACCCTTGATCCCAGCAAAATGGTTCCAAATTTGGGGATTGATTTCAGAACATGAGGGTGATATTGGGGAGAATTTAAGGGTAGATATGATTAGGTTGTCTTCTAGTGGCTCTTCTCCCATTCCACCCTTAAAACTTCACAAAAGCCAAGACAGAGTTCAAATTAGATCTAAAAAAAAAGGGGGGGGGGAATTGGGCCATTTGGAGTTGGGGGAAATAAGGGTGCAAATTGGACAAATTTACTTCCTAGAGACCACCCCATTTCTACCCCCACCCTTAATTTGTAAGACAAAACAAAACAAAAACCCCATACCACCAAAACTGAACCATTTTGACACTTTATTTCAGTGGCACCACCTTGGAATATGGGGGAGGGGGGCACAAATATGCATCTGGGGCCACTTGTAACTCACAATTGCCCTCTTTTGCTTTAAACTTCTGGGATAGGATTCCCGGTCAAAATCCCAGTGAAAGTGATTTATTTTAGCTGCTACTTGATCCAAGGGGATGTTACACAGCATGTAAAAATTTCATAAGACATTTCAAAAATGTAATTAAGGTCAACATTTTTAATTAGGTAGTTATGCTAATATTTATAGTGACTGTCAATGTACATTCCAAACTGCCAGTCAACACTCCATGCCGGTCCTCATCTATCCTGGATTAATCCACCTTGATGATAACTACACCCAAGTCACTTCCTAGTAAGCGTCCATAAGATGTCCTGGAGAAGTGAAACTTTGTTTGCTTATTATTTCTAATTTGATTCTGAGTACACTGCTGCAAATTATGTTCAAGATCAATGGCACAGACAATCTGAGATTATAATCTCTCAGATACAGCTATGATTTTAATTCAGAAAAAGAAATCTCAGTTTTTTCCACATTGTGCTTTGTTTTACTTGCATGATAATATAAGACTTTAAAACATGCTGTTTTCACTTTACCAATCATCTGTCGTGAATTCTTTTATAGTTAGGGTGTAAAACATAACTTGGAATTTTCTTTTTCCTTATTTAGGAATTTTGTTGCCTTGATAATGTAGCATTGAAAAGGCACCTTAGGATGAAAGTGGCAGTAAAATGTTGGCATTTGAATGTTTGAAACATAGCACTTGTTGCAATTAAAAATAAAATTAGATTATGGATTGGTGCAGAGAGCATTCTTTCCCAGCATGGTGGCTTGAATATGGGATGCTTTGATAGGTGTAATTGGAGTGGTTGTCAGATATATTTGGACAGCATCTAGATGGAGAAGATGACCACAGAATAACCAATGGGGAAAAACCTGGATATTTGATTTGCAATCACAATTACATGAGTGTTCAAGGTAACAGTCTTGTAAGGAGAGAGGCAGAACTGTCACTAGCTTACATGGTAAAATTGTTAAGAATGAATAGCTATCTTGCATCAGACCAACAAACCATTCTGAATCCACAGGCTCCAGATGTCAACTGACTTGGCTGAACAAAATTCCCATTAATATCAAGGGAGCCAAGATGCTCAGGACTAATTTTCCCTACTGGCTTTAATGGGGGCTAATTTTAAATTGTATCTCCACTGGTGCCAGTCAGGCTCTCTATCCTACCTCATTCTTTCCTGAATTAAATAGGAAACTTTTACTTCTAAGAATGTCTCTGACCATTATGAGAGGTAATAAACATTATTAGAAAGTGGAGTCCTTGGGGTTCTCTGAGCTTGGTTCTTTTCTTGCAAACATTTCATTACCCAGCTAGGTAACATCTTCAGTGCTAAAATGGGATGAGGTTTGCTCTCTGTTTATCTGCTGTGGCCTGCTTTGCCAGTGCTGGTGGGAGTGGGGGTTCTGTTTTGATCTTCTGGTAGTTCATTGATTAGCATATGTTGACTGCTTGATTGTGTGCCTGGTAGTGACCTTTGCTTATCTGGGTGATGATTGCTGGAGATGATTGCTGGTGATTGAATGCTGGTGAGGCGATTTTCTGATATTTTGTCTCTTTTGAATAGTATGTAGATGCTGTTTGTCTCTATGTGTCTGTTAATTGCTGCCTTGTCTGAATATCAGGCTTCCAAGAATTCTCTTGCATTTTTGGATTTAGCTTGGTCTAAAATGCTGACAGTTTCCCAGTTAAAACTGTGGTTGAGTCTGTCCATGTGTTGTGCAATTAAGGAATTTTCATCATGTCTTCTGACTGCTAGTTGGTGCTCACCAGAAGAGCAAAACAGAACCCCCACCCCCACTGGCAAGGCAGGCTACAGCAGATAAATAGAGAGCAAACCTCATCCCATTTTAGCACTGAAGATGTTACCTAGCCGGGTAATGAAACGTTTGCAAGAAAGGAACCAAGCTCAGAGAACCCCAAGGACTCCAAAGTTCAACCCTGAGCTACACATATTCGCCTCCATTATTAGAAAGTAAAAATGGTGAGTATTGTAGATGCAGCCCAGTGCTTTATTTGTAAATGTTCGGGGTGGGAAATGGTGAACTGGGATATATAGAGAAGGCATCATAAAGAAATAGAGTGGGAGGTGTTGTAGTTTTTAAGTGATAAGTAAGTGTTCTGTGATTGGACTCTAGTTACCATTTTGAGAACAGGCTAGTCCTTCCCCCAGTGGCAGCTCTATTCCACTGCACGAGCTGCCAGTTGGTTGAACAGGCTGGCATGTCATGTGGCAAGTTCTCTGTTACTGGAAGTCTTCAGACAGAGGCCAGATAGTCCTCTGTTAGAGATCATTAGTGAATCATGCACCATGCAGGATAATATCTAAGGTCCCTTCCAACTCTATCATTTTACTCTTCTCAAAGTTCAAAATGTACCTATCAACCATAAAGTTTAAATATATTTCAAAAAATGGCTTATGTTTCTTTTCCCCCCACCAAAGAGTTTTTGCCCATCAGTAAGTTTTGCACACCAGTTGATTAGATCTACTTATTTGGGCTGTCTCATGCTTTTTTTCCCACCAAATGAGTTAGGGTTATCAATCAATGGTTGACAGTTACCACTGTGAATGTATGTACCCATACCATAACCACAGCAAGGGTACTGCACCAATCAGTTGTATGTGTGGCAAGGGTATTGCACCAATCATTGTGTGTGTGGCAGGCAAAACATTTTTTGAGCATGAGATTTTAATATCACTAGCAGGCAGAAAAGGAACAAGAGTTCTCAAAACTAGTTAAATGCATAGCCTAAGAACTGTATCACAGTGTCCTGTTTCAGATCTCAACTCACACAGTTGCTAGGTGAGGAAAGCAGTTTACTCAAGGCTCAGTTTACTCAGATAATAACAGACAAGGGAAGAAATGTAAATCAACAAAGACTCTTAGAAAGAAAGCTTGCCTGGGTGGCTTCAGTTTCAACAGGAACACACAGAAGAGTAGTCAAAATCCAGTCCACAGTTCAGAGAGCCAAATCAGGTTTGTCAGCCAATCCAAGCTCAGAGTTTCATGAGCAGGATTCAGAGGAATAACACATCAGAGCAGGAAGTTAGACAATTGTTTCCAACAAGGAACCATGGGTCAGAGCTGTCTCTTAAATCAAGCTGCAGCCAGCTGTCTTTAATCAAGAGATTTACTCCCTTGCTTAGCAAGGAGTCTCAATGAACATCTTTGCTCGGCTCTCCGCTCTACTCACCAGGTACAAGGTACCTTACTTCATCCTCATCTGACTTCTCCAGTTGCTCAGGTGGTGCCTGTGTTTGATCAGCCTCAGGTGATTCCTGGCTTTGTCTCTCCTGAGGCTGACATTCCCAAGTTCAGTTGGAGCAGCTTCTTCAGAGTCAGATTCAGAGTCTGAGTCCTGGGCCATGACAAACAGGGCTAGCGTATGGAGGAGATGCTTCACATACGTGCTCAGATGACCTCAGGAAGCCTGAAAGAAACTCTACCCAGCTTTTAAGTAGCTGTGGCTTGGAGGAGCAGATCCAATGCTTTATAGAACCCTAGCCACAATGTTCCCAGAAGTGTAAAAACTTTCATACGTACATTTACAAAAAGCTAATTATTTTAGCATCCCTAGTTAGACACTGGAGACCATGTCCCAACTATTTGCCACAGTACAAATGGAATGTCTAGACTTCCATTCAGTTTGCACCTTGACTTGTATCAATGTGCCTGGTTTGTTTATTCTTTCCCCTCCTAACCTTATTCTCCAAGAGCCACTCTAGGCAGGATCAAACCGGATATTATTTAGCATGGAGCTCTGTATCTATTTCCTTAACTCAAACAGCATGGAGCAGGGACAATATAGCTCAGAACTGCAGACCCTGGAGAGAAGGGATTTAACCCTTCTCTTTCAAAAAGCTTTTCCACCCTCAGAAATTGTCTCCTTATATTAAAATGTATGAGACTGTACTGCTTGTTACCCATCATATGAAGTAGGAATTATGCAGATTCTTCCCCTGTGTATAGTAGAGGAAAACCTATGTATTTTTAAAAGAAAATACATAGAACTGCATGTTACATATTAAAAGTACGCAATACTACAAAGCAGTATGGGAAATATTAACGCTAAGGGAAGCAAAATTTTGAAGTTGATAGTACTAGTTAGAATGGAACATGTGTTTTATCTTGGGGCATTTAGATTATCAGAGCAAAAGCCAACCATGTTATGATAATATATCTGGGACAATATCACTGAAACTACCTTTATTTAAATTCTGCTATTTAGAGAAAATCATCATGTGGGAACTCAGTGGCTTTTGTTCAATGTCTCCTTCATAATGACATGAATAATATACTTCATATTATAATATTTTAAAATGCCAGATCAAAAGTGCTGTTGTGTTTTGGTTAAGAAGATGAGACAGGAACAAAGAAACTACGAATTCAAATTGCACCTTAGGGATATGAAACATCCAATAAAAATCATTTAAAATTTTATCTGTCTCTGTCTCTATCAAATAACAAACAAATCACCCAGAAGCAAACCACTTTTGTATTATAGTGAAGAAAACAATACAGATGTGCCCATGGATTACCATGAATCAAGCTCATTTTTAATCTTAACTTTTAATGTTTCAATCAACCTAGGAACCATCCATAATACATTTGATAATGCTTTTTACTGCAGATCTCCTAGAGACTGAAGATATACATAGGTGTGTATGTCATGTCCTCCCAGGATACAGCAACATCTTGCAGGAGATAAATGAGGCAGGTCAGCATAGTGATCCTCTTCCAGTCCTCATAAATATAACTCCAATTAGTTTGTGCCAACAAAGTTGAGTCATAGTGATGGATGAGAAAAATACTTGGAAATAAATTTGGAGCTGGGTCATATGTATCTGTACATCAACTAGCTTCGTAAATGATTGTCTGACTGGGTGGCTCTGCTGAATGTGTCTGAATGTGGGTTTATAAATAATATTTAGTTGCCCAATCTGCACACAACTGCTCATTCACCTTCATGGCTGGTTATATCAAGATGTCAGCCATGTTCTTTATTGTACTGTCCTGGTTCTTTCCACATCTTGGGGTCTGCTGATTGGGCAACATGAAACAAGCAAAGTAGGGAAAACGTATTTCAGTTGAACAAGACAGATGAGGACCACCATGTGCAAAGAGTAGAGGTGCTGTTTCAAATGGAGATCCACCTCCATTCCATGTGAGAAGGAAGACCTCTTCATTTTAGATCTCTCAATTCCCTTTTGTCACGTGGCCAAAAGCAAAAACGTTTCAGTATGTATGGTGATTTTGTATGTGTCTGTTGAGTTTATTCTAATAAAGTAGTTAGAAGCTGAAAAAAAAAATAATTTAGTTGCATCACTGGAGTGCCATAAAGTTGAAAGCAAAAGTCCAGGGCGCCACTTGGCTAAAGGACAGAAAAGCTATCTTACTATATTTTGAATATGTAAAGGGAACGGGGTAAAACTCTTAACTTCAATTCCTTCCCTTGGGTCACTTCAGTCACCTTGCCTAGACATTGATTTAGGAAAGTTGTGTGAGTTTTTTGACATGTAACATCTCCCTGTTCTCTTCTACCTCCATCTGAGGTCTCTTATCCCATTTTATTATAGGGATTCCAACCTACTATTCTGCCTGGCATGGCTGCTCCACATGTAATAACCAGCTTCAGTGTGGTAGGTACTGACATTTTTCCATCATGTATCATATTGAACTCAGTAGAATATTCAGGTAAACTGCTTTTCAGGTTTACCTGCTGGCCAACTGTATCATTATGTGGTTAAAATAGGTACTTTCAAACCTTGGTTTAATCCTAATATAATACGTGTTACTTCGTTAAAAATGAATGGCAAGCAAACAAGAAACTTAGCATCATGGATTAGCGGTAGGTAGAAATAAAAATGTTTTGGAAGATAGATAAATTCATTTAAAAGCTGGATGCCAAAGCAAAAAATAATTTACAAGTGAGATTTGATGGAATTTATGGGCATGTCATTTACAGTTCTACAAATACTATGAAACCGTAATGGTAGCAATCAGAAAAAAGCTGAACTGGAATTATAGTAAAGTCCTAACATTTCTTCAGTTAGGTCTGGCCTAGTCAAAGTTGAAAGAAGAAAAAAGATCCTGAATTGCATTGGATTACCAACTTGGCCAGGAGCTGCGAAATCTCTGAAGGCAGACAGATCAAGCTTACTACAACCATTGACAATTGTTCTTTATTTATATTGGAGAACTTTTCCCCACTCTAAGTGGAAGTGCCCTCTACCCATCCTTGAGTCAGCAGAAAACTACACAGGCATCAAATCTGTTGTTCCCATTGCCAATCTCTAGCCTACCTCTGCTGCCTGTGTCCCCAGTTGCATGACTTCCTCTCAAGAAAGAGAGACAATACCTAACAGTATTTGCCTACCATGAAGCTGCCTTCGGACAATGCTGGAATAAGAAGGAAACTACTCCTTTAACACTGGTCCAAACAAAGGATGACTTACCTGTATGCCAGTCTCACTCACAGACTGCAAAGGAGCCTAAAGCAGAACATTCAGTATGTGTATTATTATATTATTCTATTTTCAATTCCCTTCTTAATGATTCCAATAATTGAATTTGTCTGTCTTTCTTTTTTAACAGCAGTAAAAGATTTCCTTATCCAATGGATAGGGTATTATAAAGAGCTGGGTCTTCCCCCATGTGTTGAGATAGGGGAGGTTGCAGCTGGAAGAGAGTGATGTGGGCTGCATCAAAGAGATTGGTTGGGGCACCAGGAGTTTGGTTTTGCTTTTATTACTGGTTGTTTTTATTGTTTTGATGATATTTGGTTTTATAGAACTGTTGTGAGCTGCCTAGAATTGTGTTGCTTAATATGGGCAGTCATACAAGTCTTTTAAATCAGTTGATCGATCAATCAAATAATACGTATGTTCAGAGGTGCTAGTTGCTGATTGGTTTGTTACTCTCTGGGGGTCTCCCATAAAAGGGCTAACCAGGTCTAACCCTATTTATCTTTTCAAGATTAGCCATCTATCTGGGTCTTCATCATAAAGCAGATATGGCAGCTCACCTCAGGCACTTCAGCCTCATTATGTAAAAAGGCTTTTTTGTTTTCCTGTAGAAGAGTTCTAGTCTTGCTTTGGAATTTTTTCCTACTGTTCCTTGCAGAACTCTTTTAGGCTAGAAATACTCTTTGTCTGCAACTCCATGTTTGAGATCCCCATGCATATTTTCAATCATATTCAAGTCTGGGGACTGTTAATGCAATTCTAAAACGATGTTGAATTTCTAAAATTGTTGTTTGAGCCACTCAGAGTTGTGCTCTAAGATGGGTGGCCATACAAATCTTAAATAGAATAAAATAATGAAATGAAATACATACATACATACATACATACATACATTCCCCCCACCTCGAATTTAGACAAGTCAGGCTTATCCAAAACAACCCTTGGTAAGCTTCCAAAAAATGTTCTAATCTACATGTCATTACTTTCTCTTTCAGATGCATGGAAGTACAAAGGCTCTCTAGGAAAGGTATATACTTATTATTCATCTATTGAACAATGGGTAAATAAGTTTATTGTTAAAAACATAGGTCATAACAATGCAGCATAGCCTAAAATACAATAAAACAAAACAAAACAAAACACAACACAACACAACACAATACAATACAATAAATAATAAAAAGAGTGTTAGATATAAAAAAAAAGCCCAGGGTATTATTCATATACTCATAAACCTTACTCAAGGATAGACATATTTCAGATTTCTATCACATCCTTAACTAAACTTGTGCTGTCTAGTCCTAAAGGAATTACAAAAGGAAGGTAGAACACTAACTGGAAAAATTTATCACACAAAAATTAGAACATTTATAGGGGCTTATCTACAAGTTGCTGGTAAAATACAATTCAGAAAGTGAACAAGTTAAGGACTGTATGTTCAAATACTGTAGATGTAGAAGCTGTCATGCAACAATGTGGATATCTATGGAAGAAAAATAGTAAAAATTGGTATAACATATTCTACCAATGGTGTATTACTCCAGTACTGATTGCCAAAATAGACAATTTGTTTTCTAAAAACTGTTGCAAATGCAATAACCAGAGTCTTTCTTCCACATTGGTGGCAGTGTTGTAAGGCACAATTCTCAAAAATGAAACAAATTTTCTTTCCAGCCCATTCTCTTTTTACTAAACATTACTAAAATTTATATTCCCTGAAAATATAATGAACTGGTTTTGTACATGGTAACAGTTGCTAGAATATTCTATCTTTACTATTGTAAAGCACAAATTATTCCTTCTGTAGAAGAATGGCAAAGTTAGGGGAGTATGGAGTATGAATCAATGATAAAACTAATTTCATGTTAAAAAAAGAAAACAAATATAATAGAGAATTTAACTCAATGTGGGTTCCAAAGTCCCACATCCAAAGTCTGGGTTTCTCCTAACATGAGGCAATAATATTTAGGTTTTTCTTTTTCTTTTTTTTCTGATTTGCTAAATTCATTAAATTTTTCAGACCAGAATTTTTGTACCTTTTCTTCTCGGCTTATAACCATGCTGGTTAAAATTGTCAATTACTGCATATTCATCTGATTCTAATATTCTTTTAACATGGATTTCAACTTTCTGACTGATATATTTTAATATATAGATTTCTATCAATGTGATTTTTGTTTTTCACCTCACTTTTTAAAGTGTTCATAAACCTCTTTACTTACCACTTGCTTCTTCTATATTTTTTCTTGGTTCTTTTCCTGATTATATTTGCAAATTTAGTAATAATAATTAAAAGAAACGCAAAGCAGACTTGCTGACTTCTGCAGAAAGGAAGTGAGAAAGTCTGATTCGGCATTCTTCCATACAGTTCCAACATTGCTGCTAAGAGATGCGTGAGGGTTGCTGTTGCTGCTCTGGAAACAGGCTTAAACTGGCTTTTGATAGCATACCATTTCCCAATGTGTATTTTTTTAAGAGCAAAAAGGAAATGCTTTATATCCCAGATGAAAAGTCTTATGCAATTAAACACGGGGGTGGGAGAAACCCAGCAAAAGTCATCGCCGATGTACAGAAACACAGGAGAGCTGGCCAAAAATAAAACAAGTCTTTATAAAATGAAACATCTGTCAGCCACAGTTGCTTTCAGCATTCAGCCTTTGAAAGTTGGTTGGATATGAATGAATTAGTTCCCAAGGCCAGGCTTACCTTTAAAAAATATAAAGCATTTATTCCATACGGCACAGGCCCAATGTGGGCAACAACTTTCTTCTTAAAGATGTTATTCTTCTGATCCTATTCATACTGACACTGTTAATATTTTAAAGCTCCATTTCAGTTAGGGACTTTCTGTTTTTGCTGTAGGAATAATAAACATGAGGACACTTGACACATGAGAACCACTTTGGGGTAATGGTTAAGAGGGTGGACTAGACCTTAGAACAGTGTTTCTCACCCTTGGGAACTTTAAGATGTGTGGACTTCAACTCCCAAAATTCCCCAGCCAGCTGGCATTGCCAGAGATGGCATTAGTCTTGAGTTGCACCAAATAAATGTGAGATGTAAATCTAATAATAAATAGAATAAATATTAGCAAGCAATAGGACATTTCTTGATCAGCATACTTTATTCTAATCAGATCACCATAGGAGCTTTCCCCCCACTCACTGCAGATGCTATTAGTAAAAACATTTGGATATTTATACCCTCAAATCCTACTTTGTGGATCTTTACTATTAAGGTTTACTGTTTAGGCATTGTGGGAGATGAGCTTCAACAAAGTTGACCAGAAATCAGATTTTGAATGCCCGATTTAAGCTATAGTGTTCACAGTCTGCATTTTATTGGATTTCATTTCCCTCTGACCTTGATGCATACTAGTCTACCCCCCTCTGTCTTGTGTATGCAATATTTTCCTGCCAACTTTTAATTACTGAACAAGCAAAACGTCAAGATTTGTAGGGAAACAAATCTTCTCTCCCCCTCTACACAAAAAGGAAAGGAAATAGGTAGCCCCTCTTCTTCCATGTTTTCCAGTATGCATGCATCTGTGTGCGCATATGAGTGTGTGTGTTTGATGAGTGGTCGCTCCTTGGCTTCATTAAAACACTCCTTGACATGTGAAGATTGAATGATAGTAATTTTGCAACCGGCTTGTTGTTGCATGCTGTTATAGTGACTATATGAGCTGAAAAGGAAATGAAGGAAATAAGTTCAAAACAATGCATACGCGAAGAGAGTTTTGGGGAGAAGACTTGGAACCTCTATGACTTGAGAGGGAAGCCACAAGTGAAGAGGTGGGACAACAGAAGGATTCTTCCCAATGGGAAAATTCTTGCAAGGTCTTCACAACCCCAATGATTTAAAAGAAATAGAGATTTGAAAGAGTTTTGCTTCTATTTCCAATAAATTGGAACAAAGCTAGAAATAAATTGGTTCTCAAAAATAGACAACATCATGAGAATGACTGGGAATGAAACCAATTCTGAGATGATGTCAGACGGTGGTGTAGGGGTGCTTTTAATCTATAGTCTAGGATAACCTTTTAAAATGAGAGGCGGTCTCCACTTCAAGATGCTTTATATCCGTGTTTGTCAACTTTGGCAACTGTGAGTGTGGACTTCAGCTTCCAAAATTCCCCAGCCAGCATGAATCCACGCAAGGTTGAGAAATATTGTTTTACATTTACTTGAAAGTGACAATGTTATTACATTATGGAACTTAGCCTTGATGAGCCCTGGCATAAACTGAACATGGATATTTAGGAAAACCAAATATTGGCCAGCTCTCTGTAATTCCAATCTGCTAAATGACAATATTTTGTGGGTAGAAAGGGTTCCTTTGCATGCTGATCAGGAAATAATTAATGTGACTAGTACTCATATGTCTATTTTGGGGAAATATTTTTTGTTCATTATTTGCTTGTGTTTTGTTCATAATGCAAATTCTGGAATACTAGGCATATTGAACTAAAAGGTTATTAGTTGATTACTGTCCCTGCTGATCAAGAATGCCATTATATTGAACAGTTTATTGCCGAACTTTAAATATTAATCTCCCCAAAAACTATTTGCTAGATTGACTCAAATCATTTTCCCAGTTATTCCAAAGCATTGATATACATGTCAGTTCAATTTGTTAACAAAACCAGCTGAAGATATCTTTTGTTGAGTGTATTTCAGATAACTGAGGTGGAAATTGATAGACATTGGCCGTTGCCATTGAATCATTTAGCAAAGAATTAGCCAAGTTTAGTGAAAATAATATACTCAGTAACAGAGGAGACAATTCTATCTCCCACAAAAGGATATGCTTATTACTTTTTATTACATTTTTGCTCCTTTCCCCATTAGTGTCTCTTGAATCAGCCTATTGAAAACTCTTAAGCATAATAAGGACTGCTATTTTAACCTCTATTACTAACCAAGAAGCCCCATCCAATACAAGCCTTCCTAAATACAAGGCACTAACTCCAAATTAATATATAAAAAATTGTGAATATAGTTGTGTGCATTGTCTGCATATATTTACATATTCTGAATTGGGTGATGGGAACATAATTCCATAGAACTTTTAAAAACATTTCTTCTACTCCTAAAATGCAAGTATCTCAGCTTTCTTTCAGACCACAATCCATTAAACCAGTGTTTCTCAATCTTGGCAAATTTAAGATATGTGGACTTCAATTCCCAGAATTCTCCAGCCAGCCTGGCTGGCTGGAGAATTCTGGGAGTTGAAGTCCACGTATCTTAAATTTGCCAAGATCGAGAAACACTGCTCTAAACACTTTGGGCTCGCTTGCAGACTTTCCAGCTGACATGGTACTAGGTTATGGAAGGTTGGGACATAGGCTTCAAATGTATGAGAAACAGTCAAATCTCCAAAACTGGAAGGGGCTCTAAACTGGCATTCTACTGGCTTAAGGGACCACTATGCTTTCTGGAAAATGAATACACTGTGCAAAATAAGAATACATAAAGCATATAATTTATAATAATAGCAGGGTGGGCTTACCCTGATGCTGAAATTGTATTGCTTTTCATTTTTAATGAAATCACAAGTATTGCAAGTTGATCAGTGTCTACTCCGTGTCAATTCACAGATACAAGAATGAGTTCTTCGGTTGTTTAGATTTTTGTCAGTTCTGTTTTAGAAACAAGAAGGCTTGTATGAAACTGTATATGTCCTAAAAAGGAGGAAGTTGGCCCAAAAAGAATAGGGGGGGCACAGCTTTGCACAACGTTTGTATTGCTAACTTCTCCATATAGCCACTGATTAAGAAATAAGTAGTGCAATTTAAACAGAAACACAATAAATGTCACCAGATGTGGAAATCTTTTGCATCTGCCTGCTCTGTTATCCAGGTGCTGAGTTTGAGTGACAACTCTGAGACCCGGTGTTCTTACTAATGATTCTTCCACTTTAAAATGGGCTCGGAGTGGGTACAGAAGAGTCATAGGACTCTTCTGACTGAACTTTAAATAGACCGATCTTCATAAAACAGGACTGCGACTACTCTTAAGATGCATGAACATCACAAAGCAGATGACAGTTTCATCACATATAACAAGTAGGAAGTAGCAGGTATACTTCTGAGAATTCCCCATTTTAAAACTCAGCTCTGAAAGGAAAAAAAAACCCTGAGTCATTATCTGATAAAACGTTTAGGTTAGTTGACATCCCTGGAAACTTTATCATGTTAAAATAGGCTTTATGTATCAAATAACGTTTTACTTTGTATAATAAAAATCATGTTCAGATGGGAAACCAGCGAAAGAGACTTTGGAGGCAGTATTCTGAAAAAGATTGCTAAATAGGCATTTGGCAAAAAAGGCAAGGTCAGCATGTTACTGTCGGAATCTGGAAGAAATTGGAGGATCCCAGGAAGAAAACGGAGACTTTGAGCAGAAGAAACATTCTCAAACGTACCAAGAAAGAAAAATCACACATTGGAAATGATACAGATTTTTGATGGCTGGAATAAAGGCATTCAGGGTCTTTTCTGAAACATCACTTCATGTTTCTGATGCACAAGGTCAGCATCCCTCAGATAGCCTTGTGATGTATTAGGTTTCAACTCCCAGGCCAACTAGAAAATGTGTGTGATTTCCAGGCTAGGAAGACTGCAGTAGGACATCAGTTTTAAAAGGAAGATCATGATAAACTGCTAGAGAGTAAGATGACCCAACCAATCCGAAGATAATAATGTAAACACCTATTTCTGGAGACACAAGTACATAGGTATGACCCACATCCAGAGCTTTCCATGAGTAGTGTTTCTTCTGCATTACATGCATGCTACCTTATAAGATACCATTGTATCTAACAAAGTTGATAACTCACCATGCTGGATAGAGGAGAATGAGGAGTAATGTGCTAGTTTTGAGTTATGAAAGAGAGATTTTATATTCACATAGTAGCAAGTCAGTCATCTTTTGTTCCGCTTAAGTGTCCTTGGACCATAATACCTTGATAGGAACATTAAAATTCCTAACATCACAATCCTATAGGTATTTACTTGGAAGCAATGTTAGTGGGTTTTCTTGAGCTCAGTGAACCTTATTCCAAGGTACAATGGGTTTTAGTCTACATGTCATTCATCTATCAGTTTAGGAGGGCACTTGGGTCAACATTTCCATTTCTTCACCTGATCCAAATAAAGAACAAAATATAGAGTTGGCCTTATCCAAGAACTACTACTAATGACAGCGTCAGCATCTGTTATGTAGGAAATATGCTAACTTGTCACAACATTACAGTAGTTGAAATGAATATAAGATACTAATCTACTAAATGAATGAGCTGCAGAACGGTAAGGGGTTTTTTTCCCCCCAAGGAAAGAATTATAATCTACAGCTTTCTATATGACAGATGTGTTGTCTTCCTAAAAAGGAAAGCTCCAACTACTGCTTTACAATATACCTAATAAAATAGGTGAAAAGCAAAACATTCTTTAGAAGAGAAAACAAGAACTAGGTACATCACTTCTCTCCTTTATTTATTTCCAAAAGCATTTGGCTCCAATTGCCTCCATCTGGCATCCAATGACTTTGAAAACGGCTGCTAGGTGAGACTGAGATGGGAAAACATATTTACTTATCCAATTTATAACTGTCTCCCTATGCAAAATAGCAATTAGAAGCAACTCAGCTTTACTTGTTAAACAAGAGAAAAATGTTCCATTGCTACATTCCCATCACTGATGCCTTCAGCCTCTGTTATCAGTCATCTACATATTTTTAATAAATATTATAAGAGTAAAAAGGCTATATTAAGATATATGCTGACAGTGACAAGGATCAATCTGGCACAAAACTGGAAAAGAGAAACCCTGGAAAATAGAAACCAATACAAGATTGGGGGGCTAAAATTGAAGAATGTGTGGCAATGGAAAAAATGCATATATTCATAACAGAAGTCTATCCAAATTCAAGCAGAAATGGCTCCCTTATACTGTATATACCATATTACACAGCAAGAGAAGCTAAGACATTTAGAATAAAGTTTCTGAAGAAAAAGGAAAACTGTTTTTAAAAAACAATTAAAATGACTTAAATAGAAATGAGCAATAATCGTAGATGTTTAAAGCATAGTATAAAAATATTTAAGCTGCAGTTAGCAGTCAGGGGAAAAAAGAAAAAAGGGGAGAAATAAAAGCGAGGCTGCTTGAATGCTTTTTTCTTATAATGCCCTTTTTTTAAAAAAATGTTTTTTATTTATTTTATTTTAATCACTATGTCAAACCTTACCCTTTCAGTTTTTACTTCTAGCTTTGTACTAAAGAGATTCAGATTCTCAAATAAATAGAAGCTGGTTCCTTTGGTTTGTGGTATGATTAGGGTTTAGTAGGATTATTTTAGCTGAATCTTATCTGAACAACTAAATGAAAATTATTTTTACAGTCCTGTGTTTCTTATCCAAAAATTTGATGAGGCATCACAAAACAAAACAGCAGATAATCATGGTGTAATGAGTTTAGAAATGTTCTCTGTCAATTGATATTATAAATCATGTTAATCCCCTCTAATAGTAAAAAATCAACAGATAAAACAATAAAAAGATACAGCACTTTAAAGAAACACTGATTTAATCTGAACCTATATTCCGTTGTTATGAGGGATGGTTGTCTGGATTATTATATCACATAGCCAGGAGTGGCTGTGGGGTGGTCAAAAAAGTCAAGATGGTGGCTCTGACTGCATGATCAAAGCTCTGCCCCTTATTTATATGAGTTGTCTGCATGATGCACATAAAAGCAGGATGAAGGCTTGATGACAGAGCTACCCTCTTGACTTCTGACTTCCTCCGGCTTCCCCATTGACTTTGCTTGTGGGAAGCCAGCAGGGAAGGTCACAAATCGTGATCACATGACTATGGGACACTGCGATGGTCGTAAATCTGGGCCAGTTGCTGAGCATCCGGATTGTGATCACTTGACTGTAGGGACTGAATCTGGGACTGACTGCGACAGCTGGAAATTCAAGGACCAGTCATAACTACCACTTGTTCCGCACCATCGCAAGTTTGAACAGTTGCTGAACAAGGACCCCCTGTATTATAGTGCTAGATTCTGCCTGGCAGCAATTAAGATCCATAAACAGATAACTAGGGATACTCGGCATGGGTAAACTCACTGAAAATTTTTTTATCTATACATCCTCTTTGTGACTTTCAGAACCCTGCCCCTTTTAATTAATAGTTTTGGTATTAAGAATTTTGTAGGGAGATTTTAATGTTTTAATATATAATATTATGTCAGCAGCGCTAGTTTTTAGTTTGTTTTTTTAATTTCTCATAAATTCCAGTGTAATTATTGAAATGTCTGTAATTCTTTTTGATTTTATTTTACGCTGGTCTCTGACCAAAATAAAGATTTGATTGATTGATTGATTGATGCTACTTAGGCATATTGCAAGCAGAGAAAGGCCCTTTTATTCTGTCATGTGTTTATAGCTTGGTCCTCATGCCCCTGATTCAGTCCTTATTAGATGGACCTTACGTCTTCTTGCAGTATCAGTCCACTTACAACCAATTTGCATTGTAGAATTCGTTTTTTTTTTCTTTTCTGGTACATGTTTTTCATTTTGTGAATGTGATAGAAGCTAGTTAGGAGATGGTGTCATCTTATTTATGGAATTAACCTCAGTGGAACAATAACTTTGGGATTTCTGTGAAGCCCAGGGTTTTGTTTCTCTCCTTTTAAAAAAATGATATGACTTTGCAAATTTCTCTGCCAAAATTAGTGGTAAGGAATTGAGCTTACCTTTCAGAAGATACAAAAGTGGCAAAGTCATCTTTTGTTGGCGCAAGTTCAAGGGGGAGAGTGTTAATGTCAGCAAGCCTTTAAAGTTACACGGGACATTTCATGGGATAGAACTGAAAAACTGCTAATGCTCAATAATGAGGTTAGTTCCAAATTCAAATATGTTCATATAGCTTAGCTGCATTATAGGTTTGCCATCAACCCATGTATCCCAGGTGAATTTTCTTGAATTCTGAAGAAGTATAGGGTGAAAACAATATGTTGCAATCGAAAAAGTGTAATCAGATGCCTTATCCATGCAAAACAGAACTACAAACACCTTCACTAAGTTGAGAGAAAGATAGTGATGAGGTCAATTCATTTTATTTTGATATTGTTCTTCCTCTCAAAGGAGCCTAGAGCATTCTATTATACAAAAGAAAAAAAATTCACAATAAAACCACCAATCCTCAACAAGACAAAGGAAGGATTTTGTAAAAATTAATTAATTAATTTTAAAAGAAGGCAGTCTGGTGCTGGACTAGTTGTTTTCCTACATACCACGCACCTGGGAGTTTTGCAAGAAAGAGAGATGATCTCCTTGTATCAGTACTGCTGGCCTGACATTTAGCAGGGTTTCAGCCCCACCAGGTAGACCAGACCAGGAAATCAACTCTGCAGGATGGCTGGAGCTACCTTTATTCAGACTAGCTATAATAACAGAATCTTGCAAGTCTGATTGTGCTGTAGCTCCTCCTCCTTATACTCCTGTGAATTAGAGAGGAATCTTTCAGAGTCTCTTCCTAATATTATCTGTCTGTTGTAGATTTAAGATATGTTTCACCCCTTGTTGCTTTGGTAAGAGTTGGCATAATTCCGTCAAGGTCATCTTCCTTATTCTCTACGCAGAGTGATATTCTGCCTCTGGTCGTAAAATCTGTGGGGTGGAGGTGATCATCCTTGGGCAATCCAGTTTAGACCCCTCTAGCCGTTCCTCTCTGAAAGACACATGTGAATCTGCTGGATCACCTGCTACCTATGTATGGAGGAAGGTATTCTTCCATTGGCAATGAAGTAAGATTCATCGGCCAGTCTTGTTCATGTTTGTCAAATTGGCAGAGGGATGTTGTTCTTTGCTTCCATAAATAAACAAGATTAAGCTGGTGCTGTGTGTTATATTGGAATTGTCTAAAGAGATGGCATAACTTACATCTAGTTTCCTGTTACTGACTGCTTATAAATACCAGATCTACCTTCAGTCTTTCTAACTGTTTGATTGATCTCTAAAACTTAATGCAATGCAAAGAACACAGATGGAACTGAATAGCATTGAACATATATTTATGTGTAGATGGCTGCTTCCGTTACACATAATCAGGGCAGCTTCACAGACTGCAAAAGCTCTACCTAGAAAGTTATTCCAAACAGTGTTTAGCATGAAACCACTGTATGCATTTTGATAGTTGGCTTTCGCATAACCCTTAATTTTACTATAGCCACAAGGTTTACGTGGCCATAATGGTCAACATCCTCTTCCCGATATCTATGTGTGCAGCAGAAAACTGGGACAGACCTTGATAGCTGCATTCAGGAGTCTGGCTGCTTTCTGACAAAAATTAATGGAATGAAGTTTGTTCAACTTTGAGGGGGATGTGAAGTTTTTTCCCAAGCAGATAACGAATAGGGCCAGGACAAAAAGTAAACTGAAAATTTTAGGAACACTGAAATGTAAGATATAGTTAATACAATTATTCATTGGTCATGTATTTAATGATTTCTGCCTTCTACAATAACATAAATTTTTGAGGTCTTGGGTTGTGCTGCCAGTTCTGGAGTGTAAAAATCTGGATGACTGGTAGCAAGAGATATGGAAAACTAACTCTTTGCAGCCGTTTAGTAGTTGTCTGGATTGTCACACCTGGAATGTGATGACCCTAACCTTTGAGAACCACACCCAAGGCTTTGGGGGGCTTCATGTGGCCTGGGGATCATCTTGTGCCCTTCTGCATTAAGATGCCAATACCAGAGAATATATCAGGGTTGAACTGTGGAGCCCTTGGTGTTCTCTGAGCTTGATTGTTTGCTTGCAGTCATTTCATTACCTGACTAGGTAACATCATCAGTGTGAGTGAGTGTGGGGTTTGCTCCCTGTTTATATACAGTAGCTTGCCCTGCCAGTTTTAAATCATATTTACTCACCATTCAAAAGAGACAATAAAACAGCTAAGAAAGAAACAAAAAGACCAGAACACATCCTCCTCAGCAGCCAATACCCAGATAAGCAGGGATTAACACCAGGCAATCATGCAGAAAACAATACCCTAATCAAGGAACTACCACACCCCCACCAAACCCCACACTCATGTGCACTGATGATGTTACCTAGCTGGGTAATGAAACGTGGGCAAGCAAACAACCAAGCTCAGAGAGCACCAAGGATTTCCACAGCTTGATGATGCCCCACAATTCTTTGGGGTTGTTTTTCCTGTTATCTTCCAAAGGCTAATTCATCTACTTCTGCTGAAAGCCCGATCTGCTTTCTCAAAGTCAATTCATACAGTTGTGTGATCAATTGTTTTGCTGCAGTGGATTAAATTATTCTATTTACTGTTCCATTTTAATCAAGGTTTCAATGCGCTACAGAGAATGCCAGGCCTACGCAGACAAATAATTGAACAAACATAACCAGTGAAAGAAGGTGTGTCTCCAGCTACAGGAGTTAGTTAACCACGAGGGGCCTAAGTTTAGTTGTGGTTTCCTCGTGCCAGTCCCTGAGCGTTTGAAAGCCTTACATCTCATCTTCACATTTTAGCATCTAGCACGGCCACCACTGTAGCATCCAAGTTTCTATCATTCCTTGTTCCTGAAACAGCAGCCTTTCCTGTGCTGTGCTGTTAAAAGAATCAGAACACAGAAGACTCCCTCTCCAGCTTCTTCCTCTCTCCATTTTAAGAGTGAACTAATTTCCAGTCCTATTCCCAAGGAACTAAATGTAGGGAAAACTAGTTTGGTGAGCCTGTGCAAACCTATTCCTCCTCTTGTGACATCTCCCCCTGCCTACCTCTGTATTTGCATAAGATCCTCCCGATGATTTGATCTGTCATTCCCATGATCTCTGAGCCCTGGATATGCTGGGGAGGGAACGATGGAACTGGGGTCCGAAACACGTGGAAGGAAGACCCAGCTTGGGGGAAGCAAAGTAGCGTTGCGTGGAGCAAACCTTTTCTCTTTAATGACTAAGCCCAGGCGGTGAGGTGATCGACGAGGGCCCAGGATTCAGATCGGAAAGGGAAATCTTTCTGCCCCGACTCGGTTCCAGATCGGTTTATGTTCTCCCTCCCTCTCCTCAGCCTCTCCATTCATCCCCTTTCGCTCCCTCCTCCCCCTCCCGCTCCTCGGCGTCGTCTCTTAGCCTCCTCCCCTCCCTCGGCCTCCTCCCCGCCGGCTCAGTTTTGCTCTTCCACTTCCAGCTGTAACTCAGTCGCCGTCGCTGCTCCTGCTGCTGCCGCCGCCGGCTCCGGAAAATGTCTGAGCGAGGCGGCTTCTATAAGCAGGATTTGAATAAAACGGTGTGGGAGGTTCCCCAGCGCTATCAGCACTTGACCCCGGTGGGCTCGGGGGCTTACGGCTCCGTGTGGTAGGTGCTGGAGGGGGAAGGCAGCTGGCAGGTGCTGCGATGCTCTTTCAGGCATCTCTGTCCGGGGCGGGCGGGGGGGAGGAGGATCCCCGAGTGAAGGCTCAGAGTAACCCCCCCCCCCATTTAGGAACTAACAATGCGGAACAGCGGCTTAACTCGCGAGAATCCCCCCCCCGGCCTGTCTTGTGTTGGGCGTGTGTGGAGATCGAGGACGCGCACAATGGGAGCACCCACAGCCGTGCAAGGCTCCGGTGGCATCTGTGGGGACCCCGGCTGCCGGCGTGGAATCATAATAGTGGAGGAGGGGGGGCCGTAGCCGCCGGCGTGCAGCTGGGCCGCCTTGTGACCCCACCTCGGGAGTAACCAGGTCAGGTACGAACCTGGTGCTTGCGTTCACACAACAGGCCAAGCTTCAGTTTTAATTTTGTCTAGGCTGGGTGCGCGCGCGTTTGGGTGGCTTCGCTTCGTTTGCGTATGGTTCGCTGGCTTGTGCAAACCGGCAAGTGGGTTAAGTCAGTAACCAGGTTAATGTAGGCAGGGTTATAACTGGGTTATAGGCCTGGACGTGTGTAAGAAGGACGCTGTGATAGACCATGATTGTTACGCTTGGAGGAGGGTTTGACATAAAAGTAATGAGTGTTTATTTTACAGTGGATGACTTGCAGGGCGCAATAGGCCAAAAGGAAAGGGAAATATTTGGAAGGGGGAGAGTGTCAATGCCTACAACTTGGCCATACTTTGCGTATATAAATAATTACTTTGGGAAGATCAAGAGATCAAAACAGCCATTTGAATGTGCTCTCGAAAACGCATTGCAAGTAATGAGGCAGATGGAGCTGGGCTTCTAATAAACGTGTTAGTCAGTCTTTGGACCTTTTTCGAGCAGACATGCTGGACAGAGAGCGGATCATTTTTTGTTTGGAGCAGGTGTATGCAGAGCCTGAGTGTGTATGGGTAGGTGTTGTGCAAAAGGTATGCAGTGCAATGGGCTTTGTTTGTCTTGCTTGTTGCTCTAAATTGTGCAGCCCCCTGGGTTTGTGCTCAGATTCCTGTCTCTTCCCTGCCCCCGCTGGCTCTCACAATGCAATTCAGCCTGGAATTCTTTACAGGTTGCTAAGGGTAACCCCAGACCATGCCAGCTACTGAAAGAGGTTTCCCCCGGCTATTTTTAAAGATCTCCCCTCTCTCTGCACTGAGCTGCACCCATGAATGGGACTTTGGCAGGGTGATGCTTTTCTTCCTGCAGCTATTGTGATCGAATCTGAAGTGCTGTTTCAGAACCTGGGAGCAATATTATTGGGTTATGCGCCAGCCTTATAGAAGTGCAGTCTAGAGAAATGAGCAACCCCATTTCTCTAGAAAAGGATCATATTTCAAAAAATTGTTCTCTTTCCCCTTTATATTTCATGTGATTGATACCTATCATGTGGAGTGGCTTTAGATTAACTGTTATTCAAGTAATTAAAAATTATGCATCAAGGTTTATGTTAGTGTTTCTATAATTAGGCCTAAGGCTAAAGGGCCATGTATAAACAGATCTCTGGACAGAACCTAGATGAGAAATCAGTTGGGGAAAGTAAACCTAGGCATGATCCTTGGGTTGGTTGAATGGAAGAAAGATTGAATATATGTATAACGTAAGAAAAAGACACCACAATAGCTCTGTTTGTTTTGTGCAGTCAGAAGTAGAGTTTGGGAGTAAATGGACAAGTTTTCATCATGAACAGAGTTTATATTAGAATTTATATTAGAACTGGTGCCATTTAACTTACTAAAATATGTTTGTAGTTGGCCTAAGCAGTAAGATAGCCAAGTTTGTGAATGTCACTAAATAATTCTAAAGTGAAATCTAAAGCAGCTAGCCAAAAACTGCAAATGGGTCTCTCCAAGCTGGGTGAATGACCAGCAGAACAGCAAATATGATTCAGTGTAGTAAAGTGCACACAGAAGTATTGGGGGCCAAAGAGAAAAGGTGCTTTTAGATATACCCTAATGAGATTCTGATCCAGAAGAGTTATCTTTAGTGGATATATGATAAAAGTTCATTGTGTGTAATATATATAGTTTATATAGTTTATCGTGGGGAGATCTATAAATGTGATGAAAGCATAAATATGAATGACCTGAATAGGCAGAATTTTGTCTCATCTAAATTGAGCAGCATTAGTGTAAAGGCAGACCATTAATTCACAAGGTTTTATTACAAATATTTGGAACTTGTCACAGGATGTATTGATTGGTATGAGCTCCGTTAGTTTTAGAAGACAAACAGAAAAATATTGTTGGAAAATTGGTTTATCAACAGCTATTTGATAAAACAATGAAATGGCTCTTCCATGTTCAGAGACAGGATATCAAGTACTAGGGACATAAAATGGCCAAGGGTAGGTATCTTCATGTCTTGCTTCAGAAATTCCCAGATGATTTGGCTAACTATTGTTGGAAACATGGACTGGACAGGTCAGACTATAAGAGACTTAGTAGCATTCTTATGCTTCTACTAAGCTTTGGTGAACCTTGCTGAGCAGTCCTTCGAACACTTGAAATGTGTTCCACAACTGCCAAGTGTTGTTTTTGATATAATTGTTGCTGGCATTATTCAAGTCACCATGTTGGTATATTTGCTTGAGAAGACAATAGCAAACCACTTCTGCATTCTTACCGAGAAACCTACACAGATGCGTCTGTGTGGTCACCAAGAACTCAACTGAGTGCAAGGAGATCTTTAGCAATTACGCATTCAGTCAGACACATTTTTTTCAGCTCAAGGGTTAGTGGTATCTGTTGCATGTTAAATAGTCCCTTGTAAATGCCTTCTCTACACTGCATTGTAGTATGTAATCTGGCCTATCACTGAGGTTAAGGTATAAAGGTTAAGGAGCTGGACCAGAACCTGGGAAAGGCAGGTTCGAATCCACCTACAATTATTGAAACTAACTGGGAAACTTTCTTTCAGCCCAGTCTTCCTAGAATGGTTATGATTGTGAGGAAGATTGAGGGAGAGAATGTTCTTTGTGCCACCTTGCACTCTTGGAAGGAAGGGAGGATATACATCTAATGAATTAAATCAGAATGATTTTCAGGCAGCTTCAAGTAAAAGAATAATTTGATCACATAGATGGGAGGATAATGAAAGCTGAAAGCTCTGGCCGTCTGGTAGGATGTGGTAGAAAACCCCATTATTCATTCAGATGGCATCTGCATTCTATATCTTTCAGGCAAAAAGCAGAGTTTTAGCAATGAACAGCTTGTGCCTTAATTGATAATCCATGGAGGTATGAAGCTAGAAATACATTATTTCTGAGAAATGTAACCATGTAATAGTAAAACAAAATAGATATATAACAATAAAAAAAGAGAAGTTTACTGGCTGTTTCAAGGCCTTTGGGGAGAGAGACATCCTAAACCAGTGTTTCTCATGGCTAGCTGGGGAATTCTGGGAATTGAAGTCCACACATCTTAAAGTTGCCAAGGTTGAGAAACATTATCCAGGATAAAAGTCCATTAGTATATGTGACTATACAAAAGGCTCTGCTTGGAGTCCCCACCAAGCTCACCTATCTAAGAGGTAGGATGTGTAATTGGGTCTCAGAAGATAAAGAAAGAACCAGGCATGTTCATACTATGAAGATGATCCATAAAGCCACTGTGCTTTAAGTAAGAGAATCTTCTGTTCAGGCTTTGGCAAATCAGATAATCCAAAAAAATCATTCTAAAGCAGGATTGGGCAATTTTTTTAATTGATGCAAATAACACCTGTATATTGAGCCTTGATGTAGGTCAGAGGTGGGCAGTTTTGGGGGCTGAGGATCACAAAGTGGGTGGGGACACATCATCCCCATGGGAAGAAGAAGGTGCCGTTTTCTGTTCTCTGGACTAAACACACCAAAACCTCTTTATCATCTTGAATGTTCTTTTTTGGACATGCTCCAGTTTGTCTGTGTCTTTCACAAAATGGGATATTCAGAACTGGACATGGTATTCTAGGTTCAGTCTGACCAATACAGAATAGAGAAGAAGGATATCTTCTCTTCATCTTGATGCTCTATCTGTATTCAGATTTAACTCAGGTGAGCTCAGCTTACCTGAGACTAGCTCACTGGAAAAGACATTCAGATGTCTTCTTTGTACCACCCTACAAAGAACTGATCCTTTGAACTCTTCAAAATATTTCTCAATGAAGTACGATTTTCATTGTTTACATGTCAGTCACTTGTAAGACAAAACAATCTCATTGTGATCACAAATTTCTTAAACACATTTACCCATATCCAATGCTACCGAGTGATCTGCAGCTGTGGGCATTTTTTAAAATCTCTTGGATAGTGTTAGAAGAAATGCTATATGGTCCTAAGAAAACCGAAAGTGTATTTGCAGATGCTCCATCTGCCCAAACATTGATTTTTTTTCTTCCTTTCCACTTTATGCTAGTGATTTTGCAGAGTCATTGCACAAATCAGAAATTCAATTTAATTTCTGAGAAGCTAGTGTAGCAGTGTGTCAGTATGGAGAATTATTCCACAACCACTTTAGATTCTACTGGTAAAAGTTCCAAGAAGAATTACTGTGTTTCTATCCTACATTGGTTGCTTTAGGTTAGTTTGCTGGCTGGTTTGCTTATCTTATGATTGCCAATTTCATAATGTTTGTATAACATGTGGATTTTGGCAAAACTGATTTACAAGAGAGATGATTCATGCAAAAATAGGCAAAGCTGTCCCTTGAAACAATACTCATCTCAAGTAAGATGCAGAACACATAAGCTACAGTTCAGACTTTTAGAAAACTGAAACCTTTTTTGCAACAATACGTTATCTTATTCTGATTCCTTAATTGAACCATTTCATTGTTCACAATTTGGGTTGTTTCACAGAGACGTTTCTCCGTTATTAAGAACTTTGACAGACTCTTAATGCTGTAGAGAAGTACTTTCTTCTGAACCAATCTATGCTGTTCAGAGATTACACAAACTTTCCACTTACATTCAACTCTTCATCAAGTGATTTAAAATATATCTGATTCTCAGTTGCACGTAAAAGGATTGCTAATTAGAGATCCAGACTTCTCTGTCATCAAAATCATGTATTATTCTATTTCTATGTGGACATTTCATCCTCACACAGGTTTTTTGTTCTCTGGAGCAATTGTTGCTTTGAAATGTTTCTAGTTTGCAGTCTCCCTTCTAGTTTCCACCTTGCTAATTAATATTTCTTCTGCCATTTTATGCCTAATGCACATCACTTGAGATGGAATGTTATTATTTTTCTTAGCATCTATCCTGCATGCTTACAAGGTTCACTTATTTTTGCAGTGCTCACTTAGTTTTTGTAGTGAAGCTAATCAATGCATGATGGGGGGGGGGGCGGTGGTTTTGTTTATCAGCTGATGCTGATTTGGACTGAAAAGGAATAACTAGCCAAGGCCATCCATATGGCTTCCATGCCTAAGAGAGGACTAGAACCTACATCTCCTTGCTCCTAGTCCAGCACCGTAACCACCTTACTAGGCTGGCTGTCTTTGAGGTAGACAATGGATTTGTGTAGTGATCCTAAAACCTATACATACCATTCAGAATCTATATTAGTGGCTAGAATCCAGATGACTTTTACAAATATGGATAAAACTAAAGTGGGGGAGGCAGGTCCAGGGTTTTTAGACGGAAAATACTGGGTTAGAAACTAGATTCAAATCTTTCCTTAGACATGCAGTGTGGTCTTCTCTCACCTTCCTACTTATCAAGCTTTCTCCAAGGGCATAGGGAGACGTGCTTATATGGCCCTTAGCCCCTTGAAAGATGACAAAAAGTTGTGTTCTATCAGTGGCAGTGCATAAACTTCCCAGTCCTTCACTTCTCTGACATTTAATTTCAGGTTAAAGGTTCTGATAGCTCAGGCAAGCTCCTTGGGTGGTAAAATTCATCCATCAATAATAATTTGTTCCCAGCTATGATCATTTTTTAATACAAATTCATGTTGTTTCTGAACAATATGCAGCCTATGGTTGAGGTTAATATAGTGTTGTCCCTAATTAGTATAACAGGATTTATAGCTGATATGTTGTTCAAATTTGATTAGTGACTATCCTTGGTTGTAGTTTTGGAGACACTTTGAATTCAGTTAGAATTATTTTTGTGATTAGGGATCCTACGGTCACACAGAAAGTTCTAACTCATCTTCAAACTTTGTTGTTCAGTTTTTCAAGTGGGGGATAGTATGTTTTGCTGTGTGTCAGTTAGTTTGTAATTGCCTTGGAACGGACCATTGATGGAGTACAAAGGGTCACTGATTGTCATACACTTAGTTTGTTGCACATATACCTGTTAGGAAGCTTGAACATTTCTTGGGAAATAGATGTGTGTCTTTTGCTATGTGTAGTGTCCCACATTTAATTTTTCTACTTTGCTGAATGGAAATACTGTTCTTTTTTGGAAGTCTGGTACATTGCAGGTAGACTTAAATGGCACATTTAAGACTGAGTATTAGATACAGTTACACTGTAGAATCATTATGATTTCTGTATGTAGTCAGAAGTAAATCAACTACATTTTCATGAACCCCAAATTGTCCTTTGTCTATATCACAAAGGCTAGATGTTCTGTGGGGAATGGGACAATATGGAACTCTTCTCTTGGCCTTACATTGTATCCAGAACCCTGTGTAAGTTATGATTGCTTTTCTTTGCTTGATCTCACGTTTGCTACAGTGCCTTGCTTTGAGTGAGCCAACCTTTGGTGCTTCAGGCATCATTTTCTCTTTTCCCTACTGCTGGTTTTTAAACACTGGAATAGAAGAAAAGTTTTGCAAAGGTAAGAGAAGGTACCTGCCTATCTATATCTCAGTTTGCCAAAATAACGCTTGATTTCTCAGGACACTTTCTTTAAAATAGCTCTTGAGTTATGAATGGTACATTGTTATCCACAAATAATTGCACCTAACTTTTTTTCCAAGTGCTAATAGAGCACTTTAAAAAGCATTCACGTAGTGAGAATGCCAGGGTCTTTTTTTGTGGGTCTAATGATGGAAGTGGAAATATAGTATTGCATTGCACAACAGGATGCTTCCAAGTGGCATACAAATTATTCATTGTATATGTCATGTTGAATGATTTATAAAGAAATTTTAGTAGCTAATGTACAGGGAACTTTTTAAAAAAGGGAAAATCTCCTTCAAATGAAGCTTGAGTTATGGTGACTTCATGGACACATTCATGTCGTTTTCTTGGCAACTGTAAGTTGTTTGCCATTGCCTACTTTTTTTTTTCTTTTTTCTTTTGTTCCACTCTGGTTTGCTGCCTGTGTTTCCTAGTGATCTCCTATTCAGGTACTAACCAGGTTCAACCTTGCCTAGTTTTCAGAGATCAGTAGTGGTGGACTAGGTGGTGCTTCCTAGCACAATTGCCTAAAAGAAAGAGTTCTGGATTAGGGAGGTAAAAAAATACCAAATACAATCACGTCTAAACCTCAGTATATCTTGGTCTGCCTAATACTTGGAGATGAAGGTCCATAAATATGTCCTTTGTGTTCATCAAATTTATCAGAGAAGACAACATGTAATAACTGAATAATGAGCTTGTGTCATCATATAAAAGTAGATGTGTTGCACTCTGCATGAGGATGCCCTGAAGGAAACTCAGAAATTGCAGTAAATTCAAAATGTGGTAGTCAAGCGCTTTTTCTAGTGAACTGCATTGGTTGCCCAAGGATTTCTGGACCAAATTCAGGATGCTTATTTTAACGTATAAATTCCTAAATGGCTTGGACCTGCCTACCTGAAGGGGTAGCATCCCCTGCATGTGACAGTCATAAACATTTGTCTTCAGAGAGTTAATTGAGAGTGCTAAACTGGAGGGAGGCCCAGTTGAAATCGGCTAGAATGAGGACTTTCTTGGTAGCAGCAACAATTTTGTGGAACTTCACTCCCTTAGAAGTGCAGATGTGCCCCCGGTGTTTTGCTTTAAGAGGAGGCTTTGGATTTGAATATGCTTGAAGTTAAGTCATGCCTGTATTGTTTTGATAGTGTTGCTATTTATAGATTTTATACTGGTTCTATAGTTTAAACTATACAGGTAGTCCTCGCTTAATGACCACAATTGGGACTGGAATTTAGGTTGCTAAGTGATGTGATCGTTAAGTGAATCATCACATGACCGGATCCGATTTTATGACCTTTTTTGTGGTGGTCATTAAATGAATCACCATGGTTGTTAAGTGAATCATGTGGTCGTTAAGAGAATCACACAGTTGTTAAGTGAATTACAGTTCCCCATTGATTTTGCTTGCTGGAAGCCAGATGGGAAGGTCACAAATGGTGATCACATGACCCTGGAATGCTGCAACCGTCTTAAGTGCAAGCTGGTTGCCACGCACCCAGATCACAATCACGTGACCATGGGGATGCTGCAATGGTCATAACTTCAGGCACTGGTCGTAAGTCACTTTTAGTGCTGTTGTAACTTCAAACAGTTGCTAAATGAATGGTTGTTAAGCGAGGACTATCTGTATTGTTATTCTGGTGATTCTAGATGTTTGGTTTTATATTCTGAACTGCTGTGGTTTGGTTTTACTTATGGTAAATAAATAAAAGTTGCTAGCCTCACATGATATTCTCTACAATAATTGCTGAATGTAGTGACTCTACCCATATAATTGAAGAGTGTAAGAACTATATCCAAGGAGGGGGTACTAGATGAAGGTTTCCCAAACTGTTTGATGAAATTTAGATTTGCCCTATAACTTAGGGCAAATCTAAATTTATTTATTTTTAAGATTTATAAGGCCACCCCACTAAAACAGCATGACTCTGGGTGGTGTACAGCATTAAAAAAATTTTTTTAAAAACCCCATCATATAACAGTAAACAATACAATATATAAATAAAAAATAGCAACCAAGCAGATACCAGAACAACCAAAAGGTGACTCTCGCTCAACTGGCCCCTAATGCCTGGGAGAAGAACTAGGTCTTAATAGCTTTCCTAAACAGGAGAAGAGTTAGGGCCTGTCATATATCCTGCGGCTGTTCTCTAGATATTACTGTCCGTAATATCTCCTCATTGTATCCTCCTCATTGCTAGCTGTATTGCCAATGAGAAGACAAGGGGGAGGGGAAAGGTAGTTCAAATCTTCTGGGAAATATCTGGTAGCTTACCTTTGCTGTAAGTATTACAATCTGATAAAATTCAGAATCTCTCCTAAATTTATGTCGTGTACGTACAAAGGCTCAGACTGAATAATTGATATGTTCAGTTTTAAAAGTATCTTGGCTAACAGAACCACCGGACATCCTGGAGACCTGTTTTTCCCTCAGAGTAACTTATGCACTGAAGGAACTTCCAGGCAAAGATTCCTCACCAGTTTGAAACCAGCTCCAAATCTTTTGATACCACATCAGCAGCATTAGAGCACTAAGATGACGTATTTCAAATTCAACCACGGGAGGTTGGAGCTAAGATGGCGATGGAGCAGTGGCTTCTTTGCTGAGCTCCTCGTGACCTTTTTATTAGTTTAGGCTAATAGCTACACATTTTATCTTTACCTACTTCATCTAATAATCACATTCTCTGTGAGAGATATTCCAGACCTAATGATCAAGTCTCTAAAGCAATGTTTCTCAACTTGGGAATTTTAAGATGTGTGGACTTGAACTCCCAGAATTCCCCAGCCAGCCATGTTGGCTGGGGAATTCTGGGAGTTGAAGTCCACACATCTTAAAATTCTCAAGGTTGAGAAACACTGCTCTAAAGCCTTACAAAGCCTTTAAGATATAATAGGTTGGCACTGAAGCAATGGGGAAGAACAAGAAATGCAACAGGACAAGCCCAGAATCACAGACTCCACCCAAGCCAGCAAAGGAGCCAAAAATGGATGACTTCAAAACAAATTCTATCCGGCCTGTCCTTACCATTAACAGTTACGATATCTCGAACTGGGATCAGGAAACAGAAATTGAAAAACAACCACTATTAGAGCTCTCCTCTACTTTGCGTGAGAAATTGAAACATCAGATTGAATCCCTGCCTTTATTAGCCTCTCCCGCTATTAATACATTTCTGATAAGGGAAGAACAAGTCAAGCAATTGCCGTAGGAATTCACAACAGGCTTTGCTGCTAGACAGTACCTATTAAGCGCACAAACTCATATTTTAATTTCTGAATATTTCACATCAATAAGCCCAAAGGTGGACTCTTTAAAAAAACAGCCTTTGAAAGTTTCGCAAATAAGCCAGCAGCTTTTACAGTAACACAAAGTATTGACACTAACTCTGATCTGTTTATGGATAGCCAAAGGAAACAAAATTACTGGGGAGAAAAATGTTAAGATTAGAAAGGATTAGAAATACAGGGACAGCCTACAGCTGCATATTCTACAAAAGAGACAAACTCAGACAACTACAAGTCTATACTTCAAACAAATCGAGTTGCCTTAAGGATTGTATTTAACAGGATAGTTCAGCTACAGAATATTTTAAAATGCTCTTTTCTTGGAAACATTGCAGCTCTATGGACCTGGAGGGTAGTCCACCTTTTCATTTGCAGCAACCCTTGCTTCACTGTCTCTCTCTTCTGTTAAGTTTCAGCTGCCCTAGGAAGTCTTACAAGAGGAAAAATAGCTTTACAGACATTCCTTATGGGAACCACTTGGGTTGGTTGGTTTGCCTACAACCAGAGGACTGTACGTACTATGAAATGACATGAAATGGGGAGAGGGGACAGGGTGCAAGCAATTCTGTTTTCTTTTTGCATAGAAAGGGAGTATTTCTGCAGGATCCATGGCATCTCAGGAGGGCCATGATTCTTTGTTTCTTGTTCTCCATGTGGCAAGGTCTGTAACAGTGCTTTGGGGATATGACTTCATCTGACTCAGGTCATTTTAATTCCATTAACATTCTGACTTTAAAAAGTGTTTTGGTTTGGTTAAGGATGGCCACTGTTTGGGCTAATTTCTTCAGTGTGTGTTGCATCTAGAATTATCTTGACTGCTTTGGTGTGAAAAAGCTCTATTATATGAGTTGAGCTCCTGAACAGAAAGATGGGCTATAAATCCAACAAATAAATGAAAAGCCTTCCTTTTGATTGGGAATTGCAACCTTAACCCTAACTCATTACCCTTTCACAAGAATACTGGTCAAATATCTGATTTTGGACTACAGTAGCAAATGTTTAACATTTACCCTTTGTCAAGTTACTTAGTACAAAATGTGGGTGGGACATTATGGTTTCCAGTAGGGGAAACAAGTGTTTCCTCTGTAAGGTTCAGTCAAACTTTTATGCTGCTAATAAAGTGAATTAGTTTTAGGGCTTCTTAATCATTTGTCCTTATTCAGGCCCCTATTTATGGAACTACTGATATAACTCTATATGGCAAATTCAGTGGTATTCACTTCTTAAATATTGTCATCTAAAAATGTATTTATTTACTTAGGCATATAAGCTATTTCAATTGCAGCTACCTCTAAGTAGTGTGCGCTCCAATACAAGGGAAAAGAAACTAAACAATAGCATTATAATAATCTTAACCGCCATCACACTGAAGAATATCACTCTTCATAACAAAACAAGCACCAGGTGGGGACCCACCATTATAGCAATCCCAAAGGCTTTCTGACACTGCCAGGTCTTAGCAGCTTCTCTAAATGCTACCAGGGTTGGTGCTTATCTAACCTTGGATGGAGTATTGCTCCACAGAAGAGAAGAGGCAATGAAAAAGTCCTGTCCTTAGGTCCTAATAGTAACACTCCTTCAGAGATAGGACTTATTTCTGTTCTCCCTCCTAGATCTTATCGGGTAGGCAGAGACCTCTGGGAGAAGGTAGTCCTGAAGACACCCAGATTCTGAGCTATGCAGGGGTTTAAAGTTAGAACTGGCACCTTGAATTGTAGTTGGGACCCAACTAACAGCCCGTGCAGTTCTTGCAATAGTGGGCACCCATAACTGCTTGAGCAATTGCATTCTGAACTAGATGTAGCTTCTGGATGGTCTTCTGTAGCAGTGTCCTGTACAATGGATTGCAATAGTCCAATTGAGAGATGGCCAAGGCATGAGTGACTGTGAGGAGGCCTGCTAATTCAGTAATGGTTTCAGTTGGTACACGAGATGGAGCTGTGCAATGGCCTTCCTAGTCATTAGCTGCTACCTTATCTTCTGTAGGAGCTATGAGTCTAGGAACTTGTTATGAACTTGTGCATTCCAGGGAGGAGTGACCACATTCAGAACTAAAGATGGAATATTGCTGGTCTCAGTTGACAACCTATTTCTGATTTTTGCATTCAGAACTAATTTATGTAAAACTTAAAAACTGTTTTAATTCCCCACAGATTTCCCGCATACGTCAAAACATTTTTTAAAAGCTGTATATTTTCACATTTATTTCTGAGCATATCTAGTATAGGAAAATACCACTTCCTCCCAATCCATATCAGATAAACATGTATGCTAATGTGATATCAAAGCTTTGAGTTTCTTGGGTACAGAAACAGATCTTTATGAATTCCAGCACAGGAACTTGAGTAATGTATTATTATAGCTTGACTTTCTGTACAAAGAATTAATATGTGCATGTTTGTTATCTGTTCTTCACCTTAGCAAACCCTCCATCTCTATTTTACAGAATTCTTGAGATGCACAAAAATGTACTTTCTCTCTTGTTAGCAACCAAAGCTTTTCTTGCAAGGGTTCACTGTGAACTGAAAACTGTTTCTAGATATTATAAGTTTCTATGAAACAAACAACTGACTAAATGTAACAACTGACAAGCCCTGAAAATCATTTTAAGGTTTGTTTGGGTTTTTTTTTACTTTTAACTGATGGATCATAATATTACAATTACATTTTTACAAACTGCAGTTGAGCAAATCTGATGCTGCTTTGTAGCTGCCTTCTGTGACCTTGTACCCTCTAGCTGTTGGACCACAACCCCCATACAGGAAATAATGGTTTGAAGAATACCACTGGGATCCTCCTGGATTGGGCATACCATCCTATGCTAACCTTTCCTCTCTTTTGTTCTGCACAATTAAGTAAGCTTCATGGAGAATGGGTGAAGCTGCAAGTCTCCATTTATTTTCCAAGAAAATAGGAGTAGAATCTTTCAGAGGAAGCTACAGTGATATTCCAGGGTTGGCTTGTTTTGCCTCTTATACAAGGGCAAGAACAAAATAACAGGGGAAAATCTGTATCTGGGGGCAGATCACACCCTAACCCTTATTAAGCCAAAGAGTCAAACCATGGTAATGGCTAATGGGAAGAAGCAGGGCAGTTTGCAATACAGGGAAATAGACAGACTTTAAGTTTTCACCAGGCTTGTTTCCTATTCAGCTTTTATACGTGAAAGCTGTTTTGTTTTCATGTTCATTTAACCTTCCTCAAGGGTTTATTACGTGCCCATTTCCTTGAAATTCTGCTGGTAAATTTGCATGCCAACACTGAAGTCATAATATTTGCTTTGATCTCTAGTCGTGGGGATATGCTAGTAACAGTTTGAACTGGAGCATGTGCTCAGTGCTCCCTAATGAAACCTGAGAGATGAGGGAGAAGTTTCCAAAATAAGTGGTAAAGGTTTTGCTTGGTTTTGTTTTAGTCAAGCTTGACTCCCAGTGACTTCATGGGTGCATCCACATAGTTTTCCTGGGAACAGTGTCAAAGAAGTCTTTGCCTTCTTCCACGAAGTGGGGTTTTCCCCCCAATTTTCCAGTCTACTTCAGCACCAAGTATTAACCAGGTCCAACATGGCTCAACTTCTGAACTATGACAGTCACCTAGGTGCTACCATGTGCTGATATTTTCAAAAACATGAGAGACATTGGATTATTAATTAAGAAACAAGGCATCTGAGCAGTTGGCTCAAGATAGTTCTGTGTTTGAGAGGGGAACTCTACAGAACTCAGTGAAACTTTGAGTTTTCCAGCTTGCCATGATCAGCTATAGGATACCTGATAAGACTTTCCATAGTTAGATCCCACTGGTTGGTTTCATCCTCAAGGTAGTGCAGAGGGACTTCCTGCTCAAGAACATCATTTATATTGGAATCAGCAAAATGTTTTGTAATCCCCAGGCACATAAAAAGAGGAAGAGGGTTTGGAAGGGAGAAAATCTGAAAATAGTGTTTGGATTGCATAACTGTGCAAAAAAAAAAAAAACACTCATGGAAACAAGTTCAGCAAATAAAACAGTTGCCTGTAACTAGCTCCATACAATTGTTTCCAATTCTTTTTTTTTTCTTCTCTTCATTTTTCTTTCCTTCACACGCTTTTGATTCAAGTACTTCAAGGACAGACCTCTGAAAAGCAAACTTGGCAAGAGGTTGCCAATTCAAAAGTATAACGAAGTCTTTCCATACAGCAATAAACTAACCAGAATTTTGTTGTGTTTCTTTATAGGATACACTTGGGAATGTCATAAAAATTCAAGATAGCTGTGTCAAACCATATTTATATATCTGCCTGCAGTACTAATTAAAAAAAAAAAAGCTGGGGAAAAGCAATTCAGGAAAAAAAGGCCTTAAAGTTCTCTTAAAACTTGTTACTGATACAGTTCTTTGAGAAGAGAGTTCTCTACACAAAAAATCACCCCTGGAAAGTTCCTGTCTGTAGTACTTGCTGCTCTAACTGAACTCAAAAGGGGTTTGAACAGGATGCAACTAGCCTTCTAAAACCTAGAATAAGACAATGGGAGAGTTTGTCATGTATTTGCAAAGAAGAATCAAAACAGGGCTGTTTCAGAGACTTTCAGGATGGTTGGAACAATCCATTTTGAGTGCAAACATTTTGGATTTGAAATGCTTTACTGCTTCCCTATTTATATCAGCCTAGCTTCTCTTTGTTTTTGTGTGTGTGTACATGTGTGTTCTATCTCAATTATAAAAAATATAAAAAGATCCATCAGCTCACTGTGTTTTCATCCTGATTGTTAAGGAAGGTTCTTACTTTGCATCTACTGGGAAGCTGAGCAGGCTGATATGAAGGAACTACCTATTTCTTTTTTGGCAGCACACTCACTCACCTGCATGCAATCCTATATACTTTCCAGCATAGAATTCTGGATATCTGCATCAGTTGGATAAGTTACTCTATGCAATGGTTCATTAAATCTCAGCGTTCAACACTTACAAACCCTTTACTAGGTGGGATAGCAATATTTATTTAGAAAGAGAGCTTAAAATATTCAAATTTTAAAATACCAGTCTCTGCTAAGATATGTAACATTTGGTACAACATCTGTAGTTGAGTTCTGAGCATGACAGGTTGCTTAGATGGAGCAAATATACACGGGACCAGAATTCTTAGTTTTGATTGTTTTGCTTTTGGATTGCATTGGGCTATGACAGTGGCAATTATTGTTTGCAAAGAAGAAAGACAGATTCTGAATTACCCAAGCTTAACTTAAATGATCAAAGCCTTGTGCAGTTATACTGAAAGCTTGTTTACTGCCAGTGGCGCCTGAAGCAATCTTTTATGGCATTGTAAATTGGTAGATTTTAATTAATGATGTACATTAGAAGATTACATTACAGCATACCAATATTTGGCAGGCATAATTAGCATTTGATATACCTAGACAGGGTGGCAGACTCTCTAATGAATAGAGGCTCCAATCTGTCACCAGGGGCCCAGAATTCAGATCTTAATGCTCCCAAGGCAACCTTGTCTTGGAGACATTGAAGATAGGAAGCCAAATTAATGAGGCTGATTCTGTGGATATTTGTCATGGCAGATGGGAAAGAGGTATTACCTGGGGATAATCTTTGGGTTGTTATTATAAAAAGTACAAATTTGTAATCTGTCAAAGGTTGTTGTTACAGAATAATTAAAGATAAAACTTGAGACAGTTCCCTCCTGCCCCAAAAGAAAGCATAACTAAGCTTCATGTATCAGAAACATGTAGGCTTTAATTCAGGTATTCAGGACAGTTCTGTGAAACTGCAATCTGAACAGGAGAATCTGGGACCAATGCAATTTTTTTCTTTAGGTGTTTTGTTCCTGCAAGATCAATTCAGGAAATACTTATGAAGACTTGCTGTTGCCCCTATATGAGCTAGTGGCTGTCTGGTTCTGCAAGGGATCCTCTGGCTACATTCAAGTGGTTGCCTTTTCCTGCATAAGGAGTTAAGTTTATGTTTGCCTTGTACAGCTTTTATTGATTGATTATGTGCCATCAAGTCACTTTCAACTCCTAGCAACCACATAGATAGATTTTCTCCATGACAGTGTATCCCTCACCTGGTCTTTCACGTCTTCCAATAGTGCACTCAATGCCATTGTAACCGAGTCCACCCACCTTGCTGCTGGTTATCCACTTCTCCTCTTTCCTTCTACTTCTCCCAGCATTAGAGCCTTTTTCAGAGAGCTAGGTCTTTGCATAATGTGTCTGAAGTAGGATCATATGAGCCTAGTAATTTGTGCAAGTGAGAACTCTGGATTGATTTGTTTGACGATCCATTTGTTTTCTTGGCTGTCCATGGTATTCTCAGAAGTCTTCTCCAATACCAAAGTTCAAAAGCATCAATACTCTTCCTATCCTGCTTCTTCAGAGTCCAACTTTGCTTCCACAGAGTGTCACAGGGAATACCATGGCTTGTACAGTTCTGATCTTTGTAGGAATAGACACACCACGACATCTGAATATCTTTCCCAAGGCCTTCATGGTTGCTCTATCAGGTACTAATCTGAAGCATATTCCTTGACTGCTTGTTCCTTTACTGTTGATGGTTCATCCTAAAAGACTGAAGCTATCCACCACCTCAATATCTTCATTGCCAAGTCTAAGGCTGGTTGGTCTGCCTGTTGTCATTGTCTTGGTCTTCTTTATAATAAATTTTAGTCCCATTTTTTTTCAGTGCGCTCTTTAATTGTTATTACTAGAGCTTGCAGTTCCTTTGTGTTTTTGGCTATCAGGGTAGTGTTATCAGCATAGCTCAGATTACTGATATTTCTTTTTCCAGTTTTAAAACCATGCTCATCCATCTTCCCTTAAAATATATTTAACATATAGGTTGAATAAATAAGGGGATTGTCGCATTCCTTTGCCAATCAAGAGCCAGTCTGTTTCATCTTGTTTTGTCCATGCTGTGGCTTCCTGATCTGTATATAAGTTTCTCATGAGGACAAGATGCATATAGATGATGAGGGTTTGTGACAGATGGGTGGATGGTATGCTGATCTGCCTACCTCTTACAAAGTTTGCAGATATCCTGTGCCATCTGGATCAGCTTTAGATAGTGCTGGGGAAGAGGTAGTGTTTGTGGTCCATGTTAGTCCCAGTGACATTGGAAAATGTAGTCAGCTAGTCCTGGAAGACAAATTTAGATTGCTAAGTACCTCATTCAGTAATTACTTTAATATTTTGGATTATCACAATTCAGAGTACATTTATACAAATAATCACCTTTTCAACTTCTGATGGCTAGGTGGATGGTTATTTGTTTTTGTTTTTTTCCCTTCATTGCTGTATTTAGTTTATATATGTTCTGTTTTGTCTGGTCACTGACAGAAATAAATATTATCTATCCATCAGTCTATCTATTTAGATTGCTAAGTAACAGCTTGAAATATAGAACTCCTGAGGTAATTTTTTAAGGAATACTACAGAGAGGTTTAGAGTCATGCGTTGTTGGAGAATATTTTCGGAGAAGTTGAACCTGTATAAGAGAGTTGGGCTCCCCTTGAAGTGTGATGGAACCAGGATGCTGGCCCATAAATCAAAAAGGTGAAAGGACAGCTTTTAAATTGATCTGTAGGAGAAATCCAGCAGGTGCTGGGCAGCAACGTGTTCAGAAAGTGTAGATATTTTAGGACATGCAGTGGAAGTAGGAAATGAATTAATAGGTAGTCATGGCAGTGGTGAAAGAAGAGACAAAGCATGTGGAATAAGGCTCACACCAATAACATTTGGAAATCTCTCAGCCAGAATGGAAGAAGAGTGCTGGAATGGGTGGCCATAATAAATTTTAATAATAATAGCAGCAGCAGCAGTAATAGTACTTGGTTGTGAACAAGAACATAGAACCCCAGTGAAATGGAGAGAATAGTAGGAGACAGTCAATCCTGAATACAGATTTGTCCTGAATACAGGACAGGGAAGGATGAGCTGGGAGAGATGTTGCTCAAGAAAGCATTGGAAGATCAGATTCCTGTGATAAAATATTATGGTTGATCCTGAGAGAATGCAAGAAATTAGGAATGCATGCAGAGAAGAAGTAATTGTAATAATCGGAGACTTCAATTATCTTTGGATAGATTGGGTACGTTCATGCTGGGGTCATGACAAAGAAACCAGACTGTAAATGATTGTGCCTTAGAGCGAGAGGCTGTTTGGTCTAGTGGTTAAGACCAGGAGACTGTGAATTCTAGTCCCTCCTTAGGCATGAAAGCCAGCTGGGTGACTTTGGGCCAGTCACTCTCTCTTAGCCCACAACATCAGGCTTGGGCAACAAGCCAGTTGGTCAACTGTCACAACCAATGGATCAACATTTGGTTGATCCCAAAAAAGTGGGCCCTGCACCTGCGGGAAAATGCTAAGAAGAAAAAAAAAGTGCCTTAGAATAGTCTTGGAACCAGTTAGAGGGAGGCAACTCTACACTTAATTCTAAGTGGTTTCCTGATCTGCTATGAGATGTAACTGCTGTAGAACCAGTTGGAAACAGTGGCCCTAATGCTCTTACATTTAGCATCTACACAGATGAAAAACTGCTAGTAAGGTCCAACACTGTCAGCAGGAGAAGGGTTTCAAAAATGAGAGGGCTGATGAAAAAAGTCACTGAAAAGAAAAGCGAGGAGATTATATCACTTCCTAGTGCCCAAAGGTTATTTAAAACCATAGTAACTGATCCTCTGCTAGACTGTATTCCACAGTGGAAGAACAGATAGACCAAATAGAGGAAAAGGCCAACGTGGCTTTCTAGTAGCATCTGGGAAGCCATAATAGTTAAGAAGTCATCCTTCCAGATATGGAAAAATTGTAAGGAAAAGGAGCCCAAGCTCTGGGCAACACCCGTCCCCCCAAATGTAAGTGATAATAAGGACTACAAAAATAATATTTGAAGAACATATGGCAAAAACTATTAAAGGAAACAAGAATAATTTCTTTAAATATATTTGAAACAGCAAATGAGCAACAGAACAGTTGGGCTATTGGAGGATAAAGAAGCGAAACAAATGTTTGAGGAGGATATGAATACTGCAGAGAACTTGAATGAGTTCTTTGCCTCTATCTTTGCTGTATAGGATACAGGGTAGGTATTCTGTTCTCAGGGAGGAAAAAGAAACAAAGCAAATTGAGGTAACAAGACAAGCTATTTCATGATACCTTGACAGAATGCACTGTAACCAATCACTAGGTTCTGATGCATCTGCTGTTAAACTGAAATTGCTGATCTCTTAATAAAAATATGTAACTTGTTACTCAAATTAACTCTAGTGCCATAGGACTGGAAGGTGGAAAGGGATCCAGAGGAGTTCTGGGAAATTGACTTCCTATGTGTTTGAGGCAAATTGATAGAAAGGCATATTGTCTTTAAAAATTGCAGCTTCGTTGCTAGTTCAGTACCATGATTATATAGATGGGTGTCTAATGTTCAGTGTTAAATGATGTGCACAATAAAGTTAAGTCCTCATAAGGCAGAATTTTTTCATGAAATGAATGAACAATCATAAGCGAATGAATTTGAAAATAGAACTAAAATAAATTGCGGGTATAAGTTTGAAATGTGAAAATAGGTGAAAAATTTGAGATTATTTTTAAAAAGTATATATATTGATTTTGTTTCAGTTCAGCATATGATACCAAGACAAGGCAGAAGGTGGCAGTCAAAAAGCTTTCAAGACCTTTCCAGTCCCTTATTCATGCTAGAAGGACGTATCGGGAGCTTAGATTACTCAAGCACATGAAACATGAAAATGTGAGTGGAAAGACTGTGTTATGTAAACCTCCAGTGGAAATGGTAATTTGTCTTTTGTTTGGTTTTACTGAAGCAGCAATCAGAAAATCCCACATTCATATTGAAGAATAACTTAGTTTTGTATTTTATGCAGCACTCAAACCCTTGTTAGATTCTTGGGTCTCCTAAGTTAACCTTATATTCAAGTGAAGATCAGGTTTGTAGTTCTGATAGAGGCAGGCTTTAACAGGTCTGAGCAATTTGATTCAGGTACCCTTTTAGTGCTCATTTTAAGAAGACTGGAATATTGGTGAATGAAGAGTACTGAATAACTAAGGAAATACTGCAATTTGTCTTCAACCTTTTCTTCTCCAAAATGGTAGTCCTAATTATCTTGGGCAGTTTACAGCCATAGTATTGAAGATATTTTTTTAATGCTGTTGCTACAAAATAAATGCAGTAAAGGCTGAATTATATCCAATGTTCCGGTGAAGGCTGAAGTTTGGAGTACAAATGCATAAAAAAAAAAAGCATTTACCAGCAATGTAGAACTATTTTTTAACACGATTAACATAAACTACTAACCGTTTATATTCTAAAATCAGTATAATGTAAGATCAAATAGCCTAACTGACAGGTAGGAATTAGCGGAAAGGTTTTATTTCATTAAGTTTCCTTCTTAAGAAAAGGCTGAGTTTGCTTTGTAGTAAGTATAGAGTACAGAGTGAGTTGAGTTATAATAGCCCTGATAATTCCAAAAAGGGTGGTTCTCACGCATTCCATTCTCTCTTTGGGTCCTTTCACACCTGCTTTTTCAGCATACCAAATAAAATTTGCCTATTCCCTCCAATCTTGAAAAGCCAGGATGGTGTATACATATCATAGTTTTACTGCAAATTAGAGGGACAAACCAGAATAAATGTTAATTTGGGCATAGAGTGTGATGTAGAAGTAGAGTGACATAATTTGTTTCTAAGTTCAGTCTTCCCAAATCAACCGGGAGGACCCAAGTACACATTTCTACAGTAAAAGTATCCGCAATGCTGGCTGGGTAGAAACCAGTGATAGTATGTTTCTTTATCCTTCCCTACAAAGCTGCATTTTGACATCTTGCACTCTATTTTTAAATGCTTTTTTTTTTTAAAGTAAAGGAAAAATGGATTATTTGAAGCATGGTAGGAGACGTAGGTAGACATAGTAATGAACAGAATTGAGTTTTGCAGGCAAATACTTCTTAAAAACATGTTCCAAAGATCAGAGCAACTTGGATCTGAGCTATGAGAAGAAGAAAAATCAAATCCTAATTAACCTGTTAGTACAATTGCACTTTTAGCAGACACAGAATTCAGTAGTTACATGCAAGTGGTATTATTGATTAAAGTATGCCAAAGCTCCATTTCTAGTCTCCATTGTCTTTGTCTAAAAACCTACAAGTACTGAGCATAAAATCTTGCTGTATCTCATGCACTTCACTAGATAAAATAGAAATTCCTCTTTTCTGTTTCAGGTTATAGGATTACTAGATGTTTTTACACCTGCAGCATCAATAGAAAACTTTAATGAAGTGTAAGTAAAGTTTGAAATAAAAATTTATAGTTGGCAAGCTATTAGGATAAGTAGTATTGGCATTACATAGCCAAAATCAAACATTTATAAGTAGAATTAATTTCAGTGATATAGTGAAGCATGTGGCAAACTTTTTCTGTTGCATCGTTCAGATCTTAGAATACTTAAATGTGATGAAGTACATCTATCAGAATACAGTTTTTTGATATTAAGAAAGTTAAAAGGGGTTTTGGCTTGCCACTGGGAGTAGGATGTTGTAAAATGAATGATCTTTTCGTTTAATCTCCTTTTGTAAGGGTGGTAATTTGAAATGTTTTTAAGGAGTATCAAATGCATTTAAGATGCTTAAGAAAAAAAGCAACAAAATCTTAGTTTCTTAGTAACTAACCACTTTATTATCAATTACCTTTTGTTAATTGATTACTTTTTAGCATGCTACAAGACTTGTTTTTGCCCCAGAAAACCAACCTGGTTAACCCTCTGGGAAATATTACAAAACTGTAGTAACCTAAAAGGAAAATAGATTACTTTAGACATGTCTGTGTAGATATTGGTTGCACTCCTCAATCCCCATAAAGCATTTTGAAGCTGGGTCTGCAACTGATTTCAGTCCTGCTGGCCTCAGAGTGCTGAGAATCCAATGGGAGAATGCAAAGTTTGTAATTCATTCAGTGTCCCACCCATTGCAAACTAGCAACTCCTGGAGTTAAAAAAACCAAAAACCAAAAAACCTCTTTTTGTTGCTACACACACACACATGTCCTTGTGCCTCCAGTGTTTTCAGTGAAAAGTATGCATTTGACAATTTTGAAAAAGTCTGAGCCATTAGTATGAAAGGAAAGCCGACTGACCAGCAAGATGTCATTCCAAAACTATGGTGAGGGCATGATACTATGGTTTTACTGTTAGATTTTCCCAACAGGGGTAATCACAGTTATATGTTGGATTGTAGATTCACTATATTAGGTGGAAGTGGAGAGAGAACAAGGGCTTTTTTGAGCCCAGAAACTGGAGTGGGATGGGAGGCAAGAGTTTGGTGTGTGGTACTTACATAAGCAGGCAGGGAGGGGGTGGGCGGGAGTGGGGGAAGCCAGGCAATTTTTTTTTTTTAAACAGGGATTGTGAAATTGACTAGAAACTGACTAGAAGCTTTAAGATGGGGCTTGCCTGAAAGATTGTCTAATGAAAGATTGTCTACTAGCAAACTCCTATGTTAAATAGGGGAAGGCAAGAATTCCTATGAATGAGAAAATATTTGTATCCTAAACCTGTAGACCTACAGCATTGCAGACTTCAAAGTGGAAATTGTACAGTTTAAGTACTGCTGCAGCCAAGCCGGTACAACATACAGTTGGCAGCTTAAGGAGGACAATGTTGTAGTGGCATGATGATGAAGTTGGATCTGTGCAGATGCCATGTGTGGAAGATCCTTTAGTATGAATTGAGAGGCCCCATAGAAATATAAATGGTCTGTTCATTTGAGTCTCAGAGCAGAATCCTCCATTTGTTGGACATACTTAACCCAAGCAATGAACTACTTGCAGTAGGATATATTATACTGATTTTTTTCTGAACCAAGGTTGGGAAATAGTCATTAAGAATCCATAGTCTGTATTATATACAGAGTATATAACTAGAGTATTGATTAGTAATGATAGATAGATAGATAGATAGATAGATAGGTATTGATTAGTAATCCCTTGCCTGCATTAATAAATAAATATTATCTTGACATTTTATTCTCCTGGATGACCTAATGTTTATTTTCCAATGTTTCCCTGTACGAGCAGTGGGAAATCTTTGTCTAACCAGATATTTTTGGACTCTAATTCCCATCATATCTGACCACTATCTTGAATACTAGGATAGATAGGAGTTGGAGTCCTAGATATGTGCTCTGAGATAACCTTTGGTCTCTGAAGCTCTTCCTTGGGAGGTAGGGAATCTGCACCAACTTTTGCTTTTGTCCATTTCCTGTATTCTTTCTGTTGGCTCAAACTTCCACCAAAATCCATGCACTGGATCCAAAAGTTTCCTTCTCACAAGGGAAAATCTTCTTTTCATCAGAAGTGAACCACTGAATCTGATCTGACAGTTGTGCTTAGTTACCCCTAAGTTCCTTCTCTCTATCAATTAAGATTTCAGATTTGGCCATTAGTCAGGCCCCGAGCTGTATCAAATAGCTGTGAGATCCACAGCCTAGAAATTTAAGTTGTACTAGTGAAATAATATAATACAGTTTAGTAAACTTTTTAAAGCAACTTTAAAAACAATTAAGGTTGAAAAATGATTGAATCTATAAAACCATTAAGGCTGTAATTTGAAAAAAAAAACAAGACTATGAACTCAGTGGGGCTTACTTTGGAACTGACAAAAAATTGTACTGTAAATGTCTTCATAATCTTGATTTTGATTTGCAGGTATCTTGTCACAAATTTAATGGGTGCTGACCTGAATAATATAGTGAAGTGTCAGAAATTGACAGATGACCATATACAGTTTCTTATATATCAGTTACTTCGAGGACTAAAGGTAAAGCCATGGGGGTATTTTATTTATTTAATTACTTGTTTAATAATATTTGTAGCCCACCCCAATCCAGAAAGACTTGAGGCAGGGCACCACATAGTCAAAGCAAAAGCAAGACAATAAAGTTCAGATACAAATAATAAAAATCATCAGTTAGAATTTTACACATCATACATACCCTTCAGGGAAACTAAACTAAGGGCTAAATGCTTGCTGACTAATTTTTGAAGATGCCTGTAGAGTAGGAGCCATTTGTACCTCCAGTGGGAGAGTGTTTCATAAAGCTGAAGTAAAAGAGTGGTTAAATAGATGGTCTCAGTAAGTCTGTAACTTTTCTCTTGGTCAAGTTTGTGCTACCTTATTGATTGGTTTACAGGTAGTCCTCGCTTAGTGACCACAATTGGGAGCAGCAACTCCATCGCTAAGTGATGCAGTCATTAAGTCAAATATGTGACCATGATGTGCTTATGACCTCACTTCTGCCATAGTTGTTAAGTGAAACACCATGGGTCATTAAGCAAGACATCATGTGACCACGACTTGCGATTTTACCACTGGCTTCTCTGTTGACTCTGTTGAAACCCAGTTGTGAAGCATGCAGATGTTGATCATGTGACTGTGGGCACTGCAACGATCATAAATGCCTGCCAGTTGCAAAGTGTCTGAATCTTGATCATGTGACTGTGGGGAGCTGCAATGGTCATAAATGCAAGGACTCGTCCTAATGTCACTCATACAGTGCCATCATAACTTCATATGGTCACTAAACAGGGCAGTCACTAAGCAAGGACTGCCTGTATTTGTTTGGGCAAGTGCTGTAAATCATTAAAAAAAAGACATAACCAAGTATCAAATGAATTTTAGTGTAATTCAGGATAGCCCATCATGCATTACATGGAGGAGATTGTTGTCCATGAAAGTTCACGCCATAAGAAATCAGTTTTAAATGGCCACAGGAGTCATTGTTTTTTTTTTTCTTTTTTGCTGCAATAAATTAACAGTGATTTTAGTCCTATGGTTATAGAACTGACTGATTCATAATTAAATATTGCAGCTCTATATCTGCTGGTATTTTTATAATCAAAATTACAGTGTAACAAATGCAATTCAAATGTATATCGGTAACTTTTGGACAATGGCGTCAGTAACAGAAAACTTGATAGTCTCATTCTTGCTTCCATCCATCAAGATCTATAAAGAGGTTTTTACCACCCTGAACAGGAATGTGCAAAAAAGGGAAAATAGGGTTTATTGTGTCCCAGAAATTCTATGAACGTTATGAGAGGGCTGTGATTTGGCAGAACCCAACCTGGAATATATTGGTGGTTCTGGGGTTTTGCTGAAATAATATCCAGAGAGAGTCTTACAGGGTGAGTAGGGCAAGACTAGCATCCTTGATCCCTTTCTTCCATGTGGCCTATGTGTTGAGCTATCCAGTAATCTTCCTGATGCCACCTGTTCCTTATTTTCTGTTAGCCACTGTGATGTCCTCAGAATCAAGTAGACCACTTCCCTGATCTTTCCAGAGCCTTCCTTTCCCTACCCCCCTTGAGGAAGCTGCAGGTTGGGTAAGGAAGGCAAGGACCCTGAATGATCAGGAGAAACAGGTTGACTAATACTGCCAATATTCTTGGCTTTGCCCCAAAATATCTCTTCCTGGAATATTCATGTTTTGGTCCCACGTCCAGACCAAACATATATTTCGTTCCAAAAACAGACTACTTGGAACTAGCTATACCATGCGTGAAACATTTTGCATATCCCTAGTGTTGAGATTGTGGGCATGTTGAGTTTGGATAATATATACTGTGTGGCCAAAATTTACCAATGGTAGTGGGTTAATTTGTTGAGCAAGACATTATAAAATGGAGGCTATTTTCACCACAAGAACCTGTTCCCTTTACTCTGTCAAGAAAAGTGTATAACCAGGATCCATCTGTCTGGATCTTTGGAGATCTATTATTGGGAAGATGAGAGCAATTATTCTAGAAAGTTCATATATCCTCAGGTGTGCTTCTAGCCCAATCTTGTAGCAAAATGGAGCTGTTTTGGCAAAATAACATTCTTTAAAATTGCACTTCCTGATTAGTGGTGGCTGCTGTTCCCTGAACAGATACCTTTCCATGATTCAAAATACAGAATTGTAATGCTGGTAAGAACAATTGTTTAGATTTATGTATAGGGTTTTTTAAAGATTTTTTTTTTTTGGAAAGGAACTGAAAATATATCTTTCAATTAGTGAATTTTAACTCAAGTGTGTAAGCTGACACCCAGTGAATTAATAGTCTCATTTACAGTACTTAGTTGAGATCCTCCTTATCCTTCTTATAAGATCCTCCTTATAGTAAGAATTGTTGAATCAAATATTTCATGTTTTTTATTTAAAGGGAGGGCTGCTTATTTATTTTTGGTTTACAAAATTAAATCAATTAGACTACAATGCTTCTCCTTGCAGATTTTGTGTCAGGGTTAATGATTCAATTTGGAAAGATTTTGAATGCAAAGCCTGCCATTTCAGTGTTACTTTATCAATCAACCAACCAATCAATCAATTAAACAAACTTATAAAACCGCCCATCTACCAGAAGGAATTCTTGGCAGGAAACAGACTAAAAACACAATATACTAAAAACAAAAAAGCCATTTAATACAATAAACAATAAATAAAGTTGAGGCCCCAGTAAAACTCATGTTCATCTATCAACCAGCATGCCAGCTCCATCAGCAACCTGGCCCCAGTACCTGGGGGAAAAGCCAGGTCTTCACCACTTTCCTGAAGGCCCACAGAATCAGGACCATCCATATCTCTGTGGGGAAGTTGTTTCATAAGGCAGGTGCCATGACAGAGAAGGCACTTTTGTATCTGGTTATGTATTGAGTCATATTTTGACTCGGAAATCAATCTTTTTTCCCTTTCTTTTTAGTATATTGTTGTAAAACATACATCATACATTATTTAGGTACAATGGCATTTGTATTGTACAGTATTGACTAAGGATCATTAACACTCTAATGTTTAGACAACTTAGACATCAATCTTTTTGAATCCGATACTTGGAGGTTAGTTATGGCTATCCAGTGGAATTAAGAATCATAGAACTGAGTATTTGAAAGGGACCCAAAGGAAAATTTAGAGGTACATAGAGAGGGAGAAATATTCTATGCTTGCAAGTTTTAATACCTGAACAAAGAGTTTGCTTCTGCAGGACCCCAACAAATTGTCTGGGGACAAAAGATGCTTTTGCTTTCCTGAAACAATTGGGAAATCCATATATATCCTCTGTATGGACACCCACAGACACCCACATAATCAGTGTCTGTACCCATGGTGATGCTATGGTATTCTTGCTTTCCAGAAACAGATAAGTATTTTTTTACAAGACACAGAATATGCAGATTTATACATAGCAGAGTTTTGAACTTAGCAGACTTCGAAGTTCCATGCCTTTTGACTAAAGGAGTAGGAATGAAAATGTGTCTACCAGCCAGAATTCAGGATCTTTTGTATCTAGGGTGGAGAGGAGAATTGAAGTAGCTCAGTTTTTGAAACTAGCGGAAAAATTTACTCTCGCTCTTTCTCTCATTACTGTCTTCCACGAAGAGACAGTTTTCTAACTGGCAATCTTTATTCCCAAGACCCTTAGACTGAATTGCAAAGAGTGGTGAAGTTTCATATCTGACACTGGTTGCGCTTTAAAATGCTGTTTAAAATGTAACCAAAATCCTTGTATGATTCATCACTGTGAGCTTGTAGCATGGAAATAAATGCAGGCTAACCTGAATCTTTACTTTGTAGAAATATATGAGTCAGAGCAAGTGGTTTCTGATAATCATGTTCATCCAACTGCATTTGATTTCTGGTTTTGACCTTACCTGTTTTCTTTTGATGTTGCAGTATATCCATTCTGCTGGAATCATTCACCGGGTAAGTTTCAATCACTGATAGAATGCTTTGTATACATCTGCAGTGACTGGTTTCATCATCTTAAATTTAGCCCTGTTTTAATAGTCTTTTCATTCTGATTCAGGACCTGAAGCCCAGTAACTTAGCTGTAAATGAAGACTGTGAATTAAGGGTAGGATTCATGCTATTTTGATTATTGCAATAATATTTGGACCACATATATATCAATGCAAATAAGAAACTGAACAGTGTTGTTGCTACCTTTTTTTCCTGCTTCATCCTGATGTTGGGCAAGGGAGAAACAATGTGTCTTCCAAATCATCGTCCTTTATTCTCTAAGCTGAATAACATTTGCAGAAAGTGTGATATTCATAGATTTATCTAATTTAAAAGTGATAGGAAGCATCTGGATTATTAAATAGGCTTCTGTGAAAGTTTTGGATCTTCATTCATGGCAGTAATTGTTTCTAAAGTAATTGCTCATATGTACACATCAGGTCCTGCATGTATAGATGAATGAATAGATACAGAAGGTATCTACATGGCTGGAATTAGCATTAAAGACTAACATTTGGAAAGGAAGATTAAACTGCTATATATAACCAACAAAGAGGAATCTCCTGAACAGATGATAAGATTCGGACTGATTTTTTTTCTGAATTTTTATACCAACGTATGAAATTCTGTTTTAGGACATCTTCCTTAATAATGTTTGTACCCAAATTTATGCAGCATTGTCTCCAAAGATAAAAATGGATACTGAATATTGATAAGAATATAAGTAGTTATAAAACTAAATAGAATAAATTAAAAATTATGTGTAAACATTCATCACTTGTGGACTGTTCCATGGAATATGAAAACCTGGCAAAGGATACTATCTGAAAAACAAGAACCACCATCTATATCAAGATCTGACCCAGAATGGAATCTGTATTCCAGAACATCTTACAAAATAATGCTTGAAACAGTGAAATAACTCCCTTCCTATTTAGTCGCATTTATCAAAAAGTCTCCCTGCCCAAGAGAAAACCATCCTGATAATTAAGCAAAGGAGGATATATAAAGAGTCAAATGAATTCAAATAATATCATTCTGGATTTGGTGAAAGAAGGAAGAAAAACCCTCTGCATAAATAGAACAGTTAACAAAATGACCCTTCGTATATCCTAGTTCAATGTTTCTTAACCTTGTCAACTTTAAGATGGGTGGACTTCAACTCCCAGAATTCCCCAGCCAGCATTCTGGGAGTTGAAGTCCACCCATTTTAAAGTTGACATGGTTGAGAAACACTGTCCTAGTTAGCTGTCATTGGTTCATCATTGCTACTGAACTTTGTAAGTAGTCACAGATTACAAAAGAAAGGATATGTTTTTAAGATGTATCTAATCATGGTCTGTTCTTATGGGCCAACGTTTCATCTTTGGGCCTTGTTTCATGTAGAAGTTATTGCCCTGTCCTGTAAATGTTAAATTATATATTTAAATGTGGGGAAATTGAAAGCATGCTGATTTAGTTTTAAGTTTCATGCTAATTTTTGCATGATTAGATGTTCTGTTGCATCCCTAATTTGATTTTCTGGTATAAAGTCTATGTATCTTTATATTGCTGTTATCCCTTCCACCGAAACTCTACATGGTTGTCTTTTGAAGTAGACCATAACCCTCCCATTCCATGATGGCTTGATGCCCTATTTATGTTATTTTCCTATCCCTGGAAAATGTAACCCCTGTGGCCTGTGTAAGCTCATCTATGTGATTAATAGGTGGTGTGTCTACAGTGCCTCAGATCCTATATCAACCTGGCATCAGATTGGGGGAGTTGGGGTCTATCAGGTGATGACTAAAAGTGGTGGACTATCACTCCTATCATCCTACTTGTTGGCATGCTGAGCTAAGCCTATCAAGTTTAACATCATCTGAAGAGCCACAGGTTCCTCACCCCTGCGCTAGGTCGTACAGTTTGGCTCTAGTGGGCATCAAGTTTTTTTTTTTCAGGGATATGAATGAACCAAGTATTTGGAAGCCAATTTTAGCATCAAGGTATCATCTCAAAAACCCACCCTTAACCCTGGGACTTTAAGTGTACAATCAATTAATAAACTGAAATCTGGGGTTTCAGCCCAGATACCATTCTCTTGAAATCAGTCTCAAATACATTGTCTTCCACTTTACACCGCTTACCATGAGCCACTATCAGGATTCAGTTTTTCTGCCAACTTTATATTTGGGTCTCCGCTGGCTTTAAAGAAAAGGAAGTGAAGCAATAATCAAAATAAGCTGAGATGACCCATTGTGTTATGGTCCGATAGACATGTTATTTTTCTTCAAAACACCCCTCAATTTGCTGTGGTAAATCTCAAGGCACTGTACCGACCAGGAGATTGGAGTATAATCTGTCAGATAATAGAAGGCAGAAGGACTTCGATAGCTGGTTGGATCAGCTGTTGATTTTAAAAAAAAATTGCCTAGATGTGAACCACCAGATGATGATGATTATATTTATATCCTGTCTGTTTTGTACAATTTAAGGCAGTGTACGTAAAGCTGCTACCAATTTCCCCAACAACCACAAACCTATGAGGTGGGTTGGGCTGAGCAGGAGTGACTGGCCCAAAGTCACCCAGCTGGCTTTCATACCTAATGGAGGACTGGAACTCACAGGCTCCTGGTTTCTAGCCTGGTGCCTTAACCGCTGCACTGCATTGGCCCTCTGGTTTGGTTCTCTTGCCAGTGCACTTCTTAATGCATTATGATAATCAGCATAAAGAATGGGGGGAACATTTAATATAACTAAAATAACAGGAAACTTTATTCATTATTCTGTAGATTTTAGACTTTGGCTTAGCCCGGCAAACTGACGATGAAATGACAGGCTATGTGGCAACCCGCTGGTACAGAGCCCCAGAAATCATGCTAAATTGGATGCATTATAATCAGACAGGTAAGAGTGAACATACTTTCTTATTGATTTGTACTATTACACATGAATACTCAGGGCTTGGATGGGAAAATCTTTATTCTACAGAGTCTCAGACTCTTGACTTGTGTATTTATGTCTTGGCAGTTGACATTTGGTCAGTTGGATGCATCATGGCAGAGCTGCTGAAAGGGAAGGCTCTTTTCCCAGGAAATGATTGTATCCTTTCTCCTACAACCCTGGCCCAACACATATACACACACAAATGGTAACGGGCTGCAGGTCTTGCTCTGCATTGAAATGCTTTTAAGCCAATATTAGTCATTGAGCAAAAATGCTATAGCAAGCATGTAGCAAATAGCTAAAGTGACTGTTTTTCATAGCTGGTAATAGCCATAAAGACTCAGAACACAAGTAGGCTGACTAAATTTTGTTCTTGTATGTTTCATTTAACTAATGACCAACATACAAGCACAGCTTGCAATAGCTGGTGGTTTGTGAACTGATGTTGAAGACCAAAGCTGCTGAGAAATTCATAATTTGTTTGGTCAGCCTGAAAGCCAGCAGCTAATGGTGGCTCTTTTTGGAAGCTGCCCTTGAAGCAAATTAAGGAACCAGGCAAATAGCTTCTGATATGATGTGATGGTTTTTAAATGTCAAGACCTGGTGAATTTCACACTTCCCACCCCAATTTCTAGGCTTACTTACAAAGATTTTGGAGACTGAGCGATACAAAGTGATGCTGATTCACAAGTAGAAAATATTCTCATTCATTATGAATGGAAAATAGGATCTTTATGTAACATTAGAAAACATGGTCTCTTTCAATGCCCACACAAGGCACTCCCTTGGTCTGGACCATTGTGACATCTCATTTTGGAAGAGAAAGCTATATACTCCTTCTGCATGAAGAATAATAGTGTTTAATGATGTTTTAAGCTCTTTCAAGCAAATAATGGCCTGACTGAAAATTGCCCAGTTTGAGATGGCGAGTAATGGTGAAATGCCTTCCAGTGACTTAAGAATCTGATGTTTCTGCTCACCTCTTTAACTTAATTGGATTTCTAAGGACTCTTTGGTGCCATCTCAGTGGATATATATCAATTGTGCCTTGTCTTTATCCCGTATGATCTTCTCCTCACATAACCTAAACTATAATTGGCTTGTTTGTGTTGGTTAATATGATGTGTGAGTCTACACATTGTAGCTTTATAATATGTGGGAACCAGCTGTGGCTTGATTAGCAACCATGGTTTTAAGAACGGCTTATTTATGATCCAGGCCAATCTCTTGGCAGAAGTGTCCATCTCTGCACATCATCTTCTCATTCTCCCTTCTGTTTTAAATGGCAGAGCAAAAGAGGTGGATATAACTTTTAACTGTATTCATGTTTTTTAGTATGTTGTAAGCCGCCCAGAGTCCCCCATTGTGGGGAGATGGGCAGGGACAAATTAAATAAATAAATTAAATAAATAAATAAATAAATATTGCATGTTGGCAGTTTATACGTGCCTACAACTTCTTCCCTATCTGTCCTATCTTTGTGGTAGTTTTCCTAAACTCTTACAGACATTGACCAGCTGAAACGAATAATGGAAGTAGTTGGTACGCCCAGTTCTGAACTTCTCAAGAAAATATCATCAGAGCATGTAAGTATGATGTATTAACAGCATAATAATTAATTCTTCATTTAATCCATTATATAACTGATACTGACTTCCTGACAGTATTGTTTTCAGTTGCATGTTTTTATCAAGTCATTGTTGGTTTTCAAATCTAAGTGATCTCCAAATGTTAGGTGTTTTTAACAAGATCCCACTGTGGGTTTCTGAATACCAAACAACCAATAAAAGACATTTGATTTCTAGTTAACACATCTAACCAATTTGTGAAGAAAATTCTATAGAGAAACGTTTTTAGGGCAGTGCCATCCTTCAGGAAGATGTAATTTCCACAGTAAGTCTATATTGTCATTTTTAAATGTTCATCATATAAGCTGCATTTGTTTAACATATGAATCTCTATTAACTCGAAGTATATATATTTGAAGCATATTATTTATCTGAAGCATATAAGACATGAAATGTTTTCATTTGACAACTTGCATATTAGAATGATCCAGTCACAGAAAATTTAAATAAAGTTTTATTTATAGACAAATGAATGTTGGCAAATGTCAGTTGACACATTTCATGTGGTCATCTCCCTTTAATGTAATTTGTAGCAAAATATGGTGATTTCGAGGTTGGAAGTAATATCTCTTGGAAGACTGAAGTTGCCCACTATTTACATCCATTGTTCACTTGCGCAGAAATCTAATCATTGTTGGCTTATACTGGCTTCTGACTTGCTGGAGGATGTCTGCTGAAGAGCACACTGCCTGCCCATATATAAGGCTACATTGAACTTCTCATACTTTGCTTATTGTCACATCTCTTTCCATCAGAATTCTGCCAGACATTTCCCAACACATGCCAGAAAATCTCCTCTGTAGTTTTTGCATGCAAGACAGAATGCCACTTTGGTCTTTTTAGTGCTGTATAGTCTCCTTTGACCTTTATAGTGGTGGTCCCCATTAAATGATAGTGACAATGTGCAACTCATGTGGATCTTATTGGAATAGAAAATTATGGCATCTTTGCTGTAATCATAGTTGTCCTTGTTCTCTTTACAGATGTGTATGTAATTAAGGAGGCTAGTAATCTCAGAAATGTTATACTATCTAATTTAAATTTACATTAAGCAGAAATGAGATGAACGAAGATGAAAATACTTTGATCTTCTGTTTCTCATTCTACTGTATAATTCGTAAACTTTATAAATCTTTGGAGACAATTGATTGTAACTGAATGCAGTCACAAATCATACTTTCAAGGGTGAATATTTCCTTTTGATCACAAACTTTTAATTTATGCATGTTTATGCAATTTCACTTTTTCAGGCCAGAAAATATATAGAATCTCTACCATATATGCCTCAACAGGATCTGAAAGTAGTATTTCGTGGAGCAAACCCATTAGGTAAATATTTAATATTTACTATTGTTCTAGAGAGGGATAGTCATTTTAAATGGGGAGGAAAAATCATTACTGTAAATGTCCAAATATCTTCCATTTAATACTAAGACTGGTTATACAGATTGTATTGGGTACAGAGGAACTCCAAATGAATTGCTCCTTCAGTACTATTCTATCTTTAAACCTATCATTATATCTCTTTAATTATATTGTATGTTTGATGTTGAGTATGATGCCTGGGACATCTTTGGGGAAAAGGGATAGTATATAAATAGATAAGAAGGAATAAGAGTAAAAATAGTGATAGTGATTCACAAGCTATTATGTGAATAATTAAAGGATCCTTTATGGCAAGATTCCCAAATGTTTCAAAGTGGTAGGCACCTTTGGAATTTATAGAACGTGTTGTGGGTATATCACAAAACAGGTACTTTGCAAGGGGCTTGTCCATCCACAAAATGAGCACTCTGGGAGAGGGTGTCCAATCACAAAACATCCAGTGTTCACGAGCACCATATTGGGAAACCCTAGATTTACGTAATGCATTTTGGTTTCATGGGATTAAATGTCTCTATCTCTGTCTACCTAGAGACAGCATTAGTTATAGAAAACATTTATGTATAGAAATTATTTCTTTAATATGCTAATGGACAGGAATCAATTCTTTTTTCCATTCAACACAGCTTTTGACATTCCACATGCTTAACAATTGATAACAGAATGCAAAATGTATTGCATAGAATAATATGGCTGCTATGCTAAGTTCTTCATTGGGGTCTCTCTGATTTATCCACATGGCTTATACACCAGCGCAGAGCCTGTCTGGGATCTGACAGAAGCCCTTGGTGGGATCCTTATCCTGCACAGAGCACACATTGAGATGCACCACCCACTGAATCCTTTCACTTCTTTTTCAAATGTCACAGCAAGAACATGTTTCTTCTCTAAGCTTGTATTTAATTGTAAAATAATTTAATTATACTTTATTTAAGTCATGCATCGAGGGATTGTAGGACGTAGGTCCATCCAAGAGCCTTGCAGGCCTGGTTCCACAGATGCCAAAATTGCAGTAGCAAAATTCCATCTTGAATGAACATGTTTGCCTCTTATACCTTGCAGATGGTACACAGTGAACTCTTGTAAGTGCTGCTAGGCATTTATCAGACAGACTTAGAACAATTGTTTCTCTCACCTCCGAGCCATTCTATGGGAGCAACCTCTTTGAGTGACAGATTCTGAGGCTATGATGGCCCCTTCATCTTCATTCAAAGTTCCTACTGTATTTCGAAAATCACTGGGGATAGTTCATCTCAAACACTTTCATGAGCCCGTTTCTCCTGATGGCCATATACAGGATTGTTAAATGTTAACACTAGGTAAATTATTCAGTTAATGGCCAGAATCTGCTAAAAGTTCTGTCTTACCTGGTCCTGATCAGGGCAGAAAGGAGAAAAAGGAGAGGAAAGTGGTGTCCACATAGTGATTTGTGTTTCTAGCCATGAATGAAAATTACATCACATGGGATCTTTCCCTGGTTCTCTCCATACATACATCAAAGCCTTTGGAACTGATTGCTTCCATTTCCATTCATCTCTTTTTATGGAAAAATGGCAGCATCAGTCACTTTGACTCAGCAGGCAAGAAAACTATATTCCTTACATCAGAACCTTATCTTCTTCATGGAGAAATCTCTTTTACTCTTGAAGTCCTAGTCCCAGATTCATCTCCATAAACTCCTTGCTCCCCAATCTCTATGTACCTGCCTAATCCAAATGTGTGAATACACACAAATAGCCACTTGAAAAACTACAGATACTAATCAGAGTAATCAGTTCTTAACTGAGTAATCACTTCTTTCCTTTTGATAAATGAACTGTTGAGTCCTTGGTGCTCTCTGAATTTGGTTGTTTGCTTGCAGGCATTTCATTATCTGACTAGATAACATCAGTGCTAGTGAGTGTAGGGTTTGCTCCCTGTTTATATGCGGTAGCTTACAGTAGAATACCAACTAGCAGTCAGAAGACATAATGAAAACTCCTTAATCACACAACACATGGACAGACTCATCCATAGTTTCAACTGGGAAACTGAGCATCCTAGACTAAGCTAAATCCAAAAATGATAGGGAATTCCTGAAAGCTTGGCATTTAGACAAATCAGCCATCAATAGACACATAGAGATAAACCACATTTACACTCCATTCAAAAGACACAATAAAAAAGCTAAGAAGGAAACAAAAAGACCAGAACACATCCCCTCCAGCAGCCAAAACCCAGATAAGCAGGGATTAACACCAGACAAACAATCAAGCAGAAAACAATACCCTAGTCAAGGAGAAAACCACACCCCCACCAACACAGGAAAGGCAAGCTGCTTTATATAAACAGGGAGCAAACCCCACACTATCTAGCACTGATGATATTACCTAGTTGGGTAATGAAATGTCTGCAAGCAAACAACCAGGTTCAGAGAGCATCAAGGACTCCACAGTTTAACTCTGAGCCACATATATTCTTTTCTATTGGAAATGAAATGAAATAATTTATATCTTAAGCAGAAAGAAAAAAAAACATTGCTGTCTAAGATTAGGTTGGGAAACTTGACAATGAAATCCAAAATATCTAGGCTTTCTTATTAGTTAATATAAAATTGGTTAGCCACTTTGTTAGTTCAATTTTTAATATCCTAGCTGTGGATCTTCTTGAGAAGATGCTCATCCTGGACAGTGACAAAAGAATAACAGCCTCAGAAGCACTTGCGCATCCTTATTTTGCTCAGTATCATGATCCTGAGGATGAACCAGAGGCAGAGCTGTATGATGAATCGATAGAAAATAAAGAAAGGGTTATAGATGAGTGGAAAGGTAAGGAAGTGTTTTCTTTTGTGCTTGAAATGTTAAGAATGCTTAAAACACAACCCTTATTAACTATTGCAAGGATAAATTTACAGAAAGTGAGTGCAGATGTAAAGTAGTTAGAGCCTATATAGCAGGGGCTAAGAGCCAAAAAGGAACCAAGGATTGAATTGTCCCAGAATCTTCTCTTCTTGCTCTTACTTTCTTTTACACACATACAGTATACTCCTTATACACCTTTGATGGATGGATTGATTAAATTTTTTGTACAGGAGCTCAAGGAACTCAAGGCACCATACATAGTTCTCCATCCTTCTGTTTTTCCCCATAATAAGAACCCAGAAGGTTGGACTAACTAGCTCAGAATCACCCAATGAGCTTCCATGGATGGGAGTAGGCCAGAACCTGGGTCTTCCCAGTTCCAGGTCAGCACATTAACCACTTTACCAGACTACCTTTCATATATATTTATTTTAACATATAATTTGGTGGTTAACATGTTTGAGGTTAAAAGAAACCTTCAGCGCCAGATTGCAAATATTGTTTCAGCTAGGGCTACATAACTGGGCTGCAAAACTCAGCCCAGTTTTGCAGACAGAAAGACAAGAACTTGATGACAGCTTAGAATATCTGGTAGTTCTCCATATCTCTTTGGTGCCATCTAACATTCATGTGGATTCTCACCAAGATACGGTACAGTCTCAAGTTTCTACATTCTCTTGATTTGCTGTTGAAATAACTTAGATAAGTACATAGAAGAGTCCTCCTGCTGACCTTCTGCATAGCAGCAAGTGCCATTTAGTTAGCCATGGTCTAGCGCTGGCAACTGCTAATGCCTACTAGATCTGCAGTAATTCCCCACTGAATTGTCATCCACGCTATTTCAAGAGGATATAAATAGATTAAGGAAATTACTTGCAGTGCAGTTTCATAACTTCTGGTGTGTCTTTATCAAGCTTCAGGAAATGCTTTCCAGTAGTGTTTTCCTTCTTTTAAAAGAGGCAGGAAAAATGCTAAAATTGTGTGAAAATCTCGTTTTAATAATTGGTGGATATAGGTTCAAACAAAGGGATACCTGGCTGTTCGTTTTTTCATTAGTACTAAATACTTTGACTGTATGCATTATTACATATACTTTCATTTCATATGCTGAATAATTGAGCATCCAGAAAGTCTTATATTATACTTTTCTTTCAAGACATTTCTAAAGGGTATTTCTTTGTCAGCTCAGTCAACTTCTAAAAAGCCAAAATAAAAAAAAGGGCTTATGATTATTTTTTGAAAATCTCTGTGATTCCTTTTTTTTTTTTTTTGGAATAAAGCCCTAGACAAAGAAACAGTGAAATCTCCTTAAAGTCATTGGTTTTGTTGATATTTATGCTTTTGGCAGCAGGCCATCTTCAGAACAGCTTCTCCTGCTGATCTAAGTACTGTACCAAACAGTACAGTGAATCCCATAGATAATTAGGCTATCTAGGACTTTAAAGGTCAATACAGCACCTTCAGTTGCGTCCCATAGGCAGTTGGTGGCCATGGAGATCTTTCAATACAGGCATCATATGATCCTTTTACCAGTCAGCAGCCTGGCTCCTACATTTTGTGTTTATTACAGTTTCTGGATATACTTTGAGAGTAGTCCCATGCAAAGCACATTGCAGTAGTAACCAAGATGTGGATTACTCTCGCTAGGTCCAGCCAGTTTAGGAAGGGTTATATTTCATGCTCTAGCCATGAATGTGCAATTCTGCTTGGCATCACAGCCACCACCTGCAAATCTAGTGACAAATAGAGATGAAGGAGCACTCTCAAAAAGGAACCCTCCGCTTTCTAGAGAGGCCCAATCTCATCCAGGATAGGTTTCATCTCAGTCGCAAAGTCCATATTTTTCTTTCCTCATAGCATTGGGTTTAATTACAGCTTGTTCTCCCTCATCCAACCCATCATCCAGGAGTTAGACAATAGAGGGCAGTGGAGCTGGGTGTCATCAGCACATTAATGATATCCCACTCCAAGACTTGGAATGACCTCTGATTTTATTTATTTGTTCAATTTCATGCATAAATGACTGAATGACATGATTCATGAAAATCAGTTTCATCTAAATGCACCACATTCTTAATAATTTTATTTATTTATTATTTATTTACAGTGGGACAAAAAAGTATTTAGTCAGCCACCAATTGTGGCATGTTCTCCCACTTAAAAAGTATTTAGTCAGCCACCAATTGTGGCAAGTTCTCCCACTTAAAAAGATGAGAGAGGCCTGTAATTTTCATCATAGGTATACCTCAATTATGAGAGACAAAATGGGACAAAAAATCCAGAAAATCACATTGTCTGATTTTTAAAGAATTTATTTGCAAATCATGGTGGAAAATAAGTATTTGGTCAATATCAAAAGTTCATCTCAATACTTTGTTATATATCCTTTGTTGGCAATGACAGAGGTCAAACGTTTTCTGTAAGTCTTCACAAGGTTTTCACACACTGTTGCTGGTATTTTGGCCCATTCCTCCATGCACTGCTCCTCTAGAGCAGTGATGTTTTGGGGCTGTCGCTGGGCAACACGGACTTTCAACTCCCTCCAAAGGTTTTCCATGGGGTTGAGATGTGGAGACTGGCTAGGCCACTCCAGGACCTTGAAATGCTTCTTACGAAGCCACTCCTTCGTTGCCCGGGTGGTGTGTTTGGGATCATTGTCATGCTGAAAGACCCAGCCACGTTTCATCTGCAATGCCCTTGGTGATGGAAGGAGGTGTTCACTCAAAATCTCACGATACATGGCCCCATTCATTCTTTCCTTTACACGGATCAGTCGTCCTGGTCCCTTTGCAGAAAAACAGCCCCAAAGCATGATGTTTCCACCCCCATGCTTCACAGTAGGTATGGTGTTCTTTGGATGCAACTCAGCATTCTCTCTCCTCCAAACACGACGAGTTGAGCTTAGACCAAAACGTTCTACTTTGGTTTCATCTGACCATATGACATTCTCCCAATCCTCTTCTGGATCATCCAAATGCTCTCTAGCAAACTTCAGACAGGCCCGGACATGTACTGGCTTAAGCAGGGGGACACGTCTGACACTGCAGGATTTGAGTCCCTGGCGGCGTAGTGTGTTACTGATGGTAGCCTTTGTTACTTTGGTCCCAGCTCTCTGCAGGTCATTCACTAGGTCCCCCCGTGTGGGTCTGGGATTTTTGCTCACCGTTTGCTCACAAGATCATTTTGACCCCACGGGGTGAGATCTTGCATGGAGCCCCAGATCGAGGGAGATTATCAGTGGTCTTGTATGTCTTCCATTTTCTAATTATTGCTCCCACAGTTGATTTCTTCACACCAAGCTGCTTGCCTATTGCAGATTCAGTCTTCCCAGCCTGGTGCAGGTCTACAGTTTTGTTTCTGGTGTCCTTCAACAGCTCTTTGGTCTTGGCCATAGTGGAGTTTGGAGTGTGACTGTTTGAGGTTGTGGACAGGTGTCTTTTATACTGATAACAAGGTCAAACATTACTACAGGTAACGAGTGGAGGATAGAGGAGCCTCTTAAAGAAGTAGTTACAGGTCTGTTAGAGCCAGACATCTTGCTTGTTTGAAGGTGACCAAATACTTATTTTCCACCATGATTTGCAAATAAATTCTTTAAAAATCAGACAATGTGATTTTCTGGATTTTTTTTCTCATTTTGTCTCTCACAGTTGAGGTATACCTATGATGAAAATTACAGGCCTCTCTCATCTTTTTAAGTGGGAGAACTTGCACAATTGGTGGCTGACTAAATACTTTTTTGCCCCACTGTATATATCAAATTTGTCACCACCCATCTCATTGAAATGACTCTGGGCAGTTTATAGCAAAAATAAAAATCGTTAAAATATACTATAAAACAGACCTAATAATAAATAGCTTCCGAGCAAGATGGAAAGTTGGGAAATAATTCAAGGGAGTGTCGTCGGAGTGCTAACCACCCCCAAAGCCCATATTGCCCCATGAACACTGGCAGAGTCAGAGCTTTAAACCTTTTCAGAAAGCTGGGAGCATAGGGGCCCATTGCACCTCTGGGGGGAGAATATTCCAAAGGGTGGAGGCAATGGCAGAGAAGGCTCTCTTCCTGGGCCCTGCCAGCTGACATTCTCTCACTGATGGGGTCCGCAACATGCCCTCTCTGCCTGACCGGGTGGGACAGGTTGATGTAATGGGGATGAGACGGTCGCTCAGGTAATTTAATTTTTCAGGTAATCATTTTGCCCAAAAATAAAATATGTGAGACTGGCCCATGAATATTTGAGGCTGGCCCATGAATAGAAAGATCTTCTGGCAGGGATGCATCCCACGCTCATCACAAATCATCTCCCTTAATAATGGGGCCAGTCCCAACCGAGCTGATTTAATCAGCCAGGTAAAGGCAAGGGACAAGCATGTGATGTCTCTCATCCCTCCACAGATCTTATTCACATCCTCAAGATTTATAAGCTGAAATGTATCTAAATGAAGTGATGTCAGTGTTAACTCCATATGACCTACCCAACATGGAAGTCCAAATCAAATGAATCTGATCATTTTTGTCCAGAAAGAATGATAAGAATTTCTCACAATGAACTTAAAATTGTTCTGGCTTCCTGTACCTAATCTTTTGGTTCAGGAAATGCTGCTTGGTATAGAAAAGCATCTCCAGCATGTTTTGTGCAGTCTTAATGGAGCCAGTGAAATGACTTTGCTCCACCACCTCTATCATGGAGTAGGATTTCAGTTGTGCCTGAAAGAGGAGCCCACTCCATGTTTGGTTCAATTTGCCCTATGAGTTCCTTCATTTGTGCTGCGACCCTCTACCAATTGTTTCATGGCATTCAGTTCCCTAGTAAACCAAGATGCTATTTGAACTATGCTAGAGGGAAGAGGATACTTGAGAGTATACTGTCAATCACCTGGGCCATCTCCATATTCCACAGATCGGCTAGAGCTACAAAATATTACCTAATTACACACCCTCCAGTCCCAGCCTGCTGCATCATAGTGTGTCCAGACAGACAAGACTTGGAAAGATTAATTCCAGATCAGCACTTTCATGTAATATTAAATCCTCAATAACAGAAGATTTACCAGCTATTAAAAAGCAGTATCTGTGGATTATATGCACCATCACCTAGACGCTACTGGTTAGACTATTACATGAAAGGGACACTGGGGACCAGCCTAACTTCCTTCCCATTAACTTCCAAGTTGCAGCCTCCCACCATATTTCCTAGAGTTTTCATGTATTTCCATACATTGAACTATTTTTACGTGAAAGCAACAGCATGTTCCTATATCTATATGACAGCACGGTAGTTAACAGAACCCGTTTTTAAAGTAACAAATCTGAGGATGATACACTAAGTAAATTAAGCAAAACAAAATGTTCATACTATATCAGGAGGCAAACATTTTTCATATTATATCTTTTCAAGTTTGTGGAGTTTGCTCATGGCTTCCAAGTTCCATAGCTTTTCAGCTGCTAATATTTCATATTAAAATATTTAACATTATTCTCTCTCTTACTCTTGCTCTTTTTTTAAGAACTAACATATGAAGAAGTGATCAGCTTTAAACCACCCGACTTGAAGATGGATAGCCTTGAAATTGAACAATAAATCCAGACTCCTCTTTTTGCTATGCTTTACTATGAAGACTATAAAACATCTAGCATTGCAATTCAATTTCATATATGACAAGCATAGATTTTACTGTCCAAAGATCTTGGAAAAGCTACAGAAATGCAAGCAGACCATTCTGAAGAAACATATATTGGGGAGGGGATTGCCTTGTACTACGAATGTAATAATTGCAGAACATTAAGAACTGCTTCATTCTGAAAAATGATGCACTGAGGTTTGTCTTTTTAAACTTTGTCTTCTCTGCATGTCCCCAGTGTGATGCCAAAAATGGTGTGTTTTTTTTTTTAAAAAAGATTATTTTCTCAAATTGTACAGTTCACGCATGAATGTATGTGGAGACAAAAATAGAAATCCATAGAAGCAATTTCTTGTTTTTAAGCATTATGATGTTTGTTTTTTTAATTTATAGTTAGTGCCTTTAGGAAAAGGAGCCAGTGTGGTAAATTAGGAATAAAATATACCTGTAGTTATACCTGTAGCAGTTTTAAGGACATGAGTGAGCAACGGTTACAAATCAGTCAAATTTATTGTTTCCTGATAGCATTGAAGTTTGTCGTTGTTTCTCCTGTAGTCCTTGAAAAGTGCAGGGCACATGTTTTATTGGGGAATTTTGCACTACATTGGTCCACAACATAAAATCTGGAGGAATGGAGTTTATCTTACATGCTTGAGCTCTTTTGAAGATCAAACTCTCTGCTAACACACTTTTTTCTGTAATTTTGCAGTGCCTCTCTTTCCATCTCCTTGTCAATAAACTCTTTCCTTTTCTAAATTCCTGTAGCTTTTGTCTGGCAGCTGCATTTTAATCTAGAACAGCGAATATGGAATGCTGTGAATGGGCTGAAAGAGAAGAAGGTTTGGAGAAATCTTTTTTCATCAAAATATGTTGAACATACCAAGTGGGCAGTCTAGCACATGGTACTAGTGAGCATGGTTACATACAGGTTGGAGCACTATGGCCATTAAGAACATAATGGTTCAAAAGAAGATGCCTTCTGCTAATAACCTTGTGAAGTGGGAACCAAAGGACTTTTAATTTGCTCTTTCTGTTCAGCCTCCTTCTAATATGACTTGTTGGGACTACTTGAGGGAATGCCTGGAGGTTAAGATCTGCAGAATAGCCTTCCTCAGTTCTCTTTCTTTACCCTTGAAAATAAAACTGGAAATATCTGATGGTTAGGGATATCTTCCTAGAGATCCCTTTTGGACAGATTGTAGCAAAAATTGTTGAAATCCAGATTTTTTGATGAGAAGAATGAGCACCAATTATCTTAAAGATATTTATCAGGAAAGGGAACAGCAATGAACAATTAATTCCTACCGCCCCATCCCATTATTTCATTTTCTAAACTTAAAGTAGCAAGCACAATCTAGGCAACTGTTGATTTGATTTAAACACAACAATGATAGAAACCTACTTTGTTGAATAAAATTATAGGCAATTTAATAAGTTTTGTCGAAGGCTTTCACGGCCGGAGTACGATGGCTGGTGTGGGTCTTCCGGGCTGTGTGGCCGTGTTCTGGAAGTTTCCAGAACACTTCCAGAACATGGCCACACAGCCCGGAAGACCCACACCAGCCAATTTAATAAGTTGTTAAATATTAGTTATAGAAGAATAGGTATACTTTATATTAAGCATTTGACAACCACTAACTCTGGTCTTTTGGATATTTAGCATTATCCTTTACAATTTAAAAAAAAAATTGAAGGAAATATCTGCCAGAACATTAAAACCATTGTAATAAGATGGCTTGGAGTTTATTAATGATTTGGGGATATGATTTCACAGCATTAAAATATTTATTCTGGAAGAACTTCCTCTGTCATTGACTCATACAACTGCCTGTTTGTGTCTAACAGACTGATACACATAAATTGGTGATGAATTATTTTTATCGTAGTCTTGGAAACGTCCACCCAAGCCACCTGCTTTGCCCCTGGGATAGGATGCCTAATGGACTTTGGTGCCAGGGGAGGCACCAAGACTGTTCAGGGAGGAAACAGGATCCTTACAGAAGAGATTCTTGAGTCCAGGGGAAGAAGCAGCATGAGAAACAAACAAACTCCACCTTAATTAAACTAGGTATAAGTTGTTCAGGAGAATTCCTTTGGCAGGCTTTCAAGATTCTGTTTACAATACCCTAGTAGTAATCATGAAGATGAAGCACTTTCCAGAAATCTAAGTAGATTTTCTTTGAGTTTGCCTGCCTCAAAGGACTTGGTGCTGCCATCCTGTCCATTGCATTCTGTGCAACAAGCCATCCCTCTGCTTCCCCCATCTGTCTTCCTTACCTGGCTGAGCGTCTCTTCACAAATCAGAGCTGTAATTATTTGGGGAGGAGAGGCACCTGGACAGCTCCTGGAGTCCCACAGGGAAGGAGAGATTTGAGGAAGCAGGGTGAGAACGTTTTCTCACGCAGGGAAGCTCCTGTGTAACTCAAGAGGAAATGCCACAACACAATATTTACAGGAATTCCCCTAGAATAACTGCTGGTCAGCAAGTTAAGTAGCTCAGCTGCAGAAGACCAACAGCATCATGGAGATGGAGAACAGCAATGATCCAAGCTGGTGCAGGAAACCTCTCTGTGTCAAAAACTCCTCTGGCTTACTTAGAGATTTACCTAACCAAGGAAAGAGGGCACATCTGTGTATAGGATTCCAAGTTCCTATTTTCAGCAGAATACTGCTAGAGGAAGGCTTTGTCCTCTTTCTAAATACCCCATAAAGCTCTGCCATGTTCATCTGTACATCTAGACTCATAAGTAAATCTAAACCCAGTTCTGCTCAGTTGATGTATTCCCAATTTTACGTAGGGCAATATATAGAAAGAGTTCTGTTTTGGGGGGGGGGGGCATGTTACCCATCTTACCTGACATGTTAAGATTATTTTATTTTGTAGGAATATGCAGGATAAATTTCTACAATTAATTTACACAGCTACATACACAAACACCAAGAAAAAACACATCAAAAGGATGATTTGGATTATTTGATCATTTTCAACCATTGTTGCAAATAAATGAAAACCTTGATAAGAAGGTATATCTTATCAAAACTCTAGTCCTCCTGATGCATTATAAAATGTGGCACATGTTTATTTTTGTTTAGGAATCAGAGCAGTTTGTTGGCCCTGTACCCTACACTAGGCTATGGGGATTGAGGAGCAAGCAAGTTACAAGGCATGCGTTGCATTGTTCCCTGAATATTTCATTTGTACTGTAGGAAACCCACTATCTTCTGCCTAAAGTAGGTGCCTTGCTCTGCCTAAGGTTGGGCTAACCCAGGAGCATTTAGACTGATCTTGTAGAAGGCATAGGGAATGGCCTTGAAGAACAGGAGGAAGAGCTGCTACCAAGGCAACAGATAAGAGGGGCTTGAGCCTAGGCCAAGAAACTAACTTGAGAAAACATGTCAGAAGACCCCTCTATAATTCACACAAAGATAAAATGAGGAAGGGGGAAGCACATTCAGACTTGCAAGATTCTATTACTATAGCTGTTACAATAAAAGTACTGATTTATATGGCATTGGTTTCTTAGTCTGGTCTCCCTTGTTGGGCTGACAAATCTCCAGGTAAGCTGATAAGCAGTATTTCGTTTCTGTGTTTTTACATAAGGCAAACAATTGTCAGCCATATGAAGATCAGACTAAGAAACAGACATCATGTAAACCTAAAGCTACTTTTATTAGAACAGCAATAGTATCAGATTCTTACAAGTCTGAATGTGATTCAACCTCCCTCATTTTATCTTCATGCGAATTAGGGAGATCGGGAGCAGACTGAGGTGTTTTCATAAACTACCTTCTTGGCCTGGGCTCAAGTCACGTTTATCTGAGTGTTGTCTTGGCAATGGAACTTCCTTCTGTCCTTTGAGGCCATCCTCTATACTCACTACAATGATTGATGAGAGTAATACAATTCCTTCTGCCTACAATTTATGTTCCAATCACTGTAGAAGATTAAAATATGCTCATTTCAAAGTAAAATGTGAAAGGTTAATTAGGATTTGGAGGTGAAAAATAAAACCATTGCTATTGTTGCAGAGCAAAGTCTGTGACCTAACCTCTTAACTCCGAATGCATTATTATTGATCCAAAGAAATGGCAGTTTTAAATTTCATAGAAATTAATAGGATTGGAGAAAGTTGTGATGAAATTGTCCTGTTGATTTTAATGAGTCTTAGAGGCAACTAATTTATTCTGCATTGGGGATAATAAATTTAATGGAATTCTTTTCAAAATTATGATGCTTAGTATTAAATCTGCACTTATTAACTTGTAATATTATAGATGTAAATGTCATTGATCAATGGGGCTGACTTCTAATTACAGCTCCAATTTTCTGTACTTGCTTGGAAATAAATCTATTGAAATAAGATGAAATTACTTGTGCAAACATATTCACGTTGGGCTGTGCATGCAGTTGGAAATCATCTTTTTTAAACTGACAAGCATGTGTATACACACACCCAAGCGATAGTAAAACATATTTCTTACTGTGTTTAAGTATTACTGTCAGTTAGCAAATGAATTCACTCTTCTACTGAATTGATTTAATTTTTCCGTTTATACGGTGCCTTTCTTCTAAGGAGCTTAAAGTAGCCTCTGCAGAGCTTATTCTGCAACAGTCCTGTAGGAGAAAGAGACTAGGCTGAGAAAAAGGGACTGATGTGAAATCACCAAGTGTGATATGAAATCATAGCCAAGTGTGAATTGAACTTCATTTTTCCACAGCTTCTTTTAAAAACTTTATTTAGCAATAATACAGCAATAGCAGATGGATAGATTCATTCCCCTCTTTTAAAAGGTATATCAACAATGCTCTGTGCTTGGGTTTTTTTTTTTTTTGGTCTTATTATAATCCTTTTATTTAAAACAAAGGTGTGTTTTCAAAAAAGATAGGGTCTATGAATGAACACATGATTACTGAAGTCATATAATTATGCTCAATATAACATCAGTAAAAGATACTAAGCAGAGCGTATTGTTTTTATGATATAAAAAAATATAAATTGTTTAGCTTTATGCCAAGATCTCCACTATATTATTGTTTATAAATATTAAAAAAAGAAAAACCCTAAAAATAATACAGGTAAATACTTAGTTTCTGACTTCGCCGTTCTTTGTACTACAATCAATTTGCAGTACCCAATGGTGTAAGTTTTAGAAATCATACTCTAAATGTTGGTATTTACCTTGCTGCATAATATATAATATGGAATCCATTCTTGCTTATTTCCATGGCTGTTTTGACACCTTAACCTACCGGGATTGTAAACAGCACACTAGAGTCAGGGGTGTCCAGAGGTGTGATCAAAAAAGTCAATATGGTGGCTGCGAGAGTGCAATCAAAGCTTTGCCCATAACAAATCACAGCTCCATAACAAGCCATCTTGACTTCATTGACCACACCTGTGGACATCCCTGACTTGAGTTCTAGGTTTACAGAAAGAAGTACACAACAGAGCCATCAGTTCCCCTTTGAGATCTGGGCCAGGTCAGACATTCTGGCCAGCATGGGCAAAGTGAAGAAGGTAAAGTCCTGGGTTAGCAACATCTGTACAGCTACAGGTTCCTCTCCCTTTATTAAAAGACAAAAACAAGATCATAAAACCAATTTTATTGTAAGGAAAGCATCTCTGATAATGCAGTGAAAAAGCTTGGGCTTTTGTTAACAGAGCAAAAAGAGGAAGAAGACTCTCAAAAGGGCAAACTCCACATCTTCCTCAAAGCCAGTGAGGAGCATGAAGTGTGTTACTCAGCTGCATGGTGTGCCGTTTTTGAAATGCCTCTAAGGTGAACTCGCATGAGAACAAGACTAAATAAGCCAGTCTCAGTATCTTGGCAGGATTTGAAGGCAGCTGAGCAAATGCCTCTACTATATTCCATCAGGAGTTAAAAATTAATTACTCACAGGTAAATGGAGAACTCTGCCAATGCACACTGACACAGCCATGTTTAGAAAAGTGGTCAAGGTCATTAAGCAGAAATTACTCTGCTGAAAGCATATTTTTCAATTATACAATGCATGTAGCAAATGCACTTTGATTATTGGTGCTTCTGATATAATATTAAAATGTAATCGATTTGGAGACCCCCAAAACCTGATCTACTTCATTCACAGCAGCAGCATTCAGCTGTAGTTACTATACTGTAATAGCACACTAAATCACAGCTGAAAGATTCATGCAGATGTAAATTTAAATATTCACCTTCCTAACCCTTTCCCAGGGCATCCACAGTGCACATTAAAAAAGGCATGGCTTCAATCATGCAGCCAGAGATGCCCCCTTGACTTTTTTTTAACTCCCCCACCCCACCCCAAACATCCCTGCCCTGTTCCCTGCACTCAGTGTAAGATCTTAGATGGACAGAATCATCCACATATAAAAAGCATACAAATAAAGAACTATGAGATCTCTTGGAATAAATGTTCCATATCAACACCATACCAAGTGGGAAGCTTGCTTTCATAGTTAACCACAGCTGGCCCTGGGTTATGTTGGTAGTTTAGAGAAGTAGGAGGAAAATGTTCACAGGAATTCCACTTTTCATGTGGAATTAGGTCTTCCATAGAACCATATTGTTGGAAGAAGTCATTTAGGCCACCTAGTCAAACACTGACATCCGTGCAAAAATCCAAATTAAAACATCCCTAACAGCCTCTACTAACGTAACCAGTAAATGGAATCCCACCACTTTCCTCTGCAACTGGTCCAGTCAAACTGCTCTTATTTGTAGAAAGTTCTCCACAGAATTCAGTTGCCTTCCTGCCATTTAAATCCATGCTTCCACATCCTATTCTTTGGGATTATAGAGAATAACTGTTGTGTCAGCTTTTTACACTTTTTGATAAACTCCAAAAAGTGAATAAATGCAAGAAAAGTAAAGACAAACTCTGAAATGCAGAGAAACCTCATGGTTGAATATTTCACTCTCTTTGGACATGTGATCCTTGTCTTTCAAGGTTACTATCCTTACACAACAAAGAGATTTGTGTAAACTTAAAAACTAAGGAATGATTGCAAATACTATTCAGATAGAGACAACTGCACTGGACTTACACAGTGCTAACTTCGGTTGGCAGGTTACAGCTTCCTGGAAATAATGGGGCGGGGGGGGGATGCAGAAAACAGTTCTCTATTAAAAGGCACCCTACTACTGGAATTCACAACAAATTTGACCATTCTCTAGGTCACCCTAGAAGGATTAGAAATATACCTCCTCTTCTTAGCATTTCTCCTGCTTCATTGCAGGGTTACCTAACAGCAAATTGGCAGTTCATTCAATATATCCCTGATCTAAAGCTATGCAAAACAGCATAGTGAACATAATCTCTGCTAAAGAAATATCACAGACTACAGATGGAAGGTCCTCCTACACAGATTTTGTTTTGTACTTCTGTTATCTCTAGCTCTTGCTTTCCTATTGTCTATGGTTACTCAGACTTCTTAGCCCACTACATGCATATCTTGAAATACAATGTTTGCTAGGGGGAAAAAAAGGCTGCAATCAAACTCAACCCCAGCTCGTGTCATTTTCTTGGTAACGATATAGAAAGCTGGGTTTTCAGCTTCAGGTCTAATTTATCTTCCCAGCCTTGATAAGATCAGTCAGATGCTTCCACTGTTATTTTGCTGGCTGGAAAACTGGTAACAAATAGAGCCACTGTAATTTCAGGAGTCTGGTTGCCAAAGACCAACTTTACTGAAGCAGTTGTTCACCCATCGTGTTCTGTTCCTTACTGTACACAGACAGGATTGTTTTAGGATGTTCTATTTTTTGCTCTGTTAGAACTAGTACTGGCATGTAAGCCCAGAGGTATAATAGGAAATAGGTCATGTTGCCAGTACTTTGTATGATTGCTCTTCCACATCCCTCAGAAAACTGTCTGCTTGAGACAGCGTGAAGTCAACCTTGGCATGGGTAGACTTCTGGGGCCATCTGGAATTGGGGTTAATCCTCTTAAGCAGCAAGTCACCGCAGCTATGCCTTAATGGAAATCCTTGATGGATTATCAGGTAAGGTTCCAGGAGTTTCGTTTCGTTTGCTTGTTTTTTTGCATCTCACAAGCAAGCTCACTGTGAATTAAGTATGACATGCCCAAACAGCTTTCTTCTTGGTGAAGGAATCACTCAAGGCAAGGTGTACAAAGGAACTTTTGCCAATATCCAGTATTTATGGGTGAGTTACCTCTAAGCTTTATTCTTAAGCAAGCACTGGGGGAAAAGATAAGAGCCGAGCCTTTCCCTCTCTAAGTTATCCTGTTTAGGAAAAACCAAAGCAATAGGAGGTTACCTCCTATTTAACAAGTCTAGGCGGGAGAACACCGTTTGGGTGATTAAGATGGTTCATGGGCTATACTTATAATTGATACCCAGACATTTATAGAGATGGTAGAGGGAAGATTGATAAACTGTAAGCAAATGAAAAATAGCAAATTCAGCTGCATTAGTAGATACCTTCAGGGGTATGTATGTATGTATGTATGTATGTAGGTATGTATGTATGTATGTATGTATGATGTATAAATCAAATTTATATCACCGCCCAACTCCCCCACAAGGAGGGACTTTGGGTGGTTCACAACCAAACAGTTAAAACCAATAAAAACAAAAATAGTACAGCATTGTGGTACTATCTGGTACAATAGTACAGTATGGTGTAAAAAAAAACAGTGACATGGCAACCACGATGGTGCAACTGAAGCTCTGTTTCTTCATGTGTGATGCACATAAAAGGAGGCAGTGCTGCAATCCTACTTGCACAGCTGCCATATTGACCTTTTTCACCATCCCCTATGGACACCCCTGGATACCCTTCTTGATTTTCATTTTCTCTTGGCTATCATTGCTTAATTGAGCTCCCCAGCCCAAGAAATCAGTCTTAGATGGAAGGGGGCATACAACTCGAACATATTTTTGCCTACGTGCTCTCCTGTGGCCATCCCAGAAGTCCCCAATTAACCTCCCTTGTGAAGTCGGCAGTAGAGTATATCATGATTCCTTAGAGCAAGCAAAGCAGACCCTGTTTAAGTAAACTTGGCAGCTCAGTGAATACTGACTCTAGGGTTGGGAAGAGTCTCAGGCATGGCATCCTGTGTACTAGCTTTCCTTTTAATCTAAAGGCAAAGTCAAGCTTGACTCCTGGGGGCTGCATAGATGCGGTTTCCTTGGCATCCTTGTAGCTGAATGAAGTTTGTAATTTCCTTCTTCCCGTGTAACCAGCATCCCTGGAATTCCCAGGCAGTCGTCTCCATCAACGTACTAACAAAGTCTGACCACGAGAGCAGCCATTGTTGGCTGGGTGCTATTGCCACCTGCTGCGGCTTAATCTATAGAGGCCAATAACCAAACTTATTGGCTGTGTTCACATGATATTCTCCCAAGGCAAACAGGTTTGACATCAAGACCCCAAGCAAGGACAAAGTAGTATCAGAGGATTTCAACCTCCTAGGACACACAATAGCAGACCTCAAGGTGACTGTTTTGGAAAAGCAGCATTTATACCCCACCACTGAGCAAGAGATTGTTCAAATCACATACATCAAAAGGTTTCAGGCCATCTCAATGGGTTTTTAACACATTACAACCATTAATGGATAAGGTACTTGTAATCTGTTTCACATGTCACTTGCATCTGCATAACCACCTTTCCACCACCACCCACTTTACCCATCAGTCTAGCCACTCTATGCATCTGATGAAAAGAACTGCAGTTCACAAAAGCATATGCCTTTTTAACAGAATTTGTTGGAAAAGGTGCTACAGGGTCCTGATTTTTTACAAAGGTTGTCCCCATCAAAGTACTAACAAAGTCTGACCATAAGATCTAACACAGCTTTCCTCCTAAGATCTCCACAGAAACGGGGTAACCTTATCATGCCCATCCCTCTCTTTCCACATTCTGGCACCTGTGAAGCTTCAGGGGAATGAAGCAATGAACGGAGAGATGCCATTCTTATGGCAGACTCAAATTTTGCAGGCCAAGGTGGATAGATTCAGTTAGTAGCGATGAATGCAGCATTGGAAGAGCTGAAGGACCAGGCTAGGGATAGTTCATCATAGAGAAAATCTACGTGGTCACTAACAGCTGACAACTGGATGGCACAAAAATCAATCAATCAACTTTGCCATCTTTTTTTTCTTTGGATAACATAATGGAACAAGGGAGCTGGCTGAGCTCCAAACAATCCCAGGGCTGTTTTAGACTAAAACTAACCTTACTTTAACCAATTGCTGACTGAGTTTACCTGATTGCACAACATGCTACTTCAACCCACTTGATCCAGTTAAGCGTGCTGGTGGACGCAACCTCAGCCTTAGGCTGAAGGGATCTCATCAGAGGAGATCCCTCTGCAAATGGTAAGTTATATTTATCATACGTCCTGCTTTGACTGGGATTGACCTGGGTTTGCATACCAGCCCGTTTACAAGTCCTGGAAAGTAGGGCAGTACCAACCCCAGAAGGAGCATATGGGTTTAGCCATCTCTTAAAGTTTATGGGCCTTGGCACGCTGCACGGGCAAAGGGGGAACTGAAAAGGTGCTAAACCCCCTGCTGCCGGCTTTACTTGCACAACCAGCTTGAAAATACCGTATAAACCTAGAAATGGAAGTCCTAGGTGGGCAGACCGGGGGTGCGGCTGAGAGCAACTAAAGCGCTGGGGCCACCATATCTGTGGGTCAGGCTGGGTTTGGGAGGCAGTTTGGGGTTTTCTGAGTTTTTAATCGGGACACGCCTACCTTAGGACTTACAGCGCAGTTAACTAGGAGGAAACAATGTCTTCCGTTTTCAGCAGTTAGAGAGGGAGAATCTGAGGGCCCAAAGCTGCCCCGCCCCATATTAAAAAACTTATGTTTGTTCCATTCCTCCAGGAAGCTGCTTTCCAGCATCGCCCCCCTCGCTGAAACGTGGCAACCCAGCCCGGCCTTTTCGAACAACGGGGAGGCAAGAGCAGCCATCCAGGAGCTAGGGAGGGAGCCGGTCCCGTCCATCCCGCAGGGTCCCCAAAGAGCGCGGAAGGAAGGGCGGAGAGCGCGCGCACGTGGCCTGTTTGCCGAGCCAGTGACTGCCGCGCGGGTCTCCTCCTCCCGGGGAAAGCGAATAGGAGAAGGCAAGGGGGGCGCTGGGACCCAGCTCCCGAGACCCCGCAAGAGAAGCGGCGCACGCCCCCGCGCTGCCGCACAAAAGGCCCTGCGCGCGCCGGGGATTAGGAGCGGGTCGAAGCCCCGCCGCCCTTTTCCCGGCTCTCGTTCCTCGCGGCTTTCCTCTTTGTGGCAGTCCGGGGGGGGAGGGGGAGCCTGCGATGTCCGCTCCCAGGAATGGCTTCTACCGCCAGGAGGTCACCAAGACCGTCTGGGAAGTGAGGGAGCGCTACCGGGAGCTGCAGGCGGTGGGCTCCGGAGCCTACGGCGCGGTCTGGTAAGTGGGTCGCCGAGGCTCACGCCAGGCGCCCCTAGTTGCGGGCGGAGGAAAGAGCCCTGAGGGCGGCGCTGCGCTGCTGGAGCGTGGAGTCTGGCCCCGTCGAGGAAGGGAACAATGGCCACTTCGCAGCGCTTCTTCTCCCCCTGGCCTGTTCCGCGGCAGCGGATCCCGGAGGAATGCCAACCCTAGCGCGTTTCCTTCCCCAGTCCTGCGATTGGACCTGCTGTACCCTATTCACACGATACGCTCGACCTGGGTACTGAGGGGATCCGCTTTCTGGGTTCGCTCACTACTTTGCATCAACCGGGGTGTCTTGACGCCAGTAATCAAAATTAACAGCAACATTAATCAAGTTAGGATGCTGTGCAGATTGTTTTTTTTTATTTTATTAGCGTGTCGTGTGAATACAGCATTTCTTTTCCTTCTCCGCCCCGCCCCAGTTGAAACACGCTCCCCCGTGCGTTGAAATTGAACCCAGAATCAGTGAGTGATGTTGGCAAGACCTCGGATGGCTTGAAAGACGGAATCTTTTAACTTGTCCTCTTTTACTATGTTATACAGTATAGAAATAATGGGGAGGGGAGAGAGAAAAGTCACTGCGTAATTTTGGTCGGGGAGGGTGGTCAGTTGCAAACATTAGACATAACATCTTTGGGAGATGGGGAAATCCGAAACAGCCTTGGGCAGCAAACAACAATTTTGCAAAAATGTGGCTGCTTTTGTATGCAATGTTTAACTTTTTTTTCCCAGAAATGTTTTTGCAACACATGCCATTTTGACTAACTGGAAGTGACTCAGTCTTTTGACTTCTTTGCTGCTGGTAAAAAAAGAAAAAAGAAAAAAGTCAAATTTTCTGCTGGAGACCCAGTTCCAAGTAACTTATAGGCAACAACCTAGACTGATCTGATAAAAATTAAACAAGCTTGATCTGGTTATATGGATGGGAGACCACAAGGAGATACTATAGCTATAGGCTAGACTGGGAAGTTGAAAAAGCCTTTCAGAGAAATGCAGTGGCAAATTGCTTCTGTATTACTGCCAAAATGCTATATGGATGTGTCCATGAAATCCCATTACTTCCTCTCCTTTCTTTCTTCTTCCCTGTCCCTTTTAATGCTTTGTTCTGTCATTTCCATAAGCAATTACTGGCTTTCTCTCTTCTGCTGATTCTGAAATGGGAATAGGAAAAATGGATGTTTTACTTCCTCTGGCAGGTGGCATGATGGTTGATGTAATCAGCAATTTGAATGTGTGACAAAGCTGTACTTCTGGGACCAGTTATATTTCTGACAGAGATTTTGGAACATAAAATACTAGAGTCTTGATTTTAATCTTCAATTGTTTTGGAGCCTATTCTGCTTTTTCTGTTCAGGGTAGCCTTATGACCTGGCCAGGTGGATACCTCTCTGGCTCATTTTGGTGTAGTTTGTTCATTGAGTGAACTAAATGGAAGTGAATTTAGGTGGAGAAAAAGCTTCAAGTGGTCTGAATGGGATTAACTAGAAAAATAAATAATGTTGGGCCCCTTTAAATTTTCCAGTTTGAAGCCATGCATTCTAAATCGAAAGAAGCTGAACTGAGCAATGTGTGAAGCAGTGTTACTGAATAATAACAATTGAAAAGAGTAATTTTTGTAGCTGTGACAATACCCAGGAACAGCAGATATGAAAAATGGGAAAAATTACAAAATACTGAGTTTAAACAGTAAATAAAAATAATTTAAATTTTTTTGTGAAGTCATTTCTGTAGTTATTGATGCATTAGGCAGAATACCAAACAGATTTAATAAATGTTTACAAGCACTAAATATTTCAACTATATCAACTGGATTTACCAAATGCTCCACATTGCTGGGCACATGTTCTATCTTAGGATATAAATATACTTGGATCTACTATGTATGTATGTATGTATATGTGTGTGTGTACACACACACACACATTCTTGGATACACTTGGCTAATTCCTAGTTCTGGCTAGAACTTGAATTTCTAAAGAATACCAATCAAAGGTGTGATTCTTTTTGTTTATACTGTGTTACTCCTTGAATTTAAGCAAAATAATAATAGAGCCCTAACAGATGTAAAATGATTGAAGAGTTCAAAGGGATACAAAGATTGGAAAGGCTTCCTAGGTTGGCATCACTTGTGCATTTTACTGTCTAAAAGGGAGTCATTGCATCCCTTAACTCCTCCAGCCCCAACCCTACAAAGGACAAGAAATTTAGGCCCATCCACTCAGGTGAGTCTAAATAAGTGCAATTGAAGTAGCAGCCTGCAGCTTCAGAAAGGTTGCCTACCTCTGACCTATAATCTTCCATATATCCAAGCTCTATAAGCTACGAAGAATCTTACCCTTCTGAAAATGATTTCAAACTGCTTGAAGAACAGGTGGCAGTTGTGGCTGGGTGGATCTCTGCACGGTTGCACCTGGTGCATCAGCTACAATCTTTTCTTACAGTCACTCATGCTTTCCTCACACCTGTTTGGATTATTGCAATATGCTTTCTGTGGGATGGTCCTTGAAACCACCTGGCAGCTTCAGCTGGTCCAGAACGTAGCAGCTTGAGTAGTCATGAGAACACCTAGGGTCCCTCATGTAACACCTCTTTTGAGAACTACTGCTTATCAGTTTCCTTGTGAGTGCAAGTCAAGGTGCTGGTTGTCACCTTTAAAGCCCTACACAGCTTAGGGCCTGGGTGTCTACAGGATCTTCTCCCAGTGGCTTCTACCTGTCCAATAAGACCTAAAAGAATATCTCCATCCTCCTCAGGAATGTCATCCCCAGGGACTAGTGTTCTCAGTTGCCCTGTTTTGAAACAGCGTTCCCCTTCAAGTTTAGACTGCCTTGAATTCTGTTGGCTTTTTGGAACATATCAGTATATGGCCTTGGAAGTGGGAGGGAGTGGTAAGCCCTCTTGTTATGGGTTGTGTGTGTTGTTTGGCTGTTCCTCAGGTGCTGGGGTTATTGTAGAGGAGAATGTAAGTCACTCAGAATCCTTTTGGGTTGGAGTGGCATATGGCCACCAATAAATAATAAATTTTGTGGTTGAGCGTGTCTTACCTCCCATTTCTAACCATGTTAAAAGTTTGGTTGAATTAAGTCCAGATATTAGTTTGGGGGCAGTTACTGTGGTACACTAAGTTTCAAAAGATGCTTTTCTTAGGAGAAGCCTTCAAGTCAGGGTTTGTACTTGTTTTTTCTTAGCAATGAGGCCCCTGCGCTGTTCTACTTAGCTACAGAAAGTGGCATATGCACGATGCATGTACAGAAAGGGCCACTGGCTCAAGCAAAGCCATGTGTGAACCATCAAGGCAGGGTGTGTTGTGTCTCTCTCCCACGCAAAACATGATCTTAAATAGTTACCCCCTGCTGAAGGATCCTAATTCTTTGATAAAAGTGTCTGTTTCTCATGCAGAAGTTCTCTGGCTCCACTTAAAAAGATTTGATGGAAGGTGATGGAAAAGATGTGTCAGTGCCAGTTAGAGAAATGATACAGCTTGAGCAGTTTCTTACATTTCTTGTTACAATATGACTCTATAACTGACAAACTTATAAATAAGCAAACCTCTTGCCACAGCAATAGTTAGAGCAGGTCAGAAGCAGCTTCATAAGTGAAGCCATCCTCATTAATTCATAGACACCTTTGTAGCACAATAGGAGCTGAATCTTTCCACCTTACTAAGTTGATACTATAGACCATTGGTTCTCAACGAGGGCAGTACCGCCCCCCGGGGGGTGGTGGGAGGATGCTGAGGGGCGGTGAACTTGTTTTGGGCAGTAGGGGGGCGGTGGGCATGTTTTGGGCGGTAGAGGGGCGATGAGCATGTTTTGGCATTCGAATTTAATTTTAAAACTCCCTAAAAAATTTATTAAATCGATTATCCGGTTTACACCATTTGTACCAGCGATAAAATGAACTTACGCGACGGCTGCCCTCACGCACTTCTAAGAATGGTGAGACGAATTTGTATTCTAGGTAGGATGACCTTGAAGAACTCGACACTACGATTCTTCTCCGATCCCAACCAGCACAGCGCATGCGTCAGCTGTTTTCCCACGCAATTAATCGCAGCGCGTGCATCAGCTGTCTTCCGCATGATTAATCGCAGTGCATGCGTTGAGCTTCCTTTCAATATGAATGTTTGATTTGACCCGTGTTTCTTGAGTTGCTTTTTGTTCGCTTCATTTTTTTTGCATTAGTCATTTTAATTTTAATAAATGCAATTACCTTCCAGGGCAAAAGTATTGCATTAAATCGAACAGATTTGGTGTGTAAGTCTACTGAAAAAAATTACTTAAAATTTTTGCCTTTTATAATTCAGTAACTCCCCCCCCCTCCCCAAAGGGTGGTGTTGAAAAATTTTCCGCTCCTTAGGGGGGCAGCAGCTTCAAAAAGGTTGAGAATCACTGCTGTAGACATTTGGACTTAACAGGTCCATGTGCCTTCTCTGTCTACGTCTAATTCAGCTCTGTTCCTTCTTCATTAAGTTCAGCCATTGACCAGAAAAGTGAAAGCAAAGTGGCCATCAAGAAGTTGTACCGCCCATTTCAATCAGAACTTTTTGCCAAACGAGCCTATCGGGAACTGCGGCTTCTGAACCACATGAAGCATGAAAATGTGAGTATCTACTCTAGCCAACCTTTCATTCCACAGTTAAGATAGCCCTTGCTTGCTCTAACTAGTATCCTGACTCTAATAGGAGCTATTTCATAGAGGCTAACTTTTATCTAGATGTTCTAAATAACTGCATTTTTTTTTTTTTTACTATGCCTCCTAAATGAGTAAGTTTTGAACAACTCTTTTCATTCCTCCACTGCCTTATCAGCTATATTAGTTACAGATCATGAGAAACCTGGTATGGTATGAAACCTGGTATGGACAACCTTGTTTGACAACTTTAGCTTAGCACCTCATAAAACAAACAAGCTTCCTTTTGTCCCAGCGTGGCCATGAGATTGGAAGCATCCACCTCCATTTTCATTCACCTGCAGTTTGCCATTAACTCTGGGCCCAAACCTGGGATAATCTAAGCTTAACCAGAACAACCTCAAATCATGTGCTAAAAGTCATCAGCAAAATCACCTATTTAGGCTAACACAATTTTTTGTGTTTCCTGTCTTCCAAAAGCTGTTCCTCTAGCCTTAACCTCCTTCAGCCTTAAGACACACTCATAAAGGGACTACTCAATCCACAAAAGTTTATTGAACATTATTTACTGAAATAAGCCAGTCTGAATTGGTTAAACGAGTAACAGTTTAAGATCCAGTCTTCAAAGTCTGTTTAATATCTTTTTTCAATTCCAGTTTTAACTAATCCCATAGCTCTGATAAAAAAGGAGGGGAGCAGATAGGTGAAAATGCTAACCATAGTTTAATATATAGCTTAATATTACACAATGCCAAATGAAAAAAAAATCCTTCATAGTTAACTTAGAAGCGTTGTGAAGTCTAATGAACAACTGGTGTCAGTTTGATCTGCTGTTCACCGAGGCCTTTGGCTGAATGGTATTGCTGTGTATTTCTGTTTCTGTGGTATTGCTGTTCTAAATGCCTGGAATTCTATAGGGCCTGTGGCTTTAAACACATTTTTAGAAATTTTGTTGACATTTTTCTTTTTAATTCTAACTGATTTTGAATATATCGGTAAAGACTTAATTGAATTATTTTTGTGATTTGCAATTACAGCATTAAGAAACAATAGAAATTAGAATAACAGATGTTTAATTGGACAGAAACGTAACAGTCCTGTCAAAAACACAGAAGAATCAACGTGTATAACAAAAACCTTCTGCATTCTGCATGATATACTCCTGAACACTAGCCTAGCTGTGTTCAGACAATAAATAAATAGATAGTCTGCCATCATGTCTGAACACAGCTAGGCTAGCGTTCAGGAGTATATCATGCAGAATGCCTGTTCTCCTTGTCAGATTTTTTTAGGCTATAGAGACCAAAGGTTTTTGTTATACACATTGATTCTTCTGTGTTTTTGACAGGACTGTTAAGCTTCTGTCCAATTAAACATCTGTTTTGTCTAGTTATTATCAGTATTGTATGGGGTTGTGAATCAGGGGCTGAGGAAAATAATACTGTCTTTTTGCTAGTTATAAATATTCAGTTTCACTCAAGCCATAACTTGAGTGGAACTGAATATTTATAATATTCAATTGTTTTGTTACAGTTTCTACTCCAGAGTTTTTGATTTAGCATTGCATTTTAGTAAGGAGCAAATAGAATATATTTTGAATCCATTAGCTACTCTTTTTCATCATTACTCTTCTTCTAACTATTGTCTGCCAAGCAAGTAAATTAGCAGGTAAGAATCAGGCAGGTTTTGTATTTTCCTGCAAGTTAACTTGGCCATGGTGTTCTTGATGGGATGTACTAAATCAAGGTCAGCAACCTTTTTTTGGCTCCTGCCTTTGTCATGTCTCACATGAACTCTTGTGGGATCATGAATTTTCATGAGAATGTGTAAGATTTTGCAGGCTTGCAATATTTTATCCATTTGTTAAATATTTGGGGAAGGGGTATCCATGTATGCTCTGTTGGTAAACCAAATCAAAAACGGGTACAAACCTTTAGTGGCCAAGGACCATACTTAATAATTCTGGAGGAATGAAGTCTGCAAAGAGCTTTACATCTTCCAAGCAGACAAGAGTTAGCAAGGGGCAATATAGTGCGGGTCCTTATTTTTTAATTGTGATAAATCTACTTTAGGATTCTTTTCTTCTGTTGCCTACCTCAAAATGGCAGGAGGCCCTGCTGTCACTTTGCAGCAGGTACAATTACTGTAGAGGAATCTCTGAAGATGCAGAAGTGGAGTTGCAGGTCAATGGTTTTCTTTCCTGATCTAAGGGGACATTCCCACAAAGCTACGCAGAAAGAAACATCATCTCCATTGACATTCTTCTTCATGTGGAGCTTTTGTAACCTTGGGAGAGGTTTTGGGGGTGCTGCAGAGGTAGAGATGGGAAACCTCAGTTCTGCATTTTGCTCTCAGTTGCTCAGATTCAACGATACACATGAGATACATGCAATATATACCATACTAATGGTAACACCATTCCTCTATAGCAAAACAAGTCCTGAAGTCACTAATTAACATTTCACATGTGAATAATTGCAATGACAGTATTATTATTATTATTTTCTTATTTGTGTTTCCCCTTCTTCTGTAGGTAATTGGGCTTCTAGATGTCTTCACACCAGATCCTTCACTGGATAAATTTAATGACTTGTGAGTGCATAATTTTGTGGAAAATTTTGGATTGCATGTTATGATTTGCACTAAAATAGATGCTGATCTCAATTGCTTCAGTATTTATATTGATGGAATTATTGTTCCTTCTTGGTTAAGCTTGCTCTGGAGTTAACTGGAACAGTTTGGAATCTGGTTCTTTTTATTAGGATGCATTAATATATATGTTGGTGAGCCTTGTCATTATGCTGGAAGAATCACACACCTATATATAGAATAAAATTGACATCCCAACCAACTATGACATGCACCCTATGATCTTAGAAACAGATGTTACCTCTTTACAGCATTAAGTGGAAAATTAAACTCCTGAAAGGTTTTACTTCTTTTAATGGTTAAGGTTTTACCAAATATAACTTGAGGACTTTTAGACCATATATCTACCAAATAAAATGTAAACTTGCACATTGATGCTCATTTTGTTTTCCAATGCTGATAATATTGCTGATACAATTGTTTAAAATAACATATGTCTTATTTTAAAGGTAATTCATTTATTCATTTGTTAGGTTTATGCCCCACTTTTTGTTTTATTATTAGACTATTTAAACATTTGATTCAAACGCTTGAAAAAAAAGAATTGGTATTTATAATGATTAGGTATTGGGAGATCTGGTTGCTTATTAAAAAGTGGATTGGATTAACCACCTTAAATGTAAAGCAGCTTTTTCCTAGTTGTCAAAATGAGGTGTTGATCCATAGTTTCTGCCATACTCAATCAACATATCAAATGGCTGAGGGTGATAGATGCTGTAGTGTGCAACACTGGGAAAGTTTAAGCTACCTCTAAAAAATAGAAATTTGCTATTTTTCCCTCCCCATGTAGCTGGGGAATTCGGTGAAACTTTTATTAGTTATTTGGGTTTGTACAATTAATTGTTTCCATAAATACAGTTTATTTTTTTTCCTCTGCTTTAAATTAGTATTGAATTTTGCATGGATTTGTCAGCTTTTAAACCTGTTCTGCATTTTCTTATTACATGTGTATACAGTAATATCTACCATAATCTACCATAAATGTATTCATATAAACAGGCTGCAGTAACGATGTTGCTTCAACTGTTTTTAATCATTAACTACTTATATATTATTGCAATAGCTTGTGAGCTGTTCAGTCAGCTTTGCAATATTCATAAACTGTGGCACATTAGCCATAATAAAATCATGGAGGAAAGCACACATCAATGTTTTCATTATTCAACATTTGCTAGCACTCCAGGCCTGGTTCCTTGCTTATCCTGGTTTTTTATCAGAAATCTCTGCTCTTTCCTTTGCACTAAATATAGCCCTTGGAAGCTGAAAATTATCTGCTTTTTCTACCCCCTTTTTATGTGTTTGGTCAGTTTTCTGTAAATTTCACTGTTCCCCTTTGAATTTAGAATAATTGATAGGGTGCAGATTGGAATTTTTGTAACAGCCTAAGATGATCTTAGACACGTTTAAAATGTTAAGTACCTCCCATTTAATTTAGTAGGACTTACTTCAACTTAAGCATTAATGATATTTTGTCACTTCTGCCAAGCAGGATAATACTCCTCCGTCTGCCAGAACTTCTCACATTATCTCTCCTGTTCCAAGGCCCCCAAGTCTTGAAATCTCAAAGTCACTTCCATTGCAGTCTTCATAAAAGCAAGTGGAGCAATCTTGATCTTTTTATCAGCATTGGGCTGGACATGTGCCTCTCCTCTGATATTGACAGGCAGGTGGCAAGCCTTTGAATCAAGATGGCCTCCCATTGACTTTCTTGGTAGCAGTATGGAAGCGGCTTACATTGCCTTCCTCTAGGAAGTGTTTAGTGTTGCCTGTGGGTCCTGTGGATCTCCAGTCCAAGAACTAGCCCTGCTTTAAGGTGTTGATGGCACATAATCAGGCACTCATGATCGGGAATCTCTCCCTGGTTTATACAGATATTGGCCTTGTATATAGAAAACATTAAATCATAACGTGGTCTGTTTGTTTTGGAGTTTATTATACTCTGCAACCCACCACAGGAAAGAAACCATGGTGGTTGGTTTATGAAGCCTGGTTGGTTTTAATTATTGATATTGAAAAGGTTGAACCACAAATCATAGTTTATTCCTGATTTGTCTTGATATTCTCCCCCTAATCTATATATTGTTTGAAGAAATGGAGGAAAACAAACCAGGCCTTGATTAATTTGCTGTTCAGCTTGTCTGGCTTGTTCCATAAAGGGTTGTTAAAACAAAATCCTGACATAGACGAGGTTCATACATTATAATAAATCATAATGTAGTTTCTTCCATTTTGGTTTGTATGTTGTATGATCCCAGGCATTGTGGTTTATATAAGAAACTGTGGGATAGCACATGCATGAATCAGGCCTCTGTGTTATGTGGGTCAAACAATTACCTTTTTGCACATAATGAATTTGTAGACTGTATTGCTAGATTCTCTGTTCCTTCTTACGTAGTATGCATTCATCACCAGCATGTCTGCCTTTTTAGTAATAATTTTATGTTGGAAATGTGGGTTTAAAGGATTGATTTATCTGTATATGTGTATGAGATGCTCAGTCATCCCCAGCTTCCACTCATCTTGATCTTGATCCAGTGTGCCTTCTTGATAAATGGATGTCAGCTGAAGCAGCTAGATGATGGAGGGATCAAAGGAGTGGTTCTGCATCCTGTCTCCTCTAGCTTGGCCCAGTTTTTACTTATTACCTAATATAAAACTGTGCTTACTGTAGATAGTGTTATTATCAATTGACATTTCTTATTCTAAAGCATAAATGGTTTGTGGTGTTCAGTAAGAAAAGAAAAGAACAGGAAGCCTTTATATAACATAATGGCTTGCAGAATAGTGCATTTGGTGGAAAATAGGACGCATTTATTTTACATGGTTATTTTATAATCCAGAATAAATTCTGTCTTGTTCTCAACCTGTGTAATACACTTCTTTTAGAAAGATGTTTTGCCACCAATTCTCTAGATTTTTAGGAAAGGCATCAAGGCACATCTTTTTACATTGACCTTTTCATCACTTATATTCCATTTTAGTGTTAATATTTAGATTTATTCTTTAGTTTTTCTACACTGCCCTCATATTTTCCAGTAGAAATCTTCATAATCTGGAATGACTCTACATTATAATTTGCTACAATATTATGATTAGACTTTGTAATTTAGTTTTGTTCATGTTTGCCTTTTCATTTTAGCTACCTTGTTATGCCATTTATGGGAACAGACTTGAGTAAAATAATGAAGCATGAGAAACTAACTGAAGATAGGATCCAGTTCCTGGTCTATCAGATGTTAAAGGGCCTAAAGGTTAGATCTCTCTGTTTTCATTGTTTTTGTTGGTTTTTTGTCATCATTTTCCTGAGACCCAATATAGACATTCCTATGATATGGAACCTGCTTATGCAGGTTTCTGATCATGATGTGCTTCAGTATGATGTAAAATTACATCTTCATTGACATACAGAATTTGAAATCAGGATCTGGTTTTGCAAATCCTGACTGTGAGGGAATTTTGATGGCCTCATGCTACATCTTCATTGGTGAACCTTTCTCCTCCTCATTAGGATTTGGATTTTAAATCCTATTAGGTTTATAAATTTTGATTATTTGCACAAAGCCCTTCTAGTTCCTTTCTCAATACTAAGTTTAATTAATTTGAAGATAAGTGTGAAGATTCAGTTTAGTCCATTTATTTATGAGCCTTATTCCTATTGTGCAGAAAGTGAGGAATCCTGGCAAAGAAATAAATAAAAATAAACTGCTTTCTGACTTGTCTGAAGCTGGAGTTACAATTGATTGGTCCTCAAAAATCCAAGATCGGCAAGCCACCTTTAAACCATGTTGTAAAATTGTTTTGAAGATCCTGGATTATTTGGGAGCAATCAGTTACTCTTCTAGGTTTGGGCCTAATGGTAAATTATCCCTCCTTTCACTCTGGACTGTGATTTCCTTGCCTGTTTACCTCTTTGTGTCTAGTCTCACTGCCTGTGTTATCAAAGTTTAACAATCCAACCCAACAGCCATTGAGTTAAATCTGCCCTTATTTGTATTCAGGCACATCAACTCTCTGTGTGACTTTTGAGAAGTGTGAATATGAACATCTTTGTGCCAGCTTTTAATTGAAACATTGAAAAAAAAATTTTTTAAAAACCTTTTAAAATCTTATAGTTATTCCAGCCCAGTTAAGGAGTGCATACATAAGAATGCAGACTTTTGTGGTAAGGCAGTAGCAGGTAAAGCAGGAATATGGATTCTCCACCCTGATCTGGTGGTACCCAGGACTCTGCAGACGCATTCCCAAATAATTTCTGTTTGCACCAGTCAGCCTTTTGGGAGAAAGAACACAGGATTTGCTTTAGTCCTTTTCTTCTTTCCACTCAACTGGAACCAGACCAGACTATAAAATCTGTCTGTCTGTCTATCTCATAAAAGCATATTCTTATCAAGTTTTGACTTTATAGCAAAAGAGACAAGGTCTTTCTAAGAAGATTTGCTCTTTGCTCTTGCTGCCATGTAACCGTATACTCCTCAAAAGGAATCAAATAAAATCACTGTTGATTTTAATTTATTAGCTAAAATCCAGAACTTTTCTCTAACAATTGCATCCTTCCCTAGATGAGCAGAGCTTCCTTATACATAATAGTTTGGAAAAAGGAAGACAAAGGGCATACATGTGCAGAAATAGGATTTGAATATGGATGCCAAATGTCACTATTAAATAATATAACATTTCAGCCCTTCACATTTCATATTCCTCCCTTTGCAGTGCCAGAGAGTGCAACTCTCTGATTCCCTGGAAACCTTGGGGGGGGGGAGGGAGGGAGGGAGGAAGGAAGGAAGTTAATTTATCTTGCAGTCAGGTTTAGCTCTTGGCACTGCTGAATTTAACCAAACAAGGAAAACTTCCTGTCCTGGCAACAGTGGCCCTTGATTACCTCCGATCTCATGTAGTGCTCTGGTCCTTTAAGCCAGAAAGCCATCTCCGTTGCAACGTGCAATCTGAGCCACATGCAGGGAGAACTGGAAAGGCAGAAATATTGTACCTGGTGTTTGCTGGGAAACAACAACTGGCTGTCTTTCATGTTTGTTTAAATTGCCTATTAACAAGAAATGAAAGCTCTATCTTTCCGAAAAAGAAAAGAAATGGGACAATGTGTGATATTGCAGTATAGTCATTGGGATTAAGAATGGTTCTGTGTATTTATTTGATTGATCTGCCTTTCTTCTACAAGTTTGAGGATGTGGATACAGAGCATTCCTCCTCCTACAACAACCACCCTGTGAGATACGTTGAACTGCAAGACAGTGACTGACCCCAGATTACCCTGTGAGCTTTCATGATTGAGGGTGGGACTTGAACCTGTGCCTTCCAGTCCTAGCCCATCACATTGATACTACATCACAGAATCACCAGCAGGAATCTTTGTTTTTCCCTGTTTGTTGTTAGCTTGTTAGAAAGCTTTGCTTATCTAAGAATATTTCCATGACAATCCTTTCCTACTCTAGGACTAGTAATTCATTTCTCCTACACAAAATATACTGTGGATATGTTGTGCAAACGTAAGTGCCCATGCTAAAGTTTCAGATGTTTCTTCTTTCTCCCTAAGTACTGTAGTAGAAAGAAGTGAAAGGCTAAGATTAAACTGGCTGAATGTTCTGCCACAGTGATGGTAACTCCATATCATGTGTTGAAATAAAACAAGGACAGAAATAGAATCCAAGAAGAGCGATGGTGCAGAAAAGAGCCATCCCAGCTCTGTTTTGCAGATTCATTTTATCTGGATGTTTAGTGCTTTCAGGGAAGAAGGACAAACAATTGGTCTTTGAGCTATAGTTTGTAAGACTGTGGTTTCCTATATGTGTAGATAAAGTGAAGTCTTGGTCTGTAACAAAGAGATAATGCAGCAGCTCTTACAGTTAGCAGTGTCTGGTTTGATAGAAGACTTCTGAGTTTTCCATTCTACTGTGGAAAGGTGACTTACTTATGTTTCTCCGTCTAGATTTCTGGTTTCTGACAACTTAAACTAAGATCAGCTTCTAGGTCGGTTGGATTGTAATTTCCATAAAACGCAGCTGTCTTGTCCAGAGTAGAGGAGGTAGGGGTCTTTTTGAGTTGAAAGACAAATTTTAATTTTGAAAGCTTCTGGTGGACACTCTGGCAAAATGGCTGCTCTATGTGAAATCTAAGGGATGTTATAGTGGGGGCATCCAGGTCACAAAGTAGCCATTTATGAGAAGGCATTTATGATGAGCTGTTCTGTGTCACACTCTCTAATCCTGCAAGATGCTCATTACTGCCCCAGATTACCTTTATCTGTTAACAGTTGGACAAACTTGCAAAGCATAGCATTGAAGATACCCAGCATTTTGATTCCTAAGAACTACAGAGCTTTTGTGGGGCCCAGAGGCATACCTATAAATACTAGGCAAAGCTACAACCTGGTGTTTTGCTTAGCAGAATGCCTTTTTTAAAACTAAAAAGAAAGTCAGATCAGGATGGGATGAGTATTTGCACCATAGTGATTCGCTGTGGATTATTTTTGCCATTGCCTTGCAAACCTTTGGAACAAAAAGAATGTTTCGATAGCAAATGGGTAAAGTATTTTTGTTTCTTTCCACAGTACATCCATTCATCTGGCATAATTCATAGGGTAAGTAAAACACGTCAGACTTTTTTGTTTGAATAGCTTTAGGTATTCTTCTTATGGAAGCTAACCAGAGGAGAGATTCACTTCAAACACATATCCATGGCTACAAAGCTCCCTAATGGTCAGTTGATTTCTGCACAGAAATATATACTCAGAATTTTTATACTGAAATATAGAACGAAAGATAACTCTTTTATTGCCCAGATTCAATTATTGATACTCAGAAGGCATCTTTGAAAAAGTCTTTGCTTATTTTAACGAACACTTGATAAATTATTCCTTGGGTTCTTTGATGTACTGTTTGCAATGTCACAGCTTAAATGCAAATTAAACTGTATCCTTCAGGAATTATTACAATAGCTATTGCCAATTCAGTATGAATGCTGTGAATAGCAGAGTCTTCTTTTGTAATTGATTAAAAAGAGATCAGGATGTTTGCATGCGTGTGATATTTTCAGTTTGCTCAGTGGAAATGTTATAATGTACTGATATACATGCACACAGATGTTTGGCTTTGGAATTTTTTTTAATGCAGTTGCTTGCTACCTCGGCTTCTGTAATTGTTCAGTCGCTACCAGGGAAGTTTCTGATCCCCCAAGCGTCAGTCTCTGCATTCATATTTGGCAACAGGCCAGTCCATTTGCATTCTGGGCCATTGTTTGGACCTGTTCTGAACAACCAAAAAATTGCCTGCCATTGAAAGAAACACTTCCAGTTATAGATGAATTTAGTTTCAGATTTCTTGTTTTAAACATCTTCATAGGATTTAAAACCTGGAAACCTAGCAGTCAATGAAGACTGTGAGTTGAAGGTAAGAAAATGAATACTGTAGTTGCCTTTTCACATACAGTATTTCAAACAAACAAACAAACACTGTATGGAACTTTGTGGGAATTTTCAGAAGTAAATGTTGGGGAATTTGGAAGTACAAAGAGAACAAATGAAAAGCATTTAAAAATGAGAACAGGTTGCAGTCTGTAGCACTATTGTGTGAAATAATAGAATGTTAATGTCTGCATGCCTGGAATAACTCCAGATTTCCTGGCTAAGGGTACACTCTGCAACATTGCAAATATGTAGGGATGATTGCTTATAGATTAAGTTGCTAGCATGTTACAGAAGCTTAAGCTTGACTGTTTTCATACATAATTATTGGATTTCATCCCATTGCTTGTAAGAAGAAAGCAGAACCAAATTCTTGTCTTTTGCAAAAAGTATTTGCATTAAGCTGTGTAAAATAAGATACAAGCTGTAGACATAGCATGCACTCCTGGATTAGGGTAGCAGGAATAAAATCCTGAGTAGACGATCTAGGGCTTTTCACTTAGTAAGGCTTTAGTTTAGAAACTTGAGCACCCTTAATAAAGATTCCATTGATGGAGTTCATGTAAACAGCCTCAGCAATTAAATTAGTTTTGAGTTAATATTGTTAGTATAGATTGGCTGAAGCTACAAGCAGTTTGGTGTGACCTTCAGTTTGGGTGCATGTTACGACCATAGCTGGTTATTGAGTTCAGGACTTGTGCAAACTCATAGCAAAACAGACAGTCTTTCCAACAAGCATTATTCCCTAGGACAGCACATTAACTCAACATAAATTGCCTAAGTTTTTGTTAGAGCATGATGTCTGTGCTTAAACAGCCACACTATTTTTAGAAATATTCCAACAGAAAAAGAGGAAGGAAAGAGAGGGTTAGATATAAAATATTTTCATGGAAATGCTGTAGCAAAATCCCCTGAAAGCACAGAGAGTTTCTTACCTGCCAGCAGTTAAACTGCAACATTAATAGAAGAAAGCAATTAAGCGCTTTATTTCATTTTTCTTCATTTTTGAAATCATAAAAGTTTAATTTAAAAAATTGCATTGAGTTGGATCCACATTTTGGAATGTGCAATTATGAGCAGTGAGATTGATTTTCAAATACTATTTCCATCACCTTTGGGGATAATAGCCCTGAACCCTGCGTAACACCTGAGGGCAAGGGTCTCTGAACCTTTGCGTTGCATTTTGGAGAGGCTGATAATGGGGGAATAAAATCTATTTCTGCCAGCTGCATTGCCATGGCCTAAAGTGAGTTCAAAGCTTTCTCAGTAGCTGTGAATATATGAATAATAAGCCAAATTCATGTGGTTTCAGTTTGCTACCTGTATGATTATATAATGTAAAAAAATAATTCCTGTGAACTGGGATTTCCACTTACTACTGTCAGGAAAAAATGTAATATATAGAGCTCATGTTTGTAATGTTTGAATAAATAGCATGTAATGAATAGGTGTTTGAGATTCTTGTCTTTTATTTGCAAAAATGCTATTTAGTATACACAAGGCTACAAAATCCAAATAGCCATTTGCATTTCTCTAAAATAAGGGTATCATTTCATTGCAAGCAGTTATTTGGGTAATGTTGCAAGTTGGATGGAGGTAATGAGAAAATATGTGGATACAGAAATAAAAATATTTTAGCAGTGATGACAGAAATGTAATATAGCCTGTTAGCCATCTCCTTTAACTTTATTTTCAAGGGAATAGATTGAGGTTTACATTTTTGGGAACAGGGCATTAAATTAATGGGATTTAAGAATCATGCAGATATTAATAGAACTTTTCTAACTATGAATAAATCTCATTCCAATTCAAAGTGTTTATGACAATTCCAGAAATGTAAGCTGATTGTATTCTGTTCCTCTAAAACAGATTCTAGATTTTGGGCTGGCAAGACACACAGATAGTGAGATGACAGGCTATGTGGTTACTAGGTGGTATCGAGCCCCAGAAGTTATACTTAATTGGATGCATTATACACAAACAGGTAATTTTTTTTGTTTACTAGAAAACTAGTTTTCCACACTGAGGTTTTTGTAACCACTGATTATATAATTTCATCACTTCAGTTGCAAAAGAGTGACATCTTTACAAAAACCACCCTGTGATCTCTTGGTAGACCAACTGAAAAAGTCTCTGTTGTGCTTGTTGCAGAGACATTGAACAAAATTGCAGAGGTTTGAACAAAATCTGCAAAGAGTTGGAAGGAAAGAAGATTCCTGTAGCCCAGACCATCAGTGTTATAAAAAGCATTCATTGAGCTATTGAAATTGCAGAAATAGAACACACGTTTTCAGTTACAAAACACAAAACATTGACTTTTGTGTTGTGGCTTTCTTTTTAAAGACTTTGTTGTCGATTGATGAGCTGAATTTAGATATTTTGCACAAGCAATTTAATGGGCGTGTTTCTGTATTTCAGTGGACATTTGGTCAGTGGGGTGTATAATGGCTGAAATGGTAACAGGAAGGCCCCTTTTCAAGGGCAATGATCGTATCCTTTCTTGATGAAATGCCTCGCATTAAGTTGGAGAAATATGCCAGAATTCAGGTATCAAAGTAAGTCAGTTCATAATCACTTCAAGTGAAAAATGATCAGTTGAGCTATTTACTTAGAAACATCAAGCCAGCTTTGGAAGTCTGTAGCTTTGCCAGAAAATTGCAAAATTAATGGTTTGTCACAGCTGCTTCTCATAATTAAGTGCAAACAGTCACATTTTTGGCTCCTACTTTTGGCATATAGGACTGCATTTTAGTTTATTTTATATGCGTTGATGCAGCTAAGCTTTTGAGTTTCTTTATTTCTTTTTTTCACTGTTGTGGGCCTTTTTAGAGACTCAAGAAGTGTTATGAAAAATCAGTAATGTTTAAAAACGAGCACAGCTTTCTATCCTCAGAAATTTGGAAGATGAGGTCATTGAAGCTAGCTTAAGAAAAAAATCTGAAGTTTTAATATAGGTATGAAAGCTTGTACAAATTGTTACTCTGAAAACACTCAATGAGATGACTAAAAGTGTGGTAGAAAACAAAAATGAAGATGACCCATCAATGAATATTTGTAGAAGTATCCTTTTAGTTATTAATTCCTAGCCAACTGCCAGTAGTTGTGAAAAAATATATGAACTATGTGTGTTATATGCTTTGATTTCAACAGTAAGAAAATCAGATCAATTGTATCATATTTTAATGACATGCTGACTGAAGATTTGATTCCTGACTTTGACATTCAGATCTGGACCAGCTCACAGAAATTATGAAAGTTACAGGCACACCAACTCAGGATTTTGTTCAGAAACTACAAAGCCAAGATGTAAGTTGTGCTTTTGCCTAATTTATAAGAGCAGGTTCAGAAATACTATGTGGTTCTGTGCTACTTTCCTTACATGTACTAGTTCAATTTTGAGATTTTTTTTAACCCAGCATAGAAAGCAGCAAACCAAGGAAATCTGGCTAGAAACTATTAGAAACCTTTTCAGTTGGGTTTTTTTGATACACTGAAATGCTCACGGTCATCAATATCCCATTAATAGAAGCAGATTGCTATCTTAAAAGCTATACATGATATGAAATTTTGCGTGGTCCTAATTTTCAAAAAGAAATAATTCAAGCAATTCCTGTTTAAAACTTTAAACCAGATATTAGGATCCTTTTATCCTTCAGATGCTGTTGAACGACAGCTTTCCATGTTAGGTATGCTTGGTGTGAGAACAAGTTGTCACATGATTGCAAGAAAATGACCTGAAATCAAAGAAACAGATAGGCGGAAACTGTTTATCCTGTCCAATAGAGAGAGGCCTCTGACATCACGCAGGCAGGAGTAAGAGACAAGAATGTAAATCTTGATTTCACTATGAATTGGACTTGCATTCTATACACAGCCCTTCCTTAGTGGTCTTATTAGCTTTTCTGCAGTAAGTCACATCAGAAACTCTTACATCCTTGAAAGGCAGTTTATCTGTTTCCAGTCCTGTTTGCCAAGAGAAGCTTGACAGTGGGGGTTAAAGTTCAACCATTTCTGCCCAATTTTAACCCATTTATTATAGCCAGCTCAGAACATAGCAGAGGAGCTGATTGCAATTTAAATGGCATTACTTTATGTGGAAGTCATGCATAACACATTGGGTTTCTACATATATACATTTCCAAGATAGTTTTTATTACACATTTGTGAGAGTTGCTTCCTTATTTGCTCTGAGAAAACAAAATCAAATTATCTTAAACTATAGAAAGTATACAAATTGCATATGAATTAATTTAGGGCCTTCAGATCCAAAATGAAGTCATATGCAATTTGTCAATATATCCCACATGTGCATTTTGCCATATATTCACCAGGAGTTGAACTAGTTTGATGGCATCTAATTTATTTCTCTGTTTCATTTCCTGAATTAATAACGTATTCATATCCAGTAATCTCTGTGTCTGTCTATTTTAAGGCAAAAAATTATATCAAAAGCCTTCCACAAGTACAGAAAAAAGATTTTGCTGCCATTTTGAAAAATGCAAATCCTTTAGGTAAGTTAAATATAGAGGGATGTAATATATTAGGAAATTATATAATATTAGGATAGTAAACAGGTTGAGATCTCTTCTATCCTCTTACGTAAAAAAAACTTTCAAGATATTTTGTGCCATCTGAAGATTTCATTGTGGAATTATTTTCTCAATAATTTCTTCATCATAATGGTCAGATTACCTGGCTAGTAAAGGTAAGCTTTTCCTGCTAGATATACTTTATTATAAATTGTAATCCTTTGAGCTTCTGTTCTCTGAACAACTACATGATCACTAGGAGATGCAGAATCTAAATGAACTTCAACAAAATATTTAAGCACATGCTTGATCTGTTTCCAGAGTGTTTGTCCTTAAACATCTTTCTCTTGTTGATTCAGCTGTAAACCTTTTGGAAAAGATGCTGGTGTTAGATCCAGAGAAGAGAATAGCAGCAAGTGAAGCTTTGGCACACCCTTATTTTGAAACCATTCATGATCCTGAAGAGGAAAACGAAGCAGAGAAATATGACGACACTTTTGACAACATGGATCTGCCCCTGGATCAATGGAAATGTATGTTTGGTATGATTGTTCTGAAAGGCAATCTTCATACAAAGGCTAGATTGGTGTAGGAAACCTTGTCTACATTCTGAAAATAGATGTTTATACATTTTAATTAAAATATAATTTAGGAGAACCTAGGAATCTGGTGCATTAAACTAGACATGTAGAAATGTTTCTTTCTCCTTGCTATTCCATTCTCTCTCTTTGACCTATTTTATTCCTTCTCTTCCAGTTGACTTCCCGAGGTCTTGGAAGTCTTTCCTAGGCTGGGTCCGACAATAATCTTGAGTGTATATAAGTAGGCAAGAAAGGAATGAACAGCAAAGAGAAATGTAAACTGCTGTGAATGCTTCTATAAGCAGAAATGGCATGGAATAAATGTAATCGTAATTATTTTAAAAGTTCTTATTGTGAAGGGAAAAAAAATTCTTTGCTGACAGTATTTTGAAAATTTTGCATTACAGGAATTATTTGGTTTGGGGTTTTTCCCCTGTCCCAACAGGTTTTAATCAGACACTCAGGCTCATTAAGGCTGCTGATTTTTTCTTTTTGTGTCTTTTTAACTTTTCCAGGTATCACATATAAAGAAGTTCTAAACTTTAAGCCTCTGCAATTGCCTGAGTCAAAAGAAACGGTAGTATAACTCCAATTGTATGTTTGCTTAAAAACTGAGTGAAGAAAAGAGAGTGCCAGTGTTTTATTTATGTATGTGTGTATATATGTATATGTATATAATTGTACAAATCTTTTATAAATAAACTAGATGTGATCTGTTTTAATACGAATTTTGAGGCTGTTGAGCTCAACCTTTTATATCATAAATTGCAGCAGTCCCTCTGTGAAGGAACCTGAGTCTCATTAGAATAGAAACAAAACATTCTTTTTCCCAAAGAAGGATATTCATATGTTTACTGGCATTCTATTGTGATATTTTTCATGGTATGTTTCAATTAGTTAACATACACTGAGTCCATGCACACTGGTTGAGAACCACTGTTACTTGTATTTTGAATATTTGCTTGGAAGCTAGTGCCTTTATAAATGAGATTGTATGACTGTGTGGCTATTTCATTCTGCCCCATGACCATCTCTGGGAACAATTCTGCAGTCCCTTCTCTTCTTCCAGATGCACAAGATTTCCTGTAGTTTATAGGTTTCCTATGTGTTCATAATTTCTGGTACTGTGTTGTTTTTTTTAATTTCCATTCAAAAAAGACACCAATCTTCTGTGTTGTGTGCTCATGCGAAATCAGAAAATACTCATAATGCACATACGGAGCATCAGTTTCTTAGAGTCACAGCTTAGAATGTAGATCCTATGAACGTGGGAACTTTATGGTCAAGAGTTCCTGTGTATGAGATGGACCAAAGTTCCTCAACCAGCTCTTTGTACAGAGGTGATCTGAAGCATTATAATCTATTTGCCAGACAACTATTGAACATCTTATTCTAGAGATTTTTATTTTTCCACAATAGGACTTTACATACTTAATTTCAGTGAAAAACATGGTGGTCAGTTTTATTTAATCAGTTCTAAAGAGAAGTATATGACAAGTGACAAAAGGCATAAAAATGTTTCCTTTAGCATTCTTACGTTGAAATGAGAGTGTAGAGGGGGGTGTTGGTGTGTTTATAACCATACATAAACACTGAAAATCAGAGGAGATGACACTTCGATTGAGTCACACTCTCTAGTTCAGTACTTCCTGTTGTCACTGGCAATGGTAATCCAAGGGCCTAACCTAGTAATACTTCCTAGCTGTGTTGCCTGAAATCTAATAAAACTGCCAGTAATTAAAACAGGGACTTTTTACACGCAAAATACACAATCTCCTTGTTTCCTGTCATGCCTGTGTGCTGAATTTTATCTAAATTCCCTGCTCTTTTTGCATATTTGTTTTTCTACACGGGGCTCTTTCAGTGAAAAAAATCTAGAATCCAAAACTTGACCTTCTGTAATTCTGAATATGCTTCTTTTTTTAAAAAAAAAGTATGAAAAATGGTTAACGAAAAATGTAATAATTGCTGAAATAATCCATCTCTCTGGTGAAAATAAGACTTCATAAGATATGACTATTGACTTGGAAAAAATAGCATGCCATTCCTTTTATTTACCAATTCAGACGGTGCTGAGAAACTCAGGAATAAAAAAACAATATCTGTTTCCTTTTAAAATTAAATGTAAATATGACCATGTTGTAGATTAAATGTATTGTAAAAATTAAATTGTTTGCAATGCTTTTTTTTTGTCTGTATCTAACTCTAATAAATAACAGTAGATAATACAGTGTTTTTTTCTTGTACTCTGTGTTCTAGACAGTTTTTCGTAAAGCTAGATGCTTTTTTTAAAAAAAGGCAAATAGTTGCAATTAAAATCAGCTGAAAACACCTGCGAGAGTACAAAAATCTTTTTTTTTTTTCCAGTTTAAACACTGCAACCATGTGATGTGATATGATCCCTGGAAAAGAGGCAGCTTCTTCAAAGAGTGGCTGCATCTTTCTGCAAAAAAAATTCCAAAGTGCAGCACAGTCCTATTAGGGTACCACCCGTAGTTCAGGCTGGAAGGAGATGTCTGGTGTTTCATTTAGGGAACGGTGACTAAATGGAAGCACCAAGTTGGGGTTTTCTGGATCTCTGTACTGACCTCTAGTTGTCAGGATTTGCGCAGCCCTAAGATCTCTCAGGTTAGGCAGGTGTCTGTCTAAGGAGAACTCACCTGTCAGAGACACAGAGTAAGGAAGTGCCAGCTTTTATATATGTTGTATCCAAGTTGTCTGTTTTTAGGTGTGAAGAGAATGGGCACGCTGCATGCGCTTCCAGTAACTTAATCGCCAGCAGGAAGGTATGCTGTCTGAAGAAAACTTAGTCCTTTTAACAGCAAGGGAGAAAAGTTTTTTTTTTCCCTCGAAATAATTTTCATTCCTAACAGTCCTTTGAAGATTGAGAGAAGATGGAAGATCAAAGACCTGCCAGATGTTTTGCTTGCCTTCCCTTAGGCAACCATCTATCCTTTGTATCCAATCTAGTTACCTCTTTGTCTTAACTCTGGCAAATATTTCAGACATAGTTTATGCACTTTCTCCCAAAACATCTTATAAAACCCACAATTTATTTGTGGAAGCAAATATTGAAGGATGATGTGCTAGAAATGAGTTACTTTTGATGAAGGACACTTTCATATAGGCATACATGTTTTCGGACTGTTGCCAGGTAACCATTCTGGTGCATAAATGGCTAAGTGCTAGTTTATTAGCACATGAAGTGGTCCTCCCAATTAGCCACTAATGTACTTAATTTCCAGGCCTGGAAACCATATTATTGTCACTGGGTCCTTTCAGGGACAAAGCAAATGAAATTGAGAAACAAAGTAAGTTTGTACTCTTGATCTGGCCTGATGCAGAATAATTGATCCAATTGCTCCTATCTCTCTTGGCCTTTTTGGGATTTACTATTTTTCAGTCATTTTGATATGCATCTTGAAGTTTTGTACATATAGCATATTATTAAATCCATGTCCGCCCCAGAGCTGCTGTAATAATCAAATACTCTTCACTCTTGGTCTTCCCTTTAGTGCAATTTGAAAACCGCTCAATACATTTTGCAGATCAAACACAGGTATCCATAAATGATGATACAAGTCTCCACTTGTACCTTGTGCATAAAAATAGATACTTGTATATAATACTGTATTGTGAGCTATATGAAGGTTTTTTCGCAACTTTGTTCTGGGTATTTGTCTTAGTTGAAATCTTGTCATTTATGGTTACAAGGAGGGCCTTTTCTCAGACATTAAAAGCGTGCCTTTCAGAGCTGGGCACATTTAAAATGATTGAGAGGAAATGCTTTGCAATTTGCAAGGGGGCAACATCTTTGTGTTTTTTCATTAAAATAGCCTGACCTCCTTTGGGCTTCTACTGTTCTTCCAGTCTTCCATTTAAGCCTGCAAAAAAAAAAGATGCCAATGTTTTAAGAAATTCATTCAAATTCAAGTGTATGCAATATACTGAAAAAAGCCAGGTTGCATTATGGAATAGCAGAGAGGTGATATGTTTGCACAAGGTCTCAAACACTCCTTCCCATCCTTTTTGAAGCAAGCACAGCCCTAATGGATTCTCAGTATTGGCTTGGAATTCCTGATTGTTGCATTAACTGCTTTAGAAGAATCATGGGAGGGGTTTGTTGATGCCCCTAAGCCGTAGGAGCAGTGATTTGCTTATATCCATGTACACTGCTAACAAAACATGTAACTCCTGGTGGGTTGGATTGGAAGACTGAAACACACATCCGTTTCTGTGGCTGATGGTAGCTGTGAGTTTGTGAAAATTGTATTTTGATGTTGCTCCATTATAGTAGATGAGGCCTGGTTAAGAATTATAGATACCCACCTAGTGGTTATAGAAAGACTTCACAACCAGTTTTCAGGATTGAATGTATTAATTTGTGTCTGTCCTGACTTTGACAGCTCAAGATAGCATTGCGGGGAATCCTTCACCAATTATGCCTCCACAACAACTTTTGATAAGTAAGCGTGTCTTTATTATGGTCTTTGTGCAGTGGCTCTGTTCTAGCCATTAACTGTTTATCGCTAATGAAAAACTGTTCCCAGCAACTTTTTTATAGTAAGAGGTGCACAGAGAAAATGTGACAGAGTAGGGCTACCATTCAGGTAATAAAAAATAGAAATACAACCATCAATGGGACACAGATTATTTAAAGGAGAAGGAAGATGCAAGCTTGAGGGCATGTTTATGAAAATCAGTAGAAATAACTCCTGAATAAACTGCACATTTGCCTCAGCTAACGGCTGTCAGGAGTGGAAAAAGAGATAATGCATGTTATTGTAATGACAGTGTGGAAACACTCTTGTAGTTTCTTGACTCTCTCTCTCACACACACACACACACACACACACACACACAGGGTTCCTTTTTTTAATGTTGCAATTTCTTAATTCTCTCCTCTTGCACCCAGCCTGCCTGGGATTTGACAGACCCTTACGTTTTCTTTTTATTTTACAAACGCATACTGCTGTCATCCATCAGAGGGCTGTAGCAATTTACATGTCATTTCCTTGAACAAGTTTATATGCCCTAATTTAAATTTGGCATTAGAGGTGTGAGGAAAGGAAATCCAAATCCAAACAATATGTTTCAATAGCTTTAATGTAAAAAAAAAAAAAACCACCCAGTGCCAACCCACTTGTACATGGATGAAGCGGTGGCTGCTCAGCCTGTATATCTTCACGGTGAAAAATCAGAGGTCAGGTCAAACACGTTGGAGGAAAAGGGTGTGATCAGATACAGTCAGTCATGTCCCGGAAAGAGAGGTGCTCCTATTCTCTGGAGATCCATGTGTTTCGGAAATATATGGCTTTATATTAAAGATAAACAACTTCAGGCCCCAGATATCCTGAAACCTTCCAAAGGTGGTTATAATTATTACAATGTACACCTTACAGTATGAATTATAATATAATACATATTGTGCTACAAAGTAAAATTACTGAATACATAAGGAGGAATTATATCAAGATCATACAAATTTAATCTCAATTTAAATGCAAATAAAAGAAAAAGGAAATGTCATTTGTGTCCTAGCTTTTTCAGCTTCTCCTGATGTGGTGCATCCACGTCATCATTCAAAGCCCAGGATAGGACTTCAACTCTTCTTTCCTTTGTACGTTTTTCCTACATGGGGATCTTCAGGTGTGATTTTTTTATGCTCTGGGGTGTTCGTGTTTGGATTTTAATGTCCTGAGTCTGGCTAATCAGAAAATTAGCTAGTTGCTGAAGCCACATTCCTAACAGCCCTGTAGTTGCACGATAAAAGCCTAGGCAAAATTTTACCTGTTGTGGCTTTGCAGAAAAAGGATAATGTGGGAGAGGCTTTTGTGGGAAGAAACACAAAAGTATCACAAGGGCAACTTTGCCAGTTGCTTTAGGTGGCCCTGTTGTGTCATATCAAGACCTGGGTAATGTTTAGGTCAGCCTTGGAGTTCATATGTATACATTCCTTCATATTCCTTGCAATAACATTTTCCTAGGGCTTCAAACTTCTGCTGTCAGAACAGAGGACTCTAAGGGATATTTCATGACTACCTTGTCAATCATGCTATCAATTAATAAAGGACTATTTTTGTAGTTGTTTATGACAATTTTTGAGTTCAGATATGGAATAGGAAGAATTCTGATTGAGTCCTTTTATAAAAGTTAGAAAGAGAAATGCAGGATTGGAGGGGAGAGACGGGCCTAACTATTCTCTACTTGTTCTTGGAAGTGGAAATGAGGCCTCTCATTCGAGGAATAATCTCAATTATTTCATTCAATTAAATAACATTTATTTGCCTTTCCATGAACAATACCAAGATAATGAACATCAGTATTGCCTAATTGTTTCATATGTTTGTTTACAACAACTAATAAATTATTAGTTATTCATAGAAGGCATATGAAAACAGCAAAAGAACTGTAAAGTTATTACTCAAGATGCCTTTTGAATTTCTTTCTAAAATGCTGAGAGCAAGGAATACTGTAATTTAATGGTTAAGTCTTAGACCAGGTTCAAGAAGACTCAGGTTCAAAGCCCTATTGACCATGAAGCTCTTGAGGACTTTGAGTCAGTCACTCTTTGCCAGGAGGTGGAGATGTCAGCCTAAGTCCTGTAAACCAGGAAAATGTCCAGTTTCCAGAAGCCCGCTGAGGCTAGCAAAAACAAGAGGAGCTTGCCCTGAATGAGCAGCAGCACTGGGAAACTATTTCTGCATTTGCAACTTGAGATAGAATAAGCAGCATGGGAAGCCATTTTCATAGAAGTGGCCTCAGGTAGTTAGACTCACTTGATAGTGCCTCCGTTCCCTTTATTCACCAAAGTTGGGGGGACCTCATGGTGGAATGGGAGATGGAGATGGAAGACAAGATCTGTCCTATTTGCCATTTCTTCACTGACAGAGAAGGTTGGTTATCCACTATTTTGGTTTGATTGGGAAAACATTGTGCACACCCCTCGTAACAGCCCAGTAAGGGACAGCAAATGTTAGGAAATACTAAAGGCTGCTTTGTTATAGAGTAGTCTTTCCAAACATTAACTTCCAGTGCTTCTTTTCCCTCTGTTTTTTTTGCCCCCACAACTCCTGGAAAGTAACATTAATACAGTAAATATATGCATTATGCATAATAATATGTCCAGGTTTTTATCTTTGGAAATGTGGTCACCCCATTCTTATAGCTTTAATGATTATGTGATTGGAAGGTGCCACTGGGGTAGTTGTAAATGCCAAGCATCTTTCCTTCTAGGCAGTGATCAGAAGTTTAAAACCATTATAACTAAAACAACCCATACCTAACCTTCTGTCTAGGGTGGTGTGTTCTTGATATTCTGTAGAACATTGGCTTGGAATTAAGGCAGTAGGAGTAAGAAGGCTGAAACAGCTAATATAATTTCTTTGGACTGGAAGCACAGAGAAAGGTGAGAGGAGTGTGTGTTGTGTGTGTGTGTGTTATGAATCTTCAAGTTCTGAAGACTTCTCATTCTCATCCATTTCCCATTACCTGGGTATTATTTTATTCCAACTTTAAAAAGAGCCAGTGTGAAAGGTAATAGGAGAAGATATCTTAAGGGAATTTCCAGGAATACTGGCACAGTATCTTAGACCCTTAAGGATTTCACCATTCATTTATATTTTGCTTTCATTCTTTTTGAAGTAGACTTCTATGTAATGTTAATAAGTTCCTAAATTTCAATTCAATATTTTGGAATACACATTTCTGGACACATTCTGGAAATGTATCCATGAATGCCTTGACAATAAAGCTCCACATATATCCACAACTTCAATACAAATTAAAAGCTGTTGGCATCTTCTATAGCTGTAGCAAGGATCGCTACTGTTCTGACAACTAATGAATGATGATGGGAAAAAAATGAAATTAGGAATGCCTTTGCCAGAAAGCTGTCTCTTTTGAAGCACTTAACCCTGTCAAGAAAAGTCTTGGAATTCAAGCAAAAGACACAAAGCAATTAGGAGAAAGAAAACATTTTCTCTCAACAATCCATCTTGTCTGCATTTTCAGCTAAACCAGCCAAGGCTGAAACCAAAGAGAGAAGCCCAGCCCCAGGAGACAGCTTGTCTGCTCTTCCCCTCTTCCAGGAGTCTGTCTCAATTTACATTCACACACATGGAGTAAAACTCATTTATGGTGATCCTCATTTCAATCATATGTGGAACACTGACTCCTGATAGCTGCCCCCTGAAAGCACAAACCTCTGAATCTCACATGGCTTATTGGTTTATAGAACATAGTCTGTATTTTATATCCATTGCATCAGCCACTGAAATAGGTAAAATACAACTTGCCTTGAGCACTTCCATAAGTAATTGACAATAGTGGGCCCTAAGGAGTTTTTATAAACAGCCTGTGAAGGTTTGGCAGCCCTGCAAGAAGTCTTTGCTACTTGAAGCAACACAAAATGTTTCCTGCTGCATTCCTTTTTGTGCTTGCTCTGAGGCCAGCTGTGAGTTTGGACATAGGATTGACTACCAAATGTGTAACTATCCCTAAGGAAATGAACCTATGCCGGGACATCACCTATGCAGAAATGAGACTGTCCAACCTAAAGGGGCACACCACCTTGGCCAAGGTTATTCTGAAATCTGCTGGGTGGGAACATCTCATAGGGATTGGCTGCCACCCTTTCACAAGGCTTTTTTTACCCTATTTGCACCAGTTTGTTTGGACATGTAAGTCATGGATAATTTCTATTCAAAATATGTGCCTTACAGAGAAAGGTGATGGGAAGGAAGCTGGAAACATTAAGATTTGGTCTTCAAGCAGATTAAATGCTTGTCTTGAGGTTAGATCCATATGCTTTCTATTTTTCAGAGGAGTTCCCCTTAGGCCTGCCTTGTATCTTACCAAAGTTATTACAGTATTCTCAGTTCAAGCTCCTCCTCTTCTGCTAAAAGTTTGCTATGAATTATTAAAACAAAATCCATTGCTGAGAGTTGAAAGTTTGAAGTAGCATTCTTCATTCTGGTGCCTCCAGGTGTTTTGGAGTACCATCCCCATAATCTCCAAGGAGCATTGACAATGGCTAGAGGTGAATTTATTTCTGATTCTGCCTTGTTTATCATTAAAACAAAAAGCATAATATTAAAAAAAATTATGCTCAGAACTGGCTGTGGTGCTCTATAGATCTTTCAGACCACAATTTCCATTATCCCCAGGCAGTATGACTATTGATGGGAAGCTGAGTTCAACCCATCCCAGAAGTGCATGGGGGGTCGGGGTGGGAAAGCAAACCTGAACCAATAAGATTGATAGATTAGTTGGAGATAGCAAATTCTAACTGATGTTCTTGATTGAAATGGAAATTTCCTTAATTACCTTAGTTATCATTACTGTAAAATAAACAAGAAAATAGCAAGAATGGATTTTGTTGTATACAATAGTCATATTTTATGCCAAAGTGAAGTGATCTCAGATTCCTTTCAATAATCCTTTAAAAAGGCACATATATCTAAAGTTGATCATGCCTAGCTCTCTTTAATCATTATTGATCAATTAAAATATATATTATATCAATGAATTCTAGTTGGACAACTGGACTGTACTAAGAACATACTGCTTACTGTTTCTTTTAAAGTCACGTTCTATTAGCACCAACTTTTTATTTGATTTTCAAAGATAAGAATTAATCTTTATTAGTGCCTAACTCAGCTTAAAACCATTTTCATTTATAAAGTTCCACAGATGGTTCTCAATGTATTGATTGCAACATGCTTAACAGCGAATGAAACACTGGTGCTAATGGTGGTCTAGGGTCCTTCAAGTGGAGGCCATGTGACCATCTGTCTGAGATGTATTAATTTGGATTCATGAGCTGAGCAGAAGGCTAGACTTAGTGACCTCAATCCCCGCTTCTAACTCTGTGATTCTATTCTATTATGACTGGAGACATTTTTGTATTATATACCTTTGGCACTGCGCTAGGCTTTGTTCAGAATCTAGAAATGAGATGGCCAATTTCCTGCAAGCTATTTCTGTTACATTATTACTCCATGCAACCTCTGGCACATTTTGTTCTATGTAATATATGGTAGCAATTTATGCTGGGATGAGAATACCTTTCTGCAGATCTGGAGCACAACTAGCCCTCAAGTGCTTTCCTATCAGATATGCTGAGCCCTCTCATACAAATTAATAGGAACTTAATTAGCCAATTTATTGATTAATGGGAAGGCTGCACTTGCCAGAGACATGAATAAGTTAGAATGTGAATCTGTAGGGGATAGGAACAGGGAAGAAGTAATTTAAAAAGGCAAGATTTGATGCTAGAATAGCTAGGTTTCCAGGGATAGGATAAAATAGGAAAGCTAAAATAGAAACAGTGAAAGAAAAAGGTAGGATGGAAGAGCCAGATAAGGCAAATGATTATCAGCAAATAGAATACAGGAAAAGATTAAGCAGACAGAGATCTCTTAATGTGTACATGTGTATAAATAGATATGAAAAGGTAAAGGCACACTCTAATTCAGCTGGATGCATGATGATAGCTTTCCTGCCCTTTTCTTGGTAGTCATGAAGAAGCACCACCCTTGGTCTTCCAAGATATTTTTCTCAACTTCCCGGTTTAGCCATTAGCCCAGAAATTTCCAGGTGATCCTAATCCAGGTATTAACCTGAGCCAACCTGGCTTAGCTTTTGAGATCAACCAAGATAAGCGAGTTGCTGCCACCTGCTGAGGACAAACATACGAACCCACAGACTGAAGTCCTCAAAATGCTTTAAACTTGGAATACATATAGAAAGCTTTTATGAAAGAGCATCATAGGGAAAAGCTGTGTACGTGCTGAAATCATGAGGTGGGGTCTGAAAAATGGAAAGAAATGTCTATTTTTAAAGAAGTGAGTGCTTTTTTTCCCAATTGTGAAAACCTGTTTTTTTTTTAAATCGTAAAATTAGGGCACTTCATAGAGAAGACCCTATCCCAAACCAGGTTTGTTGAGAAGATCCAACCTGCTTTTCAAACAGCTACACCCAACCTTGCACAACAGTGTGTGCTGTGATTTGGGATTGATGTTCTCCTGTTCTGGAATGCCAGGGACACTCTTGGTTAAGCACTTTTGACTGTGATCAATTACAAGATGATGACAATTTGTGTCTTGCTTCTCTCAGCAAAGGATACAAACCTGTACCTTCTGTAGCTTATGGGAGAGCAGGAGGCAATACATATAAAGCTGTTAATTAAAAGCACAATTTAATCCAGTGACACATAGGTAGAAAATATGTAGGTTGAGAATAATTTGTTTGCTATCCTGCCTGTTCTGGCAATCATTTATGCAGAAATCTGTAGCTTTGAGAGGAAGATATTTTAATTTTTAATGTTAAAAAAGATATTATTTACAAAATTTGATTTGCAGTCCATCAGCTGTAGCACTGAAGCAGCGTTAGGCCTTAAAAGCCAGCTGCTTTTCCAGAGGAAGGAAGAGGTGTCAGAGCTGTTAAATGTATGTTTGCACATAATATCTAGTTAATCCCAGAGATCTAATTGGGTGCCAACTGTTTTCATGCCAGACCTTGATGGTCATTCAAGGCATCATGCAAGACAAAACACATTGTTCTTCTCTCATCGCCAGATTTTACAAAGCCTGCCTGTCAGACTTGTCCAGTCATTGAGCCTTTCCTGGCCTACAAGAAAGTGCTACAGTTTTTATGCCAGACATTTTGGTGAGTTCTATTGACAGACATAATAATAAGGCATTACATGGATTAATGTTCATCTCTTTGCTATCTGTTTTTTTGAACCTGGATTCCAGTATACATGATCTGTAATTTGAAGCTGATCCTCTTCATAGCCTACTGAAATGACACTAGTTTAGGTTGGTCACTTAACATTGTACTGGTCACAAGACTGATTTTAGGTGAGTAATTGTAGAGAGTAAGGAAAATAACCTTGATGGGCATATGTAGAAGGTGTTGCCTAGCCAAAAGGGTCTGAAGCATTTTTTAAAGTTCAGAACAACCAGATAACATTTGGAGCCAGCTGAGACAGACACCTCCCTGATTCACTGGGGTATAAGAAGGGGATGGGAGGAAGTACAGCAAATCAGACTTGCAAGACTGTTATTACAGTCTATCTCAATAAAGGTAATTCAAGTCTTCCTGTGGTGTTGATTTCCTCATCTGGCCTACCTAGTGGAGCTGACAGTAATTTACTTTCTGTGGATAAACATCAAAATAATGCAGCAAATTACTATGTTTTTATCAACACCTGTAATACTCCCATATCAGGTGTTTTATAGCTCATTTAAAGCCTTTCCCAATTTGCAACTAACCATGGGAAAAACCTTGGTAAACATTCCTTGGCAACCTTTTCTTTCTGCCACATCCTCATAATTTTGCTTCCATTTCATCTTTAATTTATACTTAAGGCAGTTTGAACTTATCCTTAGCTGTTTGGGATAATGCTTTTCCTCTTAAAGCAGGCAACAAGCCCCAAAAGTTTTGCTGTGGGTGTGATCTGATACGTTTCACTAGTCATTTGGTCACTGTCACAGTCAGGTGATTCCTAGGGGTGGGGTCAATTCAGCCCCTATAGAAGTGTGGGCATGACCCCTCCTCATCACTTCTGGGAAACTTGCAGATCCATTCTACTTTGGACAATGGGAGAGACCAGTTCTTTCAAACTGACCTCTCCCTCGTGTCTACCAAGTCTCTGCACTGATTTGGTGACCTAGATCAGCCTGAATAAAAATTAGTGGCTGCTCAAGGATTGCACAGTGAAGTAGGAAGAAAAAAAGAGTGCTCTCTGCTGCTTCATGGTGCAACTCTGGTTTGGTGCATGTGAGCTGCTGTTTGGGCTGTTTTTGAACATGGGTTTAGCTCCCTTCTAGAACAGTTCTAAGCCCATGTCTGAATGGACACCGATGATCAGCTCTGGTTTGATACAAATGTTTTGCACAGATGCATTCAAAGGGAGCCTGAGCATCATCTGATACTGGCTCCCTTTGAATGCACCCACAAAAACTTGCACCAAATCAGATTGAGTTTTCACAGATGGCTAAACCTGCTGGTCTAACCATCTGTCAAAACTTTCCTCCTCCTCCAGCCTCATTCCCATCCCACATTAAAGTGAATGTGGGTGGTGAAGTTTTGTGGGAAGAGAGGAAGACAAAGGAGATTTCACCAGACTAAGCCCACACTTAGATGTCAAGCTGGTAAAGCTTAGGCCTCCAACAAATGTCACAAGATCAGAACCACCCAGTGTGTGAAGGGTCCCGTCTCCTGGTTGTGCTAACAACCATGGATTATAACATTCTCCTCGGCTGCTGTGTGCATTTCAATTTTTGTACTATGATGGAAATTTGTTTTAATTTATTGTATGATTGTTTACCACCCAGAGTTACTTGTTAAGATGGGCGGCCATACAAATTAAATAAATAAGGCCACAAAAATATTTTTTAAAAATAATAGAGTTTATTAAGAACACAAAGGTTTAGTGCTTAAAAGCACCAGGCTAGAAACTGGGAAAACGTGAGTTCTAGCCCTGCCTTAGGCACAAAGCCAGCTGGGCGACCTTGGGGCAGTCACTCTCTCTCAGTCCTAGGAAGGGGACAATGTCAAGCCACTTCCAAAATCTTGCCAGGAAACCTGCAGGGACTTGTCCAAGCAGTCACCAGGAGCCACGACTGACTTGAAGGCAAAGCAAAACAAAGCAAAGCAAAAACCACATGAGAATCTGGCAAATAAAAGGATTAATCTTTGAGAGAGGAAGAGTGAACAAAGTCAATTAGGTCTCAGAGAAAACTAGGTTGAAGGAAACTGAGGGAGGCTTGATTTGAGCCATGCAGAATAAAACCAAACTATGATACCACTCAAGTTACTGCCCCTTGAGATCTGGATGGGCTAGATTTCTTCTTGTGTCCTAGAAGATTTCACCCCACAACTCTTGTGGGGTGGGGAGGCTTAGATTCCATTCTTTCCTTCCCCATTGCCAGCTGCTGCTCCAAGGGAAAATTCAACAGAAAAAAACCAAGTTTCCAGCAAACTCCTCCCTTACTATTTACAGTAACCTCAAGGGAACAGCTATTACTCTTGCTCTGGGATTTAGTCACACACCCCACCCCTGACCCCTTGCAAGAGTTGTCTTACTGTACTAAAAGTAGAAAGGACGGATCAATTCTAAGGTTTGTTTTGGATATTAATGGGGAAAAAAACAGAACATGTCTAGCCCATACCAATGAATGAGGGCAAAAGCATCATGTATTCTGAAAGGAACGCAAAAATGCCTTCTCAAGTGTAATAAAATACATAACATTCTATTTCTGCAGTTCACATAATCAAAGTGCAAATATTTCCTTGAGACGCTTTAGCACTGTTTGGCTATAAAAATGTGCTATATCTTTAGCACATGTAAAAATACTACCGTATTATGCTGTATAATATTTTATAACATATAATTAAACTTTCTTAAAAGATTTATAAAACTTATATGGTGCCTTCTTGGGGCTTAGGGAGGGAGGGAGGTAGATATATGTTGAAATGATACGCAAATGTTGCAATGTTTATATAGGTATAAACAAAAAAACACTTGCGTAACACAATTTCTAGGAGTTACTTTTGTGCATCCTTTGCTGTTCATGTCACTGACACTATAAACCATTTGGGGAGCTATAGGATACAAATGCTTTAAATAAAGGTGGCAGTTCCCACAAGTTCATATTGTGTTTTGCTATTAGGAATTTTACTAAACTTGGCAGGACATGGATGTCTGCAAGGGGGGGGGGGTAAAAAGAAATTAAAATAGTGGCTGCAACTATGCAAGGAAAGCCCTGCCCCTTTCTAATATGTATTAAATGCACCGTGCATTTTAAAAAGGGGTGGAGCTTCCATCTCATGGTTATAGCGGCCATCTTGGCCTTTTCAACCCCCAAAGATCCCTGCAAGACAGTGTACTGCATCTTAAACCAACCCATTTCTGATAAACCTTAGCAATTCTAGAGCAAATTGTATTCATGTCTTAAATCGTCCTTGTGCTTTTGATCAAGTAGTTTTGCATTTTGTTTTTGGTGGGTTTTTTGTTTGTTTGTTTTTGGTTTTAAATCTTGAAATGTTGCTTTACTCATTTAATCCTCAAACTTTTATATAATAGAATACATTTTTAAAAACTAACTGGTGAATGAGGACTAAGGAGAGTCAATGCCATGGAAAACTGAAGATAGATGAGAATAAGTTGAATTCTTACTAATATATATATATATTTCGTGTGGCAGGGCCCAATTGTGTTCCCTAGATCCAACACTAAGATAGACAATGGGTGTGTAAAAAATCAATGCCCATTAAAAACCTATGAACCTGGGAATACCAACAAGGGAAGTTTTTTTTGTGGAATTAGTAATGGGGATGCGGTTTGGTGTAATGATTAAAGCACCAGCCTAGAAACTGGGAGACCATGAGTTCTAGTCCTGCCTTAGGCACAAAGCCAGTTGGATGACATTGGGCCAGTCACTCTCTCTCAGCCCTAGGAAGGAGGAAATGTCAAACCACTTCCAAAATCTTGCCAAAAGAACTGCAGGGAGTTGTCCAAGCAGTCACCAGGAGTCAACACTGATGGAAGAAAGAGAGAAGGGAAGGGAAGGGAAGGAAAGGAAAGGAAAGGAAAGGAAAGGAAAGGAAAGGAAAGGAAAGGAAAGGAAAGGAAAGGAAAGGAAAGGAAAGGAAAGGAAAGGAAAGGAAAGGAAAGGAAAGGAAAGGAAAGACCAATTATAGTATCATGCCAAATAAACCCTTCAAAGAAGTGACATCTGTAGATGTTGTACAGCGGTAGATTGACTTTCCGACTTTCCCTCATGTTATGGTACTGTGCTATGTCATCATACCAGCATCTTCCTCTCGTACCCCAGCAACAAAACCATTATGAAAGCAGGACTTTCCAACTTGGAGTAGAGCAGTACTATTACTTCAGTATGTTTTCTCTTTCACATCTCCATTGTGGCTATGGTAAATTAACACTTATTTAATCAGTAAACATCCAAAGGTTTAACCAGTGATATGATGATAGGTTTTGAGCTCAGCATGGCAGTTCTGTAGCATATGCTGAAAAGTAAATCCAAAAATGCAGTCTCAGTCATGATGTCATCATGCAAATTATTTGCATTATTGGCAACGTATGATGGCATCATACCACACATTCTATCATTTGATCCTTACTGACATCAGTGGCCACAGCTGTGCTGAGAAGTATATCTGCACAACTATGGCTAGTGTGCCAGCTGCAGCTCTTCAAAAGCCAGGTGGATCTAGTGATGGTTATCTGTGTCTTAGTTCAATCTTATTTTGACTATTGCAAGATTATTTTTAGGGTTGTTTTTATGTTTTATTTTAATGAATGTTTATCTTGTTGTAAACCGCCCAGAGTCATTTCACGAGATGGGCGGTGACAGATTTGATAAATAAATAAATAAACAAATTAATTAATTAATTAATTAAGAGATGCTGTGCCTGGAGCTGCCCTTGAAGACTGTTCTGATATTGCCATTGGTGAAAAATGCAGCAGCCAAGTCATTAACCATATCATGCCTGTCCTCAATTTGCAGTAGTTGCCAATTGTTTATGGGGTAGAATTTCAGGTGTTAGTGTTTGTTTTTCCTTTAAAGTCAAACAGCCTAAATATCTGAGGGACCACCTTTCCTACTCTGAACCTGCCAGTTAAATAGATCAGCAGTAGATCCTTTGAAGATCCCTCTCATTGCCAGAAACTCATCTATCTGCTGTGCAAGAGAGGACCTTCTCTTATCTGGCTTTCAGGATACGGAATGCATTTCCCAAGGTGGTGTGATTGTCTCTGATCTCTCAGTAATCAGGAAATTTATAAATTCCCATCTCCTTTATCAAGTTTGAGTTGTTAACCAAACTATCAATCAATCAGTTTATTACAGTCATAGACCAGTACAACTAACAATGCACATGTCTAATTAAAAATCTTAGATATAATAATATCAAGTAAAATCTATATCATAATTATAATTTGGCCACCTAAATGTCATTTATACATGAGGTCAAGCGGCCTATCCTGTAGTGTAATTATTACTCCTTAAATTATGATATCCTACAATTATTGATCGTTAACTAAAATAAAGGTGATAATAAAATGATAATATCTAAAATTGAAGTGTGTTGGTGATACTTCTGTCTGTTTTTTCATGGTCACCTACTTAGTCCACCCCTACCAAAATCGATTCCACTCAGCAAGGCCCCCAGACTCTCGAAGTAGTATTTTCAGGACTCTTTGGGAACTGTTAATGCAGACTAAAATACTAGTTGGCTATAATCCATTACTGGAAAACCTTTCAGCAGCTTCCTATCCCATGATGACGGATCTTTATTACCACCGCACAGAACCTGGCTACCTGCACTGTAATGTAAGGCCGGTCATCCATGAGAAGCATTTGAAGATAATCTGATTCTTGACGGCCAGGCTGCTTGCTGATCAGGGGTGCAAGCAATTTACTCTGTGGGACTTGGTAAAAGATACAGCGGAGGAGAACATGGCCCATGTCTTCTACTTCCTTGGCATCACAAGGGCAAAGTCTTCCAGCTAGTGGAATTTTTTTATATTTGCCATCCAGCACTGCTGAAGGAAGAACATGGCAACGAGCTAAGGAGAATGCTTTCCGCTGACTGGGGAGCTCAAGCTGTGCTAGATATCTGGCGGCAGTGACAGTAAACTTGCTACATGGCGGAGAGTTAACCAAACTGATTTTAATAATAATGATTTTAATTTGATTTTAACTGTGTGTTTTAGTATGTTTTACAACTTGTATTTTGTTATTGGTCTAAGATCCCTTGAACATTGTTTGAACAGAAAGATGAAATATACTTTTAATTTATAAGTAATAAACAAATAAGGCTGCTACAAAGAGAGATTCTTTGTAGGTCTAGGCAGGTCTGCAACAAATGGGAATGAATGTTTGTTTTCATTTTTAGCTTGTTGGATGCATATTGAAATTGGCTTATAGTTTCTTAAGAGCAGACGAAAAAGGGAGAGAGAAAAAACAGAATACTTTAGGAGAAAAAAGAGGACAGATTTATATGTAAAATAAAAATATTGTCTTAATACTGCTGCAAACAGGAAAAGTTACATGCCAGCAAGCAAACTACCAAATATCTCTGTGTAATTTCTGTTCAAGCAGTTCATATCCCCACATTTGTTGTGAAACTGATTGTCCAAGTACCAAGTTTAGATGGGGATGCAATTCCCATACTGTTGAAGATCCAGTACATCCAATTTTAGAAACTCAACTCTAGAGGTAAGAGAAGAAAGCAAACCCAACCATGTCCTACAATGCTAGAGTTGAGCCAGCTGTACTTCACACCTGAGACATCACAGAGAGATGGAACAGAGTTTATTAATGACTAGTGTTATTAGTCATTCACTTATTTTTGTTGGATTTTTACTGCCAGACTTCAGGAGAGATGCTTGTGGAATTTTTTGCCTCCAATGCCAGAATAATTTAGGTAGCCTTTGCTGTGTCACCTCAGGGAGTAACATTGCTTGGTCTGGCCCTGGCTTTGAACAAACATATTAAAATAAGTAAACACAATCTTGATTTTGAAAGTTCCAGATAGGCAGTCAAACACAGTGACGTGAAAAAGGTGTAGCCCAACTCTGATGAAAGACTATGGATGGTGTTTAATTGAGAGGTTCACCTGCCCGGAAGCCTGAAATCTTGACCACGGGCAAAGGAAGTGAAGAAAATGCCATTGTGGGAGGAAGGACAAGTTATGGTGTTGGAGCAAGAGCCCAAGCTGGAATGTCGGGTGATGACAAGATTTCCTACTGAGGAAAAGAGGAGATATGTGGGAGGCAGTGGAGACATACGCTTGGAAAAATTGTTTACATGGGCCTGTCAGTTTGAAAGGAAGCTAGAGTGACTCATTGTTCTTTACACCCAGATTTTCACATTTGTACTGACATATCTATGGTAAGATAGCCACAATGCCAATATCAAAGAATAGAGTTCCTATACAGGTAGTCCTCACTTCACGACTGCCTTGTTTAGTGACCATTTGAAGTTTATTTATTTATTTTTATTTTTCATATTTATATAGCCGCCCATCTCACACAGCAGAGTGACTCTGGGTGATGTACAACATTACATATTAACAGTTACATTACTACATTACAATAATTACTACAATTTCTAAACTTGGCCAGCAGCAGTCACAGGGGAGTCGGATCATCCGGGCTTTTTCTTCCTCTGCCGATCTTCTGTTAGTCGCATCGCATCTTCCTGATGATCGCATCTAGGCAGGTCAGCAACTGGTTCCTGTCCCCAACGCAAAGTACCACCAGCATTTCCTCCCACCAAAATGGGAGTACCTATTTATCTACTTGCAGATGGCATGCTTTTGAACTGCTAGGTGGGCAGGAGCTAGGGATGAATGACAGGAGCTTTGAATGAAGTTATGACAACACTGAAAAAGTAACTTTATGACCAGTCCTTGTGCTTATGACTGTTGTAGTGCCCCCATGGTCGTATGACCAAGATTCAGGCACTTTGCAACCAGTGAGTGTTTACCACCATCAGCCTCCTGTGGTCACGTGATCACCATTTGCATGCTTCACAGCCAGCTTCTGACAAGCAGAGTCAATGGAGCAGCCAGCATAAAATTGCAAGTAGTGGTCATGTGATGTCTCACTTCACAACTGCAGGTGATTCAATTAACGACTGCGGTGGAAATGAGGTCGTAAGTCCATCGTGGTTATGTGATGTCTCACTTAATGACCAAGTTGCTTAGCAACAGTCCCAATTGTTGTTGTTAACCAAGGACTACCTGTACTTATACAGGGGTAAAAAAGGAGTGGTGCTTTGAGCACATGATCACCATTTTGACTTTTTTGACATTCACCTCCCATGGACATCCCTGCAGCGGCAGCTCTTCACATGTAGGTGTTCCTTTTGTAGACAATTGCACTCAATATTTGGATGCTGGAGGACAAAACTGGAATGGGATTTCATGTTGAGAAATACATTTTTAACTTCTGTTTCAGGCTAACTGTGGCTTAGCATTATGTCTAAATCCAGACAAACTGACTATGGTCTTGACTATGGTTGACTTAAACTAATTTAAGCCATGGTTTATGAATCTGACTAGTTTGAATAAAAGAGTGTAAAGAACAGCCATAACGGTAGGATTCAAATGTGACATCACACTGCAATTAATAAAACAGAATCAGAAACATTTTAGACTGCTGTTGAACCCTGCATTGTGGTTTTCTAAACAATTATTCCTAGCTTAGTATGCTGTGTAATCCCAGCCCAATGTGATTTATCCAACAAACCATGGATTACTGCAGTGTGCATACCAGATCTTGGTATCCTTACAGTTTACTTTATGAAACACTCTAGGTTTCCTCTGAAGAAAGACTCATGGATCTGGCACTGACATTTTCAAGGTATGGAGATTCATGAGAACAAGCTCCAAGTTCCTGTTAAGTCATGTTAAGTGAGGTCCACCTACCTGAAAGGCTTCTTGGGTAGATACTCTGGGAAGGGCACCTTTGGACAGGGTTAAAATACAACTAATCTATCATTGCTCGCTCTCTCTTTCGCTTATTTTTCATTACTTTTCTATGGCTGCAAGCACACATCTCAAAACAGTAAAACCATAAAAACACATCCTAATTCTAATTAAGGATATAATAGGATTCAAACAGCATCCTGCCAAACAGATGGCAGGCGAAGCAGAGATATTAACAGCATGTTTGAGCAGCTTTCTGGAAGACAAGCATAATAGAAACCAACTGGATTGGGGGAGGGGGGTGCTTACTCTGGAGGGCAGCAATGGAGGAGAAGCCCTGCTTCCAAGCTCCCAGCTCCTGGACTGAGAGTATCTGGCAGGAGTGTTACAAGGGGGTGGTTGAAAAACGTCAGAATGGTGGGTGCAACTGTGCAATTGTGGTGACCCTCTTGACTTTTTTACCTTCCTTTTTCTACCTGGAGTATCCTCTCATGAGTAGAACTCACAGGTCTAACCGAATCAAGGACTGGAGGAAACTGCCCCATACATCTCTTGAGCCCTTCTCCTTTAGGACTTTCTTAGTTAAAACCAATGCCTTAACACCTATCAGAAGCCAAAGCAGCTTTTGCACTGGAAGTGATCTGGCTTGTGCTGGTAAGGAGGTATGTCCTTGTTGCACAACTTCCTCTCCATTGTGGCCTTGAGGAGAAAGGATGCTTTGGGATACTCCTCCTTCATTTGTAGTAATTGAAGGTATACCTCCCAGCTGAAAAGCTGGCCACATTAGAAGTTCAGCCCAGTTCTCCTCCAGCAACAATGCAGGCCTTCCTCAGTTTTAGCCTACTCTCAGCACTGATAGCCAGCGGTGAGTAGCTCATTCTTCGGTGATGGCAGTATAAAATGGTGGGGGGAGAAGAGTTGTGGTGCCTTTCCAGTGTCCAGTGTCCTTTCTATGGGTGCTGTGTGTACACACATGCAGATGCTTGGAAAGATTGACACAATAAGAGTTGTTGATTTCTTTTTCTATAAAGATCTGACTTTTTGGATTGGACAAGAGAATTCCCAACAGGATTCATGTTCCTAGGTTTAGAATACAGTGAAACCTCATTTTAATGGACTAATTGAATGGAGGGGATGTTCATCATTCCTCAAAACCCAGTAAATTGAAAGGCACATAATTGTAACAGCACAAATTATGCGACTGAAGTCACTTAAACAATCTGGGCAATGACATCATTACGCAGATGATGTAAGTAGACACGAATCACATGACTTGGGCCACTCATATAAGGATTTCACTGTGCAAATGATCAGAATGGATTTTCTATGCATGCAAATTCCATTGCATCAGGATCTGATAAATCAGTTTTCACTAGGCTATATGGCACTCTGTTGTTACAGTGTTTTGCTGGCTCTCAAAAATTTCCTGTTTGGTCAGGCATTTTTTAAATTGAATGGCTAAGTTTTAATCTAATGCTTTGTTTTATCTGCTGTACCCCTCTCAATTTTTATTATTTCAAATATTAGTTCTGTTTGCAGCTCATACTTGTTTTCAGTTATCTAGCTGCCCCAAAGACTGCATTAGTATTAAAAGGCTCAGATATAGGCATTTCTGTAGCTACATCATTAACAAATAAGATAATTGTGTGCCCATTTTATGAAATCTCCTTCTGGCATCTCACTGAATGACAGATTTATTTGTGCAAATGTGTCTGATCTATATAAGGTAGCTGTTCTCAGGATTCCACTCTCTTGCAAATTTGTATTATTTTAGGAAAGAGTATATATAATGCAACAAGTCTGTGAAGTGGCATAAGCATACTGATAATTCCTTGATCAAAACCAGATAAATGTTTTGCTAAATGAGGCTGAGCTGGTTCGTGAACAGGTTTATGAACGAGTTATGCATCTTAGCAGTCATGTGCTTCCAGTTATCCCTGATCTCTGGCAAAAATCCAGAGTAGCATTGCAAGATAATTAGTCCATCTGTATGAAGTACGTGAGGCTCATTTAATATTGCCCCAAATACTACAGACTTATTGCACTCCGCTTTTTTTCACAATTCATATAAACAAATGGCTATATACAGACCCATAACTCATCTGAGTTAGCACTGGGAATTATCTTTGAGTTGTTATAGGCAAGTTGTATTTTTGGTTATGAAGCCTAAGGGGACATTTCAGACCTTAGAACTATGGAAGTTTAATAATTTCTCTTCCAAAAATTAAACAGGTAGATAAAAATGACCACACGTTTTCTCTCTTTGTCTGTTCTCCAGGTATTGCTCTGAAATGTGAAGTTTGCATAGGTCAGGGTCACAACTGTTCCGGTAATATAAAAGTATGTCCTCCAGGACATGATTTTTGTGGTATCACTGCATTCGAGAGTGAATTGGGTAAGTAACATTGGAAAGTGGGTTTTCCTTTATAACTGAAGTGTGCATTTCAGAGTGTTCAAATCTTTTGAGTTCTGCTCCTTTGAAGATTGGAGGCCCCTTATTAAGTTTTTTCACCAATGGGAAAATTGCACGTGGCTGTCTAATAATAGCAAGACAAATACTGATTGCATGTTAGAAAAAAAAACTCCTAACGATAAAAATTGTTTGAAAATGGAACCAGTTTGAAAATGAAAAACAACTAGAGAGAGATTATGGGTGACCCTTCAGACAGAAGTCATACAGCAACCTGCCATGGATACTTTAATTCAGATTCCTGCATGGGGAAGGGAGTTGGACTCAGTGACATAAATACTGTATAGGTCTACCAGAATTGAGCTGCAGAAATCCAGCTAGCCACTCAGGCAATAAAACTTTAGCCATATTCCCATCATCTAGGGGCCATCTAGAGTTTTGCAGCCCTGTTCTGGTAGTCGTACTACGTGGCCCCGTCCAACTATGATTCTATGAAACTACAATGGGACTTCTAGGTTGAGACGTATTTTCTATTATGCGCTTTGCCTGGAGAGAGTCAGGTATCCAGGAGGATAAAGGTTCTTTTGTAAAGGCATTTATTACTTTATTTGTTCACCTGTTTCACTTGTATTATTATTATTATTATTATTATTATTATTATTATTATTATTATTATTATTATTATTTCAATTTATATGCCACCTGATTCCCAGTGACTCTGGGCAGTTTTGCATGCTTGAGTTTGTTATTGTTATTCTACAATCTGTTTTATCGGTATAATTGGCTGGAAAGTGAAGAATAACAGTAATAGTTGTAGCAGCAGTAGAAATAATTTATAATGATGTTTTAACATTTACATTGTTAGCAGTGTGAATTCCACCAGTGAGAATTCCTAGCTCACCTGGTGAACTGGGTACAGGAGGGGAGTAATGTGTTGTGGGGACTCCAACACTAGGAAACTATATCTAGCCTTAAACAAACCCCACTCATACATAGGATTAAACTAACTCCACCCACTCAGTCATGGTTGTTGGAACATGTAAACCCAGTAGTTCACTTCTATTGCATACCTTACCAGAGGCATTTGCAGGAGGTCAAGAGGGGACAGAATGATCAAATCAGCATTGCATCCTCATGATTCAAGCCCAGCCCCTTTGGTATGTGCATCATGGGGGTCACACATGTACAAAACGGGTGGACCTTGTGGCAACAATGCCACAATGTTGCTTTTGAGGAAAGCAGCATGTTCCTGAGGATGCTCACGGCTTTAGTTCTCCAAGAAAAATTCCTGGGGAGAAAGAACAGCGGAGAATGTGAGCAGCCAATGACAAAACACTCATCCCGAACATGGGGTGGCTGCAGCAACCAAGCTCTGCCCACTGCTGCATCCCTGCCCACATGGCCAATGGCGAACAGGCTAGGGATGTTGTGAAGTTGTGCCACTACTGATGCAATGAGTCATGGGTGGTGGAGACTCTGTATCCCCAGATTATGACCATTGAACTAGTTAATGGTTGTGGGATGCCACAGTCACCAGTAAAGATCTGTTACCTGGTTAGTGGTTGTCAAGGTTAAGCAAGTTATGGGAACAGGTGCTACTCTTTCTATTTACTGTAATTTTAAATAGGTTTTGCCACTTTTCATGGCAGCATGTCCTCACTATCTGCAAGAAATGTCCATTTATTTTCCTCCCTGCAGAAGAACTTCAGGCTCAGGGGATTGTTAAGAACTGTGTTCCATCAAGCGTCTGTGAAGGGGGCTCTGCTCATATTAATCTGGGTAAAAAAGGAAGATCAAGGACCAGTGTTTTTTGCTGTAAGGACGATGCCTGCAATACAGATTTTCCAGTCAAATGTAGGTATTCATTCTGAGCTTTACTGTCTTGTGCTTTTGTACAAATGATTTCACTCAGTGAGCTTTTATTAAAAGCAGAATGACCAAGTTAAGTCCAGGCTAAAAAAAAATAGGGTGAGTTAAAAAAAAAAAACCCAGCCAGGTAAGAAGGAAGAAGTCAGAGGTGAAGATTTAGTCCTCCCACGCTCCACAAGGAATGGCCCTGATCCAAATCGGAGCAGGTGTACTTCTGATTAAATAAATTCAAAAAATAAAGGACGACACATCATTTCCATATTATCCATTTTAACCCCAGGTGATCAGCTCACCCAGACACATGTTGTTGGCTTGTGTTTATAATCTAAACTTAATTGTACATTTTTGGTAGGATCATTGTTCAATCTAAAATCTGTACTTAATGTAAAAAGTGACGTCGTCATTCTCAAGGTGCCATGTCCTTCCATCTCCATCTTAGCAGGTGAAGCAGATAAATGAGGTGCAAAATGTTTTAATCTGGAAATAGCTATTCCAATCTCTTTGGAAGTGTTCTGACAACACTGTTCTGAGATGGAAACCCGCCTTTGGGGCTCAGTGCCCTTCTGGCAAGGTTGGAACAATGGAGGAGAAGTGCTAACAGTGAAGTAAACAAAAGAGAGGCAGGAATTCCAAGAACCGTTAAAAAAGTTTCAGAAAACCTATTTCTTTTTCAGGATTATGGTGAAAGCAGAAACAGCATAAAAAGGACATTAAAATAACTCCCAAGATACAGATAACAATATATTTTTTAAAAATGAGTAATTTGCCTTGTGCACATTTAAAATAATTCAGTGAACAGTCTAAAATAAAATAGCCTAAAGTTATCAATTTAAGCAGTCAAACAGATTCTTTATAAAAAAAACATTCTTACATTCATTCATTGAGCTCAATTCTCAGGGACAAGAAAGTTGCTGCAATAAACACAAGAATTATTATTGATGAGGAACATGAATGTTTTTTAAATGCTTAGCCTGTGTTTACCTCTATTGTGAGTGGAAAAAAAAAAACCCTGGTAAAGATAGAACAAGGTGCAAAATTGTTTTATCTTCTGTAATGTCCCATGAACTGACTGACTAATTGGAACAACTCATTTGGAGCTCAAAACAGGGTAATTTCCCTCCCCCTCCAAGAATATTTAGCCCATAGATATGCCACTGTCTTATTTAATTATGCTGTTTGGTATAGTTTCCAAAAATTTTCTATTTATCCAGTGCCAGAGTTAGATACCAAGGTGAATGGTCTTCGGTGCCCGGCCTGCTATGCTTCATTTCCTGATTCTTGTAAGGATGATAGTGTTGACTGCGTTGGATCTGAGTCTCAGTGCATTGATTTGGCCGGATACATACACTTTGGTAATCTATTCAATTATTCATTCAGCATTTTATTTGGGTTCTTATGGGGTTTGATAATGGACTTCATATCAGAAAACATCAATTTCTTTTAAATGAAAAGTATACAGAGAACTTTATGCAAGGCACGGAAGATATCAAACAGTGGCTGTTGTATCTTGTGAAACTTATCCAAATACCTATGCTACAGCCATTTCAGGCAAAAAGTTTTCAAGTAATTAAAGAGTTTGCTGAATTTCACTAAATTGCCTCCTGCTATCTTAGCTACTCCAGTTGGCTGCTGCGGTCAACAGTATTAAAAGTCACCAAGAGATCTAGTTATATTCCCTGTCTCTCTCTTGACACAGAGCATCTATCAGGGCAATGAGGCTGTCTCTGAGCAAAATCCATGTCTGAACCCAGACTGGAAATTATTTAGATAATCAATTTCCAATGAGAATTCCTGGGGCTGCTGCATCACTGCCTTCTCCATCAGCTTGACTATACATATGATAATAAATACCAGCCAATATTTTTTAAACTCATCAGATCCAGGGATGGTTATGAAGCAGGGAACTCTGGCTGTCACAGTGTTAATCTCAGGAATCATTGGCAAGACATAGTCCTTGAAGGCCCTTATATGCCAAGCCAAGGAGAGATCCAACAGGCAAATAATGGTGTGGACTGATTCAGGCATTGTCAGTTTCCTTGAAAGATTAGCAGTAAAACTTGTTTGGAGACATATAATTAGAAGATGCATGAAACACCTTAGGTTTTTTTTTTTAAGTGTATTTCCCAAAGGAGCATGGAGCCCAGCACAAATCTAGCAAAGCTAGATGTGAAGAACCACATCAGTAGCTCACAACATTGTGCAGGCATCTGCAATCTTAAGCTAGAATTCATTCTTTAAGCTATTTATCTGGAATCTGAACTATGAACAAATTTGCAAGGTACTTATAGGAACATAATGGGCAGAAATGAATGTTTGTTGTGCTGATTCAGAGATACAGATGCATTCAGATCTTATGCCGCATGTGTGTTGGGGGGGGTATGGCTTTTTCTTTTTCTTGCATTAGGATCCAATACATGTGAACAAAGGAATGTTGCTGCCAGTCAAATGTCACCAGTAAAATAGATGAGAAAGCTTTCAGCAGGTACATAGAATGTACATTTATATAGCAGAGGTCTTAGGTCCTTAAACAATTGGGACATTTCTTTCTAGTGCAATATTTATAAAGTATTTTGTCTCTTTGAAATTTCTCTCTCTCTCTCTTTCTCTCTCAATCTCTCAATTTTTCAAGTAGAAACTTGACAGCACCTAGCTAGCTTTGGCTTGTCTTGACAAGCTGAGCAGGATCACACATGGATAGTATCTAGATTGGATACCTTCAGAATATCCCAGGGTTATAAAATACATGGCAGAGGGGTCAAAACAATCTCAGAAGAAGGCAATGGCAAACCGCTTCCATGATGTTGCTGGGAAAATGACATAGACATTCCCCTGAAGTCATGCTTAACTTGAAAGAAATGTTGCTTTTGACTTGCTGCAGTAGATAGAACGTTCATTGAATATACCAGGGCTGCATTTCAAATGGAGGGCAAAGAATCTGTTTCTTAGAGTAGCTAAGTGTAGAAGTTAGCATGGTGGATTAGAACGGTGGAGACCTTAATTCATATCTCTACTCAGCCTTAAAGTTCACTTGCTGATTTTAACCAAACACCACATCCCAGCCTAACTTACCTGATTTGGTTGTAAGGATAAGATGGGAAAGGGAAGAGTATCTGCTCCACCTTGAGGCCCTTGGGGAAAGGCAAGATAAGTTGTAGTAGACAAATTGCCCAGCCAGTTTTGAGTTCTCCTGACTTGGCACTCAGCAGTGTCCTTCTGATCGCCCTTTCTATTTCCCATGACACTTCAATATTAGATGTGAAAGAAAAAGGCCACTAAACCCAATTTTCTGCACCTACTCTAGACACTGTTGCTATCTACCTAAAAAGTATGTCAGTGCCCATCAAAAGAGGTCCAAAATCTGTGGGAGCAAAGGAGGAACAAAGAATTCTTACTCTACAGGCAAATAGAAGAAATGGCTGGCAAGTTTCCAAATAGGTTTTAGGCCCACTGCACCATTCAGCTACTTTATGAGAAAAGTTCTGAGTTTTAAGAAGCAAAATGAATTAGCCAAGGCAACACGGTTGATACTGGGTCCTAGTCAGTCCATTTTATTGATTTTGCTGTCTGTAAAAAGCTTTGTTTTATTATCCTCCTTTATTACACCACTTTCTGTTTAGGTTGCACAGGATTATATTGTTGACTATCTTTAAATTAAAGGCAGGATATCAATCATCATATCAAAATACAAGCAACTAATGCAGCAAATTGGTTCTTTCTGAGAAGGAAAGACATCTGGGAGAAGTGGGTGGTAGACTATTTCTTTAGCTTTGAAGAAATGGATTGATGAGTATCTGTTGCCCCCATGTGGTTACTCTTCTTTTCTGTCTTTTTGAACACCAGAAGAAACATCTACAGAAGTTGCCATGAAGGGCTGCACTACCCAGGCTGTCTGTGATGCTACCATTGGAGGTGCGGCAACATTTAGTCAGGCCAGTTCGGCAATCACAAGCCTTGAATGCACCCCAGCCAGCAGCATGGCCAGCAGCTCTCCTGGACCAATGGGACTCTTCCTTTTAGTCATGATGGGCTTCCTGACACTGCAGCTCAGATCCTAACTAGCCAACTGTGTTTATGAGCAAATGATGGAGATGTTAAGCCAAAGATGCTAACATTTGGTTCTCTGGTATCATAGGTGGAGAAATTCTGAATGAGCTGAGCATTAGCTGTTTGATTAAGGCCTAACCCATTATCATTCTGGTTGTTTAATGTCTACAGTGTACATTAAGGAAAGAGGTTAGTTAACCATCTGTTCTGATTTGAATTGATTGCAATCACAATTTTATCATGGTCATAGAGGTTGGTGTCATATTGATGTATTGGTCAAAGACTGAACCCATTGTTCATCTCTTGGAGTTATGTTTGAAATGGCATTTTATCCTTCTCATTCAGTTTGATGGAAAAGAAAGGGTGTGGGAAAAAATGTTTGGCCATTTTTTCAAGGTGGGTTGAAAAATTGGAATCCTCAGTCTTATCTTAATTCCCAGCTGGTTGAGACAGTCCCATTCTGTATGGTATGATGATCTCCCCAGCAGTCTGCAGCTTCCAAGCCCTCAGTGAAATCCCAGGGGAAGATGTAATATAACGAATAACTCTCCAGAGCCATTTTCAGGCCAGAAAGCAGGGGTGCTTAAAGATAGTCAGTCGCCTCAAAGATTCTTCTAAGGGCTTTTCCCCACTGCCGCTGGTCCCACTGCTGCTGTTCTTTCACAATATTAGCTGCCCTAGAGTTTCAGTGGATGAGGAAGGGAGAGGAAGGAAGGGCAATCTGGCTGACTGATGGAGGAACAGGGAAATTGGCACTCCAGTTTCTTCCCTTCATCTTTTTTGCTTCTTTACTGCATTGTCTTCCACGGTGATGGGGGAAAATAGTGACCCCTCTGGGTACTCCTGAAGTACTCAGGGAAGAAGGAAAATAAACCAAGGAATCTGAGGACCTTCACTATTCCACAGATGGCAGTGGAATATTTCAAGAGAAGGAAGTGAGGTGAGATGAGACAGGAGTTCCCACCAAAGAGAAGTTCTCTGCTTTGCTACTGTCCTTGCAGTATTTCGACTGGAGCAGGAGCTGAGGTGAAAGTTCAGCTTTCCAAGCCTTTGACATCATAAGAATGAAGGGGTGCACTAAACTGAGTCCGATGGTGGTTCACTTGTGGAAGAAACTGAAAGAATCTGAGAATGTGATAGAAAAACAGATGCCTTTTTTTCAAGGGAAGGACAGATTTTAGCTCAGAATTAGTATCAAGCGTTTCCCCTTTCACACCAATACTAGTTGATAGAATCTTTTCCTCTGTGGCAAATGTGGATTTTGGATAGATTTGAGTTGCTAGAAGGTGAGGTGGTTTTATGGCTATTGACACTAAGCCACAAAACCGCCTCTCCATCATTTCCCCCTGCTTATTGTAAGGAATGAATATGTATAGTAATTGACATTAAACTAGGACAACCATTTGATTAAATGTTTGATTGAATTTGGCTTCTAACCAGGGTTTTTTAAAAATTCATTAAAGAGTAAAATCAATGAAAGAAACAAAACACAGGACATTGATTTCTTTCTTTCTTAAGCTTGGAGGAAGATTTTATTTCTTCTGCATGTACTTTACCACCTCTTTTTAAACCTTTGATCAATGCGTCGTCTGATAGATGGTGACAATAATTAATAATGGTTTTCAGTTCTACTTCACATATTACCTGTTCTTTGCTAACACTCAGGCAAAAGCTTTAACCTGAATGTCATGGGCTTTAGATACAGAATAGTTGGGACTTAGGAAAGAAACATAAGGGATCTGATCCCACAAAGCCCTGATGGGTCTTGATGTAAAATGTGTGACTGTTTTCATTCACCCATTGCTCTAGTGGAATCATCAGAATTCATATTTTTGCCTGAAATGAAGCTTAATAATTTTTACAGCTTTACCATGTAGCCTTGTAAAACTTGAAGGAACCTGGGCTTTGGCACCGTTGAAGCTAAATGGATGTGATCTGTATACAGTGCTTGGATTGAAAATCAGAGGAAGCAATATCACAGTGTTCTAAAATAATAATAATAATAATAAAAAAACAGAACCTGCCCTCAGTGTCCTGCTTTTAAATGTTTGCCTTAAAGTGAACTCTAGGGCTGATTTAGGTCTGAATTACAAGAACTCTCTCAGGACAATGACAGTATTCCTGCAATATAGATGTGGATTTATTTCCCAGATCCAGCTAACTCAACCAATTGTCAATTACCAGTTAGAGATTATTATAGCTTCATTCACTTTTGCTTTGGAATTATGGGTGCACCCAGGGGTCAAGATGGTGCCATGATGGTGCGATCAGAGCTCTGTGATCTACAAAAAAATGGGTGGATTTTCAAGCTCACCAATGTGGCCATCATCTTGACTCTTTTGACCATACCATGTGGACACCCTGGGTGTACCCCACTTCTGAGTCACAGTGCTTATTCAGGGTTAGTTTCCATAGAAGTAAGTCCCTAAAACTGATGGCATTTTTGCGAAACAGGCTTTATTTGTTCATATACAGAGGCTGAGAATAGGATATGGGCTCTATAGGATTAACATGTTCCTCCAATGTGTAAGATATGTGTGGAAAACAGCATCAACTCTCTATTTTGCTTTCCAGCCAACAAACTGCTAATGTACTTAGTTATTTCCTTTCCTTTTGGCCCAGTAAGTTATCTTTCATTTTCCTGGGCTATTCTAGTTGTCACATATGCAATATACAAGCATGCATACACACACACACACACACACACACACACGACACTTGTATATTGCATGTGTGACAACTAGAATAGCCCAGGAAAATGAAAGATAAAAAGATAGAAAGATAGATAATCACAATAGTAAGCATGCTTTTGGTGAATAATGGCATTCTTGTGGAGTTCTTTTTCTGAAGTCCTTCTCATGTATTAAAAATTGTGTGTATACTTTTATCTTTTAAAAACTTTTCCAAGTTGGGTATCTTTTGTTCTTTATGCACACATAGCACCTAGCCAACCTTGGCTGATCTCAGAAAAAAGCTTAGGATTGACAAATCTTGGGTGGGGAACCAGGAAATTCCAGAACTGAAGGCTAATCTGGGAATTCAAAGCAACATGCTAGGAGAAGCTAGTGGCAAAGCACCAGGGAATTGTAGCCAAGAAATCTACATGGACATGTCCAAGTGGTCACCAGGATGTGAGCTCCATTTGAGGCAAACTCTCCAATAAAACAAGCGAACCAACACTCCCCTCCCTTTGCAGGTAAACTGCACCATTACAATTCAATGATCCTGCTTCAACATTTGACCATGAAGCCTCTTAGTGTTAGTCATCTCTGAACCATCTTGAATATGAAGCAAGTACCTTAAAGGAGCTGCTTTTTTCCCTTCGATAAAGAAAGGGGGTGGTGGTGGTGGTGGTAATGCCAATAGTGAATTTGTGAATTCATATAAATCTAGGAGAGGAAAGTGACTCTGAAACATAGTGAAGCACAAAACTTCTGTGCATACTTACCATAACCAGCAATATTTTAACCACTGACCACTGTTGCAATTGTGTGAGTATAACAGAAATAAACCATTAATGCTGGTTCCATTTTTATAAATGTAATAAAGGATTCCCCTTCATGGATCACTGCCTTGTCGTGGCGAAGGGGCTTGCGTAACTCAGTGAAGCCATGAGCTATACCGTGCAGGGCCACCCAAGACGGACAGGTCATGACAGAGAGTTCTGACAAAATGTGGTCCACTGGAGAAGGAAATGGCAACCCACTCCAGTATCCTTGCCAAGAAAACCCCATGGACAATGTTAAAAGGCTAAAAGATATGACGCCGGAAGATGAGCCCCTCAGGTCGGAAGGTGTCCAATATGCTACTGGGGAAGAGCGGAGGGCATTTCCAAGTAGCTCCAGAAAGAGTGAAGCGGCTGGGCCAAAGCCGAAAGGACGTTCAGCTGTGGATGTATCTGGAAGCGAAAAGAAGGTCTGATGCTGTAAAGAACAATATTGTATAGGTACCTGGAATGTAAGATCTATGAACCAAGGCAAGCTGGATGTGGTCAAACATGAGATGACAAGATTGAACGTCGACATCTTGGGAATCAGCGAACTGAAATGGACGGGAATGGGTGAATTTAATTCGGGTGACCATTATATCTACTACTGTGGGCAAGAAACCCTTAGAAGAAATGGAGTTGCACTCATAGTGAATAAGAGAGTGGGAAAGGCAGTAATGGGGTACAACCTCAAAAACGACAGAATGATCTCAGTGCGTATCCAAGGCAAACCATTCAATATCACAGTCATCCAAGTCTATGCCCCAACCACTGATGCTGAAGAAGCTGAAGTTGACCGCTTCTATGAAGACCTACAACACCTTCTAGAACTAGCACCAAAAAAAGATGTCCTTTTCATCATAGGGGATTGGAATGCTAAAGTAGGGAGTCAAGGAGTAATCGGAATAACAGGCAAATTTGGCCTTGGAGTACAAAATGAAGCAGGGCAAAGGCTAATAGAGTTCTGTCAAGAGAACAAGCTAGTCATAGCAAACACTCTTTTCCAACAACACAAGAGACGACTCTACACATGGACATCACCAGATGGTCAATACCGAAACCAGATTGATTATATACTTTGCAGCCAAAGATGGAGAAGCTCTATACAGACAGCAAAAACAAGACCAGGAGCTGACTGTGGCTCAGATCATGAGCTTCTTACTGCAAAATTTAGGCTTAAATTGAAGAATGTAGGGAAAACCACTAGACCACTCAGGTATGACTTAGATCATATTCCTTGTGAGTACACAGTGAAGGTGATGAATAGATTTAGAGGATTAGATTTGGTAGACAGAGTGCCTGAAGAACTATGGACGGAGGTCCGTAACATTGTACAGGAGGCAGCAACTAAAACCATCCCAAAGAAAAAGAAATGCAAGAAAGCAAAATGGCTGTCTGATGAGGCTTTACAAATAGCTGTGGAAAGAAGGAATGCGAAAAGCAAGGGTGAAAGGGAAAGATATAAGCAGCTGAATGCAGATTTCCAGAGAATAGCCAGGAGAGATAAGAAGGCCTTCTTAAATGAACAATGCAAAGAAATTGAGGAAAACAATAGAATGGGGAAGACTAGAGATCTCTTCAAGAAAATTGGAGATATGAAAGGAACGTTTAGTGCAAAGATGGGCATGATAAAGGACAAAAAAGGCAGGGACCTAACAGAAGCAGAAGAGATTAAGAAGAGGTGGCAAGAATACACAGAAGAACTATACAAGAAAGATCTTAATGTCCCTGATGTCCACGCTGGTGTGATCACTGACCTTGAGCCAGACATCCTAGAGAGTGAAGTCAAGTGGGCCTTAGGAAGCATTGCTAACAACAAAGCTAGTGGAGATGACAGGATTCCAGCTGAGTTATTTAAAATACTAAAAGATGATGGTGTTAAAGTGCTGCACTCAATATGCCAGCAAGTTTGGAAAACGCAACAGTGGCCACGGGATTGGAAAAGGTCAGTTTACGTTCCAATTCCAAAGAAGGGCAACGCCAAAGAATGCTCAAACTATCGCACAATTGCACTCATTTCACATGCTAGCAAGGTTATGCTCAAAATCCTACAAGCTAGGCTTCAGCAATATATGAACCGAGAACTACCGGATGTACAAGCTGGGTTTCGAAGAGGCAGAGGAACTAGAGATCAAATCTCCAACATTCGCTGGATCATGGAGAAAGCACGAGAGTTCCAGAAAAATATCTACTTCTGCTTCATTGACTATGCAAAAGCCTTTGATTGTGTGGATCACAACAAACTGTGGCAAATTCTTAAAGAGATGGGAATACCAGACCACCTTACCTGTCTCCTGAGAAATCTGTATGCGGGCCAAGAAGCAACAGTTAGAACCGGTCATGGAACAACCGATTGGTTCAAAATAGGGAAAGGTGTACGACAAGGCTGTATACTGTCACCCTGCTTATTTAACCTATATGCAGAGTACATCATGAGAAATGCCAGGCTGGAAGAATCACAAGCCGGAATTAAGATTGCAGGGAGAATCATCAACAACCTCAGATATGCGGACGATACCACCCTAATGGCAGAAAGTGAAGAAGAACTAAAGAGCCTCTTGATGAGGGTGAAAGAGGAGAGTGCAAAAGCTGGCTTGAAACTCAACATTAAAAAAACTAAGATCATGGCATCTGGACCCATCAATTCCTGGCAAATAGAAGGGGTAGAAATGGAAGCAGTAACAGACTTCATTTATTTGGGCTCCAAGATCACCGCAGACGGAGACTGCAGCCATGAAATTAAAAGACGCTTGCTCCTTGGGAGGAAAGCTATGGCAAGCCTAGATAGCATATTAAAAAGCAGAGACGTCACCTTGCCGACAAAGATCCGCATAGTCAAAGCTATGGTTTTTCCAGTAGTAATGTATGGCTGTGAGAGCTGGACCATAAAAAAGGCCGAGCGCCGAAGAATTGATGCCTTTGAACTGTGGTGCTGGAGAAGACTCTTAAGAGTTCCCTGGACTGCTAGGAGGTCAAACCAGTCAATCTTAAAGGAAATCAACCCTGATTGCTCATTGGAAGGATCGATAATGAAGCTCAAGCTCAGATATTTTGGCCACCTAATGCGAAGAGAGATCTCTTTGGAGAAGACCCTGATGCTGGGAAAGATTGAAGGCAAAAGGAGAAGAGGACGGCAGAGGATGAGATGGTTAGATAGCATCACTGAAGCAATGAGCATGAAACTGAGCAAACTCAGGGAGGCAGTGAAGGACAGGAAGGCCTGGCGCAATATGGTTCATGGGGTCACGAAGAGTCGGACACGACTTAACGACTAAACAACAACAATAAAGGATTGATTAAATCAGAACCTAAGCCATCTTTATCAAATCATCACATACTTGTTTAGATTCCCATACAAATATTAAATATAAATATAATTGAAGCATCATGCTAGGATCATGAAGACGCAGGTTTACATATCCTACTCATCTGGATGACTTTGAGCCCTAAAGCTAACCTTTCTTGCAGGGTTTTTGCATGGTTAAAATGGGGCCAGAGGTTTTTATCACCGGGGCATCCTTGTGGCTTCTTCTCCATACACGAGTATTGGTTTGCCTAAGGATGCCCAGGGTGTGAATACAGTAACAGTACTAGTGTGTGGGTGGAAAATACCAGTCCCTTGAAAGTAGCCTCCTAATGAGAACATGCTTAAATGATACTCAGTGATTGGGATAATTAGCTGAGAAATGATATGCAAATCTTTTAAATCAGGGTTCCTCGACCTTGGCAACTTTAAGATGGGTGGACTTCAACTCCCAGAATTCCCCAGCCAGCCTTGCTGGCTGGGGAATTCTGGGAGTTGAAGTCCACCCATCTTAAAGTTGCCAAGGTCGAGGAACTCTGATTTAAATAAAGGATGTTTTAAAATAAACAGCAACGTCCGAAGGAAACAAGGGGTCATTTCTGAATATAATGTTGAACCTATTTCTGAACAGAAGATGATGGAACCTGACAACGAACATTGACACAACCAGGTTCTATGGAAAACAATGTCAGCGAAGCATGAGCTATACCGAAAACCCGGGGTGGATTCTACAAGAGGTTGGAATGCGCCAAAGAAAAGGAAAGAAAATGGCTTAAGCGGTTTTTTTCCGGTTGCATTATTCGTAATGTCTCGTCCACATAAACGTTATTTAGTAACGAATCAACTGCAGTGCAACATTAATCTCGAGCCACTTCCGCCTATGGAGTTAACGTAAGTAAAGAATATTATGTTGCAGCATAATATTCTGATTTCCTGATTCAGCAGCAGCCCAAACCTTACGTCGATTGGAGTCAAAGATCAGAATGGGCTCCACATCCAACCCTTTTTCCTAACCTCTTCTATGGGCTACTCTTGGCAAAGAACAAACAGTCGGGTGGTCCAATCAGAGATGGAAACGGTTAGAAAGGGGCGGGAATTGAACCCTTTGTTTGGCAGGTTGATGTCCCCGCCTTCTTTGCTCTGCTGTTTCTGATTGGTCCGACTAAGCATTCTGTGTACACATTCAAGCCAATAAGGCATTGGAGATTGTCCGCTCCTCCCTCCAAGCACTTTGATCTCCCTTTCCCTGCGGCGTTCGGAAGAGTTTAGCAGGGGCTATATTTTGGGTAGGAAAGTTCTTATCTTAAATACCGTTTGACTTTTTTTCTTTTTTTTCCAATAATGTGGGGCTGGGGTGGCTAATTCTAGAAGTGTTGCTTCTGTTAGGTTAAAATTAAATTTGGAATAGCTGTGCAAAGAAGAGATTCTTTTGAGCGCTTACTTTGCTAACTCCGATCACCTAATTCCAGATGTTTTGAAGCGGCTGGTCGTGCTTCCTTTGGGGGAATAGGGAGAAAATGCTCTCTGCACATGGTCAGAGGAACATATTTTTTGGTTTCTTTTGTATATTCCGAACTCCATCTTACTTGAGACATGTCTCCCCCCCCCTTTTTTTTTTATGCTCCATTCCTTAAGAAAAATAGGAATAGTATGCAGGGTTGCAGCACTTCTCATTTTAAATTGCTTTATTTGGACCAGTATTTTTCAAACTTGGCAACTCTAAGGTGTGTGGACTTCAACTCCCAGAATTCCCCAGCCAGCATGAGAATGACTCCTAAGTGTCTTCCAGCTGGATAGGAACATGATCTAATTCAGTGATTTTTCAAACTTGGCAACTTCAAGATGGTCATGCTGGCTGGGGAATTCTGGGAGTTGAAGTCCACACATCTTGAAGTTGCCAAGTTTGAAGAACACTGCTCTAATTTCTCAGGAGGAGGCTGAAAGTCCTTTGAGTGTGCTCAGAGTTTTGCTAGATCCTTGAATCTGGTCTGTGATCCTGAAATTAGTTTCTGGGGCAGGACTTTCTGGATTGCACCTAACAGTTAAGAGAACCCTCAGTGTAATTAAGAGTGCTATTAAGAGTCAGCAACGCTGGGGGGTATTTCAAGGGGTTGAGAAAATGATTCTTCTGTGCTCATTCAAGGATAAAACGGGGGGGGGGGGACTACCTGATCTGATGTACAGTCAGATCTGATGTGTAAAACTCCAGATGACTGCTAGATGGCCACAGAGATAGATCCTTTTGCTGCTATGTGGTAGTCACTCTTTGTATTTAGTTCCTGCTATTTTGCTTGCAATATGAACTGAAATTAAGTCCTTCCATTATTAAAGTGCCCTGGCAAATTGCTGTAGCTTCAGTTATCTCTGGCTGCGTTCTAACTATTGTTTGCCATAGGAAGGAGAGTCGGAGTGGGGTGATGCAATTAAAGATTCCAACTGTTGAGACCCAGGTTCCAGACTCTGATCCCAGAGGTCATTTGAAGACTTTGGACCAATTGCTATCTCTTAGCCCAGTGTTTCTCAGCCTCTGCAACTTTAAGATGTTGACATGGCTGGCTGGGGAATTCTGGGAGTTGAAGTCCACACATCTTAAAGTTGCTGAGGCTGAGAAACACTGTCTTAGCCCATCCTACCTAACAAAGTTGTTTCCACTGTAGAGATAAGCTAATGGGAAATTTCATGTGCAACCATCTGCCCTCTTTGAATTAGGGGTGGGAGGACATGTCCTGAAGAACTGGCACATTGAGGGGCTCTCTTGCAACCATGTTGCAATTCAGTTGCTATTGCTCAGTTAAAGCAACACCCTAAACCATATTTTAGGGGTGTATTGGGTTTTGTATTTGGGGTTTTTATTTCTGTAAGCCACCTGGAGTCACTGTGAGTGAGTTGGGCAGCAATATAAATTGCTTAAATAAATAAAATAAAAAATAAATATTTTAGAGCAGCCTCCCCAACTTGGGGCTTTACAACTTGGAGCTGCAGCTGCCATCATCTCAGTAGCACCGTATGGTTTAGATGTAGGGGGTCTGCAGGATTTTTTTGCTTTGTCAGAATTAAGGACAGAAGCGCTGCATCTTAAGCTCTATCCCATTTGAGGTTGCAAGTGAGATCACAAAACATGTAGAAAAGAGGGTGGGGCTTGCATCACAGTGCCACAATACTGCTTTCATCACTCTGACCCCCCCAGGCCCCTTCATAGCTGCCATTTAGAGGACCCCGGGGTGGGGAAAAAACCAAGATGAATGAGACTGTTTGGGCCTTGACGTAGAAAACCTCCTCCTCTTCCTGTGCGGTGTATGACTTTCTTTAGTTAGTTACAGTTCAGCAACTTATACAGTTATTGGGAAATATGGTTGGTTTAACCAAATGATCTATAGCAAAACAAATTAGAATTGGAAACTGTGGTTTGATCTTGCCTTGCTTTGGTAAAGCAAAGATGAAACACAGTTTGTCCTTGTCAAAACTAACAATGATGGGTAGTTTGGATTTGAAAGAAGATGCTTTTAGTGGAATGGGCTGGAGAGGGGAAGAAGATGTGCTCGTGTCTGAAGCTTCAGCAGGCGTGTTCACATTGTGCTAAGCTACAGTTTAATGTTGCACTTAAACTGAACCAAGTTGATGATTGCTCTACTAACTTTGTAAGCTATAGCATCACTTCAGACTGTACGAAGTAGAATGACAATTGATGTCTTGATTCTGCTACTTCTCTTCTTGATGCATGTTCTGCCTCTTTATGAACTATGTACAAAATATTTGTGTTGTGTTTCAAACAAAGAGTGATGGCGGCTGGAACAGCCTTGGTTTATGATGGTGAAATGAGCAGCCATAAACTACTTTGGGAAGAGTAAGTACAACTTTCTTTCTTTTTTCTTGTTTAATTTTAGAAGATAAAATTTCATGATAAAAGGGAATTGCAGATACAGGTAGTCTTTGAGTTATGGTGGCAGTTGGGACTGGGATTGCCATCGCTAAGTGATGCGATCGTAAAGCGCAATGTCATGTGATTGCGTTGCTTAGCGACGGCAATCCAGGCAGTCCCGGTTGCTGTCATAACCCCAAGACACACAGGTTGTTAAGCAGAAAGTGGCGGGAGTCCCAGGTAAGAAGTGTGGGGTTGCCGCAGGGGGGTGGAGGAGGCCTGGACAGGCCATGCGCAAGTTGGTGGAGGGGGGTGCTGTGGGCACAGGTGTGTGCGTGCGAGCACAGGGAGGCCCAGGGAAGGAGAGCATGTGTGATGTGCAGGAAGGCAAGGGGGGGCATACCAGAGTGACTTGCAACCTTCCCTGCCAGCTTCCCCATTGGCTTTGCTTGTGGGAAGCCAGCAGGGAAGGCTATAAATGGTGATCACGTGACTGCAGGATGCTGCAACTGTTCTAAGTGAGAGCCAGTTGCCAAGTGCCCGAATCGCGATCACATGACCGTGGGGGCATTTCAACGGCTGGAACTTTGAGGATTAGTTCTAAGTACCCCTCATTCAGCACCATCACAACTTTGAACGGTCACTGAATGAGTGGTTGGTAAGTGAGGACTACCTGTATGTGGGTTTAATTCAGAGAAGAGAGAGAAGAATGCCAAACTATTACAGAAAAGATACTTGAGTCCTGGGAAAATAGAAAGAAAGTCAAAACAATTCCACCTTGATTCTGTTAGGTATACTGTAAGTTGAAGTGGAGAGAGCCCTGTCAGGCTTTCAAGATTCTGTTGTAATAACCTAACCCAGTGATCGCAAACCTATGACACGTGTGTTAAAGGTGCCATGCCACAACATTTTGGGTGACATGCCACCTAACAACAATTATTCTCCCTGTTTGAGTTATCACAGAAACTGAGTTTGTTTTATTTGTATTTCATTTTTGTAATTATTTGACGCTTCTTTATATAATACATAGCACCACACATCATCAGACTGTATTTTTTTAAAATAAATAAATATGTAAATAATTGTTTCCCTTTAGTTTGGGGGGGAGGTGTGACACACCAGCAGAGTCAGGTTAGGTATTTTCCAAATTTTAGACACGCCGAGCCCAAAAGGTTTGCCATCACTGCCCTAACCACATTCCAAGACTCCTAGCAGTTCCTGTTTCCTGACCTTGCCGACCTTGATGGGCTAACATCAATCTTGCAAGCCTGTCAAAGATCCTCTCTACTTCAATTTTTATCTAACCCAATTAACCTGAAATTGTTCTGTGTTTCTTTCTCACACTTTCTACTTTCCCAGGACTGATACCTTTGCTGCAGTTAGGTGAAGATGGAAAAAAGAGAGGAGGCTTTTGCATTCCTTTAAAGGATTTGAAAGAGAAACAAAATAAAGTACAGCAAGTAGAGCCTATGTTACTCTTGGTGGTTAAACGCATGTGATGATTTGAACACAGCCTATTTCACCTACACTCAAAATAAGATGCTTTGGGATGTGGCTGTTGCATTGACTGCCTGTCTTTGACAAAGATTTCCTTGACTTGAGCTACATGGACCCAGTCATGTGATCTTCTTGGCAGGAATACAGAAGTGGCTTCTCACCGCCTCCTTCTGGGGTGTCTTTTTAACATCTCAGTCTAGCCTAGGATTTCCTGGTGGTTTCCCATCCAAATACAAATTATATTTCTTTCCTTAGTCCCTGTAAGTAACCAGGATGTAACATGGTTGGAGGAAGTTGAAGAGAATCTAACATCTGATGGTCTGCCTCCCACTTTTTTTCTCTTTGGGGGAGCACAATGACACCCTTTCTGCTGTTAGGCAAAGAATAATGTTTTGTGATTGGCAGACAATTTCTCCCCAATGTTTTTTTTTTAGAAACATTGATCAGTCAGTTAAATATTTATCTGATGTATCGATTCCAAAGTTCCATAGAACTTTCTTATTAACACATCTCAATGTGGTCCCTACAGCTGTGCTCCAGGAAAAAGTTAACAATATATATGTGGTTCTGGGAGGTGGAGACACTCTCACATTTTTTATCTACGCAGACTAGAATTCTTTTTATAAATAGACCCAGAGACTCTTCCTAGCCTTTGCTGCTAGCTACCCAGTTATTACTTACCAGGTGGCCAAATTCTGCGCCGCAGCCTGTAAGATGAGATCAGAAGGCAATATGGGAACATTGCTTAACTGATTACAATCTGTTCTTGTGTTATCCTGTTACTGATTGGTGTGGTTACATGATTTAAGTTTATTGTACCATCGGAAAATTTTATTTATTCAGTGTTTATTTGTAAGGTTTTACTCCTTTTATGATGCATGTTGTTGATGTACATGCTCCTACTGAATATGCTTATTCATTTTATGAAGCTGGTCTATGACTGTAGTAAACATTAACAAATGAATTCTTAATTCCACCCAGAACTGACTCTGCTTAGCTTTCTTCAATATCAGTTAGGTGCTGCCACCTGGTGTGTCATCCTGGTTATTACAAGGATGTTTAATCCTTGCAGGATGTTGACTTCCCTGCAACCCTGGGATTTTCTGCTCACCCAAAAAAGTAGTGGCTAGGTCCCTGATTAGCTTTTTTGGAGGTCAGCCAGGTTGGCTAGATGGTGCCAATGTGCTATGGCACATGTGCAGATTTTATACATGTATTAAATGTACTAATCAGCAAAACTGCTGTTTGAGGGACATACCTTGACAGTGGTACTCCATGGGTGTCTGTGCTTTTGTTTTTTCAAAATTTGCTAAATGGTTTTCATGATGAAAACCCTGCCCCTTTTGTATGGTTGTGCATTGTTGCTGCATGTGGAAAAGGGGTGGGCTTTGATCGCAACACTCCTCCTGCCATCTTGCAAATGTTGACACACGCACCCCTGCTGTGGATACTACTGCATGCTGCAGAAATGAAAGGAAATCTGGCCTTGATCCTGTCTTAGTCCATTGTAGCATGGCAGAATTAATTGCCTTGCCCTTAACAACCAAGGTAGGGCTCTTAATGGGGGCCTCTTTATACTTGGGCATCATTCAAACCCTCAGTTTTAAAGGGTTTGTTTTAGTTAATATCTGAGGCAGTTCATTATCAACAGTAAAGAACACATTCCAATGAATATTGTTTATTTTCTCTTTCTAGTAAAGAAAAAAATTCTTCTTTCTCAGCTGTAACACAAATGGTTTCTTGATGATTTCACTGGAAAACTAAATGTTGGTCTCATTTTTAGCCCAGTCTGTGATATAGAAGTCCCTGAACGGCTTTCTTCCTGCTATGACCGCCTTCAGCACTATAACCTGGTTGAACGATGCATTTCTGTCTCTGCCAGAGAAGGAACTGACAGTGAAATCATGCTGATTCATAGGTATGCTCCTCTGGCATTGTCTTTCCACCCCACCCTATGTTAGAGAAATAATGGGGAAAAAATTAAGTGTCATGTTTCTTTTACACTTTACAGATATATTTTGTTTTCATAAAGTCCAAGTTAATACCTAACCCCCTACATGGGGAAATCCCCAATTGCACTCTCTGAAATACCCTAAAAGTGTATCACTAAAGTCTGGTGACAAAATAGCCTATGTTAAATGATATGATTTTTAGCACCTGTGGTGTCATGTATATACTGATGTCATTGTCCAAATGGCACATTCCAATAATTGTGCCATTTTTGTGGTGCCATCATGACATCAGTTGCACTGCTCGAGGACACCCATAGGAACAAGTGCGCAAAGCATTCCCACCTGTAAACTCACTCCATATAAATAAAAAACAGGGAGAATCTTTTCTAGTCCACACCATTGGAAGGCATTTGGCAGTTCACTGGATGGTCAGGAGATGATAAATGGCCCATTGGCTCAGATGCTGCCCCCAAAAACATTGCAAAGAGAGTTTTGAGTATTACAATTTACAGTGTAGAGTTTTTCATTGAAAAGGCTCCTTGGAAGAGAGAAAACATAAAGAACTTATTTCCTTCTCTCTCAGCATCTTTATCGCCAGTGGGCACAATTACCCCAGAAAGCAACAATATGACAATTGAATCAAAGTTTGAATAATGTTTATTGAATCAAAACTTGAATACAGTTGTCCCTTTAATTACATTTTTTGGTCCCAGCACAACTAATTAGAGGTACTAATTGCTGATCAACAAGATCTTCCCAATTAATGTAAGCAGAGAAGTTATCTGAATTAGCAATTAGATAGTTATCAAAAGTTGCCTTGTAGTGTTTTAATTCCAGAAAGATTTCCCAGTGTAGAATAGATTGCGGGAGAAGAATCGGGCAAAAAGCTGCGAACAAAATATCAGGTTATAAATAAAGACGCTTTTACACTCTACAGGCCTACTCTTATACACTTCATACACTTTTCCCAGCTTATGCACGAAGAGCCCCTCTTTATCTCTTGCTTTATAACCTGGAAGTCTTGGACTCTGTTTTTCATCAATCTTGATGTGGAACATTGTTACAATTTAGAAGACAATTTGAGGGGGAGAAGGCTCCTGCTGTTGAGCGATTCTTGATCATGGAAGTTCATGTCTAGAATCTTAGTATTTTTATTTGATCTGGTCTTTCACGGATCATTGTTTTAATCCACCCTCATATGTTGTTGTGGTCCAGATGGACTGTATGTTCTTTATTAGACTGAGAATTCATCATACGGTTCATTAAGCTCATTATCCACCATGATAACTAGAAAAGGTCATTTTCTGGGCAAGTCGTAAAGAGGTTCAGAAGTGGATTCTCTCTGGTTCAGCTAACCCTTGATTTCTGTATGCTTAAATTACCCTTCTGATGAGATTTCTCTTGGCTTCTGGGACCTCTCCCCTGCTTCCTTTAGCTGTGGCCCCATGCCATCACCCCCTCCCCATCTCCAACTGCTCCCAGCTTTTCAACTCCCCACCGTTTCTTAGCATCAACACTGATGTAAATATAACTACGCACTCACATTAATCCACAAAGAAAAAGAAAAAGGGAGTATGTGTTTGAACAGAAAAGGGGATGAGTTCAAGGCTGGTATTCATTCTCTGTCTCTTACTCTTAGGAGATTTATTGTTGCCCTGGGCTGAGCCACAGTAAGGAATGAAGTATCAGTAAGAGTTGTTCTTATGCTCTATTGGATTACTAAGTTCAATGCCTCCTAGATTTAGTGTTCTCAACTAAAAAAAAAAAAAAAATCCATCCCAAAGAAATGTGATTGCATTTTATATGGCTGTTCCTGATAAGAGAAATGGTCCCATCTATATTGTTTTGGCTTGGGGGCAAAATCAGTAATGCAGCCCAGTTTTATATATTGGTTCAGCATGTTGTCTCAGATCTGAGTTGGCTTTCCATAGATAGCTGCCTTGTCAGTCCATCTGCAGCCAGATTCCTGATTAGCAGGGTTGCATTTGAAGCCAGCTCATACCCTCTGTTGTGTCTATGGGTGACTGCAGGTTTCTTTTTCTTTTTCAGTATGGATTACTTGGAAACTGTGAAGGGCACTGAGAAGATGGAGGAGGAAGAACTCCAAAAAGTCTCCGCTGGTTACGATGCTGTTTACTTTCATCCAGTACGGGGGCGTGATCATGAACTCTTCCTAGATATAATGTTCCTTAGTCATAAACCTTTTTCTCTAAACCCTGTTGCCCACCCTCAATGTTGTGGGGCTGTTCTTCTTCAAAACTAAAGTGTATTGCCCTTAACCATGAATATTTCTAAAGGATCCAGGGGCATCCTGCAGGGGTGGGGCACCTTTGATTACATGGTTGCAGCTGTCATCTTGACTTTTTTACCCTGCCTGTGGAAGGTCTGAAAGGATCTATTGATGTTGCTGCCACCACTGAACCCTTTCCTGATTTAGAGATTCTTTTTTTCTTCTCTATTTTTTAAAATCTCTCTCCAAATTAATGTAATTAGGGGAAAATGTAGAACAGCACAGTCATATTGTTAACGTTTAAAGAAGGAACCAAATTAGCACTTATTAAATAACTTAAAATGGGTTGTAAATGGTCTCCCTTAATATTAAAATGTTTCCAAGGGCTTCTTACCTTCCCTGCTACTAAATATATGTTCATAAACTTGTCCCCCTGACAGATGGAGGTTTTCTTATGGCCAAGACTCCAAGCTTCCTCCAGACCCATCCTTCCACCCACCTCCCCCAAATCCCTCTTTTCTCAGTTCTCCCGCTCTCTGGAATATAAATTGGGTGGAGGTGACTGTTGAATAGTTTTTTGAGTGGCAGTTCTAATATCCAATGCCTGAATGAGTGGGGAAAGACAGGGTTGTACAGTGCTGTCCTGTTCAAGAAGGAGTCTATACTGCTTGATCACAAGAACAGCTCTCAATATGATTCATATTCCTACTTCATTTGGGTCTTCCTGAATCACCTGGAGAGCAAACATAGGTAGAGTTTACCTCCACACTTCCTGCCTGACCATATGGAGTTTTGAAACAAGTGAGGCTGTGTATGTAACCACCTCCTATCCTCCCTGTCTCATCTCCATGCCTGTGACTGTTGGAATGTTTTCCCAGTTCATGTGTTTGAGCAATGTCAGATGGAGAAGGAGAATTTGGGGGATTTGTCATCATTTGCCTTTCTTACAATGTGTTGGTTTTCAGCTCTCCAAATCCCCAGCTGGCATTCCATACCCAAACCATAACCCAATGAAACCAGAGCATGACCAGTGGTCTTGGGATGCTGTTGAAAAGGGATGGAAAGCCAAAAGAAAGGGAGAATGGAATGGGATACCTGGAACAGGACTAGGTCCTCACCAGCCATAGCCTGGAACATTCCACAGTGGAGTCCCTTTGCTACAGGTCCCATTTGTCTTTATGGGTGTGCATGTGCTCCCACTTGTTCATTCTTCTCAGAAACTGCAGTAGTGTCTTTGAATCACAAATATGTACTGTTCTTCAGACAACGTATCGTTGTGCAAAATTGGCTGTGGGAGCAACATTGCAATTGGTGGATGCTGTGATGTCAGGAAAGACCCGCAATGGGATGGCTCTAGTAAGGTAACAGAATTGAAATGTTCTCTAGGTGAATGTTCTCTGATACAGTTTATGGTTAACTGACCCCATCATGCTTGGTTGCAGGCCTCCAGGTCATCATAGCCAAAGAAATGCAGCCAATGGATTTTGCATCTTCAATAATGTTGCTATTGCAGCAAAATATGCTCAAAGAAAATACAACCTGCAGAGGTTGAGTATATCTATTTAAAATTGCATTTTCTTGAAACAGTCTTACCTTTTAATGAATGTTTTTGTTGGTTCATGCAGAATTCTCATTGTTGACTGGGATGTGCATCATGGACAAGGAATTCAATATACATTTGATGATGACCCAAGGTTGGTCATTTACTTGTTCTTGGAGATTTTGCAGCAAACCTGAATATGATTTTCAACATGTTCTTAGTGCTTTTGGAAGTGAATTACCAAAGAACTTCAGTAACAAAACAGCAGGCCTCAAGACATTTTGATAGCTTTCACTACACAGTTATTTATCATTATTTTGGTTTTTAGGCAAATTGTATTAATTCTGCTATAATCTATATTTTATACTCTGTATTTTTTAACATTGTTGTCCCTTCAGTGTTGGAGTAAAGAGAAATATGGGGTATAAATCCAAGGATAAATAAATTAATAAAAAATAAAGTATCTTGCATTTGGATGCCTGACTCCCATTAATGAAATTCCTGATTTTTTTTATTGTGTCAGTTCAGTCTTCTGTTTTATCCAGATTTTGCTGAATGAGGGCTCCAAGCCTCCCTGGTTTTTGACCGGGCTGGCTTGCTTATTCTCAGTGGCATCCATGGGTGTGTGTGTGTGTGTGTCAAAATCTGCAAGATGGCAGATGCAGTATCGCAACTGAAGCCCTGCCCCTTTTATTTATTTATGATTTAATTATGAAACAAATGAAATGGCTGTCCATTTTAAGCAAATATCTCTGGATGGCTAACAGAACAACAACAGTAATAAATACAGTGTAAAAAGACAAAAACAACTAATCAAAAGTATAGTTGAGTTGCCCTTTGTGGGTCCATGTCAGACTCACATGCAAAATGGAAGGGGCTCCCACCGACACCCACGGTTCTGCGGAAAGTTTTAGTTCAGCGCCATCTTAAAAACTACTCTGAGTCTATAACTCTGCAAAATTAAACTCTTTTTGAGACTACCCGATATTTAGATCAGTTAACAGAAAGCTGGATTGTGAAAATTCCTGGATTCCAGTCTTAATTCAGCTATTCTCTCCTGGAATAACCACTGCTGAGAGCAGTCTGCTTGTTTGATGTAACGATGACTTCATTAACACCCACTTTGTTCTTGTTAGTATTCTCTATTTTTCATGGCATCGGTTTGAACACCAGAAATTCTGGCCTTCGCTCAGGGAGTCTAATTATGATGCGGTTGGTCAGGGGAAGGGAAGAGGATTCACCATAAATATACCTTGGAATCAGGTAAATGTTGTTTAAGAGCACCATAATACAGATAGATTTTAAGCTCTAGCAGTTGTGCATTTGATGTAGTTTTGTTTGTAATTACACACACATACATTATGCACACATTTGGTGGTCAGCTGAGAACTCATTTTGTAATTAGCACAGATTTGTGCTTCTCACATATAGCTGATAAATTATGCACAGAGAAGCATGGTTTCCACTGAAATACTGTAATTGAACACAAACAAATGAAAAGGCTTCTTCCTCTTCCTATTCTACTGTTTGTACACTCAGAACTGAGTTTTATTTGTAGGAAGGTCTTTTTTTTAAACAATGACAAAGTTTTATCACTTTGGTAATATTACTGATGGCTAAATTTGGGGCCAAAGAAAATAAAAGGAAAATTGTCAGCGGGAACCCAATCCAATATTTAAAATGTCTGTATAGTTTTCCTTCTTGGGGATTTAGGAAATTGTATGCTGAATACAATTTGGAAGTAGTAGGAGCAGCACAATGGTACCCTGAGATGATTTCCACTGAGATATTTGTGGAATTATAGGCCTAGATAGCCGTTTGGGTTTTTTTTTTTTTAAAGAACCATTATTTATGTTATACTCGTCTTTGCAGGTTGGATTGGGAAATTCAGACTACCTGGCTGCATTTCTTCATGTCTTGCTTCCAATGGCTTTTGAGGTAACTGTTAAATTCTGGGCCTTTCCCCTCCCCCCCTCCCCCGAATTGCACACATGTTATTTAAAAGTACTGTATAGAAAAGCAATTGTAAAATATTTTTGTGTTAGTATCAAAATTAATCTTCAGCTATTTAAAAGCAATGATTACTTTTTTAAAAAATTACACTCAGGAGTATCTGCAGGAGGGAGGCCAAAAAAAATCAAGATGGCAACTGTGCCGCATTCTTGACTTTTTTGCCCCCCACCAGAGGCTCCCCAGTTATGCTATTGTGCTAAAGCAGTGTTTCTCAACCTTGGCTACTTTATGATATCTGGACCAACTCCCAGAATTCCTCAGCCAGCCATGCTGGCTGGGGAATTCTGGGAATTGAAGTCCAGACATCTGAAAGTGGCTAAGGTTGAAAAACACTGTGCTAGAGTTATCTCTGAATATTGAGACCTGCTAGATTTTTAAAAAAGAGCAAGGGACTATGAGCCCCTTCACAAATGGCGTATCTCCTGCATAGACACATGTTGTTGTACTATTGTGCAATAGAGCCAATTCTCTTACATCTCTGTAGTGGCGTGAAAGGAATAGCTCCAGAGATGCTAATAAGAACGCCCACCTTGACTCCTTGCTTTTCCCCATCTGTTTGAGGTCCATTGTCTTAAAATGAATAGAAAATCCAGCTCAAACTGGCTGGATTAGGATTGAATTGGGCAAGAAAACAAATGAGCAAGGAACTGAGGATGACAATGGGGGGTGTGAAAGACAATGTTGGTCCTCCATATCCCACATTGGTCAACCGGAGGGAGTATTTGTATGCAGATTCTTCCTAGCAAAAGAAGAAGCAATGCAAACCCTTGTGGCTTGCTCTGAATCTGTGTTTCTCAACTGTCTGGGGAATTCTGGGAGTTGGAGTCCACACATCTTAAAGTGGCCGAGGTTGAGAAACGCTGCTCTGAAAGGCTTTGTGAAAGTTTGGAAAGTGAACAGTAGGGCAGAAATCAAAACGTAATTAATTTAAGAATAGTAGGTGGCTGGACATGCCCTGAAATGCTTATTGGAGGAATGGAGAACCAGTGACCTTCCAGATCTTGGTGAACTACAACTCACAGCATCTTTATACTATGCTGCATTATATTATAATATAAACTCTGTTTATGGTTTATTTTTTTTCCAACTGTAGTTTGATCCAGAACTTGTTTTGATTTCTGCTGGATATGATTCTGGAATAGGTGATCCAGAGGTAAGCCCTTTTCTAGATAGTTTTTCTCTATCTTTTCCCTTGAAAACAGGCAATTAAAAAAAAAAAATCTTTGTTTCTCTTTGTTTTGTTTTTAGGGGCAGATGAATGCAACTCCAGAATGCTTTTCCCATCTTACCCATTTTCTAATGAATTTAGCTAAAGGAAAGTTGTGTGCAGTTTTAGAGGTACCGATTTTACTACAGTCTGATTACCAACTTAGTCAATGCTATCAACTTTTTGACTTAATGTTGGAGGTGTTGTCCCAGGAACTCTGGGGGTTCTAGCCTGGCATGTAATTTTGCCCAATAAACACACCAGGGTGGAGATAATAAAGTATTTATTCAGTGCAGAGTAAGGTGCCCGGGAATAATTTCCAGAGCAGGCACCCCTATTTGTCAATCAACACGACTTTTGTACATTCTTGAAACAAAAAACTACATGATCATTGGCAGACAGTAATTATTCACACCTTTGGGTGGGCAAAACACTCCCAAAAGGTGGCACCACTGCCCAAAGATGGGCGCTTGTTGTCGCCAAGGGAAATAATGAGCTAGATGGCTTCTTATGTCTCTGCTGGTTAGTGCAGGGGTTCCTCCTGGTGGGAACTTCTCAGCTCTAACTGATAAGAAACACTGTATTCAAAGAGAAGGGGTTTTGGAGGGGTTTGCAACTTAATTATGTGCTCTGTTCCCAGCAGCTAGTGAAGGTCAGTTCTGAGCAGTACATAATGTTTCTGCTGCCTTCTTCAAATTAATCCTAAAATCACCATTCCATCAGAGGCACTGTTCAAATGTTTCTAGGATTATCAATGTTCACATGTTGACACAAAGCAAACCTCAGATGTTCACTGGTCTATAAATAAACTAAATCCTAACCATACATTCCTATTACATTCTTGCATTTCTTCTGGCTTCCTTGAGGTCTGTGATCAAGTATCACATGTGGATAAGATGTTATAGTCCCTGATAGTTTGAAAGAAATGTTATGCTTAGGATGTGTTCTTATGATTAGTGGAAGTCCTACAGTTATGCTTCAGTTGAGAGGGAGTGCTAGTGTTTGCAGAAGGGCAAATATTGGTATTGGTGGAATATAATTTCGCCCAGAGTCCCCTATTGTGGGGGAGATGGGCAGCGGAGAAATCCAATAAAATAAATAAATAAATAAATAAATAAATAAATAAATATTATGATTAGGCATTCTTGAACTCTATGATAAAATTTAATGTTGGGGAAAATGTAGGTTTTTTTCACATGTTCATATGTTCACATGTTCATGGAAAGGGCAATGCTGGTTTGGCAGAAGGTGAATTTAGGGTTAGGGTTCCTTTAGGTCTGTGATAAAATTCTATGTCAGAGGGAGATCTTAATGCTACTGCTGCTGCTGTTGCTGCAAAAAGCAAAGGAAACCTTATCGGCCATAAGAAATTTTGTAATAATTTTAGGGCAACACAATTTGTTTAGGCCATTGAAGAGATCATAAAAATATGGGAGGTTTTGAGATGTCGAGATAGTACCATTGCTTCTTACTTTTATATCATTTCTTTCTTCCTTTATGGAACCATGGTGTGATACAGGAGAACTTGTAGGTTTCTTATTTTTTTGGTACTTGGAGAGATTCAGGTTGACTTACAGGTAGTCCTTGGTTAATGCTGGTAACTGGGACTGGAATTTCCATTGCTAAGTGATGGAGTCATAAAGTGTGACGTCATGTGACTGCACTGCTTAGTTCCAGCACTTCTGGTTGCCGTCATTAAGCAAATCCCGCACCATCGTTAAACGCAGTGTCACGTGGTCACCATTTGTGACCTCCTGCCGCCTTCCCCATTAACTTCGTTTGTCAGAAGCTGGCAGTGAAGGTCGCAAATCGCAATCACATGACCATGGAGACACTGTGACAGCTGGAAGTTTGAGGACTGGTCATAAGGATCACTTGTTCAGTGCCGTTACAAGTTCAAACGGTCACTGAATGAGTGGTTGTTAAGTGAGGACCACCTCTTTTTTCAATAGGTGACTGTATCAGGGGCTTGGAGACTATTGTATGTTGGTGCCTTGTGAACACCAGTTGTTTTATTTCTTAATAATTTAACATCTGGATGTTGTTGTTTGCTTAATATTTGAAGTTTCAGTATGCTCCTTTATGTTTTACATCTGTTTGTTTTCACTTAGGGTGGATATCACTTAAGGTCACTCTCTGAATCAGTTTGCATGACTCTAAAAACTTTGCTTGGGGATCCTTTACCTCCTTTGTCTGGTGAAATGATGCCATGCTTAAGGTATATGTATGTGCATGTTCATGCGTGTATGCATGGGTGTACTTGCATGCATGTAATAACAAAAAAGATCTGCACCGACAAGTCGTCATAGATAGAGACAAAAAGGCCAGTCCTAATCAAGGATCTGGGTGAGACACAATTATTTCCATTAAGGGATTCTTAAAAAAGCCAACATGGTGGTCATACAATTGAGACCACCATCTGGATTTTTCTGATTCCTCTGTGGACCCAACTGTACATAGGGTCCAACCATTTAGATCTTTTGGGTCGGGCAACAGTGCAAACTCCAGCGTGTACTAGGTTTTTAGTAGTCTACACAAGCCATGCCATTCTGCATTTAAATGCACCTTCTAGCAACTTTATGTGTGCTGAATTGTAGTAGACAAACCTATGAAGATTTTACAGAGAAGAGATTGGACACAAGCTACTCTTTTGGTGTTAGGCTTTATGATGCGCTATTCCATCATAAAGCCATTGCTCAGTGAGGTTGATAAGTTGTTAATCTGTTCTCCTTAATTGTAGGATGGTGTACAATTGTGACATGGATAGGTTATAATCTTTTCAATCTGAGGATTTTGCATGTTCCCCATATCTTTAGACTTTGGATCACAAAGACAGAAACTCATTTAAAAGGCAAATGTTGAATGAGAATGAGAACTTCTAGTGACCTTCAATGTCTCCCCTGATAAATGGCATAGAAATATAGGCAGTATTTGATGAGACCTCAGAAACTGGTGCAGGAAGCACCCATCCACATGGAACTCCATCTTAGTTACATAGTGGGTTCCTCTTCACTGTTTGGAGGTTGTAAGTAATTTAATTGAGTTAAACCAAAAGTGTAGAATTACCGTTGTTCTATTCCAATATTTCAAGCACCTCTGCAGGCTTGCTTAATTAATTGCCTAGAAACATGCCAGTCTGTACACACAAAAGAATCTCCAGTGCTTGTACCAAAGAAAGAATTTGCTTCAACAAAATAGGCAGATTTGAGTTCTTCTTTTAAATGTCTGTACAATGGAGTTTGCGTCACTGCAAAACCCTGGGAATTACAGAGAAGAAAAGTAATAAAAATCCATATAAAGCCAGATGGCGATGTTGAATATTGATATACCCAGCTTCCTATGCTTTAATAATTTTATTACACACATACAAGTTGATTTGAGATGGCCTCAAGTTTTTATCACTGCAAATAACAATTTGCAGATTCTTAGTATTAAAAATATAGAGATTTTAAAAATATTTAAAGATAATGTGTATTCCACTTGGTCTTTTTTAGCGCAAGGGAATCAATCCAGAATGTGAGAGCTGCACATAAGCCATACTGGAAGTGTTTGACATATGAAGGTAATGGCAGGATTTTTTTTTTCTTTTCTGATATACTGCAGCAGATCATGGAAAAAATATTAAAACTGTTTCTGGATTTAGCCTGCTGTCTATCCTTTTGTTTCTTAATTCACAGAAATCTTATCAAGTTTAAATATTCCAAAGCAGATTTTCAACTAGAACAAGTTATCAAATTCCTGTGCCATTTTAGAAGCAGTGTTAGAAACTTTGGATAGATTTTAATGTCACTAGGTGATAAAGCCACATAAATTGGCAATATGACTGATTAAATTAACAAGTTGTCCTCAAGTGTTTTTTTTTCTCCTTTCTGAATTGTCAAATGAAAGATTGAAAATACAAAGGAAGTCAATGGCAAATTTAGCTTGGATAATTGAGCCAGTATACCTGGTTGAAGTAACTGGAGCTGAATTAATTTAAAAGCATAGGAATTTAGGGCTGTGCATTCTTCAAAAATCATCCAGAAGAGGTATTTCAAAATGTGGGAGCACAAGCACAATGAGTTGCAATAAGGACATGGCTGCCTTAATGAGCTGACTCATTAAAGCAATTACATCTTTTTCATTCTTGTAGCAGTCGGAAAAGGCATGGCTGCTTTAATCAAGTGCTGTGCTCACTCTCCTGATGCATCTCTTCCAAATCATTTTCAGAGTAGGCACAACCCTTTCATCTGGCTTGTAGATTGCAGTACATAGCTCCAACAATCAGCAAATTGTTAAATATTATGCAATAGGCAACAAAAATGTGAAGAATGTATCTAATTTTTAATATGATCTTTTCTTCTAGAAAGAATAATGTTAGTTTGTGAACTAAATGAATCACCTCTGAGCTAAATGCTTGTTTTCAAAAATCTTCAATTTTGGTAGCTTTGAAAATGTGGTAATGCCCAAGCCCAAGTATAACTAGGGGGTTATAGCATAAACAACCTTCCATAACTTGGCTAGAGTTCTGAGAGTTGTAATCCCAACAGATCAGTTCCTACTGGCTTGAGGAAAACAAGCATAATTTGTCTTCTCTGAAGAGATAAGCCCTCTTCTGTGTTGTTGTTCCCAGATGTGACTCCACTGCAAGACCTCAGTACTAGATCCTGTCAGGCAGAGGAAGCTGAGTCTACACAGAGTAATGCGGAACTCCTAACTCCTCAAGAAGTTGGAAAGGGAAACATCAGTGAGGTCATCAAAACAGATAGGTTTTTGGAGATGCATATGAAAAGCATTATTGTCTCTTTGAAACCTCCTATTAAAACAGCAGCAGCTGTTGATGAGAGTGACACACACCTGCTCCCACCAGCTGTTCACATTCCAAAGGGACTGGATGTGAAAGAGTTCAAAACTACTATCAGGTTAGCCATACCTTTCACCAGCTCACACCTGGGTGTATCATGATACAGCCAACATTTAGTAGTCAGCTTTCAATGAAAAAAGATGTTCAGCCTCTCCAGTTAAAAGGATTGGTAGCAAACGCTTGTATGTGTAACATTCAGGAGGTGAAGCAGAAGTGGTCTGTGATGCTGTGTCCACCCTCAAGTTCAGTCTCCTTTTATATATGTTGCAAGAAGGAATTGGTGGGTTAGATCTTTTCTTCCTTACCGTGCTTGTCTTCTACTTTCAGGGAGACATATTCCACTTACTTAAGATTTCCAGCCCTGATTTTGTAAAATGGGTTAATTAATCTTGCAGTTAACATAAGATTCCTCCTGAATAATAAGGACATCATTTTTAGTGTATGGCATACAAAGTAATTTATAATCGGGGTAATCTTTAGATGTCCACTAAGAAGTCATGAGTTCAAATCTCAACATGTTGCTCAAGCTGTACAATTGTTCCAAATGTTTCAGTGTGTAACCACCATTCAAAAATCTGTATTTCACAGTGCATTTGATGTTAAACTTATGAAAGAAGAGGCCTTAAGCTCACTCTTGAACATGCTGGCTGTCCTTAACAAAATCATTAAAAAGGAGGTAATGTTAATCACTTGGCAAAACTGGGTTGACATAATTTCTTCTAATTTGGTTTTGAAGAAAACTACGTGCATTTTAAAATCTCACGGCCACCCCTGTAGGAGAGTTGTTCTTAAACTGAGGCTATGCCCTTTCTTTTCTTTTCTTTTCTTTTCTTTTCTTTGGCACTTTTCAGGGTAGCGCAGCTTCTTAGATGTAGGCTGGGGGATATCACATTATGTCTTTCATATACAACTAGGACATAAGTTCATTCTTTTTAAAGAGGTACATCAACAAAGCTCCATCTGCATGCTTAACTACCCAATTATTGTATGGCTGGTTAACTCTTTACATTCGCCTAGAACAATGCACTATTATCCCATTACCCTAATCATAACGCTTTGTTTTCTGATTGTTCAGACTCGCAATTGCTGCATTTTTCTCTATACTGCTAAGCTAAAAGCTGATTGCATATATTCCCATCTTGGGCATCATGCTGCAATATAAATGCTAATGCTAATAATAATGCATCCCAATTAACTCAGTGAACTAGAGAACTGCATGGAGAGGAGGCCAACCTGGGTTGCAGGGATGAGAATAATTCTCTTAAACCAGTGAATCACATCTTATGAATAAATATTAAACATTTTTGCTAGAGCTGAAAAAGCTTATTTGGTGTCAAGCCAGGCTGTGTGCAAAGATGTCCTCAGGGTAACCACAATGACAAAGAAATGATGATGTCACAATGCAGATCTTGGCCTTTTGTAGTTAAGTTCCAATGTTGGATATAAGTCCCAGAGTTTGAATTGTGGCATCCTGATGTGTATTTCATCATTTGCCTCCATCCCCCGTACACACCTGTGGCTGTATGACCTGTACAGAGGTAGTCCTCGACTTACAACCATAATTGGGACTGGAACTTCCATTGTTAAGCACTGTGATCGTTAAGTGAGTTGCACCTGATTTTATGACCTTTTTTGCCTCAGTCATTAAGCGAATCACTGTGGTCATTAAGCAAATAATGAGGTAGTTAAGCGAATCCAGCTTTCCCCATTGACTTTGCTTGTCAGAAGCCAGCTGGGAAGGTCGCAGATGGAGATCATGTGACTCCGGGACACTGCAACTGCCATAAATACATACTGGTTGCCAAGTGCCCAAATTTTGATCACATGATCGCGGGGTGCTGCAACAGTCGTAAGTGCGAGGACCAGTCATAAGTCACTTTTTTCAGCATTGTCATAACTTTGAACAGTCATTAAATGAATGGTCATAAGTCAAGGACTACCTGTACTTGCTTGTAAAAAATCATGTAAGAGTTTGAAGGGGCCCAGGGAGTGTGCAGTCCACCTCCATGCCAAAGCAGGCAATTCATTCATGCCTAATCTTTGCTAGGATAAGAATTACAGAGTAGAAAAGAACTTCAAGCCACCTAAGTCAATCCTAATACTTTTGGAAATTGAATGATATTGATTCCCTCTTTGTACAGTTCATATGCTCCAAATGAATAGTAGAGAAGTGCTGCCAAATTCTTGGTATGCTTAGCCAGGTTAATTAAATTTCTTTGTGCTAGCAACATGCTTTTTAGAATAGGAGTCCTTCCTTTTATAATGAGACACATACTTGGGGAAGCTTAAGGTTTTTTTTCTAATTCTCCCATATCAAAACGTTTTCTTACTGTAGGTTGATTGAAACCAGAAACCAGAACACAAATGTATCATGGAAATAGACTATGTACATTCCTATTTGGTTGATTACTAAGATTCACTCACTGTTAAATTTAGGGAAGCTATTTCATCCAGACACTGGTGTTTGCTGGTAGCCCCTCAAATAGAGATCATTCTCTGATTTACTGACTTGGACTATAACTGGATGTAATAATAGTTGAAGTAATCCTTATGTGGCAGAATAATAGAAAGGAACATAGCCTGCCTTGATAACATACATGCTTTTAAAGGTCCAAATGTTTTATTTTGATATAAATTTTACAGTATTTGCAAAGAGGCCTTACTTGTTCTTATATCAATCTAGACATTCATGAGCTATATATAATTCATACATATAATGCAATACAGATATATAATCTTGTAAGTAATAATAAATAAAGAGTAACATTGTAGTTATTATCATGTTTATTATTTAGGTGATCAATGGACTTGCAGTTTCATCTACACCTTCACTTTCTTCTGCCATTGCAGCAGCACATTGCAGAAAACTGAAGGTACAAAAGTAGGTATAAAAATTTCTTGCACAGTTGTGTATTTAAAGGATAATGTAATAAATTACTATTCAGAAATGATTTAAGACACGTTTTGAACTTCATATAAAGGCAGCACCTCTCTACTATTCATTGAAGTAGCTGACTTTTTTTAGGCTTCTGCATGATCCTGAAAAAAACTACTAATGTTTTTAGGAGTCATATTAAGTTTAATTAGCCATCTCCTGCAAACCAGGCACACCTTTTCAAAGCATGCACAACCCTATATATAGCTTTTTTTTTTTTTGGCTAATGCTTTCAGTTGTCCTTCTCAACATTGTCTATTATTTGGGGACTTGGGATAATTGTCTATTATTTGGGGACTTGGGATAACCCATTTAACCCAGCGAGATTTATTCTGAGTAGTTTATACAGAATTGTACTGTGAACTGCAAAAGTTCAATCCTCTTTGAGTACTGCAAACGTATATGATGACAAAGATGCAACGGGCTACAGAGTTGGGGAAGTCAAAAGGGACTGGATAGGTATACCCAGGGGATGAATGGGACATGGTGAAAAGCAGAAGTTTGCTACTACTTAATGAATATAGAAGAGTTCCGTATATTACTTAGATAGAAATAAATAAGATGGCGCTTACCTTGTTCATGATGTACAATATTAACTTGTAGTCTAGGAAAGGTTTTGCCCTAGATGCTGTAATCCTTAAATTGTGTTTTGTAGCTAGGGTATTGTCAGAATTATACACATAGATTTATAAAAGAGCTCTTTAATTTAGGGTTTAGATTAGCAGTTCCTTCACTAAATCTTCAGGGTTTGTTATTTATACTGCAATTTTGATAGCTAGCTATACTTGGTTAATTTTCTTGGCCTGTCAGTCATGCCACTGTTTTTTATGTGGTCCATTAGCAGATTATCTAAAATATGCTACTTACCATATATATTCTAATATGCATAACAAATTGTAACTCTTGAAATATTTTGTTTTGCAGAATCCTGTGTGTATTTGTTGGTGACATGGACATGAAAATTGAGTTGGAGGATGGGTAAGTCCTAGTGTTTCATGCAGTTTATTTAAATTTGTGCAGCTGGTTCTAAAAATGAAATCCTGCTAAAATCAGTGGGGCTTCTTAAAAAAACATGAAACGTTGAATCTGTTTTTTGATTATCAGGATAATTACATTTTACATATAAAAATACACATTTGGTTATAGCAGTTATTTACAGCTTGTTTATAATGTCTTTTTCCCAGATGTGGTTATTTGCTTTGTTTTATTATTACCAGGGTGGCAACTATTTTATAGAGATAATATTTATAGAATCTACTTTCTTCAATATTTTACAGCAAAGTCCTCTTGATCAATATTTGTGCTAAACAGTCTGAACAAGTTAACACCAAACACAATATCTCTCTCAACTGGAAAGAAGTACGTGTGGAATTTTATGGTCTTTTTTCTCACCCAAGTATGATTTATTGAGAATGCAAGGACATAAATTTTGAGTTGAACTATATATTCAGCAACTTCCACTGACTTTAAAGCATGGATGACCTACAAATATTTGAACATTCTGGTCCAACTGAGAATTCAGCCTGCTGGACATGTGCAATTTGCTACTAGAGTCATGATGGAGTTGGGTGGGCTATAAATTTAACAATCAATCAGTCCTGTAGGAAATGCTATAAATAGATTCAGGATAAACTGAAGATCTTCTGTAGAAATTGGCACAAAATGTTTAGAAACCTTGAAGGCTTTGCACAAAATTTAACCCTTATCTTCCCTGCATATATAGAAAGGGACTGAGAACAAGCATGATTGTAAAACATACAGATGGTTTTTCCCACCACTGTCATCCACACATTTTTATGGACATCTGAGCCAGGGAAGCCGAATATATTAATCATCACATGAAGAGAGTTACTTAGTTTTGGAACCTTAATCACTCTAGATTTCAAGAACAACAGAAGTTTGTTCATGCAGACCAGGGATGGGCAACCCCACACCCAAAATTTTATCAATGAAGTTCAGCAGCAAAATGGCCAAATTTCAGCAGCATAATTTTGGCTTGTTTATAAAAGTTTGGGGAAATTTTGACAGTGTGAATGCAAATAACTTGAATCTAGGAAGCTTCCCACCCTTAAATTCCCCCAAGAAGCCAAAAAAAAACAAAAAAAAAAACAAAAACCCACTCCAAAACAGGGCAGAAATGCAGCCACATCTCTTCTGGTGAAGTCAGTGTCAACAGGAGGTGAACAGCCCCCTACTCCTTCAACACAGCTCACCCTACATACATGAAAGTAAACATCAAACTTCTGTGCATTCACATACTTGATTATTGGGCTGGAAAGACAACATGTTGTTATTATGGCCCTATAGAACCTTTCTACCTGCTTTATCCCTTCACACAAGTAATATGTAAATAGGGTTTCTATATTGAGAAATTAAGAAATTTAGGTTTGAGTTAATATACAAAAATATTACTAAATAATACTAAAATATTCTTAATTTTTTGTTTATTTTTGGAAGGATCCTGAAACAAACAACTTCTTCTCTGCTACCTTTGGATTTATTCTTCCAGTAGCATACAGCTATCAGCCTAATTTAACCATTGTAATTGTTGGACCAAACCAGAACCTTGGCAAAAATAGAATTTCCTTGCTTATTAGTTTATTGCAAGGGTTAGCACAATCTCAGATTCTTGCTCTAATTCAGGTAAGAAGTATTAGTGGTTTTACAATAAAATAGCTTATTGCGTATTAGAATAAAGAATTCAGAGGAAATGAGTCTTTACTTCCTTCCAGAACTCCTGTATGGTTTCAGATTCTGTTTTCCTGAAGCAAATACATGAGGAATCTAATAGGGCACTGCAGCATTTTGATTTCAGTTCTGAAAAGGAGCGGAGGGTGACTGTGAAAATCCAAAGAAAAGATGTGTTGGCTTTAAAGAGTTTCAGTCAGATGCTTCATGTTTGTGTGCCAAAGCACCTTTTTGGAATTCAACCTGAACACAGCTGTGTTTCTCTGTTTCTCTAAGTTTCTCTGCCCAGATACTGGCAAAATCCAAATAAGTCCAGCCAATTGTTCATTTAAAATGATAAATGAACTTATGTGAAACAACAGCCCCCACCATACAACTAATGACTTCATTGGGGTTAGAGCTTGGCAATAAATAAATATAAAGCTTACTATTAATAACTCAGTGTTAATCTACATATCACCAGGGGTTCTCAAACTTTGTAAAATCACAACTCTCCACTGCAAGCTGACACAGGCAAAGCAAGGAACAAAACTCAGAGCAAATTTTGATGGGGAACCATTGTCAAAAACTGTTCCACTTTGTCTGGGCAAGCTTGTAGCCATCATGCCCAGGTAAAGGGAGAGAAAAAAGCTCAGAACACAATTTGCGAGTGCTTCTACTTTGCTGCTCTACCCTGATATACACACACACACACACATTCCCACCTCACAAATTGCTCAGAGACTTGTCAGGAGTTCTACCACACAGTTTGAGAAAGCCTGATTTACAGTATTTGGGACAACTGACTCCTTAATGGATATGTTCCCAAATTGCACTAAGCATGGTTTGTTTAATTATGTTTTTACTAAATAAATCCAGTTTGGCTGGGCTTGCGGAACACTCCAAGTTATAAACCAAGGTTTACAAACCGCAGAGATCTAGTTATACTGTTAGGCACTCGCCTTTGTTTATTTGTTTACCCAAGTTCCAAGAACCGAATAGAACTTGAGACGAGACTTCATTAGCTAACAGAAGTTTTATTGGCCAAGAAACATTCTGGATGGCTCATTCAACACCATGGCAGGAGTGTTGCCCAGAACCACACCTTGCAAAGCAAACATCAGAAATTTATAGGCATTTACAAATGTATCAAACTTTTAATCAGATAGTACATCCCCTCATACCCATACAAGGAAATGCAGGGATGGTCTAAGGAGGGGGGGGGGGGGAAGGTGGATCCCAGAAAGAGAAAGTCAGCTCAACTCTCTTCTCCTGTTACCAAGGAAATACTATAGTCAATACCTCCTTATCTCTTGTAGAATTCAGAGGGCCTCTTTCTTTGCAACTCTTACCAAACTAATTGTTTATTCATTCAAAGACTATCAGGCATTCAACAAAGAGATAAGGTGGGGGGAGAAACCACTGTTCTCTTTAGGAGGCAAAAGCAAGTTAACCCTTTAGAAATAAGATAGAGTGCACTGTTACATATATGTTTATACATTATGTGAAATATATATATATATATATATATATATATATATATATATATATATAAAATTGTGTATTAAAATAATGCCCTTCAATACAATTCATTAAACCAGAACCAAGCAAGCCACACTATGGCTTAGCCCAGTGTGTTTTCACAGCCATTCAATAAAGAGTACAAATTCTCAGAAATGACACTGCCAGCAATAAAATACTGTCTTTCATTTTTTGGACATGATCAGTACACATTTCTGTAAGTGTTTTACTTTGTTTTTAAAGGATACTGAAGAGAAAATAATGCAGGATATAACCAACATCTTGACAGGTGGCTTTATACCTAACTTTGGGACCTATGCACCAGATTTAAAGGAGAATGTGCAAATGATAAAAGAATTAAGAGAGCAATTTCAACAGGAATGGAAATTGCTTCAGTGTTCAGGTAAGCAATCAGAGATGAATGAAAACAAAATGCAAATCTGCATTAAATATCTTATTGCAAAGCTTTGAATTGCCTGTGGTTAGAGATTCTTGAGAGGAAAAAGATGCATTTTTGTTGCAAAATCTGACTATTTTTTTTCTTTTTGTTTTCTGTAGCAAAGAACTCCAAAGATGAAAACTAAAATAACTTTATTTCAATGGTCTCTTTTGTCCCACATGAAAACAAAACAAAACAAACCATCAGAACAAGATATGCTTTATGAATACAAGGGCATAAAATGTTCCTGAACTGATTTTTTATATAATCTTTACCTTGAGGATTATCGTCCAGCTCTTTACCTCAGAAATGCTATTGTCTTTGCTATAAAGACTTTTTAAAATTTCATACATACCTAAATATTTGTTTTTTTTAGCTGCCTCCTCTTGACCTTTACAAACGGCTGTGACAAGAAAGGAGAGTTGTGACTGATTACAAGGGCTTTGTGCGGCCCTGCTCTAAGAGGGAAGACACAAGAGACAGCCAATTAACTCTGTACAGCTCCACTTTTTTAATATGAGAAAAATAGGTTAAGCTTAATATCTTAAGCTCAAGCTGAGGAAAAGAAGATGTGGGGATCACAAATGGGATTGTGCTTCTGCAGTAGTTTCCTGCTGACATGTATGCTTGTAAGTTAAATCTTATATTTCTCATGTATGATTTTCACAATATAAAGTAAACTTGATTATCTTACTAACTCTGATGAGACTGATTGCCTTCTGTAAGAAATAACTTGTTCAATAAGGTTACTAACATCCTTGGGATGTTAATGAAGTTTTAAATATTTCATCACTGACCAATAGTTGGGACAAGGAGCCATAAGTGGGGAAAAAGCAGTCTGTTTTCTTAGTAGGTTGACCTGCATTGAAAGTTAAGCCTCGTTGTACTTGGAGAAGCTGTAGGTTGGACTGCGAAGTCTAAAAACGTCCCCAGAGAAAGCTTCTACATTGTTTCCAAGAACACTACATGGATGTGTTCATGCAATTACAGTACATGGACTCATACTCAATTTTTGTAAACCGTTTCTATAACGACTTAGCAGATGTGCTGGGAGCTGAATAAAAGTATAATATAATATAGCACACCACAGCACAGGTTAAGTTGCTTCTTCCTGCGCGCGCCTTGTATGCAAACCAAAAGGCTCCGCGCGCCACACGCCAGCCCACCAATCGCCTCCCTCCGCCTTCACGCTCCGCCTCTCAGTGCCGGCGTTCGACTCCTCCGGATCCTCTCTCTCGCTGGCCGAGTGACGCCACTGGCCCAGCCATCCGCCTATTACGTGCCTCCATTCCTCCCACGTGGCACCTATGCGATTCTGCGCCTGCCCGACTCCGCCCTCCTGCGGTGGCTCCGCCTACTTGCTCATGATTTCTCCGTTCCCCGCGGTAGGTTAGACCTTCCTTTGAATTTTAGGCGTTGGTTCAGGGAGGTCGTTCTTCCCTGACAGGCGATATTGGGTGTGTGTGTGTTGGGGGGGGGGTTAGTTTTATTTTGGGGGGAAATGGCGCCTTCTCGGGTCAGCTGCTCCAGGCTCGCCAAGCGCGGGCTCCCCGGCGGTTGCCCAGTTGGGAAGTCCGACTTGCTTACCGGTGTGAGCTTTCAGTCAGGTCGGGCGGCCAGTGCGGTTGGTTAATGAATCTACCAGAAGTGGCACGGTGCCCAGACGGTCACGCTCGCTGGGCCTGGGCCTGGGCCCGGTCCGCCAACTGGGAGTTTCGTCATCACATCATTCCCCCGTTTTTTGTCTTCGACTCGACTTTCCCAACCTGATGGTTTCTAGGATATTGAACTATAATATCCATCATCCCCAGCCAACATAGGGCGTGCTGATGGCGGAGAGGAGGCATTGCTATTCATTCCTACTTATCTAGGCAGCTCGACCTGTCGCCACGCTACAGTGTTCCCTTTCCACAGGGGAACCGTGATCTGCGAGAGAGCAGCTGTATACATTTATTAAATTAATTCCTTCTTCCAAACGTCAGGCACCGATGCAGCCTTTTCAGCGCATCAGACAATTCACAACGTCACTGTAAGCAAACCGCATCTGTAATTAAACATTTTCCAGGTTCATCATGTGCACCTGTATCCTTTCCATTTGTGAAAATTCTTATAATATTTATGAGTTCCTTTTCATTATTTGGACACTAACTTTTAGAGCATTTGTTTCAGTATCACTCTTGGTTGTATCATCATTCCTATGCAAATCTCTGAAATATTCCTTCAAGCAATTCCCTCTACTATAGTTTCATCCCAAATCATTTTGTCATTTTTAGTTTTAATTCCCTTGATACTGCTGGAGGCTCCATGTTTAATCCTCTCCATCCACTTATAAAACATTTTTAATTTCCATCAAAAATGCTTCTGTGGCTTTTATGCTTTTTTAAAAAAAATTAACCATTCCTTGCTCTCTTTGACTACATTCTTTGCAGGGTTCAGTCTATATCCTAATACAATGTATTTCATTTTTTGCTGCAGTTCTTTTATTTCTTTTCCACAATTTCTTTCACTTCATCATTCCACCAAGTCATCTAATTTCCATTTGTGCTGGAATATTAAACTTTCATCTAATACTTTTTATTCCTGCAGGTTTATTTTCACTCTAGTTTTGTTCACTTATTTCTTTTCCATGTCCATTTCCCCCCAAGATTAATTCTTGACACTGTCAAGTCTGTCCCATATTCAGAACCTCTCATCATTTTTGTATCCTTCACTTGTTCTTTCAGCCTTCATCATATCCTGTACAATCAAATCATTCTTTTAGGTTTGTATTCATTCCTCTGCCAAGTGATAGAATTGATTCATGCTTAAACCATGTATTTGAAATAAACAGGCCTTTATCTAAGCAGATATTCACCAAACTTTCAAACCTGTCTCACTCATTTTTGAGGTTCTGAAATGACTCAACCCCTTTTTTGACATCCCTTTGTCTTTTTCCCACCCATCCATTCATATCTCTTAACAGAATAATTGTTCCTCTGGATTGCATTCATTCATAACGTTGCATAAATCTCTGATTCTTCTGTGGAATATAACATGCAATTATTATCAACCTTTGGGTTTCTACTTTCATAGATGCCGTTGGTTCATGCTCTCAGATATTCATATCTGTCATACACTTTAGCATTTTCATTCATAATTATCTGTTGGTGGCTTCTTTATTTGAGTGCCTGGCTTCCAGGAATTCTCTGGTTCTTCTGCTGTTTGCATGGTCAATTATTTCTGTGTTTTCCCAGTTGAATGTGTGGATCATTCTGAGGGCATGGGTAACTGTTAGGTACTTCTGATCTTGGTTCTTCATTGCAGTTATGTGTTCTTTAATTTTTTGGTGTACTGTAGTTGGCACCCTATCTGCCCTATGCAGTGTTGGCTGTAAGTCTGACAGTTGATTCTATATACAGTGTTGGTTCTTTCTTGTTAGGGTATGCAGCCTTTTGGTTTACACAGGATTCTTTAGTGTCACACTCACCTTTTTTTCTCTTGCATTGCTTTCATAGTTAATGTTTTGCTAAGAGATGTAAATAAGGTGGAGGCTTGACAGGAATTACAGAAAATAGTAATGTCATTGCCTAATTAAAATAAGCAGGGACTAGTCCAGGCAGTTGCCAGGAATCAAAAACTGACTTGCAGGCATGTGTGCACGCACACATACACACACACAAAATATTGTTAAGGTCTTCTGAAAAATAGCAAGTTCTGACAAGAGCTCTTTTGTATATCAATTAGCCTTGTAGAAATGTACAAAAACAACATATGTTTGGCATGGGAAGGGCAATAGCTATTTGTAGAACACATTCTTTGTGTGCAGTGGTCTCAGCTTCAGTCTCTGATAGCTCTGTGTAAGGTTGATATGACTCATATCTATAACCCTGAAAGGCCAAGGTATGATAAATGCAGTTAAATGAAACAACAGTGAGACTGAATAAAACAACTTCCAACATATGCCAATCCCATGCATGTTTACTGGGAAGCAAATCTTTGCTATGTTCAGTTAGATTTTACTCTCAAATAAAGACGATTCAGATTAGAGACCGTACATGTTTGCTTAATGGGGTGTACACAGGATTGCAGACTAAAAGACCTAAAACAAGTTACTGCTCTGATGGGCTGTCTGAAAAACCCTTAATAGTTCCCTGAGCTATATGGGAGTGTTCTCACTGTTTGCAGCATTCTTGCTACTTGCTGCTAGGAGTGAGACATGGCCAAAGTCTTGGCTTTTAATTTTGTGATGCTTGCAGAGGAAATCAGTCGAGACAACATTAACGTTTATTTTAATGATTTTGCTTTCTTTTACTTTTTCAGGAACAGAAATCGACGGTTGCTTGTCTATTAGTGCTGGATTCATACTCAGTTGATTGTGGATATCCATAACTGATGGGACCATGGAGAGTATTACAAAGCTATTTGGTGACTTGTGTGAGGCCCACATAGTATCTGGGTCAAAAAAAGTCCATTTAAGCAAAGGGAAGAACAGCAAAAAAATCTCAAGCAAAAGTCTCAAAAAGATTGCATATAATACTTTGTTTGCTAATCTTTTCGTGGATGAAACCCAGAAAGTTTCTCAATCAAATTTCTCTAGGCTCCCTGTGAAAAACAAAATTTTAATGCTGTCTTTCAATTTGAGAGTTGCCGGAATGGGCCTAGAAGCAGACAGGCTGGAGCAGCTTGTTGAGGAGTTAGAAAGGTCTACTTGCTTACCATTTATTGAAATTACTTCTGTTTTGGATTTTCTGGTACAGCTTGCAGGAACTGGTCCTCCTCGTTGTTCACCCCTCAAAAAAGATTATTTTGTGAATAACAAATATGTAGGAAGAAACACTAAATACCAAGGTTATGATTATTATGATGTTAGTATATTTGAAGCAGATATGCAGGCTTTTATTGCAAATGAAGAACTTCAGTTTAATGATACAATTCAAAAGACATTGCAAATTATGGAGGCAGCACCTGGTACAGGTCTTCCTATGGTGGAACTGTTTTCACAAAATTGTCCAGTGGGGGACAGGTATGAGAGAGAAACTCGTGTCTCCCTCTTTGGTGCTCTCATTCACAGTCGTACATATGATATGGATATCAAGTTGGATTTGCCACCAGTGCCTGACAATGCAGATCTGTCTGGACTTGCCATTAAGGTATAGGGTTTTGTTTTGTTTTTTTGTCTGTGGCAATATTTGTCTTAATATTTTTATTTTATTTTATTTTATTTTATTTTATTTTATTTATATAGATATAATATTTATATATAGAGACTTATATATATATTTGTCTTAATGCCATTCTGTGGGTACTCTGAAGTAAATCTTCCAGAACAGGAAGTAGTTCATGTTTTGTAGATGGACTAGCAATAATTGTAAAGCAGGAGAAATAACTATTTTTTTTTAACTTGCTTCTCCTAACATATCCTCTCCTTTTACCCATCACCATGTTGCCTTGGTGCCATCCCTCAAGTCTCATTTCTTTTTGAGCCTGGCATGAGGTTTTCCTAGAAGAAGGGCTCAAATGAGGATGGCAGATTGACCTCCATTCCATTTGTTCCTTTTCAGCCCCTCACAAGTCTTTCTTAACTGTCTTTGCAGCTGTTAAGGCAGCAATCCTGTAATTGCTTAGAAGCAAGATTCATTGCAATCTGTGATTTTTGCATGCATTAAAAAAAAGGTTGCATAGCTGTACCCTTAAGTGATATTCTTCTGGAGTTAATCCAACTTAAAATGGATAGGGCTTATTTTCATTGGCTTCTTCAGAGTGAAGAATTTCAGTTTGATACACTTAGTTGGATATAACTTCACTGGTTTGAGACAGGCTTATTCAAAGCATGAACAGGATTTGGCTATAGACCTCTTATTTGCTTCCTCTTAAAAATCCCACCATACCCTTGGCCCTGCAAAAGCTGACCCTGCCAAGTCACACTATGCATCCTGTCTCCCTCTCTCTGTTGAACCTGCCTGGTTATCTTCTTCACTGACATGTAGGTTGCCAGTCATATCTATTCATACTTCCTCCACAGAACACAGATGACACTGAATAAGGAGCACTACTGCCTACAATTCACTCTGCCTCTGCAATTCCACAATTATTAGCTCATTGGAAGGATAAACAAAGATAAAAATGGAAATTTGCACCTTCATGCATCCCTCTGATGTGATGCTGTATGTGGCCATTATGGAGTATAATGTGTTTCACATAAACGTACTCAAGAAGATCAGTATATCTTTCCCCTGTCTCAACACTGCCATATGTTTCTTGGCCAGTAAAATGTTTGTGACACATCAGCCAATATTTCACAGCAATCTAGGGGTCTAAAATAATATCCTTTTAAGAAATGCTGTTTTATTGGTTTCATTTATTGATATTATTTATTCCTGTTTGACTGTTATAATATTGTTATTCATGTGAGATATTTTTATAGAAAATGGGATACAAACAGAATAGTCTAACAACTATTTTTAATTTAATTTAATTTAAACAATTTATAAACCGTACATTTATTATAACAATCCCAAAGCAGAATTATTAATGAAAACTAATAATATAGGGACCATGAGTGAGTATGTTTATGTTTGCAGGTTCCCCAAAGTATTGATCCTTCTGAAGATGAAGGATTCCAGTCAGCATCCAATCTCACTCCAGACTCTCAATCAGAACCCAGTGTGACACCAGATATTGATCTCTGGGAGGCAGCACTTACTTATGGACCTAGTAAACGAAGATGCTGGGAAAGAATTGGATTGTGAGTATTTGGCTTTGCATTTTTAAAAGATGCTTGCTGTAATGAGATGTCTTTGAGCAGGAAGGTGCCATGATTAGTACAGCATCAGTCCAAGGTTTTCATTAGATTTCAGACTACAGTTCAATTGCCAGAATTATCTTGCTGATATACAACTAGAATCCATTTGTTTGCAATGAAAGGAGGACTGGAAAATGGCAGCCTTTGGATCCCAAATAACACATCCGTACCTAAGTTGTTCAGTCCTTCCTCCTTCCTCTTTACACCTTGGTGGGGGACAAGGGGCAAGAAATTCTTGGAGTTGTACATAAAATAGTGTGAAGGCTATAGTAGTAAGGGTAAACTGGCAAAAACTGTACATTAGACGTTCCTTTGGATGGTACATAATTATAGATGAAAAGGAATGCACAGTAACAGGATTCAGAACTATAATGTCTCTTATCTGGCATTTTCTAAAAGTATGGCTTTAAAAAGTCTAGAGGAATTGTTAAACTGAACACCAGTTGTTTGATTATCATGGTTACTAGTGCAGTTCTGAAGAAAATTATGCATACCTTATAAATATACAGAACATTTGAATCCAAGTCCTCTAAAAGTTATTTATTTTATATATGATTAGTCATCTTTCAACCCCCCCCAAAAGCCTACAAGTTGACAAAATAATAGTAATTTTCTAAACAAATTAAAATTAGTTTCTTTGTTCTTTTTTCTTAAAATATTTTTAATACAGCAATTATAAAAAGGTCTTTGCTATTTCAAAAGCAATTGTGGGCCATAAGGTTTAGATGCCAGCAAGTTGGAGACAGCTGGCTTCTAATCTACATCTCTATAACATGGTGGATATGTGCATGATTCATAGTTTAGCTATACTAAAGGTAAAACAGAAGAGGAAAATCATATATGAGATATGTGATTTTGTCAGTAATAGTTTTTTTGGGACAAACTGGGATCTCATTTTAAAAGATACTTCAGACTCATTTTAACATTTTTTGTGATTTTTTCCTGACACAGTCCACCTGGGAAAAGAGAGGAGCCATATCTTTCAGAAGCTGGAAGAGAAGCCTTTGACAAAGTTTGCAGACTTCGAGAACAAGAATTGCAACTTTTCAGCAGTACCAAATTTCAGTTTCCACAACGTGTGCTAGTAAAAGAATCAGAAATTGTTAAAGATGTGTTGAATGTTCTTATTGGGGTTGTATCTACTTCTTTCTCATTTAATCAGGTATAACATTTCCATACTGTGTATAATAGTTTTGTTTTTAATAGAAAAAAATCTAGATGTGCACATTTTATTGTGCTGGACAAAATAGCCTGAGAAAAGTGCACATTTCTCAATTTTGCAAAATCTATCAAGGATATTATTTAATGCCACTAATTTAGGAACAAATGCCACATTGTGAGCACAAAGACTGGCTCACAAAATGGACCTTTCTTATTTTCCTCCCTCTCTCTTGCAATACCTGATGTCCCCCCTCCCCCCCAAAAAAACTAAAGAGACTCAAAAGAGTCCTCCATCCCACTGGAATAGATTGTGATTGTTGTTGGTGGGGACATATAGTGGAAGGGGAATTGTTCTTCTCAGGGACGATGTTTCCATAAATGGAAATGGGCATTGGATTGCTCCTACATTTTGCATGCTCTTGAAGACATGTTTATAAAAAACTGCTGAGTAGAGCAAAAACCTTGTAAGATTGAAATCATGTATGTATCCAATCTTGTACTGTGAAAAAAACATATTAGCTGCTGATTTTAAATGCCCACTTATTAAGTTAATTACTTTTATGTTATAACTTGCTACTTACTAATGTTTTAAATTGCTCTAGTTTTTAACTATTTTAAGTAATTTCATAAAGTGTCCAGAGCCTTTTATTTTTGAATGGATTAAAAATATATTATCAAATAATGATCATTATTTTGATTTAACTGCAAGGCATTAAATGTGTATTCTGTAAAATTAACTTTTTGTTGTTATAAAAAAATTAATTTGCCATATATTTACTGATTAATTATCAATACCCTAGATAGTAAAACTTTCCTGTTGAATTTAAATAGATTTTTCTTAAAATATTACACTTAATTTTACTAGAAGCTTATATATTCTTAAAATACCAAATTAATACTTAGCGTTGAGGTAATATTTAAGCTGCTTGAAACTATTATTCAGTGGATTTTTTATAAAAATATTTTTATATTAAAAATAGCACTTATTTAAGTATTCACAATTGGGTTTATGAGCACATGCAGTTGTTTAGTAAATATATTATGTGCTGTGCATTTCAGTAATTTCCTATTTTTTTCCCCAACTTTATAGGCAATTCAGATATTTGTAGTCAAGCAAGGCATATATGTATCTGGTACTTCACCTGAAAGCATGAATTGTCTACTGTCAGAAGTGGCTGAATATGGAACTCATTACACACGGCTTAGCCTCTTCTCTGTTCAACCAGTCTTGGACTCATCGTACAAAAAAGGACTTGTGTTTCAGGTAATGTACCTGCATTTTTATCATTAATTTGGTTGAGTATGCAGTTGTCTGTCTGTCTGTCTGTCTATCTATCTATCATATTTATATAGCCGCCCATCTCACACAACGTAACTCTATTATACAAGACTATTATAGTCCTGCAAGATCTGGTGTGTCCTCCTTTTTGGAAGAAAACATGGCCTTTTGCTCTTTCTCTTATGCTTTTCACTTAGATCTCCAGTTCTACAAAACACTTTTTCACAACAGGCAGGGAGAGAGAGGGGCTGAGGGCAAGCAGAACTCTGTTCATCACCAGTTCCAACCTAAATGTTATATTTGACTTGGGATTCAGCCCTGGATATGAGACAGAAGATGTGTTGATCACCCTAACAGACAACTTGCACCAGAACCTGGACTGTAATAGTGCTATGAATATACCAAGGCAATCTGCACTTCTGAACCATTTCACTGAGGTAGTCCTGCTACAGTGCAAGGTGCAATGTCTGGGGGGGAAAAAAACTAATCTACACTTTGGTGCCTATCACCCTAAACTCAGAAAATTCCAAAAAAGATGTGTACAATGAATCTTGGTTACCATTATCCTTAGAGATCCTCAGTATATTGAATTTGACTTTAAAAAAACCCAAAACCCTATAAGGCATGAGGCTAAGTTATCTTAGGCACTATCCTCTCTGAATAGAATGTGTCCACCCTGTGTGACTAGCTTAGGAAGAGATGCTCTCGGTCCCTTTCCTTTGGGATGTTAGAGGGATGGGAACCCAGAAACAGGACTTCTCTTTGGCAGCTCTATCCCTCAGTAACACAATATCGCCTGAGCTCTGGGTGGCCCCCACATTTTTAGTATTGAGAAAAGTGATAAAGATCTTGCTCTTCCTTTAAGCCTGTGCTCTTTTAATTATGGTTTTTATTGTGTTCTTTTAAATGGCAATTTTATGGTATAATCTTTGCAAGCACCCAGAGTTCATGTATTTTGGGTGGGATTTAAAAACTATGTAAATAAATTAAATAAATAAATGGGTTTTTTGAGAGGTGGGGAAAAAATAAACCTATAGTCGCTATTGTTTGAACAAAATGTGTTACCCAACTGCCTGAAAGCCATATATAAATGCTTATATGTAAGCCAGTGAGATCTACTACATTCAGTGTTGGGATTTGGGACCACAACTCCATTTCTGCCTCTCAGGAGAGGGGTCTGTTTAACTGATTTTTTTGTGATGGTGAATGAGGTAAGCAAATATCTTTGCATTTCTTGAACCTTAGAAATCAAGTGGATTCAATGTGTATGAAAAGAACACCAATGAAATTAAATTAAATTGCTTGAACTTGGATGGCAGGAGAATACTTTCTGAGCATTACTGTTGGAGTAGGTAGAGATACATCATGCATACATACCCATCACACTATTCCTTTTTGGGCTAAGCAGCGTCATGTGCAGCAAGAAGAATTATTAAGCAAAAGAAACAAAACAATAGAAATATAGCTAAATCTAGCTTATACCAACCCTGTTGTTTCTGTCTTTACAGACCTTCTGTCTCTGCAAACTATCGTTTTTAGCACATTTATACACTGCCTTTTGTCTTTTAAATCTCTCTTTTTTGAAGATCTCATCAGTTTCACTTGACCACAACTTTCTTCATCTTCCCCTTCTTTTCAGTCCATTCTTCATATATTTGTTTTGCAGTTTGACTCTCATTCATTCTCTCTGTGTGATCAAACCACATCTATTGTATAGATTACACTTCTATATTCAGTTTATGTTCATGTGTAACCCATTCATTCTTGACTTCCATCTCTTCTTATTTTACTGCATATACTTCTCAAGTATTCCCTTTCCACTACATTCAGCTTTTATATTTTACTTAACGTAGCCATCTTTTGCGTTCATATACCAAAGTAGGCAGAAGCACACTCCTATAAGTTGTGTCTTCAAGTTTTTATAACAAAGACCCATTCCTTGCATAAACTGTGTATCTATACCTTTCTTCCAACATTTGCATGCTTAAAATTTCCCTATTAATTTTCCCATCTTTCATAAAAGATGAGATTCTACCAAGTTACACCAATTTATTTACTTAGTTTTTCACTGTTTATATATAACGTGCAATTGTTCAGTCTCCCTGTCAAACACAACTATCTTGGCCTTTGATTTCCTATATTGCAGATACAGGTGAAACTCGAAAAATTAGAATATCGTGCAAATGTTCATTTATGTCAGTATGGCAACTCAAAAGGTGAAACCAATATATGAGATAGACGCATTACATGCAAAGCGAGATATGTCAAGCCTTACTTTGGTATAATTGTGATGATTATGGCATACAGCTTATGAAAACCCCAAATTCACAATCTCAGAAAATTATAATATTACATGACATCAATAACACAAGGATTGGAAATAGAACAATATCGGACCTCTGCAAAGTATAGGCATGCATATGTACTCAGTACTTGGTTTGGGCCCCTTTTGCAGCAATGACTCCCGCAATGCGGCGTGGCATGGATGCTATCAGCCTGTGGCACTGCTGAGGTGTTATGGAAGACCAGGATGCTTCAATAGCGGCCTTCAGCTCCGCTGCATTGTTCAGTCTCATGTCCCTCATCTTTGTCTTGGCAGTGCCCCATAGATTCTCTATGGGGTTCAGGTCAGGCGAGTTTGCTGGCCAATCAAGCACAGTAATCCCATGGTCATTGAGCCAGGTTTTGGTACTTTTGGCAGTGTGGGCAGGTGCCACGTCCTGCTGGAAAATAAAGTCAGCATCCCCATGAAGCTCGTCTGCGGAAGGAAGCATGAAGTGCTCCAAAATCTCCTGGTAGACGGCTGCGTTGACCTTGGACTTAATGAAGCACAGTGGACCAACACCAGCAGATGACATGGCTCCCCAAATCAACACAGACTGTGGAAACTTCACACTGGACTTCAAGCATCGTGCATTGTGTGCCTCTCCATTCTTCCTCCAGACTCTGGGTCCTTGGTTCCCAAATGACATGCAAAAATTGCTCTCATCAGAAAAGAGGACTTTGGACCACTGGGCAACAGACCAGTTCTTTTTTTCTGTAGCCCAGGTAAGACGCTTCTGACATTGTTTGTTGTTCAGGAGCGGCTTGACAAGAGGAATATGACATTTGAAGCCCATGTCCAGGATCCGTCTGTGTGTGGTGGCTCTTGATGCACTAACTCCAGCCTCAGTCCACTCCTTGTGAAAGTCCCCAACACTTTTGAATGGCCTTTTCCTGACAATCCTCTCCAGGCTGTGGTCATCCCTGCTGCTTGGGCACCTTTTTCTTCCACACTTTTCCCTTCCACATAACCTTCTATTGATGTGCTTTGATACAGCACTTTGGGAACATCCAACTTCTTTTGCAATTATCTTTTGGGGCTTTCCCTCTTTATGGAGGGTGTCAATGATGGTTTTCTGCACAACTGTCAGGTCAGCAGTCTTTCCCATGATTGTGATTCCTACTGAACCAGCCTGAGAGACCATTTAAAGGCTCAGGAACCCTTTGCGGGTGTTATGGATTCATTAGCTGATTAGAGTGGGACACTTTGAGCCTAGAATATCGAACCTTTTCACACTATTCTAATTTTCTGAGATTGTGAATTTGGGGTTTTCATAAGCTGTACGCCATAATCATCACAATTATACCAAAGTAAGGCTTGACATATCTTGCTTTGCATGTAATGCGTCTATCTCATATATTGGTTTCACCTTTTGAGTTGCCATACTGACATAAATGAACATTTGCACGATATTCTAATTTTTCGAGTTTCACCTGTAATTACTGTTCTCAAGCAACCACACAGTGCAGCCTTGTCTCTGCATATGGAAATACATGCAGATTCATGTCTTTGATCCAAACACCTAATCATTGACACAAATATTCCTTATACATCTACACATAAAGGCATGAAATAGCCAAGGGAGCATCGTGTGTCTTTCTCTTATTCCCTGCTCAAGTGTTGTACCATTTGTTAAGCATTCCATTTATTCTCACAAATGCCTTCTATTATATGCTGTTCTTGACATATTCAGCAACCAACCTTCAAATCCATATTTGTGCCAAACATTCCATAACTAAACATAAAAAATAAGGCTAGTCATGGTCAATTCTGGCACATTTTGGTTGGTATGTCACAAGTATAACTAAAGCCCAGTTCCACTCCATTCATGCTTATGCTATTCTATGCATTCTAGGGTCTCCAAGGCTGGAGTTTGTTGTTTGTTTATATTTTAAATTTGTCACTGCCCATCTCACTACAGAGTGTCTCTGGGCAGTGACAAAAGCCTTACAATTCAACATACTGTTGCCCACATCCCACCAAGTAGTAGGTATGTGAAGAATACTAGCACAGGATATATTTTTCAATATCTTGGGTAGAAATCTTTCTCACTGCCTGCTGCTTTATCTTTGTAAGGGGGTATAGATTAAAGTGAGATTTGTTAGCTAAGTCATATTATTTATTTGGTTTTGACTCACATAATGTAGCCATCATGGTTTATGCCTTCGGAATTGGCAGTGACCCAATTGTGGCTCATTTTTCAACCGTTATTAAGCAAGCCATAACTTAGCGTGATATACAAATAGAATATGTGTACTACTCATGCAGCGTATGTGTACTACTAATGGTTTTATATTTCAAGAGGTTGGTGGATAAGTAGCTGTAGTGTGTGCATATGCTGTGCAAAGGACCCTTATCTTCTAAAAAAGATTAATGCATCCTAACCCATTTTCCAGTTTAGCAAATTATGAGATATGTTATCTACAATACTTGTTAATTAAAAAAAAACTTTCTCTTTGCTGTTGCTAGGCATTCACAAGTGGACTGAGGAAATACCTACAGTACTACCGAGCATGTGTTTTGTCCACTCCCCCGACTTTAACTCTCCTAACAATCAGCTTTCTTTTCCAAAAACTAGGACGTCAGCTAAGGTAACATTACAGGATTAATGTAATGGAACAGAAAGGGAAGATTAAGGACTTATCAACTGTGTCCCAAAGATAGTAGAACGAAAGATGCTGCCTTTATTTTAGCAGCTTGCTGTAATTTAGTTATAGCTGCTAAAACAAGTCTAGAAAGCTAGATTTAGAATTTGTATGTTCTGTACTGTTACTGTAGGTCTGTAACTAAAATAAATGATTGACTGAATACTGAACTACCTTAGCTTAATTCAGGGTTGAATTAATCATGGGATCTTTATACCTCCTGTTCATAGAAACGAGCATAAATCATTTTTAATGGGTCACCTGTGACACTGTGTTCCTAAATTAAACATATAATTTATTGTGACTAATAAGATACGTTTCCTGTAAAAGAATCTACAGCACTTAAGTTAGAAGAGCATTAGGGAATGAAAAATGTAGAAACTGACCCCTTGTTTCTAATAAAGCTCCATAAAAAGGCCGCTGGCTCAGTGTGATGCAGATAAACTTATTTATGAAAGTAATGTCACATCAGTGGACGCATTGATGTTGTTTTCTTGGAACTAGGTAGAATGGTTTACCTTTCTTCTGAGATCTCTTCAACTCCCCAGACTAGCCTAGGGCCACTGGATTCCTTGTGATCTCCTACCCAAGTACTAAGGAAATCTGGCCCTGCCTAGCTTTCCAGGCTCAGACTTAGGGTAGGCAAGACAATGTGGCACACCAAGATATTATTAATAGACTACCGTTGCCCCCAAAGAATTAAAATATATTTTATTATATAGTAATATATATTGTATCTATATAATATATTGTATATATTGCATCTATATCTATATAATATATAATTAACATAATTAGATATAATTTGCTATGAATTGTTTTTCTTGATTGTGGTCTTTGGAGATATGAGGTACATTAAAATATTAATTTAACTATATGAGGTAACTTAAAATGTTAATTTAAATTGAATTTAATTGAAAAGCTATATTTATATTATCTTTTCTAGTCTTCTTGAAAGTTTAGTTATACTTTTTAACATATGTTGTTTGAGAATCCTTGGGTTAGATTCAAAAAGGCAAGATCTTTCATCAGTTTTTTGCCGTAATAACTATATAGAAGCTCCATTAAGGATGCTAGACTACTAATTATCATTTGCTGGGCCAAGCATAAGGGTATAGATAGGAGCTTATTTTGTCTGTGAACTTCCTTAGACAGTTTTTATGCTCTATAAAAGGTTATGTAAGTGTAACTGGTTTGTCTTTTTGTTAAGGTATTTAGCTGAACTCTGTGGCATTGGAGCAACTGCTGTGGGAGCTGGCGGAGGCACCAGTGCTTCCTTTCCAACTGTGAGTATATGGTTTTGTTTCTCTTCCTAAATCACAGCAAAAAAATGTGTATGTTTTTATGTATGGCTTGGTTGAAATAAACACGTGGTCTCAATATACTTAGGGACCATGCATTTTAAATGCTTTTGTATAAGTGACTTCTATACTATTCAACTTTTATCTCTTTATTCATCAGTATTTGAAAGAGTATAACTGAGCATAAAATACTATTCTTTATTTCCTCATCTATTGGGAGGCCGAGTAAGTAACCAGCTAAACCAGCCTTTACCTAAGCAAGAAAGCAGCTGTCAACAGACACCTACTAGTGAAAATAAAATTCTTGGATAAAGCTCGGTAAATGATTCTGAACTGAAAAATATGTATGAGTTTTATGATTTTTGTACAAACTTGCTTGTATGTATTTCAGGGAGTTAAACTTCTTTCTTATCTGTACCAAGAGACTCTTAATAACTGCAGCAGTGAACATTACCCAGTTCTTCTGTCGCTATTGAAAACAAGCTGTGAGCCATACACAAGGTAGGAGCTGTGCATTGCCATAGTGATATGGCAAAAATGATGAAATGAATTTCTTATAGTACTCAGTTGAGGCATCAGTTTGGGGGCCATTTCTGAAAGTGGGGCACACAGGTTTTCCCAGTTATTGTAATTGAACCATCTTAGTAATATTCTGATGTGATGTCAGATTGATCTTACATAAAACAGGCATTGTAGAATATCTTTTTAAAAAAGGGTGTTTAATGTTTCATGTTTTAGGTTTATCCATGACTGGGTGTATAGTGGTGTATTCAGAGATGTGTATGGTGAATTCATGATTCAGGTGAATGAAGACTATCTTGGCTTTAGAGGTAAGCTTTCTTTGAAATCTAATTCGTTAGATTTATATCCTGCCTTTTGTTCAGGCACTCCAAGCGACCCACGTAAGGCTCCTCCTCTCATTGTTCTCCCCAACAACTATTATTTTTGTCAGGTAGGTCCGACTGACAAAGATACAAAACATAATGAGTGTAACATGTATGAAAAATATTTGCAATACTAATACCATTCAAAGGAAATTGCCTGGCTTATAAACAACAAATAGATAATATTTGTGCTCTTATTGCATTTTATTTTATTCTATTGCTTTAAAACTGTGCCAAAATGATAAATTTTAAAACTCCTTTTGATATGTCTTACTTTTTCGATACTTAGACAAGCATTACTGGACCCATGGATATGTTTTGATTTCTAAAGAAGTAGAAGATTGTGTTCCTGTATTCTTGAAACATATTGCTAATGATGTATATATTTGTGGGAAAACCATAAACTTACTGAAGTTGTGTTGTCCCAGGGTAAGTATTAGAAGATAACTGATTATTTTGTTTATAACTATATTTGAAATCCTAACTCTAGGGTTATTTATATAATTCTAGAGACTGCTTATGCTGGCAGTCTCTAACATCAAGTATGATATTCATTCTCTGAATCCATGGAGGAGAGCCATTGTTTTTCTGCAATACTGAAATTCTCTAAGAGACTTGCTTATATTATTAGCTGGAACCTAGCAACCATTAGGTGCCAACAGTCCATCATCTATATAACAGACTGCAGTCCCAGAAACTAAATATCTCCCATTTACACCATTTTGCATGAACAGTCATTTTCAAAGTTTGTGGAGATATGGTTGTGGCTGGTTTTTGCATTATTTATTCCCATATGTATCAGGAAGAGGTTATAATTCGCCTTGCACTTGATAAGTCTTGGAAGATGTTCTGTCTTGTCCTTTATCTTTGCTGCCGGCGGACTAAGAACCAAAGGATCCAGTCAGGATTCTTTTGTTTCATGCTCTTATAATAATGAATTATCAGCTAGCATGTCTGTACTGTTTGTCATCTTACAGGGCCCAGTTGCATCGTCTCTGTGTTTTAGGGATTCACTGTCCTGTCTCCTTTTCTGCTGTGTCTCGTGATTTCCATGAAACCCCAAAGCTTTTTTCATTTGCAGGGCCCTAAAAACTATTTATAAGAACAAATGGACAGAATATCATAGAAGAGCTCTTACTTCTGGTTATTTTTCTTACCTCCTTTGTAATATAAACACTATTACTAAAAGTCTAAGGCTGCAGTAGGAATAAAGCCCTCCAAATTCAGAAAGTATAAGATTGTGGCCTTTAAGCAATGTAGGTAGTTTATGAAAAGTAGGTTTATAATTTTCAAATTTGATTTTAATCTTATTTTTGCAGCACTACATATGTTGGTCTGATATTCCTGTTCCTCGGATTTCTGTAACTTTCTCCCTTGATGAGCTAAAAGAGATTGAGAAAGATTGTGCAGTCTATGTAGGTCGAATGGAAAGAATTGCTCGTTATAGTGCCATCAGCAAGGAAGAAAAGGTAAATACATTTAACAATTTCAGAAGGGAGTGTTCGTAGGCAAGATTTTGGTTTCTGAGTAATTACGTTTTGGATTTCAGATTTTCCAGTCTATTTAATATAAATATCCTTTTGTGGTATAACATTTGGAAATTACAATAAATCTTGTGGATTTTCATCTAGGTTTTGCGCATGGAAATTGAGAAACAGGAGTTAATTGTTCATGCTCGAGAAACAGCTAGCAAAGCTCTCAAAGCCATTACTGGTAACTTATATCTGTCTTTGCAGTCTAAATGAGTTTTTTCCATGTTGTTTTTTCTTCTTATATAAAATTATGCATTTTAACTTTATTTTTAGATGAACAGATATCAGAAAAAATGGCACTGGATGCAAAAAAACGTGAGCAGTTTCAGAAGTTGAAAGAACAATTTGCAAAAGATCAAGAGGTATGTTTTATTCATGTGAAATGCACATTTTCTGCTCATAGCAAAGTTTATATTTATATTGAATTTGCCTGAAAAAAATATACAGCTCAGTTTATACAGGAAAATTATTCTGAAAATCTTTCTGAATATTTTGGTAGCGTCGACGTGCTCTGAAACAGGAAGAAATGGATGATGATTTTAGTTATGCTCGGGAACTCAGAGAGCGGGAGAAGAGACTGAAAGCTTTAGAAGAAGATTTAGAGAAAAGGGCAAGGTAAACAAATCATAGTATTTCATGTTCAAATTTTTTGATGATCAAAAGCAGACTACTAAGCTTAGTATTGGTAAGAATGCTTAGTTTTTATGCTAATGCTAAAAGTCTCTAAACCATGTATGCGCTAGCTTTGGATATGATTAAAAAAGATGCTTTGGAATACAGTATGCAGAAGCACAAATGCAGCACCTCTCTGCAGCTCATTAAAGCAGGCACAGCTGGTTCCTGGAAAAGGAAGTAGTTGCTTTAATGAGTTGGTAGAGAGAAGCTGCATTCCTGCTCTAGCATGTTCTGAAGCATCTCTTCCAAATCAAATCTGAAGCATTGCATGGTCCTGGTATGCAATATTGTTCTCTGTGGAGTTGTCAAATGCAGACATGAATTCAGCCAATCTAATGGATTGTGCATATACTGCTAATCAGAGTAAGTAATTACAAGAACGCAGTGTACTCACCACAGGCAGTCACAAAAGCACACAATTGAAAGGTGTTTTTTCCTTATAGTGTAGAATTGTGATAAAGTAATATTAATCTTGTCATCTGGTTGCACAGGAGGATACATTGTTTCCTCTGGAGACACAGCAACAGATTGCATTTATGTTTTTCATTCTGTAAATTGGCATATAGTTAGACTAGTCTTTTCTCAGTAATTAATTGTTTTGTAAGCTTTGATCATTGTAATTATATTACAGGTAACTTCATTAAATTGAATTCCATGAGCATCTTTCTTGCTCATTGATTTTGACCTTTTGGGCTGCATTTAGTTTGGAAGTAATGCAGTTTGTATTAATCAACTTGGTTAGTTTTGCTCTGTTTTGGTATTGTATGAAAAATGTCAGTGTTATTTTTTTTCCTTTCCTTTCATTTAGACAAGAATTAATTGACCATTATACTAAGCTGTCTGAAGATGCAGCTCGTCGGGAAAAAAAAGCTTTATGGAAAATTCAGAGGCATAAACTGGAAACAGCCCGTCTCAATTTTCTGTTGAAAGATCAAAAAAATATTGAGGTACTGATAGTCTCTTCTCTTTGGTTCTCTTCTTTTTTCTTTTCTTTTCTTAAAAGCACATTGGTCTTACTTAAAACGTTAATATTTCTATTTTATGATTAGGACATGCTTGAAAAACTTCCTGGTGGAAAGTACAGAAAAAAATTAAATATAATTCCAGAACATCAAAGTCAACAGGTTACTCTGGCAGTAGGGCAAGGGAGAGATGCTAATCTTCAGGTTTGTACTTCTTACATATATAAATGTGATAAATAAATAAAATATTGCTTGGGGCCAGAATTTAAAAGCTATTAGTAGAAAGAGACATTTTATCATAGACCAGCTACATGAAAGCAAAGTAGCAATCTTTACAATTATAAAAGTGCATTCACTTTGCTCTGTGTTATTAAAAAGCCTTTATAACTTTTCCTGTTCAAAGGAAGCGTTCAAAAGAACCAAAATGGGATAAATTTTTAATACTACAAATTTTAGATTAGTTTGGTATAGAAAAACATAATGCTTTCAGGATGATACGTTGTTATACCAGTGCATATTACAATGTGCCCATTTCAATGCTTTGTTCTAGCTCTAACAATTAGGATTGTTTCATGTGCTATGTGAATATAAAGTGTGTAATAGAATGTCATGTATCTACACCATTTCCTGGAATTCATGAAAGCTATGTTTATTTTTTTTTAAGCATGTTGGCCAATCATGGCTGGTGCAATTTAAAAATGAATTCAGGGAATTATCTTACTTCAGACCATTTCTCCTTCTAGCCAGGTTTATTCTGTTCAGATTTGCAGCAGCCCTCCTGATTGATGTTTTAAACTGGAACCTGGGACTTTTTTCATGTATGTGGCCTAGCATTAAATTGATTATTGGTTTAAAGATGAATGTGCCCTTTGAATAGTGCTTATACGTTTGGCATAAGCAAGCACCAAATGATTTCCATGGTAAATGAAATAGCAGTTGAGGCCTTAGAGAAACTCAGTGAAGACAGTAAGAAGAACTAGTAAATAAAATAGTAGAATAAAATTGTATATAGTAATTTCAGAAGCTACAAGTGAACGAAATGGGTTGAAGATAAGTCAGCTATGTAACTGAATTACATATATATTGTTGTGATTATTTTCAACTTTTGCACTTAAGGTAACTTCTGTAGATCCTGACTATCCAAACATTGTGGACATGGGCAGAGATACAAAATCTGAACTGGCAAATTACATTTCAAATGTTCAATCATTGGAATTAACACAGGCCCCAAATATACAGCCTAGTGACTGTTCTGAGTCTGAGGAAGCAGAAATTGCTTCTCAAACTGCCTGTAGTGAGCAGATGGCAACTCTTTCAAAGGGTGTGTCTGAGCTTGGTCTGAATTTTGAAGATTTTTTGCCAAAACCTCAGGAAGAAATACTTTCTGTCCAAACAATGCAGGAGACAAACCTGTTGGATAAAGCTTTGGAAAATATCGATTCAGATCTTTCCGTAAGTGATCAAAGAAAGGAAAGAAATTCTGTGCCAAAAGAGGCTACAGAAGGAGAAACAATTTTCCAAGCTTCTGTGCATAATGAATATGACTTTAATACTGTTCTCAGGCCTTCAGTTTCACAAAGCCATATTCAGGTTGGTGAAAATGTTTTCAGTGTTGAAAGCAGGAGACCTCGGTGGAACATTCATGGCCACATATCTGATGCAAACATTAAAATAGGGGGCTACACACCTCATACTGAACTCTCCCAACCACATTCAAATCCACATGGGCATTCCTCAGATGCACACATCAAGGTCGGAGAATATGCTTCTGAGGAACGGCCTCACCGGCCTCGCTGGAATATCCATGGGCATGTTTCTGTAGGTCATATTCCTATTGGAGAGTATGCCTCTGAGGTAGAGCTCTTGAGACCCCGGTGGAATATTCATGGTCATGCTTCAGATGCCAATATAAAGATTGGTGAATATGTGCCAAAGCTAGAAACCACGAGAACTCGATGGAACACTCATAGGGACACATTGGACGCCAATATCTGTATTGGGGAAAATGTTTCTGAAGCTGTATCTTCTCGACCTCGATGGAATATTCATGGGCATGTCTCTGAGTCACACATTAAAATTGGAGAGCTGGTTTCTGATTCTGAGAGTTCAAAGCCTCGATGGAGCTCCTTTGGTCATGTGTCACAATCAAGTATTCAACTGGGGGAATGGACTCCTTCAACTGACAGTGATCCAATACCTCATCTTAAAGCAGGTTCTGGTGCTGCATCAAGTTGTACAGTACAGACATTTCTATACAATGGAGGATACTCTGATGTGAAAGAGAAAGAACATGAAACAAGATCATCTGACCTTGTGTTGGTTAACTTGGATAAAAAGCAGAAAGAAAGCTTGGATGAAGAGGAACAGGGTGAGTGACATACACAAATATATAGTGTTACAGCTTCTAAATAAATTTGTTAAATTCAGATAGATGAAACAGCTAGGTGGAAATCATCTGAGTTCTCTAGTACTCTACTTGTTGCTCTTTAGATGTGCTGGGCTACAATCCCCATCATCTTTTATAACTGATGATGGGAGCTGTAGTACAAAATGTCAGGAGGTCACTTGTTTGGGGAAATTACTGTAGCAAAATAAAAGATTTATCGATTACATTAAAATAATTAAAACTGGTCTGAATTGATACTTAAAATAGGTCTTAAGAATGCCTTCCTTAAATAAAAATAAATGGAAGATGAATAGCATAGCAGAAATCTATTTATGAAACAGAAAAACAATTTCATATTGCTCCAGAAATATATTTATTCTGGTGTTTCTTCTCTTTGATTATTGGGGGAAGTGAAGTTGTATATGCCTAAAATATAAAAAAATATTAACTAAATACAAAAGAAAAAACATTCAATTTATGTATATGAATTTTATATATTTCTTCTGTCCCCCACATAACATTTTTTCTTCTTTCATAGGGGCAGATGTAGTGGTCATGAGAGATGATATTGAAGATCTTCAGCATTTCCTGGTGAGAAATCAGTATATGAATCATACATCACTTTGTACTGTTTCAAAGGATAGGCATAGTGTGTGTTTTTCCAATAACCACTTTGGCAAAGGTGTTCAAGGCTCAGCCAGCAAGGTAACAATTATAGAGTCACTACTTAGTAATAGTATTCTGACTATTGCTGCTTGACATGAGTTACTACACTGAGCTGGATCTGCTTAGCAAAGCCAGCATAAGTGTGTAGATGTGGAGTCTGATATCTCCACAAGGAGCAGTTGACAAACAGAAGGAAAGAGGGAGGTGAGGATATTAATTATTTTCCACTGTCTCTTGTAGCATTAAAACTGGATTTTCTAACTTGACAACCAGCTACGGGAGTTAGCGATTGTAAGGAATGATTCAAATAAATAGCCTGAGACCTTATTAGTGATGTTAGTGCTTGAAATTAATTGCTGGTTTATATGGGAACAGACTAACTTTTTGCATCATGGAAACTGGGGAGATTTCTGCATTTTTGTTTTTATTCCACTATATTTTTATGTAGATTTGAACTTTCTAGAATTTAGAAAAATGAATGATATCATAGAAATGTATTGATAGAAGGAACAATATAATACCAAAGTTTCCTCTTCATCAGATAGAAGAACCTGAAAAATCAACCTCATTGAGTCTCGTGACTCAACAAATCTCTGTCTCTGAAGTCATCCCGTCTGAAAACCAGGAAGGAGGAGACACCGGTGTTGCCATATGGAAGAAAGAAGAAGATTACATGCAGGCCTTATCTGATCAATATTGCCTGGAGAAATATCAGGACCAATATGAATTTATGTGTGAGTAGTCTGATTCTGAGATATGCTTGATACTACTTGATATGATCTAATCTTTCAAAGAAGATAATTCAGATTGTTGCTAACCTAAAACTCGACAGTTCAAGGGTGGGGAGTTTATGATTCTTTAGATGTTCTACATCAGTGACTGCTAAATTTTTTAGCCGGGAATGGGGGGCTGAATTTTTTAAAATGCTACAGGCTGTGAGAAAAGAGAGGCCCAGTAATAAGCCTTGTGGAGATTTAACATGGGGAACTCTTAATTGGGGAACTCTCACCACAATACACAAAACTTCAGTAAGTGTTTTAGGGCCTGCAAAATGAGAAGTCATACAACTCTCATAATCTCTGACTAAGGATGCGCAGAACTGAATGTTATGAGAAAGGTGGCTGTTCTGGATGGTTTCCTGGAAGCTGATTCTCCACTCTGGAAGCTGTGTGTAGTGCTCCAGACACGGTCCAGCCCCAAATTTTGCCTGAAATATTATAAACTGCTTCTGGTTTTAGGTTTAACTTCCAGGAATGGTCCAAAAGAGAAATGGGACAGTCCTTGAAAATTTGGTTTAGAACATCCCTGTCTGACTGTCTGACTGTCTCATACTAAGATATCCAACAACGTATGGAAAATCACAAGTTGTCATCTTTACCATCTCTCTGGGATTTAATTATTTTTCTCAGTAATTTTGAACTCTAAATAAAAATACTTCTCTTTCCATTACTCTTGTAGCTTCATGGGCTCGTTTGAGTTTCATAGTTCAGGCACTAGAAATTGTTACCAGAATTCCTAGGCAAAGTTATACATGTATTTAGGTAATGCTGTTTTCTTTATTAGTGGCAATATGCTAAATTATGTTTGTGCACCCCTTTTTTCTTCCCATAGTTAATAATCTTGAATTACCCTAAACAGCTCTTTTTTGAACTTTAAACTGCCTGGACAAGTCCTTGCAGTTTTCTTGGCAAGGTTTTTCAGAAGTGGTTTGCCATTGCCTCCTTCCTAGGGCTGAGAGAGTGACTGGCCCAAGGTTACCCAGCTGGCTTTTAAAAACTGCAGGGACTTGTCCAGGCAGTCTCCGAGAATCGGACACAATTGAACGAATTAAAAAAAAGCTGCTCTACTCCTTGGCATTTGAGATTCCATTCACTTTTCAACTTTTTGAACAACATTTTATAAGTACTTCCATTGTTCTATGGTTTGCTATGTATTTACTAAGTAGGTGTAGATTGCAACTACAGGTTGTTACTAATTGGTTATTCGATTCATTATATTTTACCTTTTGATAGTGTTTAAAAATAATAACATTTAGCCTTAAAAAAATCTTGTATCTGCATTGCAGCAGAGCTTCCAGTTTCCCATCTGTTACATCACATGATCCCCAGATCCTACACTTTCCCCGTGGATCCATCAATCCAGTCAGCAACAGATGAAACAGCTGTACAACTAAGTGAGCTCTTATCGCTTCCAGTGCTGATGAAACGTTCAATCACTACCCCCTTAGTTTCTCAGTAAGTAGTATTTGGAAATGGTAAGTCAACATGTAAGAGGAGTTTGTTGTGCTATTCACATCTTTTTGTTAAAGACAAGCAAATTATCACCACCACCCCTTTTGTTCAAGTCAGTAGTATAGGCAATTTAGTGACTACTGCAGAAACGAATATATTATATTATATTATATTATATTATATTATATTATATTATATTATATTTATTATATTATATTATATTTATTATATTATTATATTGTAGTCCTTTGGGTTCAAAAAAGACATGCTGTTCTGCAGTTATCTGTGGACATGGAGGTGGCTCTGCAGTCCCAGTCTGGAAGTGCAGAGTCTAACACAAGGGGGGCACTGGAAGTCCACTGTTGTAGTAACTGGGTGTTATTCTGTGATGCTGCTCACTGTTTTCTATCAGTTTTTGGTGGTGCCTTTCTTCAAAACCGATGGAGGCTTCATAGCACAGGGCTCACAGCAGGTTCTGTCAGCAGCCACGGCTTCTAATTCCCTTGGCTGGATGTCATAGTGGTGTAGGGTTTTCTTCACAGCATCTTTGTAGCACTTGCATGAACAACTTGAGGCTTCTTTCTGGTCTCCAGTTCACCATAGAGCAACTGGCAAGGCATACGGTGGTCGTCCATTCTGATGTCATGTCCTACCAACTGCATCTGGGTCCTGATGATCAGGGACTCACTGCTGGTGGATTCCGCGTGGTCCAAGACCTCCAGGTTGGAGACACGGTCTTGCCAATGAATGTCAAGGATGGAGTGGAGAGTGTGCATGTGAAATTTCTCCAGTTGTTTGATGTGCCTTTAATACAGAGTCCAAGATTCACATCCATATAGGAGAGAAGGGAAAACCACAGCTCTGTAGACTTTCAACTTTGCGGAGATATGGATGTTGTGTTGATGAGCACTCTGGCTGGCCTTGCTGGATTCAGTTTCTTTGTCCAAAGACTCGTTGCTCAAGATGATGCTTCCCAAGTATTTGAAGCTGTTTACATTTGTCAGCTGGGTGTCATCAACAGTGATTTTTGGTTCTATGAGGTTGGTATTTGGCACGGGCTGGTAAAGTACTTCAGTCTTGTTCAGGCTGATAGGCTGAAGAGCATAGCAATGTCTGAGAATTTGTGCAGCATCAACTGTAGATCGCTGACTTTGTGCACCAGGAGTGCACAATCATCAGCAAAGAGGGTTTCTTGGATGAGTGTATGGAGGCACTTTGTCCATATATTCAAGCAGTGAAGGTCAAAGAGAGAGCCATTCAGTCGGTACCTGATGTACACTCCCTCCCTCAAACCCTGGACAGCATGTGACAACATGTAAGTGAAGAACAGATTGAACAGGATTCGGGCTAGCACGCAACCCTGTTTTAACCCACTGGAAATGGCAAATGCAGCTGATGTATCACCATTTTAAAGAACCTGTCCTGTCATTTCCATTGTGGAGTAGCTGAATCAACTTCACAAATTTCTTCAGGCATCCATAGTGTCTCAGGATGATCCAGAGAACCTCCCTGTTTACAGTGTCAAATGCCTTTGTCAGGTCAATGAAGACAGAGTAAAGTGGCTTGTTCTGCTTGATGCATTTCTCCTGGACTAGTCTCACAGCAAATATTATGTCTGCTGTACCCTGTTCTGGCCAAAAGCCACACTGCACCTCTGGGAGGTTCCTTTCTGATACAGCGACAAGTTTGTTCAGGAGAATAGATTTTGCCTGTAATGGACAGCAGTGAGATACCCCTGTAGTTTCTGCAGTCTGATTTGCTTCCCTTATTTTTGTAGAGAGCCACAATGAGGGCATTGCGGAAGTCGTCAGGCATCTCCTCTGTGAACCAAATGTCTTCCAAGATGTCTTGGAATACCTGTCAGGCATTTGGGTCTCTATATATTAAATCATATTATATTATATTCTAATATATTATATTACAGGTAGTCCTTGACTTACGACCATTCATTTAGCAACCATTTGAAGTTACATCAGCACTGAAAAAAGTGACTTACCACCAGTCCTCACACTTACGATTGTCACAGCGTCCCCGTGGTCACATGATTGTGATTTGGGTGCTTGGCAACTGTTGTGCATTTATGACAGCATAGCATCCTGCGGTCATGTGATCGCCATTTGCAACTTTCCCAGCTGGCTTCTGATAAGCAAAGTCAATGAGGAAGCTGGCAGGGAAGGTCACAAGTCACAGTCACATGATGCCTTGCTTAACAGCCACGGCAAAAAAGGTGGTAAAATCAGGTGCACTCACATAATGCCTCACTTAATGACCACACCGCTTAACAACAAATTTTCTGTTCCCTATTATCATAAGTCGAGGACTACCCATATATTATGTTGTGCCATGCCATGCCATGCCATGCTATCATTATAACTTTTATTAGATCTGTAAGCTCCATAACCTGTATTCTCTTCAGTCTTTTCTTCATCAGGCCAAAATTACTCTTCAATCTGTTTATTCTGCAAACACGCTTCCAGATACGGCATCAATGTGCAGAAGGAATTGCATACAGATATGATGAAGGGTTAGGGTGGAAAGCCAAACTTATTTGAAAGGAACTTTTTTTATTTTCAACACACATGGTGCATCATTATTTAAAAAGCAGCCAAAGGATGTTGAGCCATTCTAGCTAGTTTGGTAAAAACTAACCATTAATTCTGGATACAGGATCAAAAGGTTGGCCATTTTTAATGTACTTCACAGCTTGATTTATGATTCAGTTCATTTTACCTTAGTCTAGCATATCATGGTTTTGTTTCTTCCCTTTTACAATAAGCAATGAGTTTTAGTTAGTCTACATTTTAAAAACAGGCTCATCTGTTTCTTTTTTCTAGTGTTTCCCTTGTGAATAAAGCCATTGTGGATTACTATTTTGTGGAACTGAATGTTGAGAAACATTTTGAAGCACTGAGGCATTTTTTGTTAATGGAAGATGGAGAATTTGCTCAGTCACTCAGCGATTTGCTTTTTGAAAAGGTATTAAATATTCTATTTGCCAAAATATGAACCAATTATAGGTCAGAAAGTACATGTAGTCCTCGTTTAGTGCACAATTGGGACCAGCAACTCGGCCGTTAAGTGAAGTGGTTGCTAAATGAAACCACGTCTGTGTTTATGATCTTCCTTCAGCTTTCCTTTGCTTTACAGACCTGCAAAGGTTGTAAATGCAAGGCTTGGTCACAAAGTTACTTTTCATCATTGTTGTAACTTAAAACATTCACTAAACGAGGCAGTCGCTAAATGAGGACTACCTGTAACCATTTCATTGATAATGTTTCCCATGATGATCAAGAGCAAACAGCCACTCTTGGAACTTCGCATTATAAGAAACTCTGGCATAGGGAGATTTTCTGATACATAAACAGCACGATTAACTTCTGCTTGCAAGAGATATCTTGCCCAGTGAGTTCTCAGCCTCTAACATGGTATTTTCTAATTCAAGCTGGGAACAGGACAGACACCTGGTGAACTTCTGAATCCATTAGTCCTCAATTCCATCTTGAATAAGGCACTTCAGTATAGCCTTCATGGAGACAGTCACTTGGCTTCTAACCTCTCTTTTGCACTGAAGTACCTCCCAGAGAGGTTCAAACCCAATGCTCCTGACGCCCTAACCTGCTTAGACCTACGATACAAGGTGAGATGCCCACAGAACTTTTCTACTTGTGTTCTAAACCATGATTGATTTACTGGAATATTCTCTGATACTATTTATAAAGGCATTTTTGTGTTGTTTTCGAACCTTTGTCTTAAAAGGTTGCAAAATATAGATGGGTGTGCAGTGATAATTATTTTCTTTTTCTTTTTCTTTTTAGGTTGACTGGCCTTTAAATATTGTAATTACTGAGAACTGTATGAATAAATATAATAAGATATTCTCCTTCCTACTACAGCTGAAGCATATGGTGTGGACTCTTAAAGATGTCTGGTTCCATTTAAAGCGAACTGGTAAGATTAATTTGCATACTTCTGCCAAATATTTTCATTCCATTGGAGTGTTTTTGTATGTATGCTGCTGATCATATATTATTTTATTTTATTCAACATTATTATATTTTAGAAGTAACGTATAAACATTACATTTATCTTTTTCTTTTAAATTTGGCCTGTCCTGTTAAATATTGTTTCCCATTTTTAAACAAGTAACCATATGTTTTCAGCCCCTGTGATTGATTAAATAACTAAATAAATAAATGTTTATTTTTCAGCATTAGTAACACATGCATCGAACTCAGTCCAATTTCGACAACTCCAGCTTTATAAGCATGAAATGCAGCACTTTGTTAAAGTTATTCAAGGCTATATTGCCAATCAGATCTTGCATGTAACCTGGTGTGAATTTGGAAATAAGTTGTCTTCTGTGGGGAATTTGGAAGAAATTTACAGAACACATGCAGAATACCTCAACAAAGCAATCTTCCGGTAAGGAAGGTGTACAACATATTTAAGGGAATTTGTCTGCTTATATTGATCAATAGTATTCATGTAATTAAAAGGTTGGGTAAACATGGATCTCCATTATATTGGCCTTTTGGTTTGGTTTTACTGCCGCTATAATAAAGCAGAATGGATGCACTGTACATTGGGGGAACACAGAATGTAGCTGCGGGAATGAAGAGAATCTTATAGTTCAAAAACATTCATTCAAATTTGCAATTGCACTGCCAGAAGAGGATTCCTTTAACATTAAAAAGTCAGGAAGTGAGGAACAAACTGAACTGTAGTCACCGTGGTTTGCAGAACAACTTGTGGTTTCTCCTGGAAAATTTTGTAAATAGTCTACAACACTCCTGGTTTTAAGAAAAGGAGATTGACCCCTAGTCTATTATTATTTTGGTTTGAATCCTAGAGCCTGTCAGATGATTGATTGATTGATTGATTGATTGCAATAATTTATATCCTGACTTCCAGGATAATAATAGGTCTCCCAAAATGGCTTATAGTCAATGATAAATAAAAATCAAATAAATATTGCTAGGATCCTTTGCACAGGTGGTGATGGCCCCTCTCTGGGGTCCTCGAAATCAAAATTATTTGCTAGATATTGAAAATACTTGCAAAAATTTGAAACAATGATACTCTTCTCATTTTTTATTTGTTAAACATATTTTTTTTCATGAAAAAAATTATTTATATTAATATCTAAAGGGTTTAATATTATTTTTACCTGATTTAATACATAAATATTCTATGAGTGCATCAAATTTAATTCTTAATATGGTAAATATGGATAAATATAACCCCTACACACAAAAGCTCTTTTGGGGTCCTCTGTAATTTTTAAAAGTGGGAAGGGGTCCTGAGAGCAAAAAGTTTAAGAAACACGGCTATAGGAACAAAATCTGGAAAGCATGACTGCATTTCCCCTTCCCTCCCTCTTATACTCCAGAGGTCAGGGTAGAACCAGTTTGAGTTTCTTTTTAATATTTTGTTTGCAGGCTTAAAGCATATTTT